>NC_073305.1:140368967-141058967 GCF_027595985.1 Sorex araneus | reverse complement strand
CTAGAAAGTGGTAAAAATGAAAATAGTTTGCTGCCCAAAATAGTTTTGAATTATGGCATTGTGATCTGTAGCAATATTTCAATAGATTGGAGAACATGTTTTGCATGCAGAAGCTTGGGTTCGATCCCAAAACTGCCTTCCAGGAACCACAAGAAGCACTGACAAAAGAACAGCCTCTGATAAGTGCTCGAGTTGACTCCAGAATTAAAACAAACAAATATAAAATAGTACTGGAATGGTATTTTACTTAATTTATACTGTTTGAACTTTATATCATCTTTGTTATAAAATCTCTATAAATTTTTTATAGTTTTCCCTGGAGCCTAAATTTAAATATTTCTCCTAGATATATCTATAGAGAGAGTGATAGATTAGATTTAGATATAAATCTACATGTTTTATGTATAGGTTGGATCACATAGTTCTGTGGTACACAGGGCTTACTCCTGGCCCTGTGCTCAGTGATAATTCCTGATTGTTCTTGTGAAACTGGGTCAAACATGTGTAATACAAAGGCCCTAATCCATGTATTATTTCTCTGGACCTTAATGAGCATATTTTTAAAAGAATTATTTTAACAAGCAACAAGCTTATGGAAGATTTTTTCCCCTCCATTTGAGGTGTGTATGTGTGTGTGTGTTTGTGTGTGTGTGTGTGTGTGTGTGTGTGTCACACCAAATTGTGCTCCTGGCTTACTCTTGGCTCTGTGCTTAGGGATCATCCCTGGTGGTGTCAGGGATCAAACTAAAATAGGCCATAGGCAATGCAAGCACCTATATCCCTTGTACAGCCATTCTAACTCTTAAAGGTCAGATGGTGAAGTGATGATTGATATTATAAAGGATTTCAAATATCATCTGGGGTCATTCTCTTCTAGAATGACATTCTTAGATATAAGGTTTAATATGAAATGTAGCCTTTTCACTGTTGGTCAGTTTTAATTGCTAGACTATATTTCTATGGCTTACTAAAGTGTACTTTGAGATAGAAAAACTGCAATGCTAAATTTGCTGTTGTGCATATTTTTCAAATATTCACTAGGAGTGGCATATAGTGAGAAAAATTCGCCTCTAATATTCAGCTATATATCACTGGGACCCAGGAAAGGGAGGCATCCAAATATATATCTGAACTTCCTTTGGAGGACAAGGGTGTTCCCCAGAACTGTGAGTCACACAACAAAGACCTAGAAGAGAATGGGCAGTAATCAGGTAAGTTATGCCTTCAAAAAGTTTTCAGATAAGAAGGGAATGGAATGGGGTTTTGTTAAAGCAGGTATAAGATGATGTATCCTGTATGAGTGGCAGTCATAGAAAAAACATAAGTGAAAGCAGTTATAAAAGGTAATTTTGTGTCAGTTCATAGATAATAATAAGTGCTCACTAATTATTCCTGATTCTTAGGTTTCCCCCTATACATTCTATAACTATGATCTCTTAAACTCCAAGAGTGTTTATCCCACACACAATGATCTCCAAATTGCATAATTATGCAACTTATATAACTACAAATATATAAGAATATATTATCATATAATTTAAAATATGTTCTCATATTTTAAAATTTTATTCCTATATACACTGTTACATGGCAAATATCTAACATTAATTAGCTTGAGAACATCACCTCTGAATCTTTAATTTCTCCTTAAACTAGATTATTATGCAAATATTCAGCACCACCAAGAATTATTTGGTTATATACATATGTATCTAATTTTATATGTATATATCACTAATTATATAGAGTTAACTCATTATATATAATATAGAATATGAGATTTTAAACATCTAATATATAATCTTCATGATATATTGATATATAAAGCATGAAAATATATATTTTTGTAATTTCTCATGGTAAATATTATGTAAGACTTGACTATTAGCAATATTTTTAGCAGTACTATTATTATTTATTATATTATCATTAAATTGATAAAAGTAATTAAAAGATAATAGGTTTGAAACAAAGAGAGCAAGACTTAGGTAGTACAGGGGTTAAGGCACCCCTTATATGTCCCTAAACCTGATTTTTTCTCTAATACCTTATAGCATATAGCATAACAGGTGCATCCCTAGAGGCCCTAGGGTACCAAGAGGAGGGCCTTGAAGCCCTTGAATACTGCTTGTTGGTCTAAGTAGCCACCAGTATGGCAAGACTAGTACAGCAGCTCATCCTCGGGTCCTCCCTTTGTTGGACAGAGTGACAAGGTGTGATTCCTGGTCTCATGAGCCATACCAAAAAAAATTATGAATCAAAGAAATAAATTCCCACCTACCTACAAACTGGGAAGTCAGTAAATATTTTAAGAAGTAGGAAAACATGTTTCACTACATCACTTTCATTTCTAACTTGACTTTGGTATCCTAGAAAGCCCCTTCTCTGAGGTTTTTAATTTATAGCATAATTGAACTGACAAAGCAATTTGTTTACCAGGTCAACTGGATTTCAACAACTTCCAAACCTAAAGAAAAAATTCTGCATATGTTCCATTTGATTCACCAATAATTCAAGTGTGTTTTTTTTTCTGAGCTTTGAAGATTTAACTCTGTTCAAACAAATTTGTTCTACCATTATGCATTGTTCTATGTAAGGGAAAGTTCTGTTTTATTACCAGCTATGCACTTAAAAGACAAACTCATGGGAGTAAAATTGATTTGCTTTTTGTAAAGAAAAATCCCCAATATCATAGTAAAACATGTAGGTGAATGTAAAATAAATCAAGCTGCAGTCATGTAATGAAAAATGTATTAGTTGCACTACCTAACCTCTTATTCTAAAACCTAAAATTCACTTCTAGAAGTAAAACATAGAGCCAGTTATGCTTACTTTGCTTTTTATTTTTCATTTGACAATACAGACATAGAACCTAGGTACCTGCCTCATAGTTATTCTTGATTGTGTCAGGTGGGACATATAAAGTTCTAGCAACTGCTCCTAGTACATATTGACTGTTAATTTGTTGTTATAGCATTAAAAGTATAGCATACAAATAATCTTTTTGAACTTACTTTAGTTGTTATATTGGTTATTTTAAAATTAAAATTTATCAAAATTACTGCTTTTGTAACATGGACAGTATACAGAAGAGTTTTTAACAGACAAAAAAAAATCAGCTTGTCATAATAGAGTCATCGAAGGTATCTTTAAATCAATCCAGAGCCTCTGCTTAGCAGGACAGTTTCCTCCAGTGTTTAGTCTTTCCTTCCATGTTTATTATATAGCTGACAGGTGCCAGATATTGTGCTTAGTCTGAACTTATGTGATTGATGAGTAAACCACAGATCCTAGTGGGGATTCAAATAACACAATGATTTTTATCCTTCTGAACCGTGTTTTAAGGATAAAAGATTTTTTAAAAAAATTGGAAATACTAAAAATATAAACAGAGACTTTTTAAAAAGTTCCTTACTTTTAACTATTTGCTTGACAATCAAACTCAGACAACAAAAGATTTTATGTTATCCTTGGCTACAATACACTTTTGTCTTGCTTATCCTATACCAAGGATGTATTACGAAGGAAGTACTCTGCAAATATCTGTCAAAAGAAAGATATAAAAATACAAAAATAATTGACAATGTGTTGGTAGTATTTGGGAATGAGGCGTCCTCTGGCTGCCAGAGCACAACCAGGGAACCCGCAGCCCACACTTCTTCAGCCTAAAGGTTTACTGGAACTGTTCTTTTATTTTCTTTTGTTTGTTTTTAATGGGGCCTACAGAGCATTAACAGGGCTTGGAAATTTTAAATCGTGAGACTAGGTCATGGTGGGCTGGAGCAATAGCACAGAGGGTAGAGGGTTTACCTTGCACACAGCTGACCCGGGTTTGATTGACACAGGTTTGATTCTTCCATCCCTCTCCGAAAGCCCAGCCAGCTACCAAGAGTATCCTGCCTGCATGGCAGAGCCTGACAAGCTACCCATGATGTATTCGATATGATATGCCAAAAACAGTAACAAGTCTCACAATGGAGAGGTTACTAGTGTCCACTCGAGCAAATCCATGAACAATGGGAGGGCAGTGCTACAGTGGCAGTATTTTGCTGCCTGTTTTGTGTGTCTGTGTGTGTGTGTGTGTGTAACAAGATGATTTGTAGCTTTTAGCAGACAAAATGCAACATTGGCATTATTATTATCAATTAATATTAATTGACATACATTTCGATAGCACAGCGGTTGCGCATTCGCCTTTCACGCTGCCAACCCGAGTTCGATTCCTCCGCCCCTCTCGGAGAGCCCGGCAAGCTACCGAGAGTATCGAGCCCTCTTGGCAGAGCCTGGCAAGCTACCCCGTGCATATTGGATATGCCAAAAACAGTAACAATAAGTCTCTCAATGAGAGACGTTACTGGTGCCTGCTCGAACAAATCGATGAGCAAAACGGGATGACAGTGACAGTGGCATTTCTGAAAACTTAACTATCAGCTCCCAGCCATCAATATAAACTAGTTCTAGATAAAATATTGGGAGTTTGAACATAGTTAAATATCAAAACCAAATATCAAAACTGAAATACAAATAATTTTTAAATATGAAAAAATTGTATGTACACACATACACTTGTTCAATTTACAAATGTGGAATATATATATATATATATTTGATTATTAGATACCTTTTAAATAAAAAGTCTTGATGATGAAAATGGGAGAAGCCAGGTAAACAGCATATCAGGATGTGCATTCAGGAATCACTCCTGGTGGCAGGGAAACATATGGGTTCCGGGAATCAAATCTGAATCAGCCACAAGCAAGGCAAGCACTTACCAGCTATTCTATCTTACTGGCCTTTATTTTGCTGTTTTTGCTTTGTGGGCCACAGCAAAGTGCTAAGGGGCTAATCCCAGCTCAATGCTCAGGAGAGGAACCATCAGATGCTGAAATGAACCTCATCCTATTCCATGCTGAGTACATACTCCAGTATTTGTTTTAAACTGTATTTCTAGCTTCTTTCATATTTCTTACCATATAGTAGCATCCTAGGAATAATTAAAAAAGACATTTATAGATGTTAGCTGGAGTAAGACAGTCCGCTTTCTGTAAGTTTTCTTTCAAGGTATTAGTCAACAGTAAGTATTACTGGATATTGTGTGTCAATGCACCTGATTTTTATCTATTACTCTTTTGAATATACCAGTGCAAAAGCAGGCAATTAAATTTGACACTTTTATTTGCATTTTACAGTTTCATATGTTACTGATAAATGAAAATAATACTATTACTCACTATATTTAGACACATTGTGAAGATTTTAAATGTAATACCATACTGAATGAGATAAATTCTATTATTTAGAAAGAAAAAGAAAGGTTCATAATTCCAAAGCGAAAAGGTGGAAGAGACTGTGCATTCATGTCTGCCTGATCACTAAGATTTTCACTTGCACTCCTCTTGTGATCACTGTGTCAGAGCTTTGAAAATAGTGCCTTTCACTGTAGTATATAATCTATCAGGGGGGTTGGGGGGTGGTTATTAACAAACTCTTCAATCATGGATACTTAAATATAAAGTCAATTTCCTGTCAGTAATCTAAAATATGGTATTACATTGGGGGCCCAAAAAGGATTGTCTTCGGTTGCTCTCTGTTAGACTTCAATTACCGCATGTCTAGTATTATTTAGATAAGGTTTTGATAAAAAGACAAATGGAAGAGAAAATTTTATCTGAAAGCATCACCCTACGTAAAACCCTATGGGGGACAAAGTGATTTATGTGAAACCTAGAGCACTCTAAATGTTATCGCTGTGAAAGCTCCACTCTCTAGTACCTTGCTTGATTGCACCATCCTCATTCTAGTCATTATTATTTCTCCAGTTCTAGTGACTGCCAGAAATGAGCTGTCACTCTGCAAGCAGTCTGTATACACCCACCTGGTGACCACACAAAACACTGAATTAGGATCCTTCTCTTTTTTCAAGGTTGAATATATATTTTTTCCCTGCTTGGTGCTTCTGGGTAGGCTCACAATCAGGTGACATAGTTCTGGAACTAACTACTGGATGACTCCCTGTTGCCCCCAGGGGACATATAAAAATTGTTCTTGGGTTCTATCTCTATACCAGGTGATAAAGTGA
This sequence comes from Sorex araneus, assembly GCF_027595985.1. Taxonomy (NCBI): domain Eukaryota; kingdom Metazoa; phylum Chordata; class Mammalia; order Eulipotyphla; family Soricidae; genus Sorex; species Sorex araneus. Next base: position 141,052,888 of record NC_073305.1, on the reverse strand, counting down.
CTTCTTTCCAAGAATTAAGAGCTGATTTCCCGTTCCTGCATACTATGTGTACTAGTATATACTCTATTTGGCTGGTTGTCATTGAATTTACTCAGTATACAATGTGAGGAATAGACATTATACTATACCCAGATGAATCATTTAAAGTAAGTATTCTTGAAACTTAATGCACATAATTGCTACACTTGGCATTTTCATTTGGATCCAATTCTTTTTGAGCATTGGCTAAGATTGAAGTGTTTGCTCTCCTATGAGATTTACATTTATCCTCCTAAAGAAGATCTGCTGAAATTATTGACAATAAAGTTTTCTGAAATTTTGCAAAGCAACCTCTTGAGAATTACATTTCTCATACATTTCCTTTCTGCCTACAAGTCCAAATGTGGTTGAGCATTTTAGACTCAGGCTGAAAAATCTGATTTCAAAACCTTACTTTCTTTATCTTGAAATATTGAGAACAGTATTATCAAAATGTTATATCCCTCACCAATTAGTATTGTAGCACTGTAGCACTGTTGTCCCATTGTTCATGGATTTGCTCAAGTGGGTACCAGTAATGTCTCCATTGTGAGACTTGTTATTACTATTTGGGCAAATCAAATATGCCACAGGTAGCTTGCCAGGCTCTGCCGTGTGGGCGGGATACTCTTGGTAGCTTGCTGGGGTCTCTATTTCTTTTCTTAGCAATTACACTATAGTAATCCAATACTATTTTACATTTCTTATTTTGATGTTTTATTTGAAGATACAATTTTCAGAGGGTTCACTATTAAAATCACTCTAGTTCAAGATTCAGTATAGACAGCGGTTTTATATGTTCTCTAGATACAATTTACTTAAACGCTGTACATTTGGGCAAGAGAGATATTGCAGAGATTTAGTCTCTTGTTTTGCCCGTATGACTGACTCAGGCTTTAACCCTGGCACCTCAATGGTCCACTGAGCACCACCATGGAGTGAGCTCTGAGCACAGAATTGGGAGTAAGCCCTAAGCACTGACTTTTTTGGTCCAAATGAAAGAGAGAGACAGAGAGACCCCACAAGAGGTGGGGCAGGAAGAAAGAGAGAGAGGGGAGAGAGGAAGAGAGAAAGAAATGTAAAGTTTTCTAAACATTAAATGTGCTTGATAAATTTTGAGAGTGGGATATTTTCAATGGTACCATTCCATTATTGACAAACATTTATGTAAATCTGAATTAACATTATCTTAATTCATTTTACTAATGCTTTGTTTTTTACCCCTGATTTTATGTCAATGACAAGTATATAAGAAAAGACAATAGAATAATAATTAAATTCATCTAAGAGATTACTTCTAGAATATAATTTTAAATTTCTGATTCTTAGACCTGAGGTGACTAAAGGCTATGGAGCATATGCACTATATGTGGAAGCCTCATTTTTGATCCCTGAGCACCAGAAAGTACAAATACTGGTGCTTACTACACCCTTCTCCCCAAACTTTCTAATTTAAGAAAAACTAGTTACTATGTAAATTAATGCTAGGACAGATTACAAGGTCTTGGACCTAGTCAACCATTCAAAAAACAATAAGCTAACTTTGACATCAAATAGAAGTTCAGATTTATTTCCTTTATTGCCAAATTCAAGATTAATTCATGCATTAACCCAACTGCTTTACTTGATTCACTGCCCTTTGTTCTGTTTTGGACCCTGTATATTTGAGGCTCAAACACAACTTAATTTATATATTAGATCCTTCCCATGGAGACCATGAATTTAAATTTCATATATCAAGAAGTCACATCCTGATAGATATTGAAATAATGCTTTTCCTAAACAACAACAGCAACAACATTTTGCATCATTTTAATATTATTTAATCTTTGTAGCATAATGGCATGGTAAGTGGGAGAGTCTTCTCATGATGGAAAATGAAAAGAAAAGAGTAACTAAACATGGGAGGGCATTGCCAGAAAAAGCATAGCTCAGCTCTATTCTCTAATGTTATCACAGTCATGCAAATTTCACTCTATGCTGTGGCAATCGGTATCAGAATTTTTTAAAGTAAATGCCTATAGAGCTCTCCAGTTATCAACAAGGGCAACATGGCTATACTTGTTTACATTAATTAGTGTGACGATTTGTTTACATTTTTAAATTATACTTCTCACCTTAGTTCTCAGTAGCAAAAAGTGCTTTTGTGATTTTTCCCTCTTCCTGCTAAGTAGTTATGAATTTTGCTCTTTCCGTGCTAATTTCTAAGTATGCTCTGCAAAGACCAACAAGTGTGTGAAATCTTTCTGAAGAAATCAAAAAGTTGGGAATTAAGCTAATAGTAATCTAGGACTTTACTTACCTTTGCATCAACATGTGGACTACAGGTGCAAGAGCAATGATGGTTAAAAATCCTGAAACAATAATGGAGGCACTAAGGTCATATGTAATAACTATGTTCTTCCCTTATGTTCTCTCACAAGAAATAGGAAACTCAGACAGATGAAGAAAATGCAGGTAAAAGGTAAAAGATATTAAATTTATTAATGATCTACCATTCATTCAATAAATCGCACCGATGAGAGTTTGGGCAAAATACAGAGTCCATAAATCTTATTTATGTTGCAAACCAAGACATAGTATTTTCATTTGGGAAAAACACCTGTGCAACTGAGGTGTAACATATTTGCTTTACTCTTGGCCAACTATTTTTATTTTAAATTACACTTGATGGACAACCTATAGTCATTTTGATCTAGTTATTAGCAGATATATTCTCAAAAGTGAGTGAAGTTGACTGTAATTTCTGGAAGAAAACTGACATTTGTCATAAATGCATATAGTTTGGTTCAGGCACCTGCTTTGTATGTCTTTGACCCAGGTTTGATTCCCAGAAACCTATATGGTCCCCTGGAGTTCTGAACCAGTAGTACACCCTGAGCTCTGCTCAGTATGGTCGGGAAACAAAACAAAAGTAAAAAGAAAAAGAGATTCAAGCTAAATATTAGGATTTTGGAAATTGTACCTCCTCATGTGATCTTGAAAAATTCTTAAGCTTTGGAAACTTTTCTGATGTTTAGGTAATTTAGGTATGTTTAGGTAATAATATTACTTAAACCTAACTATTGAGATGTGTTAAAACATGAAAAAGTTTTATAGATAAGTGGTCAATATTTTCAAAACAAACTGCAGATGGCATTGTATAATTATGAATGAATAAAATATTATTTCAGATTTTGAGATGGATGAAAACATTTTCATGTAAAAGATGTAAAATGCCTCAATATGGCTCAATTTTTTATTACTTTTTAAGTTTTGTGTACTATTGAATAAGAGTATATATTTATCTGAAAAATATATAAAAATACCTTATTTTCAGTTACATATGTATGTGAGAGCAGATTAATTTTGTATGATTTTAAATGATTTTTACATCTCTCCATTGTATATTCATAAAACAAATAAGAAGCCCGCGGGTCTCTCTTGCCACCTGTGTTTAGTGGTCTCATGCTGCTTCCCCACCCAAGATGGCTGATGCCATGGGCGGACAAAGGAGGAAATGAGGGCCAGGCTGGTTGTATCAATGGCAGTTTATTCCAATCTCGTCTCCATTCTCCTTTAACTCTCCTTCCCCAAATCTCTTTTCCTTCTCCTGCATTCCCCTTGATCCTCCCTGATCCCCTGATTCTCCTTGAATCCTCTTCCCTGGACTCTGCTCCTACATTCTTCCCAAGCTACATTCTTCTCCTCTCTTGCCAGCTCTTACAGCTTTAGTTATATTCCCCATCATTCGGGGGGTTCCGGTAGCAATTACACCTAAGTGTGGTCATACAATCAACAAATGTAAGGTCCTTTTCTCAGGGCAAGCTTCGTCTAGGACAAACTCATTGAGCAAGAAGACCCACCTAAGGGTGAAATACCATCTATGGGTGTGCTTCTCCTTTCCTTAGTCCAACAATCATTTAAACATTCATCTTAAGTTTACTTCTTAATAATATTAGTCCTTTTGTATGGACACAGTAAGAAATACATTAAGCTTATAGGATTGCTCTCCTGGGGACATCTTGCTATAGATCTCAGACTACAGTGCTAAGGCCAGATTATTCTTTCCTAACCCTGGCAGGGTTCTAATCCAGTTATTACTTTTTTGGATCATGACAGAATTTGGCCATGACCATACTCTAATCTTATAGTTAAGCATTATGGTGCTTTGGCCTGGCCCATTCTGATGCCAGGGGAGCTCACATCTTGCCCTGGGTCTATCCAGTCCCTCACTGGGACCCTGTTTTAGGGGTGCTAGGAACTAAGGGAACTGAGGTTTAAGTCAAGAGAACAGAGCCCAGGAGTAAATATTATTGAGAGTCAATTAACTTCCCAAGTTACAAAAGCATAGCATTCACTTTTTTCCCGTGCCCATACAAAAAGAACATTGCTCTGAAGTAACTATGCAAAGGACATGAGGAGAAGAGAAAATGCAATATTACACTTCATCACTGTCATCACTGTCATCCTGTTGCTCATCGATTTGCTCGAGCAAGCACCAGTAACATCTCCATTGTGAGACTTCTTGTTACTGTTTTTGGCGTATGGAATGAGCCACTGGTAGCTTACAGGCTCTACAGTGCAGAAGAGATACTCTCGGTAGCTTGCCGGGCACTCTGAGAGGGACGGAGGAATCGAACCCAGGTCGGCAGTATGCAAGGCAAACGGCACTACCCGCTGTGCTATCAGTCCAGCCCAACATATAAATCAGGTGTCTTTAGAAGGATCTGACCTTACAAGTTAACAGAGTCTGATTAGGGGATACAGGTGATTGACCGGTTGGGGGATCAGAGCACAAAGAAAGAGGTTATGTATAAACACAGAAGAATGGGATTGCCTCTGGGGCATTGTGATGAGTATTTCTCAGTAAACCTAAACTCCCTGCGACCAGGAAGGAAGGACAAACCAATGTTATCCTACATCTCCCCCTTCTGTTTACAAAATCACAAAAATTTGAAATAGAAAGGGGAACAATTCCAGTTACAAAAGCCTTTTTTGTTGTACTAAAACTTCTGTCCACCCCTGAACCCAAAGCAGTGCTTGTTGTAAAATGTCCAATTGTCCTACACTGTATAGGAGTGATGAGTCAGTTAGTCATTTTTTTTGAAGAAATGAAGTGTACGAATCAAATTTTAAAAGTTCTTGCAACAGTAGCAGTAGTTTTCACAGCAATGAGTCCCAGGGGAACAGCTATTAAGAGTCTGATAAACTCCAGGGAGCACTGAATCAAGCAGGGAGCACCAGAGCGGGAGCATCACATTCTGTCAATAGTCCTTCAGCAGGGGAATGCAGCCATTCTCTGGTCAAGTTCACTGGCAGTCATAGATGTAGGACCTAGCTTATGTTTTAGAAGAAACACTTTTTTAAAAAAAAAAGTTATCAGAGGCTTTGACCATCAGGGTTTGGTACATCTCCATGCCTGGGGGGTAGAGACAGCAACAGAGGAAAGTTCCAATACAAATGGATATCCTAGAGAGAATTGAAAAGGTGTTCACATTAAGAATTATTCCTTCCTCCTTCAGGAACTGAGGCACATGTGAATTACAAGGAAAAGGTAAAAGGAGGGAATTGTTAATCCAAAATATCTGGCCCTGGTGTTGTCCAATCCACATTCTGTAAAAGAAGGGTATAAGGAATGTTCTTAGTGTGACCTCTTGATACGTTAAAGGAACTAGAGGGCTTTATCTGGGGTTGTCTTCTGCTAATCTGTAGGGATTGCATTTTCTTCGGCAGATCCTCTATCTCTGGAAATTCCTCCAGTTTCTGACTTTCAGCTGAGACAGGTTTAGCGATGGCTTGGAGTTGGGTTTTTGAGGGTTGTGGAGTCTTTGGCAGTCTGAGAGCCTAATCAGTTGGGTGAATTTGACTCCTAACTAGATGCAATGGGACCCAAAGTTTCTTAGTGGGGTTATCATCTGTTGAAACAAAAGGATAGCCTTTTCCGCAAATGAGGAGTTTCCCTGCTACCTATTCTTTGTCTTTTTTAATACAAATAGAAGAATTAATAGTTTCCTGAGCTTGTGCACCTTCCTGAAAACGCCTCCCAGCTTCTATATAGGACTCTTCTTGAGGTAAATTTAAAAAAATTAAAGTAAATAATGTCAAGGATAAGGAATCAAGCAGAGGCATGCTTCCACTTTTGTTTTTTAACAACTGTGTTTTGAGAGTTCTATGGGCATGCGCAAGCCTTGTCCCTGTGGATTATAAGTGACTCCAGTAATGTGTTTAATTTGCCATTCATCACAGAAAACCCGAAAAAGTTTAGGCTGGGCCATTGTCAGTTTTAATAGCAAAGGGAACACTCACGACAGAAAAACATTGTAGTAGAAAGAAGCAGACTGCCTTGGTTCTCTCAGAAGATATGGGAATGGCCCGTAGGAAGCAAGAATGAGTATCTATAGCTACAGGAGAAAAGGTTTCTTGGGAAAGCATGGACAATGAGTAATATCCATTTGCCATAATTCATTGGTCTGTAGGCCTCGGGGATTAGGTCCAGCCACACGGGGAGTGCAGTGTAAAGGAGCACAAATAGAGCAAGCAAGGACAATGTGCCTGGCTTCTCGCTTTGGGCTATGAAGGCATGAAAGCAGCTGGCATTACTGTACAAGGCCTGGTGTTCTTGCAGCTGAGGTAAAAATTGGTGCCGCCAAAAGATTAGCAGCTTCATTTCCCAGAGTCATGAAGACCAGAATGAGAGCTGATATGAGTAATAATTACAGGTTCAGAGTGCTTTTGAAAGAGAGCTTGTAGCTGCTGAAACAATTGTTGAAGTATAGGATTGAGGCCATTTAGAGAAGCAGTCACGGTACCAGGGAAGAGGCGAACAACATAAGCTGAGTCTGAGACAATGTTTGCAGGCCCTGGCACATGGGAGAGTAAATAAACCAATGTGGTGAGTTCCACTTGTTGGGCAGAGGTATAATTAGTGTTTATCTGAAAAGAATATAAAAATGCTTTATAAAAATATAAAAATGCAGTTACATAGGTATGTGAGAGCAGATTGATTTTGTATGATTTTTACATCTTTCCATAAAATGAGTGTCACTCCAAATCTTAGAATTATGTGCTTTTAAAGAAATCCAGACATTAAAAGTAATTGAAAATTATACATAATGTCTCACTTATCACTAATTTTCAGAAAATGGTATTATTTCAATTAGTATATATTAAACTCCAGGCTTATAATTTTTATTTTAAATAAATTAATAAAAACATTTAACTTATTTTTGATGTAATAAATACCTATACAAGTAGCCAATGTTAGAAAAAGTTCTTTGAAGGCCTCAGCAATTTTTAAGGCTAAAATGGTTCCAAGACCAAAGAAATATGAGAATCGTCTACAAAGTCCCATAGTGAATAGAGTAACATGGTAAATTGCAAAATTTATTTTAGAATTGTATACAATTTTAGATTATTCTAATAATAAATTAATCACAGAAAACAGTGATAGTAAATAAAACATCTCTAAGACCATTTTATTTAAATTAAATAAAATAAGGCTCTGGCAGATAATTTAAAATTCTGAACTAGATTGCTCCAGTCCCCAAAATAAAATGAAACTGAACATATTGCTACATTCTCTGAAAAATTGAGTCATTTCTATCTAGTAAATCTAGTTTAATTAAAAGCAACCTCTTTTCCAGTTGTTCTGGATGATATCACACATCTTATTGGTATTATTTACGTTTTTATACTTTTAAGCTTTGTTACTATTTTTTTGATTGCTAGATGGAATAATATTGTTTGCCTTTATCTTTTCATGTATCTGAATAATATGCTTTAGAACTTAATTCTCAATATGTAAACTATTATAAAAAGAATGAAATAGTGTGCTTTACATTTATTATATTTATAGATAATATTTTGGCATAAAGTATAAACTATTTTGTAAATAAATAATGTGATGAATTTTAAAATTGAGACTAGTAAGTAGACAAAAAGGAAAAAAGATAAAGAGGATAGTGCAAAGCATGTATTAAAAACTCAGGATTAAATATTGGTAAATTTGGACAGGGTGAAGATAGGGGAACTGGAAATAAACTGATCATAAAGCAGTAGCAAGACATTCTTTTTCACCTGTAGCTTTATTTATATCCTATATATATGTTTGTGTATATATACACATATATCATAAAAGTATGCTTCAAATAAAATTTAAATGTTGTAAATATATAATTTTATATATTTATGGTAACATTCTATAATATTTGATAGTGCAGCAGGTAGAGTGTTTGCCTTGCACGCAGCCAACCTGGGTTTGATTTCTTCATCCATCTTGGAGAGCCTGGCAAGCTACCGAGAGTATCCCGCCCACACGGCAGAGCCTAGCAAGTTACCTGTGATGTATTTGATATGCCAAAAACAGTAACAACAAGTCTCACAATGGAGACATTACTGGTGCCTCCTCAAGCAAATTGATAAACAAAGGGCTGACAGTGCTACAGTGCTACAGTGCTATGGTAACATTCTATATATTACATACTAATATTTTATACTTCAATTGAAAAACATTCTAAATTTTTTATAGTCACACTAACTTTCAGCAGGCTGTCATTGTTGTTATAGAGCTGAAGTTGTACAATTATTTTATAGCTATAGTAAATTTTGCTCTGATTTAAATAAAAGTATAAACAATGATGGAGAGTATCGTCAATGGTTGATCAATGGTGTGGGAGATGGAGGGTAGTTAAGATTTAGGAGAGTCCATTATGATAATATTAATTGGAAATGATCACTCTAGACAAGGATGAGTGTTGAAAACAAGTAAAGGGATATGCATGATAACCTATCAATATCTGTATCATAAACCATAATGCCTAAAATGAGAGAGAAAGAAAAAGAGAGAGAGAGATAAGAGGTGTCTGCCATAGAGTCAGACTAGGTTTGAGGTAGCTTGAAGGAGTATGAGGAAAACTGGGGGAACTGGGGTACTGGAAAAATAGACTCATGAAGGGATGGGTGTTGGAACATTGTATGACTGAAATGCGGTCATGAGCAATTTTGTAATAATCTATCTCATGGTGATTCAATAAAAGAAAAAAATATTTTTTTAAAAAAGTAATAGACAATGGTGGAGAGTGTGGCGTTGGATCTTGGTATGTTTGTATGCTGGGTGCTCTTATTAACAGTATTATAAATTAAGATGGTCCAAATGAGTAAAAAATGTCATGAGAAACAAAAAAATATTCTATTGGAGGAGATGCACTTAGGAAGAATGAGTCATGAAATTTCCTTATAAATAAATTGACATGGAGAATATGTTGAATGAAATGGGTGGAGAAGGAGAGGCCAGGTATAAAATGACTGCATTCATTGATATGAAATATATATGTGTGTGTATATATACACATATATGTGTGTATACACACATATATATATTTATATATATATTTATATAAAATGAGACTAACATCTGAGGCGAGGGTAAACAGGGGCCAGGAGACCAGGTCCATGATTGGAAGCTTGCCACAGAGTGTGTGGAGGTGACGGCCACAGGTAAAGGAACCTGATAACCTTTCATTATCTGTGTTCCAAAGCAGAAGGCCCAAAAGGAAAGAGAGAGAGAAAGAAAAAGAGAGAGACAGAGAATGAGAGAGAGGGAAGAGAGAGAAAGAGCTCAAGGTGAGGGGGAAAGAGAGAGAGAGAGAGAGAGAGAGAGAGAGAGAGAGAGAGAGAGAGAGAGAGAGAGAGAGAGAGAGAGAGGAAAAAGAAGAAAAGTGCCTTCGATAGAGGCAGGTGGTAAAATGGGGGAAGCGGGAGGGAAACTGGGACCATTGGTGGTTTGAAAAGTACACTGGTGAAGGGGATGGGTGTTGGAAAATTATATTACTGAAATGCAATCATAAACAATTTTGTAAGTGTGTATATCACTGTCATTCAATTAAAAAATAATAAGTGGAAAAAATAAGATTATAAAAATAAATAAATAAAAATAACCCTAGAAAATTAAGCCTAGATTTTCTGTACAAAAATCAATGTACAGAAATTTGTTGGAATCTTATATGAAAACAATGATGTCAAAGAAGAACTTTTATAAAGCTATCCTATTTATGATTGTGTCAAAAATACTTAACTATCTGAACTGGAGAAATAGTATAATGGATAAGGCACTTGCATTGCACAGGCCATGTCCAGTTTGACCCAGCACCACATATGGCCAATTAAATCTTGCCAGGATTTATCACTTGAGCACAGAGGCAGAAATAAGCACTAAGCACTGCCAAGTGAGTCCCCATATGCAAAATAGAAAAAAAAAGTATTCAACTATCTAGGAATCAATCTAACAAAAAGATTGAGAGACCTACTCAGTGAAATTGCAACATATTTCTGAAAGAATTAAAAAACAAAGGAAATTGGGGCTGGAGCAATAGCACAGCGAGTAGGGCGTTTGCCTTGCATGCGGCTGACCCGGGTTTGATTCCCAGCATCCCACATGGTCCCCTGAGCACTGCCAGGGGTAATTCCTGAGTGCATGAGCCAGGAGTAACCCCTGTGCATCACTGGGTGTGACCCAAAAAGCAAACAAACAAACAAAAAAAAACAAAGGAAATAAAATCATATTATTTGTTCTTAGATTGGGAGAATTCAAGAACATCTTAAAATAATTTGTTGTTTCCTTACCATGTTTCTTTATATTACCCATATGATTAAAAATGTTCAATATTCTTATTTATTGTGGAGTTGGTAACACACCCATATGTATAGTTGAATAAAGGTAAATTCTATAATTCCACAAAGTTATAAGTCAATACACTGATCACTTTTTTCTCAAGAACTGTGTATTTTTCTTTTCTGACAAGGATAAATTTTTAAATAAGGTATGAATCATTTTTTATTTTTGTGTTAATACATATTAAACATATAATTCAATAAGAAAGAGAGGAATTACAATCTTTATTATGAAATTTTCAAGAGTATAAATATCCATATAAAAGTAAAAAAAGTTTGTTTTATTCTAAAAAGAAAATATTGGATTATGTTGAAAATGTCATGCTAAAAATAGTGCTTATATATCTGCCTTGATAAGTTAAAACTTATAATAATCTGTATAGGTGTAAAAAATAACCTGAATGGAGATAGCACATTTAATATAAATGAGATATATGTTCATTATTGGCAAAATATAAAATCAATGAGAAAGCTAGTTATAAATAGACATTTGTTATTCTGATAGAGAATGACCACAGATGACTTGAATGATTACTATACTCAGTGGCAAAGTGCTAATAAATGTGTCCTTTAATGATTTTTGCAAATGATACCTGTTGCAAACCCCCAATTGAGATTTGCAAACAAGTACCTTCCCCAAATCAGGGATTAGTGCTAAAAGTACCATTCTCTATAGTTGCTATCATTTGCAATTGTTCTTCATCCTAGGAAGTTATCTGAAATTCTTCTTGGTTAATTCAGGTCTTTTGAAATTGCTCAATCACACTTCTATGCCCTTGGGATTTCATCCAGAAATGAAGTCTCAAGGTACCAAGTATGACAAAATATACTTTTTTTTTTCTTTTTGGGTCATACCTGGCGATGCTCAGGGGTTACTCCTGGCGGTGCTCAGGGGACCATATGGAATGCTGGGAATCAAACCTGGGTCAGCTGCGTGCAAGGCAAATGCCCTACCCACTGTGCTATAGCTCCAGCCCCCAAAATATACTTTTATACCTCTTATAATTCAGGAAATTCCAAGAATTAGGGAGCTGTTTAGTAGAAATTAAATATAAATAAAGACCAAATATATAGAAGAATAAAGACCAGTATAAACACCTAATGTATACTTGGATCATTGGTACTCTTATATACATATAAATCATATGTATAAGTATAATGTACACATTATATGTTTCTTAGAAATCACAGTATCATGGCTTATATAATATTTTATTAATTAAATTTTAGAATTTATTTCTAAATTCATACAAGAAAAGAACTTCTGGAAAAATGAACTCTAAAAAGTAATAAACAACCACCCACAAAAATAAAACTTTAAAAACACAGAACTTTACCCAAAAAATTCTGTACTGTTAATCTTGAGAAGTTTTTATCAGATTGACCCCAACATAAAATAATCTTCCTGCCAAAGTTGCATATCTTAAAGAGGCATGTTACTATCATTTTCACATTAAATTACAGATGTCTATCCAAACTCTACAGCTGAAGTGAGAGCACATAAAAATAAAAATCAAGACAAAAATATTTTGATTCTTGTTCATGCCAAGACTGTGCTATGGTATTATAGCCTTAACCAGTCTTTTTCAGATAACACAAACAAAAATATCCTAATTTCTGAATTTCAAACTGGCTGAAATAATTCAAAGCAATGTAAGCGCTATAGTCCCATGCCAGACTACAGTGCAATATATGGCAAAGGATGCCCTGAGAAAGTATATTGCAGGATGGCATTAGGTGATTGACACAATGATAAAGAGTGAGAGAGAAGAGAGCAAATGTGTCAATTACTGTCCTGAAAAGTATGCCCATATAAATGTCATCACACATTAGGGATGTCAAAATAATGTACTGTAGTAATAATACATGTAAGGAGCACTTTAACTTTAGAATTTGAACAAACTCTACTCTGGAGAAAAAAGTTTCCCAATCACTCTCCAGACCTTACAGTCATAAGAGACTAGTGGTAGCTGCACTTCTTGGAAGCTGTCCATGATAAATAGAGGAATATATATTGCATAGGGTCTATGATGGTTCACTGATCAGCCAGTACTGGCTATCTAAAAGTATTCATTGTGATTAATGTCCTTAATGAAATGCTCAGAGAAAATGTTAACTATGACACTGTGTTCTGAAGAACATTTACATAGCATCTTGTTTTACAGAGAAGTAATCTTTTATGCATACAATATGATTTTATTTTGACTTTAAATAGGATGAATTATTTTATGTTACTTATCTTTTATATACAGAATACTTAAGGCAGGATTCCTTTTATACATTATAGATATCCTGTGGTATTTTTATCACAGTAGATATTTGGAATAATTAAAAAATAATAGTAGAGGCAAATTTTTACAAAATAGAATCTTGAAGGAAAACTTTTTTAAGGTATTGAAGTGCTGAGATGGTACTCACAAAATTTGCAGTTCCAGATTCTTGCAAAGCCATTTTGGTAAATAGGTGAATTTGATATGTAATTCTTGGTAAAGACATTCTTTTAGCATGTTTTATTAAAGATAAATTATTTTCTCAAAAATTGCATTTTGTTCATTCTTAGAAGAGAATACACTTTTAAAAAATTCTTTGGAAGATGTTTATATCTGCAGTGTTCAAATGTTATTCCGGCTCTGTGTTCGGTAGACCCCCATTGGATATATTTGGGAGGGGGCATATATCATATATGGTGCTGAGAATTGTACCAGGTTCCCCTGCATGGAAGGCAAACACCTTTACCCTGGTGTATCTCTCTGGACCCTAAAGTACATCTTACCTCAGACCTACCAAGTAATATATGCAGTCTTTAATCAGCCATAATTTTGGAATTAAAAGCCCACCTTATCAAAAGCTAAATGCTATTTCTCTTTCTAATTTACTTCAAATTCATATTTTCTTCAACTGAAGTTTTCCTGCTTTCTAAAAGTATATCAATTTAAAGGATGTGCTAAGAAAATGGATTATAAAATGCAAGTGACTTCTTACTTAGAACTTTCCTGAAACTCCTTTTACCCAAATTTGTATTAGTTAACATAAGCATGTTCATCAAATAATTCAGTTTATACACAATTACAGATGAGTGCATTGCTATACTAATCTGACTTTCTTAGATAACTTTTGCTTTTTAAGTATTTTTATGATTTCTTACAGGATCCTAATATTCAAGTTACTTTTAACTTTTTTCAGTACATTCTTGTTTATCACATCTTACAGAGAGTATTCTTCCTGGTTCTAGTAATAAATTAAAATGATTTGGGAGAAGGGATATTGGAATAATTTTTCAATTTCATTTTTGCTTGAGGGACCTATTGGTAGAAGACATAGGGATGGGTTGTAACTGAATTTTATTTTTGGGTAAATAGTAGACTTAAGTCTTAAAGAGAACTTTGGTTGCTTTTAGAGCAAAAAAAAAGGATCAGTGAAGCACATTTTCAAAAAGGGCAGGTTACAAATTTGTGGGTGTAGATTGGTTAACAACTTCTTCTAAGCTCATCCCCTGTGGTACATAGCACCTGAAAATCTAAGCGAAGTTTTTCAGTCAATCATGCACCTGTCTTTATTTTAGGTTTTTGGAGAGAAAAGACAAAATAAGAAAAATATCCTCAATGTCTGGAAAATCCTGTCTAGAAGAGCTTGAAGCTTTAAATTTTCGATTTGGCTCTTAATTTCATTTCAGCTAATATCTGTGGTGGTAGTTGAAATGTATATTAGTTTAACTCCATATTAAAATTTTTACTTAAAGCACATCCTTTATTCCTCATGCAAGAAACTGCTACAAGCAGTTCATTATAGTCCTATTAGAAGAGAATTAGCTTTCTAGCTTCCTTCCTAGTAGAACTCTCAATAATTGCAAGTATGATAAGGATTTGTTTTTTGTTGTAAGTTCAAATTTCATGGAGGGAGTCAGTGAGGCCATCAAAGTGCCTGGTTTTAAATATTTTTTGTAAGGACAGAGAGATAGTAAAGGGCTAAAAGTGCTTGCATTGAGTGCAACAGTTTAAGTGGTTCCCCAAAGTCTCCTGGAGCACAGAGTGAGGAGTAATCCCTAAGCACCACCAGGTGTCACCCAAAAGATAAAAGAAATAATATTTTTATTTGTGACTGCATATGTTCCATTTTCTGTTTATCTAATGTGTGTCTATAGGCAGATAGATAAATAGATGATAGAGACAGATAGATAGATGATCACAACTTCTTTATATATCTTAGATGGAACTAAAGGGTATCATGCTAAATAAAATAAGCCAGAGAGAGAGAAGGGCAGGCAGCATAAATGTCACTCAGCTGTGGTATAGAAGGAAAATGAAACAAGATTATAAATAACAACAATTGCAGACAAACCCTTCATCCTGGAGTACAGACTGTGAACTCCAGAATAGGGGCGTATGTGGACTGAGGGTGACACAGAGGCATGGGTAGGAGCTCTTGGGCATTTGGGTCGTGATAAGGTGAAGTATGTGCATATATCAAGACCATAAATGTCAACAATATTGTAAACACATAACCCACACTATAATGAAAATAAATAAATATTTGTTTTAGCTTGGTTCCTGAGAAAGACCCATGAGTACTCAGGGCTGCTCCCTACAGGTTGCTGGGGAGTGCTATGGGAACTATGCTATGCAAAGGATCAAACCTATTAAACATACTTTTTGATAAAATGAGTTTTACATACTCCTATAGAATAGTAACTCACCTCTCTCCCCATATTACTGTCAACAGTATGACTTCTACACATCTATAATATTTAATACTTAAAGCAAAAATAAACTCATTTTCAAATATTTTAGTGTAATTATTTTTCAAATAAAATGAAAGTTTCTTTTTTATTATCTTAAGATTCATTTTGCATTAGTATTTTTTCTCTAAAGATAGCCTTATTAGAAATTTAATATGCTTAACTCAAGATGTTCGACATACTTTTACTATTTTCATCTGTGTATAATACACAAAGTCTTATTGATTAAAAGTTTTAGGTAGTTCCTCTGATCCGACGTCCATTAAAATAATTACAGTTCAAAGTGCAATAATTTCTTCTATGAAGTGCAGAATATTTTCCAAACTTTATTCTCTATATGGGCTGGAGCTATAGCACAGCGGGTGGGCTGTTTGCCTTGCACGCAGCCCACCCGGGTTCGATTCCTCTGTCCCTCTCAGGAAAGCCTGGCAAGCTACCAAGAGTATCCTGCCCACACGGCAGAGCCTGGCAAGCTCCCCGTGGCATATTTGATATGCCTAAAACTAACAACAAGTCTCACAATGGAGACATTACTGGTGTCCGCTCTAGCAAATTGATGAACAATGGGAGGACAGTGCTACAGTGCTACTTTAATTTTAGAAAATTTCAATTGTGCGAATTACTTATTTATACTGTGAAACACCTAATAGATTTTTCCTTTAGTTGATTTATGTCTATTCATTCCTATTACAGTAATGTTCAGTGCATTGATCTTTTTAACAGGTGTAGCAGAAATGAAGCAAAATCATTTCTATTCAATTTGAGTAGAAACAACTGTACATAATTTTCAGAGTGTTCTAGAAATTGATTTCAAAAGAAGCAAAACTAAAAATTACATCAATAAAATAACCCATCATTTTCATTAGTTTAATTTTACTATCTACTTTTACAAGAGCAAAATATATTCACATAACTTATTTGTCCTTTTGTCATGTTAATGAATAATAGATTTGTAATGAAGGTATAGGAGTCCTGCTGTTTCTACTATATTTACTTAAATTTATAATTAAACTAGAAGTATGTGAAGGAATGGCTTTTAGAACCAACACAAGTTAATCTGATTCAAATAACAAATAATTCAACATATGATTCATAAAGAGTCAAGTGCCATATTGATGATAACATTTAGCATCCTTGACATTTTATGAAATACTTTTATTTACAATTAAATGAATCAGTTACTTTGAGTATATGTCTCCAACAAAAATATTATTTCAGTAATTCATCACATTTATTGGTATTTTAATAAACCTTTGTTCATATTATGTGCTATAATATTTGCTAGATTTACTGAAATATAATTCTCTCAGCAACATGTCACTATGTTGCCAACACATAAACCTAACATAGACAGAGTCAGAATCTAAAAGACAATTAATATAAGATATGCAAAATAAAATATTGCTCCCTTACACATGTGTGCTATTTTTAACCCAAAACACACAGAATAGAACTAAAATAATTAAATATATTTTCAGTTGTCTCCCCCTACCTGAGTGAAAAATATTAAGCAGTTACCTATAATATCAACTTTGCTCCTGTTAATACTAAATTCCAAAAAGTACTCTTTTGCCCAAGGGCCTTTCTTTCTTTTTTTTTTTTTTTTTTTGCTTTTTGGGTCACACCTGGCGATGCACAGGAGTCACTCCTGGCTCTGCACTCAGGAATTACCCCTGGCCGTGCTCAGGGGACCATATGGGATGCTGGGATTTGAACCCGGGTTGGCCGCGTGCAAGGCAAACGCCCTACCCGCTGTGCTATCTCTCCAGCCCCCCAAGGGCCTTTTTTAATTTGATTTTTTATTTATTTAGCCACCTGGTTTTGAAAAACAAATGAATTTAGCCCTTTTCTTATTGGTGTGAGCCATTTTCTCCAGATAATATTAAAATCCAATTTTAAATGAATCCTAGGACTAAAGATAGTTTCTAATGATGCTCCAAACTTTTTCCATCTTTCTTTCTAGGATGGGACAGAGGATATGATTCTGCTTTAAAACTGTAACTAAAACAAATCAAACCTAGAATACCTTTTCTTGAGGCAAAGTATCAGCTAGTTTTTTTACAATTCTTTTGGTCCAACATTACTTTTTGTTATGGAAAAGATTTTATAATTTATAAAGAATGAATCAAAATTTTTACAGGTGATTTACATGAGGTGGGAGAAGGGAGAGATGACAGCCTCAGGTAGTTTGCTGCTACCCCCTCCACTCACTTCAGAAGTGCTTGAGGAAATCAAGAACTGATGAAGGTCTGCTATGAGACCCTGCATGGTATAGACCTCACATATCACAAACCCGAGGAGACAGCTCTCAGACTACCAGAAGTCTACTTGTTCTATACAGCACGGGAAATAATCCCTGTCACCTAATTTCTCCTGGAACATTGGATTTGATCTGGAGTGAGGAGCTACTCTTTGCAGAAAAGGAGAGCCTGTCCAAAATTTTGGCCCTGATTTTTAGGTAGCTTGTTTTTCCTTCCTAGAAAATAATTTCAAGAGGAAAAAAATAGTAAAGTTGAAACAGTTTAATTGAAAGATTATGAGAGAGTGAAAGCTGAGAGGGCATATCTCAGCCAGAGATGAAGGCGACCCATCAGAATGGGGAGATTCTCAGTTGGCTTTGCAAAGTTGGTTTTATAGATTGTCTCCTAAACTGCCCTTACTTGGGGATTTCTACCTAGTTAAGAGTCCATGGGGCTGGAGCGATAGCAGAGGGTAGGGCATTTGCCTTGCACTTGGCCAACCTGGGTTTGATTCCCAGCATCCCATATGGTCCCCCAAGCACCGCCAGGAGAAATTCCTGAGTGCATGAGCCAGAATTAACCCCTGTACATCGCTGGGTGTGACAAAAAAAGCAAAAAAAATACGAGTCCAATGCTATGGAACTGTCTATGAAAAGATCTTGAAACTCTTGAGGACCCCTCTCCCCCCTTTCAAATCTTTATTATAAATCTTTGTTACTTCTGGTACTTGTCTTGGAGGTAGTTCAGGTTTCTCTGGGCCTATGCAGACACTGGTGAGAGCCATATTAATAACAATTCAGTCCACAAAGTGAGTCTAGCAATAATATTTTTATCTGCTTTGGGGCTAGTAACACAGTAACTTCTCCAAATCCCATCTTGGTTTTATTATGTTCCAAGAATTCATTGGCAGCTCCACCATCCCCTCAACTTCCCAACTACCTCAAAATTATAAAGTTTGTGCTATTCACTTCAGGTTTCTTGTGTCTTGTAATGAGTTCATATGTGCAACATATTTTTAGTATCCCATGATTATAAATCAGAGAACTTTCTTGGGATCAGAAAATTCCTATGGTTAACTAGGGAAATTCTTTCCCTCTCAAGTTAATCAGCACTCAATGGAGATTTAATTGATAAAGTATAAAAATTTTTAAGCAACTCACTTGAATATTTGGTCATTCATTGCTTATGATAATTTAACAAAAGGAAAAAAATATTCAGAATATGTGCAGAGTTTTTGTACTAAATGGATGAGACTTATGCTACTACTATGCTAATAATAGTTACGTAGGAGTTACAATGAGACATATATGGCTCAAAAACAGACTCTAAAGACAGAATAATTTTCCAATGACAAAATTGTAGCAGGCAGAAATATGGTGGTGGGAGGGTGGAGGTGATGGTGGTGACAGTGGTGGTAAAGTACTTTGGGAAAAGATTTTCTGAAACCTAAACTAGCCTAAAGGCATGAAAGCATTTTGACAAAAATGAACCTTCTAAAGAGAAGGAAAGTGGCTATAGCCCCTGAGAGGCCACGCTCTACCTGGAACAAAGCCTCCCCAAGAATATCAACAGGCCATCTATTGCTCCCATCTCTCCCCCTTAGCAAAAACCCTGGCAATGGACAAGGAAAAGTGCAATCTCAAAAAACTGTCAAACTAACTTGGCTGAGAAAGAGGTGGGCATGTCTGCATCTTGCTCTGGAGATGTGGACTTTTATATGTTAGGGTTGTTTCCCCATTCTAGTGAAATATCCTGCCTATGGATATGTGTTATTAGCTTTCTTTATTCTGGAGCAGACTGTTGCTGATGTTGGTGGGCCCCAGCAATGGCTTATGTGAAGGGCAGAGGAGAAAGATGATCATTTTCTCCTGATCCACCTCTGCCAGCCCAGGACCCAGTGTTACTGGGTTCTTGTCTCATCCTGAAGAAAAGAATTTCAAGAGTAGACGAACAGTGAAGTAAAACAGTGTTTGGGCATTTTAGAAAAGGCAAGGAGGAGAGAAAGTGGGAAAGAGTAGAGTAAAATGTTCAACAGAGAGCATGGGTTTTTTCCAGGGTGCAGAGAGCCCTACACACATCCCAGCATTAGATATGAAAGTACACATCTCAAGAGGGGAGATGCGGGCACACATGTACTTGAATGCCACATGTGCTTGGCCATGTGGGCAAAAGCAGCACAAGGGCTCACGAAGCATATGCATGTTCTTCCTTTGTTCAAAGTGGCTTTTCATCATCTTCATCATCATCTTCATCATCCCATTGATCATTGATTTTCTCAAGCGGTCTCAGTAACGTCTCCATTCTTCCTAGTCCTGAGACTTTAGAAGCCTCTCTTTACTCGTCCTTCCCAATGGTGCCACATTGAAGGCTCTTTCAGCTTTTACTTTTCAATTTTTTTTAATTTTAAATGTTTATTTTATTTTACTTTTTTTAACGAATCACTGTGAGGTGCAGTTAGAGACTTACAAACTTTCGTGTTTACATTTCAGTCATACAATGATGAAGTACCCATCCTTCCACCAGTGCCCATTCTCCACCATCAATGTTCCCAATATTTCTTCTCCCCAGTCTCCCTCTCCGAGCCCCCACTGTGGCAGGCACATTCCCTTTTACTTTTGTTTCTGCTGGAGGGTCTGTCAGAGGTGGAATCCAGCCCTCTGTAGGTCTGTTGCTGGTCAGGTGAAAGTCTTATATCACTTTAGTTCCTGTTTTCTGAAAAGTTGGCTTTTTTTTCAACTTCAGGGCTACTAATATCATTATTTCCCAGAAATTTATGCTATTGCCTTGAGGGAGGGGAGCTTCCCTATCTACCTGCATGTCTGCATAATTATCTCTTGACCACCTATCCTTAGCTGCCTTTCTCCTATCTTCACTTCATTCCCCAATAAACTTGTCTCCTCCTGCAATTCTTTTTCCTTTCTTATGTTTTCATCATCACAGCAATTCTTTCTGTGAGTGAAAGGCAATGCCCTGGCAAAGCCTGGATCAAATTCAAGAATGACTTTCGTTTCCTTGCACCAGCCTGAGTCTATGACTCCCCAAGAAGTCTATAGACAGGGATCACCCTCTAAGCCATTCAGAACAAGTAGACTCCAGTGTAGCTTGAAAGCTACCTGGGAATCTTACAGGGCATGAATGCCTGTGCTGTGCTCATCACAGACTCATCTGTCTTGGATTTCCCAGGCACTTCCCTGGGTGACAGAACTGGAATAGACGGAAGTGTTAGGTTTCCTGCTTATGGCTGCCACCCTCTCAGACTTTCACAAAAGTCACTCAGGGAAACTCACCCTTCTACTGGTGGGGGTTTAGTCAAGTTTACCAGTAGCAACCAAATAATTATAAATACCAACCAAGAGTTCAATTCACTTTGAAGGAGAAGCTTGAGTTTCCGTATTATCTACATCTGTTGCAGCTTCTCTAGTCTTTACAAAAAATAAAATATACAAAAATTAAAAGAGCATCTTCTCAGAAACTTGAGGAATATAACTACTTAATTGATTGGAGAGATAGCATGAGTTTAAAGCAATTGTCGACCTTGTTTGTAATCCCGGAAATTACATATGGTCCCCTGAGCACAACCAGTAGTTCAGATCCCTGAACACCTCTGGCCATCCTAATAAAATAATGAATAAATAGCTACCAATTAGTTAGTACAATTCAAACAAATATCTCATATTCCTTTGAAAATAGCTGTTTTGCTTCTGTGGGACAGGATACTAGAGGAAAATAACCATTTTCTTTTGGCTAGCCTTAAATAGGAAACAGTAATACTCTCTATGTTCACTACTGCACTTTACTCCACCATAATTAGAGTTTTCAGAACAAAGATGATTATTAAAAATATTTCACTAGTTTATTAAAGTATCATATCAAAACTCAATTGACTTAGAAAACAAGATAAGCTATAGCCTCGGGTTTTATTTAAATTATGACATTTTTCACTGTCACTTTTCTAATCTCCTTCTATGAAACACTTACGAATGCACAGGAAAAATATTTCACTTTTGGTTCCATAATATTTATTGAAATACTTTTTAAAAATAGTCCTTTCTCATTCTTCTCATTTGTTTCAGTGGGAAAATTTCTCATGCAAAAGTAAAAGAGAATGAATTAGAGTGTGACCTGCTGATGTCACTTTTAAGGATCATTATTTGCTAAGTCATACACGTTGGAAAATGATTAATTGTTTCATAAAATATAAAATTACATAAGAAGGGATAAACAACAAAGTCAGTATTTTTCCCCTTTGCCTTAAATTTAAACATTTTAAGGAAGTACAGTGTTTTCAGAATATTTTTCACATTCTATATTTTCAGGATAAAGTATAAAGCTTAGAAGCATCCCTATACAACAACTCAACTAAGACACTAACCCTCTCCCCATTTATCAAAGATCCCCAAATTAGCTATCTCTTAACTCCACACATTTTTATGAGAAATAAAAAATGTGGGTAACTGAACAAGAGGAAAGGAAACTGAGTTATTTTATGGTTGTCATCTATTCTTTCCATTCAAGAAAGCATAATTTCCTTCTTGAAAGAAGCAGATTTCAAGCCTGGGGCTGGGCATAAATCAAACAGAAATGCTATAGCATAGACTGTAATTTTATAAACTATCATGTTGTGGAAAATAGAGTTAAGCTGTAATCTATGATGCAGTTACCAACCCTCTAAGGAATAATTGAGTAATGGGCAAGCAGCTCTAAAAAGCTCTGGGTGTTGTGATCTTTTGACATCCTAGAGAATGGCTAGGTTCCTTCAGGAAAATGATTTTGGGGAAGTTTTCACACTATTTTTTAAACTGCAAAGGTTGCTTAGACAGGTTTCAGTGAAGTCGTGATCATCTTTTTCAGAACATGAACAGATGTTTAAGCTGTTTTAAAAATAGCATTTTCTTCTAAATTATATTTATGTCAGCTCTGAAAAGCATTGGAATTTCTTGGTTTATTTTTTCGTATACATTGCTAAGTGAGTTTAAGGAGTGATTTCAAGTGTTTTCAGAAAAAGAGAGAAAAAATCTCTCACTATAATATTTTAGAAGGGAAGTGATTTTAGTGAAGTAATATGTATGCATATATGTATTTATATACATATATATGTATATGTATATAATTTGGTACAGCACCTGAATATCAAAGTTTAGGATGATACCAATTTAATAGGTGACTGTGAAACATCTCCAGAAAAATTAGTCAGCTGGGATAAACAATGAGATACTCATGGATTCTGCTAATTAACTTTAAATTTCCATGTTGAAATAATAATCAGCTGTTAACTGTCCAGAATGTTAATGCTTTGCCTTTTGGTTCTGTCTTTGAAGCCTGGCTTCTAGGAATTTCACCAGTCATCAGGTAGCTTGCACAAGCTAGCCAGAGGAAAAAAGGAAATGGAGACTTTCAAATCAATCAAATTCATTGTTCAGTACAAGTACATTTTTTTTAACAGACCAGTGGAGGATATTTGAAATCATTGGCTGAACTCAAATATTACATTAACTTCATCTGTCTCTTATTCATATTGTGCCACTTGAAATTACAAATATTATTCACTCTTGACAACTTGTGCACAGAATGTAGGGACCTAAAAATGTTTATTTTTGTGCAATATATACTGTAGTTTATCTAAAATTGAACAATTATTGCCTGTGTTGTGTTTTAATTTCTGTCAACAATTTTAATGATAAATATACTTATTATAAGAAAACAAAACATAATAAATATAATTAGTATTCATTTTCTGTATTTTTTGTACTCATTTTCTCCCAGATTGCAAAATTTTTGCTTGGAAAGAGATATAACACTTCCACGTTATCATTTTCATTAATAAAAACTGTTTGTAGCAACATAATTTACAAAATGTTTAGTAATAAGGTTTTGTGCTGACAGTTGTTCCAATAACATATCGTCCCTCAGAGTGCTCTCATTGCCTCAACCTAGTATCCTAGCTGGCCTCCACATTGGTAAGTTCAGTTCTGTAAATAAGATCTCAGGTTCTATTGCCTTTGCTGTTCCATATTTCCTCTACTATGTTTCTTCATACCATATATGAGAGGACATTCTGTACCTTCCTCTTCTCAACATGATACTCTCCAGGTCCAATCATATAGCAGAAAATTGCATAATTTTATCTTTTATTATGGCCAAGTAGTATTCCTTTTTGTATGTGCATAACACTTTTCTTTATCTAGTCTTCTGTTCTTTGTCGTTACATTGATAATACATTGTTACATTGATAATACATTGTTACATTTGTCAATACATTGCTTCTAGACTTGGCTATTGTGAAACAATGCTAAAATGACCATGTCTTTTTGGAACTGAGTTTTAGGGCCTATGAGGTCAATGGCAAGAAGTGGAATTGCTGGATCATATGAAAACTAAATTCTTAGTTTTTGTTTCCAAAAAGATTGAACAAGTCACTCACTCACATTCCCACCCCCACCGGTGAGTAAAGCTTCCTTTTACCCACACTCACGACAACATTGGCTGCTATTTTTCTGTTTGATGTGTGCCAGTCTTACTGGTATAAGGTAATATCTCATTGGGTTGATTTGTATTTTCATGGTGATAAGTGAGAAAAACCATTTTTCATGATTTTTGTCCATCCACATGTCTCATTAAGAAAGTTATTAATTTGCTTACCCAACATTTCTATATTTTAATGTGCATATGTTAAACCTCAAAAGAGTGATGTTGATAACAGCAATATGCTGAATAGGTTGAATCAATAGGAGGAAGAAAAATGTTTTAAAAATAAGCAAAGGAAAAAGTTCTTATGGAAAACAAATAACTTACTAAAATATCCACAAAGGAGTACTAAAACTATACCTGCCAATATAATTGTAAAGTCTTAAAATTCACAGCCATTTAATGATGAAAAATGAAACTGTTTTTGAAACTATGTTAAGATATAAAATTGGAAATCACTATAAATCCAGAAGTTTCCAGGCAGTCACTTCTTTATGTCCTGCCTTTTTCTTCAACCGTCAATATTTTTGTGACTTTAATTTCTACTGTGACATATTGCAGAGTATTATAGGTAACCTAAGTTTCTTTCAGTTTACTGAGGGTAGAAGTCAAACCTAAGTTGCACACATGTATGTGTGAAAAGATGAAAGGATATAATTGCCAGGTGATATTTAGCTGTGTCAATATTGGGTAATATAAGTGAAATGACTACTTTATCCTCCATTATTGCCTAGAGGAGCCACCCAGGACACTATTATTGAATACCCCTAGTTTGGCCATTATCTCTGTTCCACTATAACATTAAACAGATAAAAGACTTAATTTAAAAACACACCTTCAAATATGCATGATAGTGGGGAGGTGGGGATACCTTCTTTACTCATGCTAATCTGGATTTATTTTTTAGTTTATAGCAGGTATGAATAACAGTATATAGACTCTTTACATTACAGAGAAATAAAGATACTTCATGAGTATTTGTCCCATTCAGTAGTTTAATCTTGTCTTGCGAACAGGCACACTTTTATTTCCATCAAATAATTTTCTGTTCCTTTATTTTGGTTGAATTTTTCTTCTCAATTTTAAATGGCTTCAATTTAATCTGCTTGAGATTTATACAAAGAATCTAACTTTGTGAAATCCTAACTCTAATATTGACAGCAATTTCCATGGTGAGTTGTTTCCTATAGGGGAAGTTACTGAGATGCATGCAGAACCGCATTTACACATTCATTATAATTCTAATATCCCTGTAGGAGAGCCCAGCACCCAGCATGGCAAAGCCTGGCAAGCTACCTTTGGCATATTCAACATGCAAAAAACAGTAAAAACAAGTCTCACAGTGGAGATGTTACTGGTGCCCACTTGAGCAAATCAATGAACAACGGGATGACAGTGCTACAGTGCAATAATTCTAATGGTGCTATAAGTAATCGAATGAGCAATGTGAGTATATTGATTTACTTAACTGAGTAACTTTTTTAAAAAGTTTTAATGAATTGTCACAAACTAAAAGATGATTGAATTTCAGGCATACAAGTTCCAACATCAATCTCTTTACCAGTGTCCACCTTCCTCCACCAATATTCTGCACTTTTATCCTACTCCACATCCTGGCTGTCTCTGTGGGAGGCACTTTAAGTTCTTTATATACATTTTATTCTTAAATGCTCTAGCTGCTAAAAGCTGCTAAAGATGTAATCCTAACTCTGCTCAGGGGTCAATTTCCTGGTGATGCTTGGGTACCAATAACTATTTTCAAAAACTTGAGTGAAAGGAGTCGATGCCCAAAGACAGTTGGATTCTCAGATCTGCCTCTCTTCAATTTGTTACCATATACTTGTCATATGTGATAAAAATCTGGCCTCATGGGATAACTAGCTGAAACAAGGAACAATATGTTTAACACTTCTCCATGAATCCTGGAGCAGTCGGGGGTAGAGTGTCTGCCTTCCTTGTTATTCAGGACTGGAGCCCGCCTGTTCCAGCACCAACTAATATGCAGCCCAGCAAGCATGGTGGCACAGTGCATACAGCCCCAGTCACCACTGATGGAAAAGGGAAAAAGGAGACTTTCAGATAACTGTGGATTTTGGAGGTCACACTCGGTGGTGTTTGGGGCTTACTCCCCAGTGATCTGTGCTCTGTGCTCAGTGATCTCTCCTGGTGGGCTGGGGGGAAGGGGCTTATGTAGTGCCAGGAATTGAACCGAGTTGGCTGCATGCAAGGTAAGTGCCTTACCCACTGTACTATTGCTCTGGCCCTAGTTGTGGATTTTCGTCTTCAGATTTTTTTTCTGGGATGGGGAGTGGTCACCCACATGCCTGGTTGTGGTGCTTGTTCTTGGGCTTGCCAGAGATCACCCTCCTTAGTTCTGGTGCTCACAACTGTTGTGGTTGCAGGACTGCCAGCATTTGTACTTTCTTCCCATGGGAATCTGCACATTGGTAGTTGTGGCATTTGCCAGGATCTCACACCCTCAGATGGGAGGTTTACATGTCTGAGTACAGTGTGACCAGAAGTCATTAGTGGTGCCAGAGATCACAGACTTCAGAGCTGCCAGATTTCACAGCTGAGATGGTTTTCTGGACACGCAGTGGCGCTAGGTTTGGTCTCTGGCCTTCTGTTCACACTGCACACAGTCTAATCCCACCCTGGAGACATTTCTAGTCACTTTTCAGTTCAAACTGAACACTATTTATAGAAGGACTTGAGTTGGTGATTTGTTTCTTATTTCTGTGATGTTAAAAATAATTGGTTTCTCTTGTGCATGTGTGTGTGTGCATGTGTGTATGCATGCGTGTGTGTGTGCATGCGTGCTTGTGTGTGTTATGTGTGCTGGGAATCGAATCCAGGGCCTCAAGCATGCATGGCAAGTCCTATACCAGCAAACTATCCCAAGGCTTCCTTGTACTTTAAATGCATCTTTTTACTAATGTGTGATTTTTATAATATAATAACATCGATGGGCTGGAGTGATAGCACAGCAGGTAGGGCATTTGCCTTGCACGTGGCCAACTTGGGTTCGATTCCTCCACCCCTCTTGGAGAGCCCAGCAAACTACGGAGAGTATCTTGCCCACATGGCAGAGCCTGGCAAGCTACCCGTGGCGTATTCAATATGCCAAAAACAATAACAAGTCTCATAATGGAGACATTACTGGTACCCGCTCAGCAAATCAATGAACAACGGGATGACAGTGATACAGTGATGCATGTATAACAAGAAAAATGAAGGACTTTTTAAAATCTAAATAAAACTTTTAAATAAAGTTTGATAGGCTTTAGACATTAGTATATAAAATTATTTGTAATATTTTAAAATAACAAGTTATCTTAAAAAATTAAATTTCCTCTGTATTGCCATTACTATGTCATTAAATTGGCCTGATTGAATAATATTTCCTGAAAAATATCTGATGTAGGTCTATTTTAGATTCATTCTACTAGTGGTACTTTTAGATCTCTTTTAATCATTAGAGACCCTCACTCCCACTCTTCTCTTTTTTTTCCTCTTTCAATTTGGCTGCTAAATCTAGTCACTTGTATCACTTGTCTTCCCGTTGATCTTTGATTTGCTCGAATGGGCGCGAGTAATATCTCCATTTTTCCCTGTCATGTGCTAGTATAGCCCAATGATATCTGCTCGCTCCAGGAACAGGAAGAGCCTCAAACTGTTCATTCAGGGTTTTGACAAAGAAGTCTAACTATCTCGTTGGTGGGCAGTCACGTGATCTTTTGATGTCCTGTGGTATCCAGTCAGTAACAGCTCTAGTCCAGCGGTCATCTCTGAATTGCTTTATCTGTGGGGTATTATTTAATGTGTTTTCTTCTTGTGTTTACATTATTTATTATGATACAGGCAGAAAAATGATATTGGGGAGTCCATGCCAGGTTGTTTTCACTTGGGGTGCGCCAGAGGGGTTCAGGCAAGAGCCCTCCCTGCTCCAAGGGACCCAGCCCCGGCAGCCGACCTCCACTACCTAACCACTGCCACACTCCAGGTCACTTTCCACACGCTCATGTCGAGCCTCATGCATGAGTGAAGTCCCATGAACCCAGGTAATGTAGAACTTTGTGATCTTGGACTCTGAGCTCAACAGAACCCGGGAGCAGAGATCCTCTGCCTGCTTCCCCCAGTCTCCAGCGAACCAGAGGTCGTACCCATAAGCCACCTCCTCCTGGCACCAGATAATATTATCAGCCACCCTCCAGAACTCATGGCTGTTTCTCCCGGAAGGGAGCATAAAATGAAGCACCGATAAGCATGCCATGTGACTCAGTGCCAGTCTGTTTTCACTTGGGACGCCCGAGAGGGGGGCAGGTGAGAACCCGCCTCGCCCCAAGGGACCCAGCCCTGGCAGCTGACCTTCACTACCCAACTGCCACCATGCTCTACTACCCAACCCCTGCCACACTCTAGGCCACTTTCCACACACTCGGGCTGAGCCTCACACAAGTGAACATATTCCTGGACTGTGTGGCCACAAAGCGGCTGTACAACACAACATCATAGAAGGAAATAAATATATATGCTTCTCAGAGATCCCACCAAGCTACTGAGAGTATCCTGCCTGCACAGCAGAGCCTGGCAAGCTTCCCGTGGCGTAATCGATATGCCAAAAACAGAAACAATAACAGGTCTCAATAACAACATCCCTGACCTTGAAAGAAGCCTCCAACCATTGGGAAAGACGAATAAGGAGAGGCTGCTAAAATCTCAGGGCTGGGACGAATGGAGATGTTACGGGCACCCACTCCAATAAATCGTTGAACAACAGGAAGACAATGATACAGTGATACAGTGAATATCATATTGGACCACACCTGGAAATTGTCAGAGGCTACTCCTGTGCTGCAAAGTTGCTTCTGATTCTGTGGTGAGGAAGCGTGTTTGTTCAGGACCAGACCTGCCCTCTTCCATGCAAAGCATGCTGACTCATCTCATCTTTGGCCCATCTAGTTTTAAATCAGGGGTTTAGATCTTCAGGTCTTATTTTTTTGGGAAGTGGGAGTGGGGCTTAACATGTTGGGCCTATATCACTACAAGTCCAGATTTATGAGAGCTTGAGCTCTCAATGACTACAATTGCAAAGCTGGCATACCGAGGACCAATGATTAGAAACATAAATTGAATGGTGTTTATTAACCAAAGCAGCAAGCAAGTTTGGTTGGACAAGAGGAACCAGCAGAGCAAGCCAAACCCGATAAGGAAGAGAAATAAGCAGTGGCAATAAGAGGAACAAGCCTGAGATGCTTTATGTACCTTAACCCCAGAACAATGAAGAACAACTGAATACAAACTTGAGAAAGATCAGCGATAAGGAAAAATCCCTACTAAACACAAAGATGGGATAGTGTCTCCTTTTAATGTTTCCACTCTCTTCTGGGACTTGTTCTTCTATGGTGACCCCCAGGACTATCTCAGTCTCCCTGTCCTGAAAGCAAAGAAGGATGCGGTTCATTGTTCCTAATTTTTTCTATAGAACCCAAACATATGTCATAGGTAGTATTGTGTAACTTCATCATATAATACATAGAAGTGTTGTATTATGTATTTGTGGTAGCTATGTGTGAGTGATGTTAATTTACAATTAATACTAGATCTACTATTTTAAAAGATGAACAGACTGGCAATATTAAAATCTGAAGTCATTTCTCTGTTAGCTGAAAGACTCAATAAAAATATGCTTTAAGAGAATTGTTTATAGCCAGATATCGACAATACAGGAAATAGAATATCCAACTTATTTTTTTTCATTAAAATTTTGAAAATTGAGTTTGTTGCCTTATGTTATTTGAAGGTGGTAAAATAAAAGCTAGTTTCTTTCCTTTGCAAATTATTAGGTACCCATGTGCTATAAAATTTTAATGAATGTGAATTAATTATAATTGTTATTCCAGTTGTCCCATTTTTAGTGACAAACTTATCAAATAGCTTTGATACAATCTCTTTAATACTGATAATCTTAGATCATAGTTTACTCGCCAACATATATATTTATGTAAATGTATGCAATAAATGTAATTCATAAAATATAATTGGCATAACAAAATAATTGGGATAAACATAACATTTTCTCCTTAAACAATAGTGCATAAATAATAAAAATTTTAAAATTGAGCAATATTGTGAGAACCATTTTTTAACAAAAACTATCAGATTTTTAAACATCAGATAAAGTCAGATCACTAAGACATTTAGGACACTTAGAGCTGGGATAAAGTGAAAACAAAATCTAAGTTTTTTATAGCAATTTTCCACTTATTATCTGGGTTGCAGGTAGTGGACAGAGAATCATAGAGAGACCATTTTGCTGTTTTAAGTAAGAAGCAACAATTTTAATTTACTTAAGTACAGAAATAAAAATTGGAATAAAGATCACCTACCTGTATTATGGAAAATGATAATGTGAAGAAAATTTTAATGCCATTGAATATTTATGTAATACAGCAACTTTTGTATCATGCAACTTACTAGCTATTAAGGAAAAGAAGTCAATAATTTGTATTTTATGTAACCTTGTTGTGATCTTGTATTTGCGTAGCATTTTGTGAATATCCTATTTAAACTGGTTCTATTTTTTATATATATTTATTGTTTCTATTCTTTATTGAGTTAAAGAATTGTGACATATTGCCTATTAGTTACAATTTCTTCTTTGAGCCTGTTTCTATCAATATATTGTTGCTAACTTTTAAAATTCTATAGCAAAATAAACTCTACATTCTTATGTAACATTTAAAGCAGTTTCTCTTGTGATGTATGTCTGTTGTTCAGCTTTTTGAGCATAATTTTTAGAAATATGTAAGAACTCTTTGCTCTCAAATTTTTCAACTTTTATTTTGAGCGATGCTAGAAGAATACCAAGTGTGCAGAAGGAGAGAATTAGAGATCTAGTAAACTGTAATGTCGATTTCAGCTTGATATATCTCACCTTCTATCAATTCCAGGGAGAAATTTTCTTCAAATATTATAGCATTAAAGGTGTCAGCATGGTTCTCAGCCATGTGCTTTAGCTTAAAGTTGTCTATATCATGTGAACTGCCTCTCTTGCCTTCTTATTTGACATTTATTCCTGGTAACTTACTTTGGCAACAGGGAAAGACTATAGTCAAAATAAATGACTTTACAGCACAATGTATTTTTCAACTCAGTTTTTATTACTGTTCAAGTTGTCACACTGGATCAGTAGTGGCAAGATTATCATTTGTTCTTGGGCCCACCCAAACTCAACACTCTTCTTCCAAAAATCCAGTAGAAATATTCTCTTCTTACTGCCAATCCTACCTTAAAGAACATTTCTTACCTTAAAGAATATTTAAAGTAACAATCTTACTTTAAAGAATATTTTTGGGGTGAGAAGAGACTATTGATCAAATTGAAGCTTCTTTACTTGGGAAATACTTCCAGAATTTATAGACAAACAGCATTCATAGATTCAAACTGGAACTATAACACTTTCTTTTTTTTTATTGCTAATTTTAAGACTAGGAGAAAGAATAATAGAAAGACAAGATAAAAATTTTGCTTTCTAATCTGGAAATAACTTTAATTTTATTAAAGTAAAAAATTGCTATGCTAAGGAAACTACAAAAATGCATGAAGTCCATTATTCTCTTCATAGTATTAATTTGTTTAAATAGTAACCTGTACAAATTTTTGCCTCTTAAATGTAATATAAAATATTTTAGGTACATTTTGAAACTATGTAAATGTATTTGTCACACTGGAAATTAGGAGACATTCCAATGGAAAAAAAATTATTTCTAGAATTCATTCTGTAAAGGCCTTTAAAATCTTGGGTTTCTTTTTCAGATTAGTGGACTGAACGGTGCCATCCCATCTGCGCCTGCACCTCCCCCCCACCCCCGTGCCATCTGCCTTGGACCCTGGCTCCACCCTTTCTGAGCAACGCCCACCTAGACCCTCCTCACCCTCCAGTGCCAGCCCACTGGTCCACTCCCTTTTTCAGGTTAGTGGACTGAACAGGCACCATCCCATCTGCGCCTGTACCTCCCCACCCCCTGAGGTCACCCAGCCACATTGTGCTAGTGGGCATGGCCTCAACAAAGTGGGCGTGGCTTCAACAAAGTGGGCGTGGCCTCCTTCAGAGCGGCTGCCGCTAAAGCGGCCGCAGTTCTTTTTTTTAAAAATAGCAAGCATGTTTGGTACTTTTCAATATTCAGCACCTGTATCCCTGATTATCGTCTTAGAGGGGCTTAAAAAACTTCCTAAATAAGTTCCTATCATCCCAAATTTTGAAACTACCAATGAATAAAAGCAGCTATTCAAGCCAAAGCTAACAGACCTCACTCTCAAAAAGTATTGCTTGAAGTTTCACATAAAAAATAGAGGAACATCAGAGAGGGACATGTTCTAGAGGGAGTACAGAAGAAATTGATCACCACTGACCAAGCCCATTCAGAAATCCTTTTCAACAACCAGAGGTGAACTTCAAGGTTCCTTTTCCATACTACCACAACAACATGAAGAAACAGAGCAAATCCCCGCCACAAGGGGAGGAGGAAGAAAAGACTCTTGATGCATCAGTAGACCTTACCTACAAACTGGAGCTCTCCGATAAAGAATTCAGAGGTGAAATCCTAAAGATGTTCAATCAAATCAATCGAAAGTTTGACAAGGTATTCGTTACATTAAAGGAGGACCTCACAGAAACGATACAACAGACAGCTGAGAAATTACGGGAAGAAATGAGAACAGAAAGAAAAAAACTACAGAAGGAAATGTCACAAACCAAGGATTCGGTAGTTGAATTAAAAAACTCAGTGGGTGCCCTCAACAATAGAATGACTGCAGCAGAGGACAGAATAAGTGACCTTGAATACCAGCTCCAGGCAGCCTACAGGCAACAACAATCAATGGGGAGAGACCTCAAAATAGCTCTAGGGAGAATTAGAATCCTAGGGGATGAATTCAAGAGGACCAAAATTAGAATCATTGGACTACCAGGACAGGGAACCAACCCCAATGAAAAAGCCACAGTCAAAAAAATCATTGCTGAAAAGTTCCCAGAGCTGAACAATGCAGACATCCAGATTCAAGGAGCCAGAAGGGTACCAGCTAAAAGACACCCTAACAGAAAAACTCCAAGACATATCATAGTTAGGATGATGGACGTAACAGATAGAGACACATTACTGCAAGCTGCAAGGTTGAAGAAGGAAATCACATACAATGGAGCACCCCTTAGGTTCACAGCATACCTACTGGAGGAAACCCTTCAAGCTCCAAGGCAGTGGTGGGATATAGTTAAAAAACTCAATGAGATGAATGCTTCACCAAGAATACTTTATCCGGCCAAACTCTCATTCAAACTTGAAGGAATTATACACTATTTTGGGGATAAACAACAACTCAGGAACTTCATAGACTCTAAAACAAACCTAAAAGAAGGTCTAAAGGGGCTACTATAAGACAAGAAAAACCCCTACAAGCACAACAAACATTTACAGAAAGATGGCACAAAACCCTATGACAATAATCTCTCTTAATGTCAATGGTCTTAATTCACCAATTAAGAGACACAGACTGGCAAAATGGATTCAGAGACTCAAACCAACATTCTGCTGCCTGCAAGAAACACATCTAAATAGCCAGAACAAACACAGACTCAAAGTCAAAGGATGGAAAACAATTCTGCAAGCAAACAACTCCCTCAAAAAAGCTGGGGTGGCTTTACTAGTATCAGACAACATAGACTTCAGGTTGAAAAAGATAAAAGATTAGAAGGGATAGTGAAGGCCACTTTTTATTAATCAAGGGATATGTACAGCAGGAAGAAATCACACTCCTAAATGTGTATGCACCCAATGAGGGGCCAGCTAAATACCTACAACAGCTGCTAACAGACCTTAAGAAGGACATTGTGGGCAACACAATAGTAATTGGAGACTTCAACACCGCCCTATCAACTCTAGACAGATTAAGAAGATTAAAACTCACCAAGGAAATAATGGCTTTGAAGGAAGAAATAGAAGAGAGAGGGCTAATAGATCTATACAGGGCTCTATATCCAAAAAAAAAGGGAATACACATTCTTTCCCAGTGCACATGAAACATTTTCCAGAATAGACCATGCACTGGGCCACGCAACATACCTCAACAGAATCAACAAAATAGACATTGTACCAGCTATTTTTTCAGACCATGATGCACTGAAAATAGAAGTTAATCATGGACAGATGCAGAAAAATAAATCAAACACCTAGAAATTAAATAGCTCGATGTTGAACAATGAGTGGGTCAGGAAGGAAATCAAGGAGGAAATCAAAAGGTACCTGGAAACAAATGAGAATGAAGACAGGAGCTACCAGAACCTGTGGGATGCAGCTAAAGCCTTTTTAAGGGGAAAATTTATAGCTCTGCAAGCATATCTCAGAAAGGAAGAAAGGGTCTGCATAAATAACTTGACTTCACAGCTCAAGACCTTAGAAAAGGACCAACAAAAGGAGCCCAAACCAGGCAGAAGGAAAGAGATAATAAAACTTAGAGCAGAAATTAACGACATGGAAACCCAAAAGACAATTCGAAAGATCAATGAAACCAAGAGCTGGTTCTTTCAGAAAATAAATAAGATTGATAAACCACTAGCAAGACTCACAAAGAAAGAGAGAGAGAGAACACTTATAAGTCAAATCAGAAATGAAAAGGGGGACATCACAACAGAAACCAAAGAAATTCAAAAGATCATCAGAGGCTACTTTGAAAATCTGTATGCCACGAAACAAGAGAACGTAGAAGAAATGGATAAATTCCTGGATTCATATAATCTCCCAAGGCTGAACCAAGAAGACCTGGAGTTCCTGAATAGTCCTATTAACATCAAGGAAATTGAAACGGTAATCAAAAGTCTTCCCAAAAACAAAAGCCCAGGCCCAGATGGATTCATCAGCGAATTCTTCCAAATATTTAAAGAGGACCTATTGCCAGTTCTTCTCAAGCTTTTCCAGGAAATTGAAGAAACAGAAACCCTACCAAATAGTTTCTATGAGGCTCACATCTCCCTAATACCAAAAGCAAACAAAGACACCACAAAAAGAGAAAACTACAGGCCAATATCCCTGATGAACACAGATGCGAAGATTCTCAACAAAATATTAGCAAACAGAATTCAACAACTCATCAAAAAGATCCTACACCGCGACCAAGTGGGATTCATCCCGGGAATGCAAGGATGGTTTAACATTCGGAAATCAGTCAACATAATCCATCATATCAACAAAAGAAAAGATAAAAATCATATGATCATATCAATAGATGCAGAGAAAGCATTTGACAAAATCCAGCACCCCTTTATGATGAAAACTCTCGCCAAAATGGGTATAGAAGGGACCTTCCTCAATATAGTCAAAGCCATCTACCACAAGCCTACGGCAAGCATCATCCTCAATGGAGATAAACTAAGACCCTTCCCTCTGAGAACAGGGACAAGACAAGGATGTCCACTCTCCCCTCTTCTGTTCAATATAGTGCTGGAAGTACTTGCAATAGTGCTTAGACAAGAAAAATATATTAAGGGCATTCAGGTAGGAAAGGAAGAAATCAAGCTCTCACTATTCGCTGATGATATGATATTATACATAGAAAACCGTAAAACCTCTACCAAGAAACTGCTAGAAACAATAGACTCGTATAGTAAAGTTGCAGGCTATAAAATCAATACCCAAAAGTCCATGGCTTTCTTGTATGCAAATAGTGAGAGAGAAGAAAGTGACATGATAAAAGCTATCCCGTTCACAATTGTGCCTCAAAAAATCAAATACCTCAGAATCAGCTTAACTAAGGAGGTAAAGGACTTGTATAATGAAAACTAAAAACACTACTTCAGGAAATAGAAGAAGACACGAGGAAATGAAAAAATATCCCCTGCTCATGGATTGGAAGAAATAATATTGTCAAAATGGCAATTCTCCCCAAAGCATTGTACAAATTCAATGCAATCCCTATAGAGATACCCTTGTCATTCTTCAAAGTAATGGAGCAAGCGCTCCTGAAATTCATATGGAACAGTAAGCCCCCACAAATAGCTAAAGCAATTCTTGGGAAAAATGAAATGGGAGGAATCAAACTCCCCAACTTCCAACTCTACTACAAAGCGGTAGTCATTAAAACAGTTTAGTACTGGAACAAAGGCAGAGCGGCAGACCAATGGAACAGGGTTGAATACTCTGACACATCCCCCCAAATATATTGTAAAAAACTAAAGCTCGCCGAGGGGGCATGAGCACCCTTGGGTCTCCGGGCAGCTCTGTGTCACCGCCCACGCTCGGTGCCCTGGAACCACTGTGTGTGCTGTCGGTCAAGGGCAGGCAACAGAAGGAAGAAGGCCAAACTCATTGCTCGATCAGTTTATTTCATTCTCTCTCTCCGCTTCTCTCCCAGCTCAGGATCTCTCTCTGGATCTGTGGATCTGGCCCCGAACCCACTCTTACGGTCTAGTTAAATCTCCACAGCATGAGGGGGTTGGGGTGTACACATAGGTGTGGTCAGCAATTGGGTAAGTTTCCTTTCCCTCAGGGGATGCTTGTCCTAGGACTTAATTCTCTTTCTGCAGGAGGATCCACCCAAGGGCAGAGTCCCATGAATGTGTTTCTCTTCTCCTCAGCCAGCAAACATATAAGAATTCATAATATTAATCATTTTGTATGGACACAATAAGAGATGCATTAAAGCTTATAGAATTGCTCTCCTGGGGCCATCTCAATCTCAGACTACAGTGCTCAGGCCAGAACAGACTTTCCTATCCCTAGCAGGGTCCTAGTCTCATCATTACTTTTGGATCATGACAGCATTTGTCTATGATCAAGCTCTTAACTTATAGTTAAGAATTAGGCACTTTGTGAAATTTACCAGTTACACATGCGGGGTGGGGGGCTGGGGAGGTGGGGGGAAAGGGGGAGGTATATCGTGATTCTTGGTGGTGGAACATGTGCACTGGTGAAGGGATGGGTGTTTGAGCATTGTATAACTGAGACTTTAACCTGAAAGCTTTGTAACTTTCCACATGGTGAATCAATAAAAGAATTAAAAAAAATGAATTAGACACTTTGGCCAGGCCCATCTCGATGCCAGGGTAGCACATAACTCACCACTTGCCCTGGATCCGTCCCGTCCCTCGTCGGGACCCTGCTTTTGGGGTGTTAGGAACTGAGGGCAACTGAGGCTTAAGTGGAGAAAGCAGATGCGTGGGAGGGAATAATATTCGAGGCCAATTAAGTCCCAAGTTACAAAAACATAATATTGTCTTCTTGTGTCTATACAAAAAAGACATAGCTTTAAAGTAAATAATTGAAAATGGCATAAAGAGGAGAGAAAGGCAATGTTATAATATTCAGTGGTCCTAGGAAGTTCTGACCTTACCAATTAACAGAGTTTGATTAGAGGAAGAGCAGATAAACTGGTAGAAGTGGTTACAGATAAACAAAGGAATGGGAGTGACTCGGGAGCACTTTGATGGGTGTGACTGATGAACCTAAGCTCCTAGTGGCAAGGGGGAAAGGACAAACCAATGATATCCAACAATATATGACCATCTAATCTTTGATAAGGGAGCAAGAAAGGTGAAGTGGAGTAAGGAAAGCATGTTTAACAAATTGTGCTGGCAAAACTGGACAGTTACATGCAAAAAAATGGGCTTAGACCTCCACCTATCACCATGTACAAAAGTCAGATCAAAATGGATTAAAGACCTCAACATCAGACCAGAATCCCTAAGGTACATTGAAGACAAGGTCGGCAAAACCCTCCACGACATTGAAGCCAAAGGTATCTTCAAAGCTGACACGCCACTGGCCAACCATGTGAAAACAGAGATAAATAAATGGGACTACCTCAAACTAAGAAGATTCTGCACCTCAATAGAAACAGTGACCAAAGTACAAAGACAATCTACAGAATGGGAAAGGATATTTACGCAGTACCCATTTGATAAAGGGTTGATAAGAAGGATATACAATGCACTAGTTGAACTCCACAAGAAGAAAACTGCCAACCCGATCAAAAAATGGGGTGATGAAATGAACAGAAACTTTCCCAAAGAAGAAATCCGAATGGCTCAGAGGCACATGAGAAAATGTTCGACATCACTAATTATCAGGGAGATGCAGATCAAAACAACCATGAGATATCATCTCACACCACTGAGTCTGGCCCACATCCCAAAAAACAAAAACAACTGGTGTTGGCGTGGATGCGGGGAGAAAGGGACTCTTCTTCACTGCTGGTGGGAATGCTGACTGGTTCAGCCCTTTTGGAAAACAATATGAACGATTCTCAAAAAATTAAAAATTGAGCTCCCATTTGACCCAGCAATACCACTCCTGGGAATATATCCTGGAGAGGCAAAAAGGTATAGTAGAGATGGCATCTGTATTTCTATGTTCATTGCAGCAGTGTTTGCAATAGCCAGAATCTGGAAAAAAACAGAGTGCCCCAAAACAGATGACTGGTTAAAGAAACCCTGGTACATCTACACAATGGAATACTATGTAGCCGTCAGAAAACATGAAGTCATGAAATTTGCATATAAATGGATCAACATGGAAAGCATCATGTTGAGTGAAATGAGTCAGAAAGAAAGAGACAGACATAGAAAGATTGCACTCATATGTGGTATATAATGTAACTGAGAAGTACAAGTTGGCAATGATGCAACTTCTGGCAGATATCTCTCTGGACTTAGTTACTAAAATACTAAAATACACAAACCCAAAACCGAGAGGCTGCTAAGTCTGGTCACTCGACCTCATACTTCTTCATTCTCAGCAATGGAAAACAAATTATCTAATGCTTCCTTTTCAGCAGGTCTGACTTTAGGGGAGAGACTCTCCAAACAATAATAGTGAGTTTTGTTGAAATATTGAATGCAATCAAAGTGAAAGTAAAGTGAAATTTATTAGTTACACAGCGGGGGGGTTAAGGGGGGGGCTAGGGGCGTGGGGGGGTTAGGGGTGTGGGGTTGCGGGGTGGAGCTATACTGGGATTCTTGGTGGTGGAATATGTGCACTGGTGTAGGGATGAGTGTTCGAGCATTGTATAACTGAGACTTAAACCTGAAAACTTTATAACTTTCCACATGGTGACTCAATAAAAAAATTAAAAAGAAAAAAAATCTTGGGTTTTATTTGTCACAGCACAGAAATGGATCTTAGTTGACTTGAGCAACTTGATTGACTTAGTACCTTGAATTATGCTTAAAGCATGAGTTGTGGAAGTATTTTTTTTAGCAATATTATCTAGGAGACTTTGAAGTCATTTTGTGTTACTAAATGTATTTTAACTATTACATGTGAATTGTAAACTTATTTATCAGCATACACTCTAGAAAGAATAAAGTAGAATTCATTTTCTGAGGTTAAACATATGAATTAATTATATTTAGAAGAGAACATATAAGAAAAACCATATTTTTCATTATTAACTTTCTTTTTGTTGTAATTCTAATTTGTTAGAACATAATAAGGCATCTCAGTTTATTAGGATGGAAATTTATTTATTTATTCATTTATTTACAAAGTTGACAGGTAACATTTATTAAAAAATGTCACGCAAAAGAGCATGGTCTCTTCTATATATAAGAAGAAAATCGGAAAGAGCAACATCCAGTTAAGTAAAACCATGCTGTACACCGATCACAGAGAGAGAGAGAGAAAAAACGAGTCAGCTTTTTGCAACACAGGCAGAACATTTCACCAACTATCAATAAGACATGCTCCTAGTGATAATCTGTTCATCATCAAATGATTTTATGATCTAAGAGTCATCTGACTTGCATAAATAAAGGAATTCTCTGGAAGAAGCCCGGGGAACCTCATCCAAGTGAAAGGTGCCGGCAGCAGCGGACGTTGTGACACGGGTTTTGCAAGCAAACTGAGAACACAGAGGGAGGGAGTCACATTTGCCAAATGTGTTCCAGCGTCTTCCCATCGGGCGCTACCAGGAGGGACTCGGACTAAGACACGGGCACCTTTAGAAACGTAGTAGCGAAGAAGGAAGAGCCCCCATCTACTAGCCCTGCTTTCACCCAGGGAAGCAACCTTGGTCACTGGCCTGTGCGACCCAGCCCCGGGCCCAAGCAGGTGCTGCCCGCGTCCAGCACGCTGCCCTCACCAGAGACTCACTGAGCCTGCATGGGACCGGCCTGCTCCGGGAACCCCGGCTTGGCCTCCACTATGCGTCCAGCAACTCGGGGACACAAGCGTGGAGCCTCCCCGCGTCAGAGCCGCCGAGACAAAGCAAAGCAGAGTCGGTGATTCGGGGGCGTTTCGTACAGCACCTTGGCCCTGGAACAGAGAAGACCCCCTCTGGAAGCAAGGTGAGTTCTGGAAATCAGGACCAACAGGCAGGGGCCAGGAAGGCTGGGAAGGCTCTGGCGCCTGGGGCGGTGAGACCTCCACTCCCCAAGCGGACCCTGAGCCTGTCTGTGTGGCCTTGAGAGCCCGTGTGGGAACCAGTAGTAACCACCGGGGTGGTGCCTTGAGGCCCTTGCCCACTGGGACCGGAGAAGCAGGCAAGTCTCAGCAGGGGACAAGCGTCTTGGTTCTAGGCCACCCACTTGGAAAACGTTTTTAGCAGAACAAAAATGGTGTCACTGCCTTAGTACTGCAACAGGTGGGAACAACAAATTTCTCCTCACACTTAGTGGCTAGGAGCCACTTAAAACCCACTGGTTCCTAACATGAGAAATAAGAGAAGGAGCAATTGAGCTTAATTATACAGTCACCTCTACCACTCTGTCAGGTACACAGAGAAAGGGACTGTTTACTGGTAAAGGCTCAACACGAGGATATTAATGTGGCAAACAACCAAGAGGTAATATCTAGTCTCTAGGTTAAAAAATCAATATATATATATATATATATTTATAATAAAGTTTTAAATACAAAGTGCTCTATATATATGCACACACACATATATATATATGTATATATATATATATATATATACATATATCAAGAATGATGCAGTGTTAATGAAGAGATCCCTGTTTTGTAATCTTGATTACAAGAGTTAACTGGTAAGTATTTGCTTTCCCTTCCCAGACAGCATTCATTCATTCATTCAACAAGT
The DNA here is from genome assembly GCF_027595985.1 of Sorex araneus. Taxonomy (NCBI): domain Eukaryota; kingdom Metazoa; phylum Chordata; class Mammalia; order Eulipotyphla; family Soricidae; genus Sorex; species Sorex araneus. The sequence continues at coordinate 141,011,689 of NC_073305.1, read as the reverse complement.
GAAAAGCCTTGTCTGGTAGGAACTCGAGGATCAGAGGCCTTTGCCAGCAATGTTAATCACATTAGAGCAAAGCCAAACTTTAAAACAAAATTGTACCCCAAATCCAAAAGCTATTCTTACTTAAGGGAAGGGGGTTGGGGGGAATTCTCACTTAGAAGTAACAGACCAGTAATTTACAGAAGAGTCGACAAACAGTAGCACCCTGTCCTACCCTGGTAAAATTTCAAGGTATGTTGCACAGCTTAAAAGTATAGGATGGAAATTTAAAAGTAGTATTGATACAAGCATATAGCATTGTTCCCTGTAAAAGATACCTGTAGAGACACAAATTTATTCTATTCTACAAAGACTGAACAAGTATATTGCATTTAAGCTAACTAAACTCTCCCAGAGTGCACTTGTACAAATATAATGAATAGTAATAATTCTCCCATAGCTGCACTGAGGAAAAGTCAGTTATTTTAAGTGCAATTACAATCTAAAAATGCTTGCAGCCTTTTATTATTACCTTATTTCTCTGAAAAAAATTTCCCATTAATTGAATATTTTGTAAACTAATAATTTTGTAAACATTTCAATTGGCAAAATCTTCTACTGAAACAGTAAGCCTGCACACAGAAAATAAAGTTATATTCTACTGATTCTTGAAACCATGTAATAATAGCAACGTTAATTGAGAAAAATTATATTATAAATATTTATTGTATACCCATACTATATAGCCATTTTATTATATAACCATAAATATAAAATGTTATGTATAATGAAATATTTTCATTAAAGTTAAATAAAAACTGATATTTTATTCAGGAAATTTACCATGGTGACAGAGGTATAGAATGGGGAACACTGACACAAAATCAGCGGAAAGTAAATACTCTAAAGAAGAGTATGCGTTGGAATTTGTTATTCACGGCATTAAAAGTATTGTAAACCATGATGCATAGAATAAAATAAAATAAAAAATAAATTTATCAAATTGAATGCATTGCTTTATTATGTTAGGGTACATATTAGACTAATATTGTTTGAAAGGGGAAGTGCTAGTAAATCAAAATGCTTCAAGAACTGTCACTGTCATCCTGTTGCTCATCAATTTGCTAAAGCGGGCACCAGTAACGTCTCTCATTGTCAGATTTATTGTTACTGTTTTTGGTATATCGAATACGCCATGGGTAGCTTGCCAGGCTCTGCCATGTGGGTGCGATACTCTCGGTAGTTTGCCGGGCTCTCCGAGAGGGGCGGAGGAATTGAACACGGGTCGGCCGCATGAAAGGCAAACGCCCTACTGCTGTGCTATTGCTCCAGCCCGTTTCAAGAACATCTTTGACAATTTTCCTTAATTAATATTAAAAACGTTCATTTGTGATATATGCACATTATACATACTTTATGCAATTACTTTATATATTATTATGTATGTTTTAAATGCATACATATTAATGTATAAAATATAATGCATATTCAGTACATATTACGTATGTTTTCAGTTATACATCTATTTAGTCAAACTTTAGCATTATTAATAATCAATCTATTTTGTTGTCACATAGCTCCAATACACATCATAAAACACTTGTGTCAGAAGTATAGATCTACTGATAAATTGACAAAAGTTTACTCACAAAAGCTAACTTTGTCAACTAGCCATTAAATTTTCTGTTGTGGTTTTCTCAAACTTTTCAGACCTTTCCCCTGTTCTTTACACCATGTTTTATTGTTTGCCCTGCTAGTCTTGAGCCACATGCCCCAATTTCCCTGTTTTTCTCCTGCTGCCTGGCTTGATATTTTGGGTCCTGTAACGGGTCATATGCCCAAGGCTAGAAAACTTACTGTATTACATGCTTCTTTGTAAAGGTAGGAGGCAGGGGAGAGACAGAATTAGTGTTCTTTCTTGTTTAAAACAAAACAGAAAATGAGCTTTACAATTTTTATAAAAGTATTTATATATATACCCAAATATATATATATATATATATATATATATACCTTCAAGAATGTATTGTCAGCTACCTTAAAAATTATACCAATATCCTAAGGCTAATGTTTGACTTGTCATTTATAATAGTAGAGAATTCTTCTAATTTTTGTGATCTCAGACAAATGCTGTTTATAAGCTAAAACATGGTATAATGGCATAAACATTCTTTCACCTTATACAGCACATGCTTATTCTTTAACTCCTGCAACAAAGTCATTAATCCACAACCCTTATTAGGTATAATCTATTGAAATTTTGACAACTTTTGTACTCTTCTAAAATGGTACATGTAGTTCTCTGTTTTCTAGTCAGATATAACTATAGATTTTGAATGGTAACTGATCTATAGCAGGGAGAAAATCACAGTTTTACATTTCAGAAATCATCATTTTAACTCAGACATATTCTAAAAGGTTCAGAATATAACTTAAAATCATCTCATCCACTGAACGCAGAACTCAATTCTTGACTTTCAGAATCCAGCGTAGCTGAATTTCACGCAGCACAATTCCAGGCACCACACTGTTTTTATAGATGACATAGTCTAAATTTTTTTAAGGTATATCTTTGTTTTTGTTTATTTTTTGGGTCCAAACTGGCTATGCCAGTGGCTTACTCAGGGCTCAGTGTGCAGGGTTCTCTCCTGGTAGGGCTCGGGACTTTATGAGGTGCAGGGATTCAACCCAGGTTAACAGCCAAAGCCAAGCATCCTACTTGCTGTATATTCTCCAGACCTGTCATTTGTCACTTTCTAACAATGTCCTTCATGAACATTAACTTTAATTGCTTCTGCTACCCAGATGCTAATGTTGTAAGTACTTGTTGCACATATGAGTGTATGAAATAATTAACTTATTGAATTTTGAGACCTAAGAGATAGGTCAGGAAAGATGCTTGCCGTATTTTGTGGCTGACCCAGGAGTGATCCTCAATATCATATGGTCCTCTGAGCATCATAGGAGTCAGAAGTGTTCTCAGAGAGCTGGGGTAATTCTTGAGTACTACCAGATGCGATCCCCAAACCTAACAGAAATTATTGAATTTGAATGATCAAATTAATTGGTATGTGTCCCATTGTGCACTAAGGTGCTGGGAACTCCAGGGGTCCAATAGCACTGCCACCTATTTACTGTTTACTAACAGCAGTTCCCACACCTAATGAATTTTCTTTGAGCTTTGTTTGTTCTACTCTTGCTAGCAGGCATATTTTCCATTTCCTTAATAAAGATGATATAAGTAAAAGTGGAGTTTAAAGTTTGCTTACTAGCAGAGACTTATGGGCTTTTCAACATTTCCTTTTTACCAAAGTATTTATTCTTCTAGCTAAAAATATAGTTTAAAAATGTATTTCTATTTTGTTTGGAGTTCTTATAGCAGCACTGGACAAAAGCAGTCAACTCTGTACCAGTTGATAGCCCTGCTGCTTAGATCTCTGTGGTCAATTCTTTCAGTCATGGGGTATGCCTGGAAAAAATCTAAGTTTGTTATCCAAAATGTCAGTGGGTCTATTTAATTTTAGTTTGTTATATATATATATATGTACATATATATATATATATATGAAATGACAGTCATCACAGTCATCCCGTTGCTCATCAATTTGTTCAAGCGGGCACCAGTAACGTTTGCTTGTGAGACTTATTGTTACTGTTTTTTGGCATATCAAATACACCATGGGTAGTTTGCCAGGCTCTGCCGTGTGAGTGCAATACTCTCTGTAGCTTGCCAAGCTTTCTGAGAGGGACGAAGGAATCGAACAATACATTGTAGCACTGTAGCACTGTGGTCCCATTGTTCATCAATTTGCTTGAGCAGGCACCAGCAACATCTCCATTGTGATACTTATTACTGTTTTTGGCATATGGAGTGCACCACGGGGAGTTTGCCAGGCTCTGCCGTGTGGGCAGGATATTCTTGGTAGCTTGCCGGGCTCTCTGAGAGGGGTGGAGGAATATGAACCCGGGTAGGCCTTGTGTAAGGCAAATGCCCTACCAGCTGTGCTATCGCCCCAGCCATATACATACATATATATGTATACATATATATATACATAGATATCTCACATATATATATACAGTGAGATATATATATCACTGTATCACTGTCATCCCGTTGTTCGTCTATTTACTCGAGCGGGCACCAGTAACATTTCTGTTACACTCAGCTCTGAGATTTTTAGCATCCTCGCCTTACTCGTCTTCCCAATGATTGGAGGGTCTTTCAGGGTCAGGGGAATGAGACCTATTGTTACTGCTTTTGGCATATTGAATACGTCATGGGTAGCTTGCCAGGTTCTGCTGTGCAGATGGAATACTCTCGGTAGCTTGCCGGGCTCTCCGAGAGGTATGTATATATCTTTTACAGTATTTGGGTTATGAATACACCACGGGGAGCTTGCAAGGCTCTCCCGTGCAGGCAATAGACTTTTAGTAGCTTGTCAGGTTCTCTAAGAAGGAGAATAACGCTATTAGGCTTCCGGGAGCTTGGTCTTATAGTGTTATAGTCTCTGGATGTTGGCCATTGGTGGGATTACAAGGCGCCGGGAGCAGTTTGTGAGTGTGGCTGCCAAGCTACTGGAAAATGGGGGGTCTGGATGGAGAAGACTCAGTCCCAATCCGAGCAAGCTTGGAGATCTCAGCTCCAGGTCCCTCACACCTGGGTTCCTCTGCTGGTCCTTTCATGAGTGAGGCTCTTCAAAACATATACATATATCTTCAGGTTTTAAGACAGTGCTTATTAATGAAGGCCACTTTTTGTGAATGACAAGAAGACCATTTCTAGACAAACTTCTGTCAATTTATACTTACTCAGGAAATGATATTTTTCTGCCAAGGACTGATAATTGAAAGAAGTTATACTCTCTCATTGTCACTTGGATAATAACATTAATTGCTTACAGAAAGGATGCTTTATTTTTGCTATAAAATGATACAATTTTAATTCTTATATAAAATATGATGTGACATTATATTTTTTTTATTTTTTTTATTTTTAAATTTTTTTTAGTGAATCATTGTGAGGTATAGTTACAAACTTATGAACTTTTGTGTTTGCATTTCAGTCATACAGTGATCGTTTGTCCATCCCTCCACCAGTGCCCATTCTCCTACACCAATGTTCCCAGTATCCCACCACCACAGCCCCATCCTGCCTCTGTGGCAGGGCATTCCCTTTTGTTCTCTTTCATTTGGGATGTTGTAGTTTGCAATAGAGGTATGGAGTGGCCTTCATGTTCGGTCTATGGTCTATTTTCAGCACCCACCTTTCAACCCGAATGGATCCTCCCAACATCCTCCACTTGGTTTTCCCTTCTCTATCTCAGCTGCCTTTCCCTCCAGCGTGTGAGGCCAGTTTCCAAGGTGGGGCAGACATCCTGGTTCTTATCTCTACTACTCTTGGGTATTAGTCTCCCACTCTGTTACATTATATTCCACAGATGAGTGCAATCTTTCTATGTCTGTCTCTCTCTCTTTCTGACTCATTTCACTTAAAGTGATACTTTCCATAATGAGATACTTTTCATGACTTCATCATTTGTAAAAGTTACATAGTACTCCATTGTGTAGATATCCCAAAGTTTCTTTAACCAGTCATCTGTTTTTGGGCACTAGGGTTTTTTCCAGATTTTGGCTATTGTAAACAGTGCTGCAATGAACATACAAATGCAGATGTCATTTCTACTATACCTTTTTGCCTCTCCAGGATATATTCCCAGGAGTGGTATTGCTGGATCAAATGGGAGCTCAATTTCTAATTTTTTGAGAAGGGCTGAACGATCTGACATTCCCACCAGCAGTGAAGGAAAGTCCCTTTCTCCCCACATCCTCACCAACACTGGTTGCTTTTGTTCCTTTGGATGTGGGCAAGTATCTGTGGTGTGAAATGATATCTTATTGTTGTTTTGATCTGCATCTCCCTGATGATTAGTGATGTAGAGCATTTTCTCACGTGTCTTTTAGCCATTCAGATTTCTTCTTTAAGAAAACTTCTGTTCATTTCCACCCCCCATTTTCTGATGGGGTTGGCAGTTTTCTTCTTGTAGAGTTCAACCAGTGCCTTATGTATTCTTGATATCAACCTCTTATCAGATGGGTATTGGGTGAATATCCTTTCCCATCTGTAGACTGTTTTTGTATTTTGGTCACTGTTTCTTTTGAGGTGCAGAAACTTCTTTGTTTAAGATAGACCCATTTGTTTATCTGTTTCCACTTGCTTGGCTAGTGGCATGTCATCTTTGAAAATACCTTTAGCATCAATGCCTTGGAGGGTTTTGCCAACCTTGTCTTCCATTTACCTTATGGATTCTGGTCTGATGTTGAAATCTTTAATCCACTTTGACCTGATTTTTGTACATGGTGTTAGGTAGAGATCTGAGCCCATTTTTTTGCATGTTGCTGTCCAGTTTTGCCAGCACCATTTGTTTAAGATGGTTTCCTTGCTCCACTTTATCAAAGATTAGATGATCACATATTTGAGGGTGTGTGTCGGGATATTCAACCCTGTTTCATTGTTCTGCAGCTCTTCCTTTGTTCTAGTACCATGCTGTTTTAATTATTACTGCTTTGTAGTAAAGATTGAGGTTGGGGAGGGTGGTTCCTCCCAAATTCCTTTTCCCAAGAGTTGCTTTAGCTATTTGTGGGGGCTTATTGTTCCATATGAATTGCAGGAGTGTTTTGATGATATTTCAAGAATTAATCAGAGTAGGAATAATAGTACATTTATAAATGTAATTCTATATTCAGAAAAAGGTTAAATGTCTATATAATTCCATTTAATGAAATTTATACTTTAAAATAAATCAAATATTTTTTTTATTGGGGCAGTAGAGATAGCATAATGAATAAGATGCTTGCCTTAAATTCACCAGTGGGCCCTGGTTGCAATACCTGGCACCATGTATGGGCTCTCTAGCACCATCAGAAGTTATCCTTGAGAAAAAAGCAAGGAGTAAATTCTGAGAAATGCTAGGTTTGAGCATAAAGAACCAAAAAGTAAAATAAAAATTCCTTTATCAATGGAGAAATTTCTTTGTTCTGTAAGCTTGCTTATAGTTAAAACTAGTGACTATTTCCTTATGCCATAATTAAGTTATAATTTTTTGCAAAACAGTAGCCTTTCCATATGTCCAAAAAAAGGTGATGGTTCTTCGTTGGGGTGAAACAGTCACATACATAGGCTTGGTTTTCATTTTAAAAATAAGTTTGTTTCTTCCAAAGAGGAAGAGATTGCATTCCATTTCAAATTTCAAATTGCATGACTGGCTGTATTAAAGCACGCTTGGTCACTCATCTTTGCCAACCTGCTAGATTTATCCCAAACAATTCCACGTATAGGATTTCCAAGATTTATAGATGTAAACTATTTGTTTGAGAGGTGTTTTCTTTTGAGATTATCTACAGCTGGATAAGAGGAAGAAATATGACTAGTGGGTATACAATTCAAAAAGCTGGATACAAGTACTTCAAAATAAGTCATAAAGCTTTGTGGTCTGCTTTGGAATTTTTAAATGTCAGATAAAATTATAGAATTTTAACATTATGAAAAAATATGAGGAATAAATAAAATAATAAATTTGAAATACAAATCAACATCTAAACATTGATGTTGCTCACACATGTCATATCTTGGCATAGTTCTGCATCTGTTTTATTCTAAAATCTATGTAAGGATCCAAATTTGTTAAGTACGATGATACTGAGACTACATCCAGGATCGCACAACTGTGCACTAAAAACAATTCTACTCTCATTTTCAGCAATTTCTACAGGGAGAAACATATAGTTGCAAATGAATAAGCAGTGAATTTATTGTACATTTTGTATAATAAAAATGAGAGAAATTTTCTGTATTACTTATGTCAAATATATGCCTGAGGCTCACAAACATGCCCCTAACATCTTATTCTTACTTGTGAGTAGATGCTTTGAACTAAACTGAAATTCAAAGCAAACTAGTTTCTTTTGAACTGTATTTCTTAGACATTGGTAATTGGAATAATATTTTTGAAGCTCTTATTACTAAAATATGACACCAAAAGTGCAGTAAAAGTGCTCTGAAAACTAAACAAACTATTTTGTCCAACGTGATACCAAATTATTTTCAAATACACTCTATTGTATAATCCACATTTAAGAAACTATAATACATTTTATAATGCAAAATCAAAATCAAATGTCTGGTAAAAAATTTATGCACTATTTACCAAAAAAGTAATTAAGATTTTCTGCCTTTACTCTTCTTTTTTTTAATTTTTATTAGTGAATCACCGTGAGGTACAGTTAAAGACTTACAAGTTTTTGTGCTTGCATTTCAGTTATACAATGGTTGAGTGCCCATCCCTCCACCAGTGACCATTTTCCACCACCAATGGTACCAGCATCCCTCCTGCCACTCCCACCCTGTCCCTCACCCCCACCCAGCCCCTATGGCAGGGCATTCCCTTTTGTTCTCTCTCCTTTTGGGTGCTGTGGTTTGCAGTAGAGGTATTAAGTGACCATCATGTTCAGTCTATAGTCTACTTTCAGCCCGCATTTCCCATCCCGAATGGGCCCTCCTAGCACCATTTACTCTCTTATTTATAATGGTATTTTTTAATGATTATTTTAATCCCTATTTTTAAGCAGAATTTGCAGTATATGTCACAGATACAAATATTCTAAACTAAATACAGTTTTTTTCTGAAATATTTTCAATCCATTAATCGATTATTTGGAAGGAGTCAGGGGAATCCTCTAAAAGTTCTGACTAGGGGTGTTTCACATATATGGCTCCTAAGATAATGAAATTTTGTTGCTTTTTTATATAAGAAACTGTTATTTATGTCTCATTACAGGATTCTACAATTTTACTTGATAAGTCCTTAAATTTGAATTATTATGGATCTTTCATTTTGAAATTTAATGGCCTCTGGATACCTATATTATTTTGCTTAACACCACAGAACAAAGTAGCTTTCATTCTAGAATTACATTTTTTGCATAACTCTACAAAAGTTTTTACTACATACTGAAAGTTATTCTTTGAGTAAATTAAGAAGTTTAAGATAAAAGGTATTTTATAAGTACAAACTATTTTCATATACTTTTATCATATGAAAGAAAATGCGAACTAGTCAGTGGATAAAGATTCTTCTTTTTCTCACACAGTTGTGAGACTTCATCTACACCTACACAGCATTTCAATGGGTGATTTTCTTTTTTTGATAAATGTTAAGTGATTATTGTTGTTGTTTCATTTCTCTCAGATATATCCAGATACCATCAAGATGAGAGGTATGAAACCACATCACTGTAGGCAATAGACAAAGGAAAATAGTCATCAAGCTTTGGCCATGCTTAACCAGATGATAAGTGACCAGTCTAGCAGTTCTGCAGTATTTGCATTTCTTCAGCATGTAGTTTTAGAGCAAGTTTCAACAGCTCAGCTCTTTTGAATATTGTAATTAAGAAATAAATAATATAGCACATTTTAGAGAAGATTAGCAAGAGCATGAAATGGAGACATCAAGAAACACACGGCTTTAGAAAGTTGTGAAAATTTATGATTTTGTATAGAGATGAAGAAATATATATAACAAGCTTAGGCAATCATCCTTAAACTGCAGGAACACAAGAATTTTAAAGCTGTGTAATGATCTCAATCCTGCAAAATGAACTGCCTATAAGGGAAGGAAGAGAAGTGGGAATACCTATAATGCATCTGAAGGAAGATTGTGGATTAAGGTTGTATTAACATAAGCAAATAACCACTCATGCTTGATAAATTAATTTTGCCTTTAATTTTGCCTGTCCCTAATAATTAAATCATCTAGCAGCAGGCGGCCTGTTACTTGCATTCCATGCATCCAACCCTTAGATGCTTATTATCTTTATATCCAAAAGGTAAAAACTAGAAGAAAAGGTTGTGTACTATGTGTTTTACATAAAGGAATTTGAAGGTTTTATTAGAACTCTTAAATTTAAAAGAGCGAGGCTATTATTAAGAGTTAATATAAATATATATCACTGTCACTGTCATCCCGTTGCTCATCAGTTTGCTCGAGTGGGCACCAGTAACATCTTCATTGTGAGACTAGTTGTTACTGTTTTTGGCATATCGAATATGCCACAGGTAGCTTGCCAGGTTCTGCCATGTGGGCAAAATACTCTCGGTAGCTATATATATAAGCATATAGTTAAATGTAAAGGAATAGATGATGAAGAGTGCAAGACATGAATATAAAATGCAAAAGGTGATCAGTTGCGACCCCAAACTTGGTGTTATGAAGCAGTCAAACTTTTTCAAAGCTAGGAAAGTAATTTCATATACATTTTACAGATGTCAAATGTTTAAGCAATCTAGACTTCTTTGTAGGCCAAACAAAACATTTCTGCATGCCAAATGTAATTTTTAAATATTCAGTTTCCGGGGGCCTGAGCAATAGTACAGTGGGTAGGGCACTTGTCTTGCATCAGTGACCCAGATTTCATCCTTGGTACCCCATATGGCTACCTGAGCATTGCCCAGAGTAATTATTGAATGCAGAGTCAGGAGTAATCCCAGAACATTGGCTGTGGCCCATAGTAACAACAGCAAAATTCAGTTTCCAGCTACTAATCTCAGTAGGTATTATTTTTTCTTTGTTTATCTTTATTTGTTTTTAATTTTAAAAGTTGTTCATGATGATTTGTCACATTGAATATACCAACACTGATCCACCAACATTTCACCTTTGCACCACCATTATTTCCAATTTTCCCAACCACCTCTCAAGACTGCCCCTATAGCAGGCCTGAATATCTTTTTTCTGTTGCTTGGTAAAAATAATTCGCTAAAAATGATCCCAAAAAAAGTCTGCTTAGAAAACAGTTTGTGATAATTGTTTTATCTCACCATGGTGCTATTAAGCCCCTATATAAGAGATTACTAATATGTTGTTATAGGGTAAGCCTTGTGTGTAGTATATTTTGATAATCAAGATGGCTGCCTCCTACTTTACATCACATCCAATGTGATGTGCTACTCCTGGTATAGAGTGATGAAGAATTTGAGATTTCATTGGACCATGAATGCAGTAACATGCTCCAGGAATTTCTATTTTTTTTAATTGAGTCACTGTGCAATACACAGTTACAAAGCTATTCATTATAGGGTTTCATTCATACAATGATCCAACACCCATCCCTCCACCAGTGTTCATTCACCACTGTAGGATTACATAGCTTCAGGTAGTTTAGGTTTATTGGGTTACTCCCGTCACAGTGCTCCCATTCCTCTGTGTTTATTTTTAGCTTCTTTCTTAGTGTTCTGTTGACTTGTAAATAATGTCTTTCTCTTCTCCTTGAGTCCTTTGCATAGCTTATTCAGAGCAAGTCCTTTTTGTATGGACAAACAAAGACATTTATTAATATGCCTTTGCAATTGGGATTTAATTGGCTTTGAATATTATTAATTCCCGGGCATCTGCTTTCTTGACTGTAGCCTTGGTTGCCCTCAGTTCCTAGCCCTGTAAAAGGCAGGGTCACAACGGGGGACGAGATGGACCCAGGGCAAGTGGTAAGTTATGTGCTACCCTGGCATCGAGATGGGCCTGGCCAAAGTGCCTCATTCTTAACTACAAATTAAGAGTCTGATCATGGACAAGTGCTGTCATGATCTTAAAGTAATGACGAGACTAGGACCCTGCTAGGGATAGGAAAGACTAATCTGGCCTGAGCACTGTAGTCTGAGATTGAGATAGCCCCAGGAGAGCAATTCTAAAAGTTTAATGCGTCTCTTGCTATGCCCATACAAAATGATTAATATTATGAATGCTCATATGTTTGTTGGACAAGGAGAGGAGAAACACAGCCATGGGATTTCATCATTGATGGGTCCTGCTGAAAGAGTATCTGTCCTAGAGAATAGGTATTCTGCTATTGTTATTGAACCTTTTGTGCCTAGCATTTTATTTTCGTAAACAACACCTGTTTCTTGTTAATTGCACGGTGCTTCGAAAACAACTCCTAATAAGGAAACAGGATGTCCTGTCACGCCCACAAGGTGTAACTAGCCTATCAGCTGTAGACACTTGGGCATAAACAAGCAGCGAGAGGGATAAAAGGGGGGAAGTCACCTAGCTAGAGGCTCCTCCTCGTTCGACCCTCATTCCCCCTCTTCTTTTCTCCTTTTTCCCATTTCCCCCTCCTTCCCAATGCATGAGAAGGTCTCGGAATAAATCGCTGCAAGAAGAATCTCCAGGTTGCGTGTTTATTACACACCATTATCAATGAACCTGTTTCCCTCCCACCACCCTCAACCCCCCAGTCAGCTTTTATGACTCTATGGCAGGCACTTTCCTTCTCTGTCTGTCTGCCTGCCTGTCTGTCTGTCTGTCTGTCTCTGTCTCTCTCTCTCTCTCTTTCTCTCTCTCTCTCTACCTATCTCTACCTCCACTTTCCTTATGGTTTGCAATACAGATAGTGAAAGGCTATGATGCTTGTTCCTTTACCTACTTTCAGCATGCAGTTCTTACCCAGAGTGATCATTTGCAACTCTCTTTCACATAATGTTCCTTCTTTATCCCAATTGCCCTCTCTCCCAGCACTTGATGCAGACTTCCAACTATGAACTAATCCTCCTTTCCCTAGTTTTTACTGTCATTGCGTGTTAGTCTCGTGTTATGTTTTATATTCCATAAATTAGTGCAATAATTCTATATCTGTATTTCTTCCTCTGACTTACTTTACTCAGCAAGATTCTCTCCATGTTCATACATTTATAAGTGAATTTCATGACTTCATTTTCCCTAACTGCTGCGTAGTATTCCATTGTGTAGATGTACTGTAGTTTCTTTAACCAGTCATCTTTTCTTTGGCTCACAGGTTGTTTTCAGACTCTTACTATTGTGAATAGTGCTACAATAAACATAGAAGTGCAGATGGCATTTCTGCAGTGTGTTTTGGGACCCCTGGTGGTATTGTGGGGTCATATTTCTATCTCAGTTTCAACCTTTCCTTTTCAGGAATGCTCATATATTTCTCCAGAAAGGTTGGACCAGTTGGCATTCCCACCAAAATGAAGGAGAGTCCCTGTCTCCCTCCATCCATGCCAGCACTGCATGCTCTTGTTCTTTTTGATGTGTGCTTGTCTCTGTGGTGTAAGATGATGTTATTGTTTTGATTTACATCTTCCTAATGATTAATATTTTTTCAAGTGCCTTTGGCCATTTGTATTTCTTCTTTAAGGAAGTTTCTGTTTATTTCTTCTCTGGGGTTGGATGCTTTTTTCTCTTGTAAAGTAGATGTTATCAAAGACAGATTGGCATAGCATGGGTTGATTGTTGAGAGAAATGGTGTAGATACTCTCATATCCCCTACTTCAATATGTTTCAATAAAATGTTAATTTTTAAATATGCCAGAAACTACTCAGATTTTAAAAGGAAAAGAAAAGCCTCTTCTAATTTTCTAGATATTCATATTTGTTTCTCATAATTATTATTTTCTAACTTTAAAGACTAGCTGTATCTACTTTCTATGATTTATTATTTCACTTTCTACATCTTACTATTTCATTTTAATATTAAAAATTTATATCAGTTCTCCAAAACTGCCTCCTGTCTGTCTGTTAAGACACACAATTCCTTTCATTTAGTATTTCAGCTCATCTAATTAAAAAGTATGTTATCTCTTTCCTTGAAACAACTAACTGCATTTAATTTTGTTAAAATCTTTTTCTTTAAGCTTGTTTTGTTAAGCTTCATTGAAATCTTGATTTACAAAGTAACTGAGTTCTACAAATGAAAACTCAGTGAATAAATATGATAGCTACTGGGTAAGGTAATAATGAATTCTTTACAAAATAAGGAATTCAGATTTGTTCAGAGCAAATGTGAATGTCCTTGGAATCTTTAGTCTCCTTATAATTGAGAGGAACATAGTTAACTTATTGTATGTTGTTCAACATTTGTTGCCTACAGTATGTGTCTTTATTTCCATAGTAAATCCTTAAGTGCAGTACTTCCCCAAGTGCATAGAAATTCACATGTGTACAGCAAGAAACACATATACCCTCTCAATTCAATTTAAAGAGTTTTAGCAATCTTCAGAAACAATATGTTATTTATATTTTATTAAAAATAATTACCCATAAATTATTTTCCAGGGGATTCTGTGATTAGGCTATGTTCGTAAGAATATTAGGACTGTTCTTTAAATATATCTTTTCTGAATATTTGTTTCTTGCTACATACGTGAATTTTAATGTATTATTGACCTTTATTTCAAATTCTAAATTGTTTATTTTCCTTATGATAGCCTCCAGTAACAAAATTAATCAAAAGTTTAGGAAAATAAATTAGTTATTTAACTTTTGTCACCCAGTTAGCATAAAAATAACGAGAAATTTCTAGATATTGCGCATAAAAATATGCAAAGTGTTTTTTACTTTGACTATTTTCTTTTTTTGATACATCGTTGGGCATGCACACAAGTTTTATGAAAAACTTCCTGTACACAATGAGTTGTTATATTATCTGATTCTTTCTACTGATTTTGGACATCTTCACTTTCAAATTTCCTCTGAAATATTTATCAAAATGAAGATCTCTTGTTGTACCAGTTTTGATATCGTCCTCTATACACATTAATTGTGGCTCTACTTGCCTCACTTCTAATCAAAACCTTATAACCAACCTCTAGACTAAATTTTTTCAACTACATTTTTGTGAGTCTGGTTCATCTTAACAACTCATAGCTTATAATTTTTAACTATGTAAATTTACTTGATCTTGTTCTTTTGGATTTTCTGTAGAAATCTCAAAATATTAATAAATATTTAAATGAATTATCTACCTATTCTTGCAGGGCTGGAGTGATAGCACAGCAGTAGGGCATTTGCCTTGCAGGCAGCCAACTTGAGTTAGATTCCTCTGCCCCTCTCAGAGAGCCCAGCAAGCTACCAAGATTATCCCACCTGCACGGCAGAGCCTGGCAAGCTACCTGCGATGTATTCAATATGCCAAAAACAGTAACAACAAGTAACTCACAATGGAGACGTTATTGGTGCCTGCTCGAGCAAATCGATGAGCAATGGGATGACAGTGACAGTGACCTATTCTTATATTCAAATGGTTAAAATTTACTTTGTGTAAGCCATAGTTTTTCATTATTTTCTCTATTGACAATTTTAATCTTTTGTAGTTTGATTAAAGCCTCTCCACTTAAGTATCTCTTTTTATAAATGGCATAATAGATGTTGGGAAGACAAGGTCCCTTTAAAGTTCAACCAGAATCATGCATTTATCAAAGAAAATCCTTACATCCTTATAATTTTGTTTAAATCACACACATATATTATATAAAAATTAGTAAAGAAATTGTCAGCATAGCACTGTGTGCACCAGCATATTACAGTTTGAAGATTTGATACCGGGACTCTATTGAGGGAGACCTGAAATAATAACATCAGTGGTCTTTCAGATAGAAATTAATGCATATCTGGAAGAAACAAATTTCTTCTATAACCAAAACAATCAACAAAACTGAGTTATGGTTGTTTTATATTAGAGAATTGCTAAACCAAGTCTCTTATCTCTACCTCCTTTAGGGAAAATAACAGCCTTCTAGCCAAAGCCCAGATGCAGTGAACAATAGCAGATTTTTGTCATAAAACTGGGTCAGAAGTGGCTAAAGATATAGAGAGCAAGGAGTATGGAGTTATTTCTCCTTCCTGGTAGTTCCTATGCTATACCCCATGCGAAGTGTTGTGATCAACTGTAGTTTTCCATCTTCTCCTTGTCATTGCCCTACCTATCCCAGTCACAGAAACAAAGGAGAATTCCAAGACTAAAAACTTTTCAAAACTTTGTTTTCCATAATAGAAGGATGGGAGAGAGCACCATTTTAGAGGGGAATCTAGAGACAATTGTAGAGAGAAGCAGATACATCAGTGGAGGTTGTGTGTCAGAGAAATTTTGTGTGCATAAAACCCTGTACCCAGGATTGTGACAACTTGGGCCAGCACCCAAAGATGTGGGAATCCTGTTTACTTTTGTTTTATTCAGAATGTTAATTTTATTTTATTATTATTACTATTATTATTTGATCACCATGAGATACAGTTACAAAGATTTCCTGTTTGAGTTTCAGTCATACAATGATCGATTATCCAACCTTCCACCAGTGCACATCTTCTATCACCAAGGTCCCCAGTAATGCCCCCCCAACCCCTCTCCTTGCCTCTATGGCAGACAATCTCCCCCATACTTTCTTTCGTATTGTTTTTTATGAATAGCAAAAGATGTTGCGTGGCCACTCTTGTGGACATGTCCTCCTAGAATTCTAAAATTTTAGATAATTAGAGTCTAGGAAATCTCTTCAGTGATCTTCTGGGTTCATAGATTCTTTTGTGGGTCTCTATATCATGGCCGTTAAGGGGCTTAAGTAGCAGCTGGAGACAGTTTGTGGGCATGATAAGGATGAGGGTCCCATGGCAATGGGGAAAGAGAAGGACTGGCCTTTCCTTTGAGGCCTGGAGTTTGTTGTCACTGGACTCACATACTTGCACTTCTAATTGAGTTCTGGAAGTTGGCAGTCACCTAGGGTTTTTAGGAGATAGGTGAAGGGACAATGCCTGCCCCATCTGAGACACCCTGGTGAAGTAGGCCTGGCGTAAAGTTCGGAGGCATCACTGCAGTGAGCTGCTTGGTTTGGAGATTCTTTTGTGTGTCTCTGGATCATGGCCTTTGTTTCCATCTTTTCCAGAGAAATAAGTTATTAGCATATGCCCTGCAGGGCATGTCTGCTCGCCCTTATTGTGCAGTGCCACTAGCACTAACTGAGGCTTTTGAACTCTTTCAAGATTTATGGGTCTCTGAAATAAGGCCAATAAATGAGCTTGTATAGCTGAGCTGGAGGTGGTTTGTGGATGTGGCTCCCACATACCTAACTTTTGGCCATTTAATTTCTTGGTAAACTTGGCCCCAAGTTGTTGGACTCTTCCCAAAGGCACAGCAGCAATTTGGGGATATCAGAAAGTCTGGTGGCATCATCAGGTTGCTGATGCACTAGCCCTGCAGGTACAGATTGATCTGCTGGCAGCACCATACCCCCACCCTGTCTACTTTGGTACTTAGTACCCAGAAATAAGATGGAAACACCTATGCCCAGCGGTACGCAGGCCTTACTCCTGCCTTTGCTCTGGGATCTCCCCTGAGAGAATCAGAGGAACCATGCGCCATATGGGGCCACAACCTGGTCAGTTGCATGCAAGTCAAGGACCTGCCTACTATACTTTCTGGACCCACTGGGATTCACTGTCACTGTCACTGTCACTATCATCCCATTGCTTGATTTGTTCAAGCAGGCACCAGTAACATCTCTCATTGTGAGACTTATTGTTACTGTTTTTGGCATATGGAATACACCACGGGTAGCTTGCCAGGCTCTGCCGTGCAGGCGTGATACTCTCAGTAGCTTGCCGGGCTCTCTGAGAGGGGCGTAGGAATCCAACACGTGTCGGCCGTGTGAAAGGCGAATGCTCTACCACTGTGCTATTGCTCCAGCCCTTCTATCGGTGGGATTCAATTTTTCCAAGTTAAGAAAAAAAAACAAAACACCAAAACCTATCATTAGCAGCACTGTGAGTCACAGTGAATAAAATAACAACAAACACATTCTTATCACTACCTACAGGAAAACCAAAGAAGCTAAATCACATGCATAAATAGAAATATAAGAATATTAATAAATAAAACATTGTTAAATGTCATTTCTTAAAGAAACTGACAGCTCTTCAGATGACAAGCTTAAGTACATAGAACTAAAGGAAGTAACAAAGAATTGAGAAGAGTTTTGATAAGATAATTTAATGATGCTAGGGAATGTCATTTAAGTTCAGAGAAGCAAACTCAAGACATTAGCAAAGGGCTATGAGAACACAAGAGTGCTTTCACTAAGACCATTGAAATTATTAAAATATCTCAAAAATGCTGGTAATTGAATGAATTTAAATATAACATGGAAAACACAACATATAAGTATATAATCTTACAGAGCATATCAGAAATTGAAGATAATAGTCACAGAAACAATATATAGGGACTAGAAGAAACAAGATTCGCAAAAAAAAAATGGAGAAACCTATGAGACATAAGTCTTAATTAAAGGGGAAAGTGATAATATACTTGAAATTTCAAAAAGTGAAGAGAGAGAAAAGACCCAGAGAACCTATTCAAATCAATAATAGAATGTGTACACCTAAGGAAAAATTATCAGAGATATATGACAATGTGAGAGAATATTCTGTTTTTTAATACAAATCTCTCTTTTTTTTTCTTTTTGGGTCACACCTGGCTATGCACAAGAGTTACTCCTGGCTCTGCACTCAGAAATTACTCCTGGTGGTGCTCAGGGGACCACACAGGATGCTGGAAATTGAACCTGGGTCGGCCGCATGCAAGGCAAACACCTACCTGTTGTGCTATTGCTCCAGCACCTTAACACAAATTTCTACTGAAGAAAGGAATAACATTGCTAAATTATTAAAAAATAATTTAACAAAGGAAACTATTGCAGACTTCTAATGAAATAAAAGTCAGAAATAGAGGAATAGCTGCAGAATAATTTCTCTCAGATTTGCAATATAAAGAATACCGGGGAAACAACAAATGACCAATGGCACCAGGACCTTTTAGTTGGCCTACAGAGCTGAGTTTGCAGAGGGTAAGGATTGAGTAGAGTGGAAGGGACACTGATGGAAGAATACCAACACTGGTGGTGGGTGTTGTTTTGGAACATTGAATGCATGAAACTATCATTAACACTACTGTAAATCACAGTAACCT
Organism: Sorex araneus; assembly: GCF_027595985.1. NCBI lineage: Eukaryota > Metazoa > Chordata > Mammalia > Eulipotyphla > Soricidae > Sorex > Sorex araneus. Next base: position 140,992,906 of record NC_073305.1, on the reverse strand, counting down.
AATAAAAATTCAAGGCAAGCTGAGGAGATTGAAAGGCACCCCGAAGCAATAGTACAACTGGCAGGGCATTTGCCTTGCATGCAGCTGAACTGTGTTTGATCCCTGGCATCCCATTTGGTACCCCAATCACTGCAAGGAATAACTCCTGAGTGCAGAGCCAGGAGTAACCCCTGAGTATCACCCCCCAAAAAACTAAACAAACAAAAGAAAGGCACCCCATCAAACCTTAGCTGAGATAATAGTTAACTCTACCTGCTAAAACACTATATTGCTAAAGGAAATGGCATTTCACACAACTAAAAGATAAAACCTGCCAGTCAAGAATGTTTTATCTGACAAAATTATCATATATTTTATACCAGTAAAGCACCTCGTAACATTTTTATCCCAGAAAATAGTATTTACCAACATCAGGCTTGTTTCATAAGAAATGCTGAAAACTGTTATTCTACACAAAAGAAAAAAGAACACCGAACTATGAACAATAAGACCAATAGTAATACAGAAGTAAAAACATAAACAACAACATGAAACATGTTGAAACAAGACTACAAAACATTAAAAAAGTGAAGAAATAGACACAAACTGTATGGCCAAATGATGTATTGATATTAGCACAAACATATTGTTTTGGAAACAGTATGCATGAATATTATTTGCAATATGGTCTTTATGATATGGTCTTTATAATAACCATAAATGAAAATTTCTAACATTGATATTAAAAAGTAAAGGAAAAATAAATAGAGAAAATCTCCAGGGAAAATCATCCACATTAAAAAGCTAATAGAATAAAATAAAAATCAGAATTATACAACCATAAAACAAAAAAAATAACAGTAAATAGTTTCAGCAATAATAATCACCTTAAATGTGAAAAGTCTGAGTTTTTAGTTAAAAAAACTGAATATGTTATGATTAAAAAGTAGAAACTATTAAGACCAGTATATGCAAGAATCTTATCAGATTTAAAGAGAAGCATGGACTAAGAATAAACATTAGAGCAAGTTGTTCTATGATAATAAAGAAATTAAAGGAAAGATCTGTTATTCTCATATGTAATAAAAGAGAATTTCAACTGAAGAAGGTGGTAATATATTACATAAAGATGTATATTATATATGATAGGTGATCAAAATAACAAGAAAATATAACTTAGCATATGAATGCACCAAACATGGTGATACACAATTATCTAACATTAGTATTAAAAGAACTCATAGTATACATTGGCAATAACACTGTACTTGAAAATATCAGCACTTTCAGCAATAAACAAATAGGACAAAATAGGAAAATAATTATCTTAAATGATGTAGTTGATAAAAATGACAGAACAAATATATGCATAAAGCTTTGTTTAAAAAATTAAAATAAATTGTACCGAGTGTGCATGGAAAATTGCCATAGATAGATCATATGTTGGAACACAAAATGACTTTTAACAACATAAATTCTGAAATCATTAGCCATCATTTCCTATCACAATAGTATAAGACTAGAAATAAATATACAAAGAAAAGGGAAAACATCAATAATGTGGAGACCAAACAATGTGCTTTTGGAGAACTCCTGCATCAATCAAGAAATCAAGAGAAGAAAAATTACCTAGAGACAAGAGGATTGGTCTATGATAGAAAGCTTGTCACACTTGAGTTGATGGGGGAGGGTGGGAGTGCAGTTAGAATAGAGAAGGGAACATTAGAACAATGGCAGTTGAAATAATCACTCTGAACAAAAACTGAGTTATGAGAGAAGGTAATGTGATATATGTGATACCCTTTCAGTAAGAGTATTGCAAAGCATTTTCCAAAGTTTGAAAACTGTCAAACACTTCTACTCTTTATACCAGAAGAAAACACCCCACTAAGAAAAAAAATCAGAGTAATGTTTTATTCTTTTTTTTCTCTTGTTTTTGGGGGACAACTGTCATTTCTCAAGGGTTACTCCTGACTATACACTCAGAAATTACTCCTGGTGGTGCTCAAGGGACTGTATGGGTGCTGATGATCAAACCCGCATAGGCTGAAGGCATGGCAATCACTCTGAGCTTAGATCAAAATTTCTGATGGATATATACAGAGGCAAATATCCTCAAAATATTTGTAGATAGATTCCAAATGCTTATCATAAAAACTCATTGATCTGATCAAGTGGTAAAAACATCAGCATGCAAGGATTCTTAGCATATGCAAATAAATTATTGAAATATGCTTTTTCAGCAAAAGCACATTACATCATCATATTAAAAGATACTTAACCCCACCGCCGAGATGTGATCCCGGGGGCCACATGCATGTGAGGCCTCTCCGCAGCTGCACAAGCGTGAATCCAGACCCAGCAAAACCTCTTTCGGCATGGGCAACTCCTCGCAGAATGTCTCCAGCCTGAGAACTAAGTCTCGGCCCCGTGCCCGCCCAGGAGGGGAAAGGTATTTCTCTCTCTCGCCTCTTTCTCTCCGGGGATGAAGGGCGCGGTGGCCGCCATATTAAGACGACCACAGATTGGGTTTTCAAGCCTGCAATTATCTAATATCTGGAAGAAATCTCCCTGGACTTCTTGTTAAAGTACAGAAATTCAAAACCACGCGGCCGCTACTGCGGCCACACAACCTTATTTGTCTTCACAGTAGGTCTGAATCTAGTGGGGTACTCCTAACAACAATAGTGAGGTTTGTGTTGAAATATTGAATGTAACCAAAGTAAACAGAATGTAAAGTGAAACTTATCAGTTACAAGGTAGGGAGTGGGGGGGCGGGATGGGAGGTGTACTGTGTGGTTTTTTTTTTTTTTTTTTTTTTTGCTGGTGGTATATGGGCACTGGTGAAGGGATGGTTGTTTCAGCATTGTATAACTGAGACCTAAGCCCGAAAGCATTGTAATCTTCCACACGGTGATTTAATAAAATAAAAAAAAAAAGTAAAAAAAAAAAAAGCTGAAGCAAAAAAAAAAATAAAAGATACTTAAAAAGTAGTAAAGTAGTTAACAGTATTTAGTATGCACTTATGATACGAATATATAGTGAACTGAGAAAAGAAGAAATGTACTTCAACATAATAAAGGCCAAAATAACAAAGTTATCACAAACATAATACTCAAGAGTGGAAATATGAAATTACTTCTGTATGATGGATGGGAGTTTCACGAGACACAGATGTGCATCATGCAAGAAAGCTGAACTGGGATTCTTTGCTACAGAATCCTACAGAGATTCCTACAGAGAGCTTAAGTGAACTAGTGGACCCCAAAAACTTGTGGTCCAAGTATAGTCAGCTGTGTGTTTACAGTGGCAAAAATCAGATCCTAGTCTGACAACAGATCCCATGAGTAAGGGGCTGCTGGTGCAGTGATCAGCAAAGCAAATTACAGAGCAAAATTAATTATTTGATGGGTAAGCTGCCTTGCAGCCAATGGTCATGGAGAACAATTGGATTGCAGTTAATCACAATTGAGAGAGATAGTGATTCTGGGACCTGAACAGTTTGTTTAAGGGCATGAGCTGTACTCGTGAATGGTTAATTCCTGGCCTTTAGGAAAATAGAGAGTTCTCTTCCTGCTGACAAGCTAGGAGAGGAATAAAGATGGAGTCTCTTATGTGAAGAGACCTTAGCTCACCTAGGATCTGAAACAAGATAAGAATTTTCACTACTTTGAGGCAAAAAGGTATAGTAGAGATGACATCTGCATTTCTATGTTCATTGCCGCACTGTTTACAATAGCCACAATATGAAAAAAACCAGAGTGCCCCAAAAAAGATGACTAGTTAAAGAAACTCTGGTATATGTACACAATGGAATACTATGTAGCTGTCAGAAAACATGAAGTCATGAAATTTGCATGTAAGTGGATCAACATGGAAAGTATCATGCTGAGTGAAATGAGTCAGAAAGAAAGAGACAGACATAGAAAAGATTGCACTCATATGTGGAATATAAAGTAGCTGAGAGGTACAAGCTTACAATGATGCAATTACTGGCAGATATTTCTCTGGACTTAGTTACTAAAGTACTAAAATACAGAAATCCAAACCCATGCAGCTGCTAGTGTGGCCTCTCAATCTCATATCTCTTCATTCTCAGCAATGAAAAGCAAATTATCAAATGCTTTCTTTTCAGCAGGTGGACTTTAGGGGGGAGAAACTCCAAATAAATAATAGTGAGGTTTTTTTGTTGAAATATTGAATGTAATCAAAGTAAAGTGAAAGTAAAGTGAAATTTACCAGTTACACAGGTGGGGTGGGGGGCTGGGGAGGTGGGGGGGGAGGTATACTGTGATTTTTGGTGGTGGAATATGTGCACTGGTGAAGGGATGGGTGTTCAAGCATTATGTAACTGAGACTTAAACCTGAAAGCTTTGTAACTTTCCACATGGTGATTCAATAAAAAATAAATTTATAAAATAAAATAAAATAAAACCAAAAAAAAGAATAAAGTTGTCTTTATAGAATAGGTTTGAAGTCACTGTAAATGACTACTGTAGCATCTTATTTTATAAAGAAGTTGTTTCACTGTGTTCATGATGTGATGACAGAAATTATGTAAAATGAATATAACTGGTTATTTTAGTAGTATATATGATGTTCTGTTTCACATTGTGAAATAACAATATCACATTGTTATATTTTATTTTATTTTAAATTAAATTTTATTAAAAACACACACACAAAAAGAATTTTCACTACTTTGTATTCAAATGATGTAAAAGGAAGCCAATTTTTAATAGATTTTACCAATTTTTACCTGATTTAACCTAACAATATTGGATTTTACTTGAAAATCCTAAACATTTTACCTAGAGCTACAATAAATAATCATGCCCAAATATTGGCAGGATATAAAATCAGCAAACAAAATCTGTCACATTCTATGTGAACAGTGAGTTAAAGGAAAGGAAAATTCAGAAAACAATACCACTAATATTTGCATCAAAAATTTTAATGCCTGAGAGCACACTTAATATGATGAAAGACCCATACACTAAAATTAGTACCAGTTTAAAATAAATGAAAAAACACAAGGAAATGGAAAATAATCATGTAATCATGGACTGGAAGATGAAATATGATTAATAAAGCCATTTACATAAAGCAATCTAAAGATGATTTTCTGTAGAAAGATTTTGAAAATCTGAATAACATTTTCTGAAAGTGGTTGTTAGAACGGGCTCCAGGTTGATTAGATATTTGAGCTACTTGAATTTTTCTCCCCACAGAGAATAGGTGTAAAAGCTTTAAAGTCTAAAATTTTCTCATTCTTGTAAGGCTGATCACCACATTCTGTAGGTCATCATGCCTGAAAGAGTTGGGTGACTAAGGTCCCTTTTAATTTTCTGTAAATAGATGCCACATATCTAATTAAAAACATGGTATCAAAACCTTTTCTCCACAAAAAGGTGACTCATGTAAAATATAGTGATCTCACTGAAATGGAATCTGTTTGTTGATATCTGTCTTACTCTGTGTCACTATGGAATAATTAAAAGCTGAGGAACAGGGATCTGCATCTCTAACTTGTTTATTCTGGCCTTGAGGGGATTCTTTCACAAGCTAATTCCTATATCTTAATTTTTATGACTTTGTGGATGTCATCATGACCCATAATATGTAAGTAACTTGGAAAAAAAAGTAATTTCAATCAAAAAACAATTTCCAGCGATAGAGGATCCATCATAATAGTTGGCCTAAATGTTACTTTAACCTGACAGATCCCAAAAAACATATCTTATCTATTTTTTCTTTTAAAAATTAATCTGACTTTTTAAAGAAAAGTAGGCTAAAATCCTGTTTTGCTGCTAAACAAGCAACATGTCTCAGAGTCTTTTTAAGGCTAAGGAATAGAAATAGGGAAGAGAATACAGGAAAGGAAGGGGAAAAATAAGCAAACTGATATAGTTACCATCTACTCGCTTTACTATTGGTATTAAGGAAAATGCAAGGCAATGTGCATTAAAAGAAAAATTGTCCTTACTTTATCTATCAAATCAATATCTATACTGAAAAGGGAAAGTGTCATAGATTATAATCAACACACAGTCCCAATTATTGATTTTCCTAAACCACAGTAATCAGATCCTAGTTTTGACTGATGTTAGCAAAAATATTTACAAATTGTATTGAATATCCACCTCTGCTTTTAGTAATATTTGTGTAGCCTTATCATAAAACTATGGTTTATAATTATATGGATGTGAAGGACAAGGGCAGAATCCAGTATTTATATCATTTCTAAGTGATGTTTAAGCTCATATAAAATTTTATAATACATCAGTTGAATAAATACATCAATAATTAGAGTAAAAGTAATTTATATTTTATTATCTTTGTGGAAATAAGGCAGCATGATTGTATTATCTAGAGAAATATTTTTCCTCCCTTACTTGCTCTAGTTATGTTATTGACTATTCATATTATATTTTTTGTATTTCAGTGATTGAAAGCCTTTAAACTATTTAAAATAAAAATATTCAATCTTCTCATTTATAAATTATCAATAATTTCCCAGAATATATTGGACTGGATTCAGTGGTTATGACATCATTATTGACTGAGCCATTTAAGTGTCTTGCTTGAATAGTTGGAATAATATAAAGCAATTTCTCATACTTTCAAAGGCACAACTTTGTATTTCTAATGTGAAATATCTCTCCTCAAAAAATACATTCCAGACATTTTGTTCTTACATGGACATTGTTCTTACATGGACAGAGAGTCTCTTGCCCGCACGCCTAGCTGTCTTCCCAAGGGCCCCTCAGAGGGGATGGGCTCCAGATTCCCTCCCCACCCCAAGCAGAGCTCCCGGCAGCCGAAGACCACCAGAACCTAGCTACAGCCATGCTCGAGGCACCTCTCAACACATTCGGACAGGCTTCATGCATGAAGGTACCTGTAGAGGAACCCAGGTGTGTGTAATCCTATCAACGGCCAACATCCAGAGAGAGACTTAAAAGCAAGCTCTCAGAAGCGCACGGCCACGCAATATCATATAGCCTGCTTCTCCCTCTGGGAGAAACTGGCAATCTTCTGAGAGTTTCCTGCCCACATGGGACAGCCTTACAAGCTTCTCATGGTGTGTTCATATGCTAAATCCAGAAACAAGCTGGATCTCATTCCCCTAACCCTGAAAGATCCCTCAGTGTGACATCGTTGGGAGGACTGAGTCAAGAGAGACTTCTAAGATCTCAGGGAAAGGACAAAATGAGATGTTACTGAGCCCGCCCAAGAAATCAGTGATTAACGGGATTTTCATGATTCGTGATGGACATTGTTTTAATAGAAGCCAGTTTGTGCCTACTGTGTAAGGGCATAGTTATCAAAAGATCAAGTATGGAATGCCCTGTCTTCTGGAACTTTTATTTTTGGAACAAAATTCATAAAGCTCTGGAAAATATATTAAAATCAGAACAAGAAATTGTGATACAAGCTCTAATCTGAAAAGAATGTTGAAATACAAAGAGAATCATCCAACAGGCAGGGCACCCTGCCCTCTGCCACTGGCTTCCAGCATCTCCATCTTCCTACTTCCTACCCCCGGTGCACCAAATTCCCTGACCAAGTACCCCTGTGCCCAAGCATAAACCCAGGCCTGGAGACTGCAATCCAATTCACCCCAACATCCCAGGGCTTATAGGGGGAGTGGCCTACTTGGTAGTGGATGTGGCTTCCACAGCAGTGGGCGTGGCTTCCGGGGGCAAACCCTGTCTTCTTCCCCTCTCAAGCGCTCTGGACTCACGTTTCAATTCCTATTACCTAATTCTATGGAGAACTCCCTGGCTATCTCAAACACAGTAGGCCACTAACCTATTCCAACTCTACAAAATGCCGGTAAACACATTTCAATTTTGCCAAACTACCAAAGAACACAAGAAGGTGTACCATCCCAATATGAGATCACATCCTCTGAACCTTCAATAGAGGCCACACATAAGTCACAGAGACATACCTGAGAGAACGGATGTGCACTAGAAGGGTAAAATGGTGACCACCATTGAACAAGCTCATCCAAAAGCCTTTAATTGCATTAAGGGGGAACAGTGTTAGTGAACTGGAAGGTCACACCTCCATACGACCACAACAACATGAAGAGTGAAAATCCCAACATGAGGAAAGGGTGAAGAAAAAAGTCCAGAAGCCTCAACAGGAGTTACTCACAAATATGATCTCTCCAATAAAGAATTCAGAGAAGAAATGCTGAGGATGATCAATGAACTCAAGAAAACAGTAGAGCAGACATCCAGTAAATTAAAGGAGGGCATGAAATAAACAGTGGAACAGATAGCCAAGAAAATACGAAAAGAAATGAGAGCAGAATTAAAAAAGCTGGAGCGAAAGCACAGCAGGTAGGGCATTTGCCTTGCACATGGCCAACACGGATTTGATTCCTCCTTCCCTGTCAGAGAGCCCAGCGAACTACTGAGAATATCTTGCCCGCATGGCAGAGCCTGGCAAGCTACCCATGGCGTATTCGAAATGCCAAAAACAGTAACAAGTCTCACAATGAGATGTTACTGGTGCCTGCTTGAGCAAAACTATGAGAAACAGGATGACAGTGACAGTGATGTAGGATATCATTGGTTTGTTCTTTCTCCCTTGCCACAGAGTTTGGGCTTATCTGGTAATAATCTCTAAACAATTCTAGTCTACATTGATATGTCCTACTCCCCTTGCCACTAGGAATTTAGTATATCAGTCACGCCCATCAAGGTGCTTCACTCACATTCCTTTGTTTATCTGTAATCACTTCTATGCTCCCTTCCCCAACTAGTTATTCAGCTCTTCCCCCAATCAAACTCTGTTAATTTGTAAGGTCAGACCTTGCTAGGACAGTGAACTTGTAAGTTAATATTGTCTTTCTTCTCTCTTATGTCTTTTGAATAGTTTACTTTAAAACAATGTCCTTTTTGTATGGACAAAGAAAGACAGTTGTTAATATGCTTTGGTAACATGGGATTTAATTGGCTTCGAATATTATTCACTCCCGGGCATCTGCTTTCTTGACTTAAGCCTCAGCTGCCCTTACTTCCTAGCACCCCCAAAAGCAAGGTCCCGACGAGGGACGGGACGGACCCAGGGCAAGCAGTGAGTTGTGTGCTACCCTGGCATCGAGATGGTCCTGGCAACACGCCGAATGCTTAACAATAAGTTAACAGCTTGGTCATGGACATGTCATGCCATGATCCAAAAGCAACAACAAGATTAGGACGCTGCTAGGGATAGGAAAGACTAATCTGGCCTGAGCACTGTAGTCTGAGATCGTGATGACCCCAGGAGAGCAATTCTATAAGCTTAATACATCTCTTGCTATGTCCATACAAAATGATTAATAATATGAATACTTATATGTTAGTTGGACAAGGAGAGGAGAAACACACCCATGGGATTCTGCTCTTGGGTGGGTGTCCTGCTGAAAGAGAATCTGTCCTAGAAGAAGCATCCCCCAAGGGAAAAAACTTTACCCCCTATTGCCCTATTGATTGTGACCACACCTATGTGTAAGCCCGGATCCCTGATGCTGGGGGATTTAAGGTGGCTGTATGAGGGGGTTCGGGGAAGAAGCAGAGAGAGAGAAGGGAGTGTATAGAGAGGAGATTGAAATAAACTGCTATTGAGATGAACCAGCTTGGCTCCGTTCCTTCCTTTGCCTGCCTCATCATCACCATCAATCTCCCCAGGGTGGGGGAAGCTGCTGGAGACTAACTAAAGCAGGTAGTGGGAGAGATAGAGCACCTCTGCCCTGAACCCAGTGCCTGTAGTTTGGTGCCCGATCTTTTTTTTCTTTTTTGTGTTTTTACACACAGTGATACAATCAGAAGTATCAGTAATTAAGAACTCAGTAGATGAAATAAAAAACTGAGTCGTTGCCCTCAACAGTAGAATGGCTACAGCCAAAGGTAGAATCAGTGAGCTTGAAGACGAGCTGCAAAAAGCATGCAGGCAAAAACAAACAATGGGAAAAGACCTCAAAATAACTGTAGGGCAAAATAGAGAACTAGGGGATAATTTCAAGAGGAACAACATTAGAATCATCCTAGTACCAGAAGGACAGGGAAGCAACCCCAATGAAAAAGCCACAGTTAAAGAAATCATTGCTGAAAAGTTACCAGAGCTGGAGAATGCAGGCATCCAGATTAAAGGAGCCCAAGGGTGCCAGATAAAAGAGACCCTACTAAAAAGACTCTAAGATATATTGTAGTCAGAATGATGGATGCCACGGATAGAGACACAATACAGCAAGCAGCAAGGTCAAAGAAGGAAATCACATACAAAGGAGCACCCCTTAGATTTACAGCAGACCTATCAGAGGAAACCCTCCAAGCCCGAAGACAATGGTGGGATATAGTAAAAAGCTCAATGAAATGAACAACTCACCAAGACTATTTTATCCAGCTAAACTCTCACTCAAACTCGAAGGAATGATACACTATTTTGCGGGTAAATAACAGCTCAGGAACTTCATAGACTCAAGACCAAATTTAAAAGAAAAACTTAAGGGGCTACTGTAAGATAAGAACCCCCCCCCCCACACACACACACAAGCTTCTGGGAGCTTCGTTGCCTAGTCTCTGGATGTTGGCCATTGATATGATCACACGGTGCCGGGGGCAGTTTCTGGGTATGACCACCTAGCTACTGGAAAATGGGAGATCTGGGTGGAAGAGGACCAGTCCAGATCTGAGCAGGCTTGCAATAGCTATTACACAAGAAGAAGATATTAAGGGCATCCAGAAAGGAAAAGATGAAATCCAGTTTTCACTATCTGTAGATGATATACTAAGAGAACCCCAAAACCTCTACCAAATAACTCCTAGAAACAATAGACCTGTATAGTAAAGTCACAGGCTATAAAATCAATCCCCAAAGTCCATGGCTTTCCTATACACAAATAGTGAGAGAGAAGAAAGTGATGTGACAAAAAGCAATACTGTTCACAATCATGCCTCAAAAAATCAAGTTATGCTCACAATCAGCTTAACTAAGGAGGTAAAGAAACTGTACAAAGAAAACTACAAAATGTCACTTCACAAAATAAAAGAGGACATGAGGAAATGGAAACCTATCCTCTGCTCATGGACTGGGAGAACTAATATTGTCAAAATGGCAATATTTCCCAAAGCTTTATACAGATTCAGTGTGATACTTGTAAGGATACTCATTAAATACTTCAAAGAAGTGGATCAACACTCATGAAATTCATATGGAACAACAACCCCCCCACAAATAGCTAAAGCAATTCTTGAAAAAAAGAAGACTGGAGGCATCACCTTCCCCAACCTCAAAGTCTACTACAAAAAGGTAAGAATTAAACCAGCATAGTACTGGAACAAACGCAGATCAGTAGATCAATGGAATAGGGTTGAATATCCTCATACACACCCTCAAATATGTGATCATCTAATCTTTGTTAAGGGAGCAAGAAATGTGAAGTGGAGCAAGGAAAGCTTCTTTAATAAATGATGCTGGAAAAACTGGACAGCTACATGCAAAAATATGGGCTCAGACCTCTACTAAACACCATGCACAAAAGTCTGATCATAATGGATTAAATACCTCAACATAAGACTGGAATCATTAAGGTACATTGAAGACAAGGTCAGTAAAACCCTCCACAATATTGAAGCTAAAGATATCTTCAAAGATGACTTGCCACTGACCAAGCAAGTGGAAACAGAGATAAGCAAATGAGACTATTTTAAATTAAGAAGCTTCTAGACCTCAAAAGAAACAGTGACCAGAATACAAAGACAATCTACAGAATGGGAAAGGATATTCATCCAATACCCATCTGATAAAGGGTTGATATCAAGGATATACAAGGAACTGGTTGATCTCCACAAGCAGAAAACATCCAACTCCATAAAAGAAATGGGGAGTTGAAATGAACAGAAAATTTCTGAAATAAATTAGAATGGCTAGAAGGCACATGAGAAAATACTCTCATCACTAATCATTAGGGAGATGCAGACCAAAACTCCAATGAGGTATCACCTCACAACACAGGGGCTGGCCCACATGCAAAAGAACAAAAGCAACTGGAGCTGGCATGGATGTGGGGAGAAAGGGACTCCCCTTCACTGCTGGTGGGAATGCCAACTGGTTCAGTCCTTTTGGAAAACAGTATGGACATTTCTCAAAAAATTAAAAATTGAGCTCCCATTTGACCCAGCAATACCACTCCTGGGAATATATCCCGGTGATGCAAAAAAAAATATAGTGAAAATATCATCTGAACTAGTATGTTCATTGAAGTACTGTTTACAGTAGCCAAAATCTGGAAAAAAATGGAGTGCCCAAGAACGGATGACTAATTAAAGACACTTTGGTACATCTACGCAATGGAATACTATGCAGCTGTTAGAAAAGATGAAGTCATGAAATTTGCACATATGTGGATTAACATGGAGAGTATGCTAAGTGAAATGAGTCAGAAAGAGAGGTACAGATATAGGAAGATAGCACTCATTTGTGGAATATAAAGTAACAAAATGGGAGACTAACACCCAAAGATAGTAGAGACAAGGAACAGTAGGATTGCTCCACGGCCTGGAATCTGGCCTCACATCCTGGGGGAAAAAACAGTTCAGATAGAGAAGGGACCAGCAAGTAAAGGATGCTTGCAGGACCCGCTCTGGATGGGAAATGTGTTCTGAGAATAGACTATATACTGAACATGATGGCCACTTAATACCTGAATTGCACACCACAACATCCTAAATGAGAGAGTTAGTAGAAAGGGAATCCACCTGCCACAGAAGCAGAGAGGAGTGGAGGATGTAGGAGGAATACTGGGAACATTGTAGTGGAGAATGGGCACTGGTGGAGGGATGGGTACTGATCATTGTATGACTGAAACGTAAGCACAAAAGTTTGTAAGTCTAATTATATCTCATGGTGATTCATTAAGAAATATAAAAATTAAAATTTAAAAAAAGGAAAAGAAGTTTTTGGGTTGCTGTACTTTTTTTCTAAATGAACCAACTATTATTGCACATTTGAAAAAAATGATGTCTTAAAAAAGACACAGAGATCTTAATATTACTTCTCTATAGATAAGGTTATCATATGATTAATTTAAAGGTAGATATGTCATTGTATTAAACAAAATCTTTGGTGTTTAAAGTTAAAAAGGAAATCTTTCTAAATATTCTGTGAGATAATTTTTTCTAGTGCCTCCAAAATAAGCTCCAAATCTCAGTGTCCCAGACTACTGACAAAAAATCATTAAGTGTTAATAATTGTTCATAAACATCAGGTCAAAGAATCACGAAAAATAAACATTTTTTCTCATATTTTGCAGCTTACTGTGTAACTGAGAAGAAGCACACAGAAACTGAGAAACAAAAAAGTAAATAATAGTAAATTGAAAGTGACTAAAATTTATCCAAGTTTCTAGAGAAAAAAGTTTTTAGTTCTCTGGGCTTATTATTTGGGAGAGTGAAAAGTTTATTGATTTTTTATTATTTTAGTCATTATTTATTACTATTTTTGAGGCTTCTTTAGCTTATTTTGGTCTCTTGATTGAGACAGAAATTATCCAAAAATAGATCTAATAATATATGGTTTATAAAACCTCCTAAAGATATGTGAAAATAAAAAGGTAATAAAGGAACAGTGATAAACCTTCTATTCGAAGACAACCGAGAAGGTGTCTTGAAAAAATGAACTTAAATTATACCTCTTGTATAGATAGAAACTAGTCAAAGTAAGGTAAGAGGAACAAGTGTTCTACACATAAGGTTCATGAATGAAACAGAGTTCTTCATTTTGGAGGAATGAAAATCAGTTTGATTCCTTATGACCAGAAGTCATAGTATACAGAAAAGAATGGGGAGGTCATGATAATTATGTAACTAAATAAACTAGGAGTCAGGCAAAAATGAACATGTATGCTGAAGTTTGGGATTTTTCTTTCTAACATGGTGTTACTGAATTAAAATAGTGCCAAGGCTTATGTTGTAAAGGTATTATTCTCGCTGCAGTATAGAAGTTTCAAATAATAAAAACAGTAACATTTCTTAGGATTATAAGAAAGAACTTAGAGTAACATAAATAGCCCAGTTGGGATTGATATCTCAAAAGTTTTGGGAAAATATTTCATAAAATCTTTGACTTCAACTTCTGGAAAGGAGAATCTCCCATGCAGTATTCCCTTCAAGGGTCACAAAGAATGCAATTCTAGAAAAACTAATACAAATTGGAAATTGAGACCAATATTAGCGTAATGAGTTCCTTGATCATGACATGAGCAGTAACAATAATTGCAACATCAAGTTGTGCTTAGTTTCCTCCAGCCTTCCCTCTATACTCCTTGTATATAATTTAAGATAAGAACATCTGACAATGAAGAAATTTGCTTGGAATAAAATAAATTTGCTTGGAATTCCAAGCAAATTATAATAAAGGATAGTTTAAATGAATAAATCATTCTATGAGAGACTGTGATTTACCAATCAGAAGTACCACACTCTGGAATATATAAGGTTATACTATTCTCTAATATATATTTATATTTTCAGATAATACTCCAGTCATATATTTCCACTGAATAAGATAAAATTTGCCTTGTTTAATAAAAATGTTAAAATTAAAAATTAAAAAAAACTATTTTCTCTTGGGGCAAGAGAAATAATACAGGTATTAAGGTACTTGTCTCGCATGAGGCTAAATTGGTTCAATCACCAACACCACATTTGGTCACCTGAGTACTGTCAGGAGTAATCCTTGAATAAAGAACCCCAAATAATCCAAGATGCCATGTCAATGATTAAACCAGACTTGGCTGAATGCAAGAATGGCACATTATCATCTGTTCTATTTCTATAGCCCCTATATTTGCTTTTATGATGTTGTGGATTACATTAATTGACAACTCAGAGCTGTTACTGACTGGATTCCACGAGACATCAAAAGACCGCATGGCTGCCCACTTAGGAGATGGTCAGACTTCTTCGTCAAAACCTTGAATGAACAGTTTGAGGTTATTTGTGTTCCTGAAGCAAGCAGATGCCTTTGGGCTATAGTAGCATGCAACAGGGATGAATGAAGATGTTACTGGTGCTTGCTTGAGCAAATCAAAGATCAACGTGATGACAAGTGGTATAAGTGATTGAATCACCGTGAAATAGTTATAAGCTTTCATGTTTGTGTTACAATCACACAATGATCAAACACCCATCCCTCCACGAGTGTACATTCCCCACCACCAATATTCCCGGTATGCCCCCCCTTTCCTACCCTCCCCTGCCTCCATGGCAGTCAATATTCCCCATACTCTTTCTACTTTTGGTCATTATGACTTGCAACACAGACACTGAGAGGTCATCATGTTTGGTCCATTATCTATTTTCGGCACACATTTCCCATCCTGACTAATTCCTCCAGCCATCATTTTCTTAGTGATCCCTTCTCTATTCCATCTGTCTCCTCCACTTCACTCATGAAGCAGTCTTCCAGCTACAGGGCAATCCTCGTGGCCCTTGTATCTACTGTCCTTGGGTGTCAGCCTCATGTTATGTTATTCTATACTCCACAAATGAGTGCAGTCCTTCCATGTCTGTCCCTCTTTCTGACTTATTTCACTTAGCATGATACTCTCCAGGTCTACTTTGATACATCTACGCAATGGAATACTACGTAGCTGTTAGGAGAAATGAACTCATAAAATTTGCTCTTAGTTTCTGATGAAAGAACTCATATTACACAATGGGTGAAAACAGAAAGGATGTGTCATATATAGACTATGGCAGATATCAGTACCTTTATGTTAGTGTAATGTGATAATATTGTATTATGTTATATGAATATTAACACTTCTAAATTGTGCTACCTTAATAAATTAATGAATGAAAATACACACTTATCCAAAGGCTACATATGGTTATCTACCAGGCATGAAAAAATGTTACCATCACTTATTATTATGGATGTGCAAAGCCAAAGAACAACAAAATATCATCTCATGCTATTGAGAAAGGTGTAAACCAAAATATGGAAACAACCAGTGTTGGCAGGAATGGGGGGGGGGAGTGAAACTATCACTCACTATTAGTAGAAACGGAAAACAGTACAGGTTAGCAATATCCAGCAATATTACTTCTTGTCATCTATGTTTGCCCCCAAAAGAAACATTAATTTGAAAAAAATATATGCACACCTATATTCATTGCTATATTTATGACAGTAGGGAGGCTATAAGAATAACCCAAATATTCTTATATCAATATAAGAATAAATATAATTGCAGATAGATAAAGAAGTTGTGGTATATACTATGGAGTATCATGCAACTAAATAAAAAGAGTAAATCCTGTAGTTCATTGCAGTTTGTACAGAACTGGAGAACATCATACTATGTGGAATAAGTGAGAGAGAAGATAGAATATCAAATGACCATATTCCTCTGTGGTATATAGTGAAACAAAGCATGAAAAACATAATCTTTGTCTTTGATTTCAAAAGTGAAATTACCAAATTGGGGAGTGTGGGGTGCATGATTAAAAAAAAGTGAACTAGAACTGACATAAGGACATTGGTAGAAAGCCATGGCACTTTTGTGGTGTTGGGGTGATGTAACTGTCTGTTCACACCAAAACCTTTAACATTAACACTAGTATTAACACTATTATAGACATATAACCTAAACTGTAGCTATTTAATTAAGGAAATAAATAATAAAACATAAAAATATGCAATAAAAAAGAAAAATATAGCATATATACTCAGAGATATAATACTGAGGGAGAAGACTTGAGCAGAAAAATAAATGTTTGATTTAATTGTTGGGGTCTGGGGCTTACAAGGCAATTCTCAGAAGGCCTGGGGGCCCCTTCCAGGGAATTTCAGTATACCTGGCCAGTAGTTCTCTTGAGGAACAGAGGATATGGGATCTTCAAGTCCTATAGTCCAGAGATTCCTAGGCTGCCATAGCCATGGTCAGCCTCCAGGGATACATGCAGATATATTCAGAGGATGACTTTATGCTAAAGATAGAATCAGTGTCAGTGGTATGTACGACATGTGCCTAAATTCCTATACTATCACTATAGCTAATGTGTTCAAACTTTAAAGTCCTTTTTCATTCATGTTTGCATTTTCTTATATCTACCCACTCCAGTTTCCATTTTACTTTGTTTATATGCTGGTTTAATAGAAATTTATTTTAACTTCTCTGTACTTCATCTTGCCTCCTTGTATTATTGTCGTCAACATTATTTTTGAAAATTGCAGTTTGTCTACTTAACAATTCTATTTTCAATCAAAATGAAAAAGACTTGGAACCTATAATTGTCATACAGATCTACATAGACTAAAAATTGCACAAGAATTTATATTCTAACTAGCAAGAAACATGCCACTCTATGACTCATCATTCTTTCTTTATATTCCAAGTTTTTTGTTGTTGTTGTTAAAAATTCCCTTCAGTCAAAAGAAATTTTTGTAGCATTTCTTTCTTTTTTGCTTTTGTTTTGGAACCACTCCTGTTGTTACTCAGGGACTACTTCTAGATCTGCGCTCAAGGGTCACTACTGGAAACTTCATAGGACCATATCGAGTGCTGAGGATTGAATCCATATGTGCACCATACAAGGAAATTGCCCAACCCACTTTATTATCACCCTGGCCCTTCTATAGGATGTCTTAAGTATAGTTCTGAAAAGAAATTTTCTTTGTGTTTGGTATCTGAAAAGTCTTCTTTACCTTAATAGATATTTTTTCATAATAGAAATCTTCATTTACACTTTTATCTTTCAAGAATGCTATTTCTCAGTATTCTTCTCCCCATTTTTCTAGTTAAAAATATAAATACACTCATAGTTTATTATTTGCATTTTAATTTATATTTAAAGTAACCTTGCACACAACATCATTTTCTGTATCTTGTTTCAAGACTTATATGTTGTATTTGTTTTCTGGCAGTTTCATTTTGATGATTTTGAGTATGATGTTCCCTAAGTTCATGTTTTTGTCATGTTAGACATGTATATCTTTTCCTGAATAAGGTTTTCAGCTATCATTCTTCTAAATATATATCCTGCATATCATCTGTTTATAATTCTATCAATGATGCAATTTGTCGAAAAATTTTGATAGTGTACAAGTTTTCAGAGTTTGTTTAATTTTTAACTGTTACAGTAACTTCTATTCAGTAAAACAATTTATACTAATTCATACACAAATTTGCTTATTATTTACACTGTTACATCCAGTACTGAATCTGTTCACTGAAATTTTAAATGTTATATATTTCAGATATTTCTTATTTGTCATAGTTAAGTCTCTTTTTTTCTCAAAATCATAATTTTTTATAGTTTTTAGAATCAATATTTACCTGATATACATGGTAATTTTTGATTTGAGAAATTATTTTGAGTCTTTATGATTTTCCAAAGTGATATTCCCATCTTCCTTGATTTTTCTGAGATATTTTATATCATGTTGAATTATGAGTTGTAGTAAAAGCATATAGAGAATGTTCATGTGTGTGTATGTGTGTGTGTCTGCACATATTTACCCACATACATTCACAAGTGCACGTATTTGTGTTCAACAAAATTTAGCATAAAATTTTGACCACACCTTCTGTTTATAGAGGTTCCAGTACCATGTTAATATTTTAAATCAGCTGCTGCATTATTAAGATCTACATTATGAACATACCACAGTGAATTTAGTCTAAAGCTTTAACAGTGATTTGTATACTTGTTAAATCACCATTGATGATTTAAAAGCTTGTGCTGTTTCTCTGTGTTTAAACAATGCATTTAAGACTTGGTAAAACCTATGAACCTAAGGCTTGTGTTGATGTGCACGTAGAATTATTGGATGTATTTCTTTTGCTCTCTCACTTTATTGATTTCACTTTTATGCTCTATCTCTCTTATGTCCTTTTCCAGAGCTCACCTTGCCAGAAAGTTTGATTTATTTCAGGACTTTAGGCAACATTTTCTAGTAAGCTATGTACAAGAGAAGTTGTGCTTGAGATCACATTGTAGTAAGAACAGTGAAATAACTAGTTTCCTTAAAAGTTAGAAATTAAAAGAAAATAGCAGGGAAACTGACAATATATTTATTACATTTTCTGACAATCTGATTTCTTTCACCAAATATTTTTGGTTACTGGTGTTTTTATCTAATTATGTTCCCATATTTTCAGAATTGACTCTTATAATAGTGAAGGAGTTATGCTATAGTGGGCTTATTACATCTTGGCTAGTATTAAAATTAAGTGAAGTGATGATTTTATAATTTTAAATTTCTTTTTTCTTCCTTTTTATTGACTCACTCTGAGATACACAGTTACAAAGCTGTTCAATATTGGGTTTCAGTCATACAATGCTCCAACATGTGTCCTGTCCTTCACTGTACATTGCACATTTTCCACCATCAAAATTGCCAGTTTCTACAGAAACCCAAAACTGAGAGGCCGCTAAGTGTGGTCACTCGACCTCATACCTCTTCATCCTCAGCAATGGAAAACAAATTATCTAATGCTTCCTTTTCAGCAGGTCTGACTTTAGGGGAGAGACTCTCCAAACAATAATAGTGAGTTTTGTTGAAATATTGTATGCAATCAAAGTGAAAGTAAAGTGAAATTTATTAGTTACACAGGCGGCGGGGGGGGGGCTTAAGGTGGGGGGCTAGGGGCGTGGGGGGATTAGGGGTGTGAGGGGGCGGGGTGGAGCTATACTGGGATTCTTGGTGGTGGAATATGAGCACTGGTGAAGGGATGGGTATTCGAGCATTGTATAACTGAGATTTAAACCTGAAACTTTGTAACTTTCCACATAGTGACTCAATAAAAAATTAAAAAAAAAATTGCCAGTTTCCCTCTTGCTACCCCCACAGCGTACTTCTATGATAGGCATTACTCTTCTACTCTTCTCTCTCTCTGTCTTTCTTTCATTTTGGGCATTATAGTTCGTAATACAGGTATGGAAGTTTATCATGTATATCCCTTTACTTTCTTTTAGCACTCAGTTCTTGTCCAGAATGATCATTTCTAACTATCATTGTCATAGTGGTCCTTTATCACTCCTTCATTTTTCCTGCTGGCTGTATAGTATTCCCTAGTGTAAATGTGCCATAATTTCTTTATCCAGTTATCTATTGTTGGGAAATTGGATTGCTTCCAGATTCTGGCTAACATGAACAGAGCTGCAATGAACATAGAATTTCAGGTGGCTTCTCTGCAATGTGTTTTAGTGCCTCTCACCAAATTACCAAAATACCAATCTCATGAGCGATATTACATGGTCATATAGAAGCTTGATTTCTAGTTTTTTGAGGAATGCTTATATTGTTTGGACTGGGGCAATAGCACAGCAGGTAGAGCATTTGCCTTGCATGCAGCCAATCCGGGTTCGATTCCTCTGTCCCTCTTGGAGAGCCTAACAAGCTACTGAGAGTATCCTTGCACGGCAGAGCCTGGCAAGCTACCCATGGCATATTCAGTATACCAAAAACAGTAACAACAAGTCTCACAATAGAGACATTACTGGTGCCAGTTCGAGCAAATCAATGAACAATGGGACAACAGTGTAGTGCTACAGTGCTTATTATATTGTTTACAATAAAGGCTGGACCAATTTGCTTTCCACCAATAATGAATGAGTCCCTTTCTTCATGCATCTGTGCTAGCACTTGTTGTTCTTGTTTTTTTTTTTATTGTGTCAGTCTCTGTGGTATGAGATAATACACATTGTTTTGACTTTGACTTGCATCTCCCTTATGATTAGTGATGCAGAGCATTTTTTCATGTGCCTTTTGGCCATTTCATACACTAGGTCATAAGTGTTTTTTATCTCGTTCAGCTTAGTTATTTACACACAGTTTGATTTATTTCCTTCTCAGGGTACAAAACTACATGGGTTATTTTGTATATTTGCTTATTTATTTTATTCCCACCCACCAAAATGTAGGTCTATTATTCATAAAGTAGGTTTATCAAGAACAAGGATCTCAGGGTCTGGAGCAATAGCATAAGGGGTAGGACATTTGCTTCGCACGTGACTGACCAGGTTATATACCTGCACCCACACATGGTCCCTCAAGATCAGCCAGGAGTGATCCATGAGCACAGAACAAGGAGTAGCCCCTGAGTACTACCAGGTGTATACCCCCTAAAAGTAAAGAACAAGGATCTTGTTTAGAATTTGGAATTCACTATGCTCCCTGAGACAGAGAGTGTATATGACACTCAGAGCTCACTTGTGAAGTAATTAGATATAGAGTTATTAAATGTAAAGATAGATGCAAAGAAGAAATGATTATAATATCTATAAAATTAATGAGAATAAATGATCAACATTATTATCTCTAATTATTTTAGTGGCACTATAGCACTGTTGCACTGCCATCCCGTTGTTCATTGATTTGTTCAAGCAGGCACCAGGAATGTCTCATTTTGAGACTTTGTTGTTACTGTTTTGGCATATTAAATACTCCATGGGTACCTTTTCAAGCTCTGCCATGTGGCTGGATATTCTTGGTAGCTTGCTAAGATCTCTGAGAGGGACGAAGTAATTGAACCTGGGTTGGCCACATACAAGGCAAATGCCCTACCCACTGTGCTATCACTTCACTCCTAATTATTTTAATAGTTTTATATATTCAAATACCTATCAAAGTTCTCAGAGTCATATCTCAATATGAATTTGAATTTATTCCTTCGTCCTTAAAGTATAATTTATTGTTTTGTATGGTATATGAGATATACTCCTATGTCACTATTTTCAGTAAACTTTAAGAGGTAGACCTTGAAGTTAAATTTAAGAAGTTCAAGATTACTTTGCCTTTCTAATCTAGCAGAACGTTACTTTAACTTACTAAAGCTCAAGAGTATGCTTTAGAAAATGGTGATAATAAAATACTGTTTTCAAAATTTGTTGTGAGGATTACAAGACTTCATTTTTCAAACAATCCATGAAGATAATATCTAACAAAAAGTGGATATTCTTTAGATCTTTATTATTTATTTGCCTAAAAATCGTAGATCTAATCCTAGTTTGCTGGACAGATAACAGAGAGTAAGCTTCTTGTCTTTCATGTGACCAATAGCTTTGAATCCCAGTATTAACTCTGCTCATTTCTGGACACATCAGTCCTAGCCATGAACAAAGGGGAACTTAAATAATTTTTTACCTCAGTGGCACTCAACTTCAATTTCAAGTTGGAAACACAGAATTTTCAAGTTTTATTATCTCCATATAATTTTCTCAGTAAATTCTAATTGCCACTTACATTTGCATCCTATTTTGACTACTGCATAATAGCTAAATTATTTTCTCACTTCTAAATCTCTTCTTTTTGTGGATTCTTTTTATCATCATAAAGTTCTAAATGAAAAAGTAAACTTTATAGAGTACTTTCAATCTGTATCTCTCAAAACTTTATTGCACTTAGAATAAAATTATATCAGTGAAACATATCAGTGAAGGCTTGTCATTTCTCACTTACCCTCCTGGAAAATACTTTTTCCAGCTACATTGAGGGGTTCAAAATTGTCTCAATGCTCCAGTTTTCTATTTCCTTCTGAGCCTGTACTTACCTTGCATACTGCTGAGAATGGTAGCCCTACATTGGCATTATCATTATCTTTTCTCCATTCCTTTTTTTAAAACTTAGTCAAAACAGCATTCAAAATTGATTCCATTATCATTGGTCTCTTTAATACATGACTTTCTGAGCAATATCTTTTTACATGCCAGACTACTTGGGCTACTATTACTTGAATACTGTCAATATTCTATAAGTGAGATTTATTTTATTCTAGACTTTCTACTATTTTCTACCAGATATAGACACATTGGAACATTGGGATTAAGAGTTAGCTCTCAGTTGTCTGTGGCTAGGAAATTTTTTGCTTATAAGTAACTTTTCACTTTCACAACCATTGAACTGAATTGAATTTATAGATATTTAACCAACACATGCAAATACTATTGAAATGGTTTCTTTGATTACTTAACAAACATAATTTTCTTCAAACTTTTAGTTTTCTATGAATTAACAAGAATATTGGACATAGAAAAAATTTGAATATCAATTAGATAATTGATTCCCAGTTATTAAGCTTTAAAGTTAAGATTATTATGTTTTAATTCAGGTACAGCAATATTTTTGTTGTTAAATGGAAATTAGGAAATGATTATAATTTTAATAGGGCTGGAGCTATAGCACAGCAGGCAGGGTGTTTACCTTACACTCAAACGATCCAGGTTCAATTCCTCCGCCCCTCTCAGAGAACCTGGCAAGGTACCGAGAGTATCTCACCCACACAGCAGAGCCTGGCAAACTACCCATGGCATATTCGATATGCAATAAAACAGTAACAAGTCTTACAATGGAGATGTTACTGGTGCCCACTTGAACAAATAGGTGAGCAATGGGATGACAGTGATACAATGATATAATTTAATTATGGTTGGTAAAAACCAGACATCTTGTGTCAATTTCAAGATATTCTTTAAAAATAAAGTTGATCATAATTTTGATAAAAGAGAAAGAAATATAAAGTGGAACAAGGAAAACCTCTTCAACAAGAGGTGCTTGGAAAACTGCACAGCTACCTGCAAAAAAGATGAACATTGTCCTCTGTCTAATGCCAGGTACAAAAGTGAGATCAAAGTGGATTAAATACCTCAATATCAGACATGAATCCATAAGGTACATGTAGGAAAATGTAGGAAGAACCCTCCATGGTATTGAAGCTAAAAGCATCTTTAAGGATGAGATAACAGTGACAAAACAAGTGGAAACAAACAACTGGGACGACATTAAATTAAGAAGCTTCTGCACCTCAAAAGAAACAATAACCAAGATACACATAGAACCCACATAATGGGAAGAACATTTGCCCAATACCCATATGATAAGGGGTTAATATTCAGGATATACAAGACCCTCGTAGAATTGTACAAGAAAAGACCCTCCAACCCCATCAAAAAATGGGGAGAAGAAATGAACATAAGCTTCCTCAAAAAAAGAAATACAAATGGCCAAAAGATGCATGAAAAAATTCTCCACATCACTAATCATCAGGGAGATATAAATCAAAACAACAAAGAGATATCATTTTACAGCACAGAGACTGTCACACATCAAAAAGAACAAGAACAACCAGTGCCGGCACAGATGTGAGGAGAAAGGGACTCTCTTTCTTTGTTGGTGGGAATGCCGACTGGTCCAGCTTTTTTGTAAAACAATATGGATATTCCTTCAAAAACTAGAAATTGAGCTTCCATATGACCCGGCAATACCGCTTATGGGAATATATCCTGAGGGTTACAAAAAGAAGCATAGTAGAAATGACATCTCCACCTGTATGTTCATTGCAGGATTGTTCACAATAGCCAGAATCTGGAAACAACCTGAGCATTTGAGAACAAATGACTGATTAAAGAAACTGGTGCATTTAAGCAATGGAATACTATGCAGCTGTTAGGAAAGATGAAGTCATAAAATTTGCTTTAACTTGATGGTCATGGAGATTGTCATTCTAAGTGAAGTGAGTCAGAAAGAGAGTCAGAAAGACACAGAATGACTGCACTCATTTGTGGAATTAAAATATTATAATATGAGATTAATATCCAAGGACAGTAGAGACAGAGCCATCAAGATTGCTCTAGGAGCTGGAGCAATAGTATAGCGGGTAGGGCATTTGCCTTGTATGCAGCCAACCCGGGTTCTATTCACAGCATCCCATATGGTCCCCTGAGCACTGCTAGGGGTGATTCCTGAATGCAGAGCCAGAAGTAACCCCTGTGCATCGCCAGGTGTGACCCAAAAATCGAAAAAAAAAAAGATTACTCTACTGTTGGAAGCCTTTCTTTGAGCTGGGGGAGAGGGCAGCTGGAAGGGATCACTAAGTCAATGATGGTTGAAGGGATCCCTCGGGATAGGAGACGTGTGCTGAAAGTAAATAAAAGACCAAACATGATGGCCTCTCGTTATCTGTATTGCAAGCCATAATGCCCATAAGTAGGGAGAGAATAAGAGGGAAACTGTCAGGGCTGGAGTGATAGTACAGCGCATAGGGCATTTGCCTTGCACTCAGTCGACCCGGGTTCGAATCCCAGCATCCCATATGGTCCCTTGAGCACCACCAGGAGTGACCCATGTGCATTGCCAGGTGTGACCGAAAAATAAAAAAAAAGACGGAAACTGTCTGCTATAGAGACAGGGGGAGAGGTGGGACACGGTGGGTAGGGGGATACTGGGGACATTGGTGGTGGAAAATGTACACTGGTGAAGAGATGGGTGTTCAATCATATGACTAAAACTCAAATATGATAGCATTGTTAGTGTTGCCCACAGTGATTCAATTAAAATATAATAAAAAATAAAAAATAAAAACCACCAACTTGAAAAAAAAGTTGATGAAAGCAATTATGCTATCATGGTAGCTCTCTTGATATATTCAGTTCCATTTCAACTTACACTAACAGTTTAGATTAGTGAAGATTAGTCTTCACTTTAAAGGTATTACAAGACTACTGATATAAAAGAATCTAATGACTTGTTAAAAAGCCCTCTTTTTTTTGCAAATTATCATGAATAAAACAAACTGATACATAGCAAGGTCCACAGTATTGCACACAATTGCCTAATAGTAAATTATGCTAGATTAAGTACATAGACCTGGAAAAGTACAATTCAGTTTCCATTCAGTGTAAATTGAAATCTTGATGCAATGGCAGACAAAATTTCCATGATCTCAGTACTAAAATTTGACAAGTTTCCAAATAATTTCTGCACAATTATCTAAAATTAGGCGATATTTAATAACATCTTCATATTTCAAAATAAAAAGAAAAAGTTTTCTTGACAGGTTTCTCTCAAGCAAGGATGTGAAGCAATCATTATAAAAATCTACAAACTTAGATTATTCACTGAGGGATTTTAGTTTCCTTCCTTGGAGCTTGAATGGTTTTGAAATGACAAATCTGTGTATTCTCTAATTTGGGGCAAACTAAGGAGAAGCTGGGTGAATGGATTCCTAGCTTGAAATAAAAGATCCACTAGACTAATTTTTCTTTTATGTAATAATACAAAATATATCACAGAAACTTTAAAAAAGCATCTTAACCCAAAATTGATAGAGGAATGTAGATTGAGGTATTGCAATAATGGCTACTTTAATGGCTTTTAATGTTTGCATTTATCACTTTTATATAAACTTATTTTTGAAATAGAATCAATTCTAAAGCTGTTAACTATTTTAAATCTACTAATGTTATGTAAATATGTTCATAATTTAAATGCTTACAAACATCATAAAATACATTTTTAAGTATTTTTAAAAATTCTTATTGGGCTATAAGAATTTTCTCTTAAAGTTTATTGTCAGTGAACATATAATAACATGCAACTTAATGTAAATGCACTTAGGGTGATTTGAGAGAAGCAGCAAATATTTTGTTAGCCATACATATAACAGAAAACTGCACAAACACAATAGATTGTTTCTAGCAAGCATTCCCCAATATAAAGCATAACCCTTGAAACATTTATGGTTTACTATAATTGTTTTTCATTCAATTACTACATAACTACTTTGTAAGTTCTCCATGCATTCTTATTTTCTTTCTATAACTTTTCTTTTAACTGTTTTAAGACACATTACTAATAGGAAATGTATCAGACAACGTACTACCTCATTTTTGAGAATTACTTCTTGAGCTTTCAAACATTGCCTTTGCAATTTATGTGGTGTTTTTTTTCCCTTTTAAAAACAATTTATTTCTCATTGAGTCACCATGAGACACACAGTATTAAGATTGTTCATGATCAGGATTCAGTCAATATGTGTCCTACGTCAGTGCATATTTCCCACCTCCAATGCCCCCTTTTCAATTCTGCCAACCCCCATTCCCCAGCCAGAATCTATAGCAGGCACTTTCCATCTTTGTTTCTCTCACTCTCTCTGTCTCTGTCTTTCTGTCTGTCTGTCTGTCTCTCTCTCTCATCACCTCTCTCTCTCTCTCTGTTTTTGCACATTATGGTTTGCAATACAGATACTAAGAGGTTATCATGTTTTTTCCTTTACCTACTTTCAGCATGTAGTTCTTATCCAGAGTAATCATTTCCAGTTATCTTTGTCATAGTGGTCCCTTCTCTATCCCAACTGCCCTTTCTCTAAGTTTCCAACTGTGGGCCAATCATGATTGCCCTTGTTTCACTGCTCTTGGGTACTAGTATCATATTATGTTTTTTACATCCCATAAATGAATGTAATCTTTCTATGCCTTTGCCTCTACTTCTGATTCATTTCACTCAACATGATACTCTCCATGTCCATCCATTTATAAACGAATTTGATGACTTCATTTTTCCTAACAGCTGTATAGTATTCCATTGTGTAGATGTACCATAATTTCTTTAACCAGTTGTCTGTTCTCAGGCACTTGGTGTTTCCAGATTTTCACTAATGTGAATAGTGCTGCAGTAAACATTGATGTGTAATTGGCATTTTTGCTATGTGTTTTGGGTCTCTGGAGTACATTCCCAAAAGTGGTATTGCTGGGTCCTAGGGAAATTCAACTTCTAACTTTTTGAAGAATGCCTATATTGTTCTCCAAAATGGTGGGACTTATAGGCATTCTCATCAACAATAAAGGAGAGTCCTTTTCTCTCTGCACTGGTGCCTTCACTGGTTGTTCTTGTTCTTTTTGTGTGTGTGCCATTCTCCATGGTGTCAGATGATACCTAATGTTTTGATTTGCATCTCCCTGATGATTAGCAATTCAGAACATTTTTTCATGCGTCTTTTGGACATTTGTATTTCTTCTTTCAGGAAGTTTCTGTTTATTTTCACTCCCCATTTTTTGATGGTGTTGCACTTTTTTTCTTGTAAAATTCTACTAGTGCTGTATGTATCTTGGATATTAATTCCTAATCAGATGGGCATTTTCCCCCAGTATGTGGCTCTTTGTATCTTGGTTATTTTTTCTTTTTGAAGTGCAGAAGCTTTTTCGCTTAAGTAGTCCCATTTGTTTACCTTTTTTCCACTTGTTTGATCAGTGCTGCTTCATATTTGAAAATGCCTTAGATTTAATCATACATATCTGTGTGGGATTACATGAAAACATTAAGGTCAAAGAACGTTGTCTTCAAATTTGTAAAATAATATAAGTTCTCTTAAGTATATGTATTATATGCACCTAAAATATGATAATTAGCATGAAAAATTATGAAGTGATGAATGATAGATCTTGTACATGACACTAAACAAATTATGAGGCAATAATTATTAAACATGAAAATGGTGAGATGTTACTAAATATTTAAGTAATTCTTCAATTCTCTTAACATTATTTTGTTTTTGTTGGCTTCCTTCTGAGACCACACCTGGCTGTTGTCAGAGCTTTCTGACTCTGTGCTCTGGAATTATTTCCGAGGAGCTCTGTAATTTACTATATTCGTTGAAAGAAATTAAACCCAGGTCTGCACCATGTTATCCACTGTACTATCTAGTAGCACTGTCTCTGTCATCCCATTGTTCATCGATTTGCTCAATCAGGCACCAGCAATGTCTCCACTGTGAGACTTGTTACTCTTTTTGGCATATCTAATATGCCATGGGTAGCTTACCAGGCTTTGTCGTGAGAGCAGGATACTCTAAATACTTGCCAGGCTCTCTCAGAGGGGTGGAGTACTCAAACCAGGGTTGTCCACGCACAAAGCAAACTCCCTACCCACTGTGCTATCGCTCCAATCCTGTATACTATCTAGTAAAGTTAGTAAATATTCCTTTTATTTACTCCCTGCTCCAAATAAAGATTCTTTTTCTAGTGTCATGTTGTTGTTTGTTAATGAGATAAATCACTGATAGAGTTTACCACACATTGATTCTACATGGAATTTTAGGGGTTCTCAATTTTCCCTGACAAATATTTAGGCATCACTTTCCTGTCATATTACCTAAGACTGGTATCTATAGCTATTATATGTTATTAGCTTTGAGTCCTACACTCCAAACCTTAATTTCAAGATCAAATCACCTATGGTACATGACTAGAAGAAAAAAAATATCAGTCATCTAAATCACTCATCTAGAGTGCCAATTCCTCAAAAACATGGTCATTCCTCAAAAGAACTAGAAATTGAGCTCCCATTTGACCTAGCAATACCACTCCTGAGAACATGCCCTGAGGGTTCAAAAACACACAGCAGAAACACCATATGCACTTCTATGTTCATTGTAGCATTATTCATAATAGCAAGAATCTGGAAACAAACTGAGTGCCTGAGAACATATGAACAGATATATAAAATATGGTACATCTACACAATGGAATATTATGCAGCTCTAAGGGAAACGAGTTCGTAAAATTTGCTTATAAATGGATGGACCTCGAGAATAATCATGCTGAGTGAAATGAGTCAGAAGGAGAGGAACAGATATAGAATGTCGTCATTTATTTGTGGGATCTATATTAAAAAAAACCCAAATAGTGTGAATCTAATTTCTAGGGTCAGGGAAAATGGCCTAGGAGGACTGGTCAATTGTTGTAAATTACCACAAGGATGTTGGAGTTTGAGCATAGTCAAAATAGAGGAGGGTCCTTTATGGCAAGATTAGTTGGAAATGATCACTCTGAACAAGAACTAAGTGTTGAAAGTAGGTAGAAGGATATACATGATAAGCTTCCAGCTTCTATATTGCAAATGATAACACCTGAAATGACAGAGAAGGAGAAAGAGAGGGAGAAGAGAAGTGACTGACAAAGAGGCAAGCAGGGGTGAAGGAATTTGAAAGGTGGGAAAGAAACCGGGGACACCGGTGCTGGAAAACTATGCTGGTAGAGGGATGGGTGTTGGAACTTTGTATGACTGAAACCCAATCATGAACAGCTTTGTATATTTTATCTCATGATGATTCAATTAAAAAAAAAGATTTCCAATTTATTCTCTCATGTACAAATACTTACCATTCTTAGTATTCATTTTATTTCCTTATGGAAAATGAGTTCAAATCTTAATTAACATAATACTTTAAAAATTAATATAGGGCCCAGACCCTCCCAGCTCCCAAGATTGCCACCCTAGCCACTAGCATGCCATTCCCCAGTACCACGGCTGCCTTGTTCCCTGGCCCAGGTGTGTGACCCCCATAGCTGGCACCCACCTACATCCCGGAAGGAGGCGTGGCCTCTGCAACAGGGGCGTGGCCTCCACAATGGCGGGCGTGGCCTCAACTGGGGGAGGCGGCCGCAGTTATTTTCCTCATTTCCAGCAATCTAGAGTAACAACTCAATCTTTATTACCCAATTCTGTAAGGAACATCCTAGCTATCTGAAACGAAAAGGTCAATAATCCACTAGTCTATTCCAATTTCACCAAAATACTGTTGAACACAGGAAGCTGTACAAGCCAAATATAAAATATCACATCCTCCAAAAGCTTCACTAGAGGCCTCACATCAGTCACAGAGGAACATCTGAGAGGAAGGACATATTTTAGAAGGAGAAAAAAGGCAACCATCATTGACCGAGCTCATCCAGAATCCTTTATTACAACAAGAGGGAATAGTGATATTGAACTGGAAGGTCACACCTCCATACAATAATAAAAACATGAAGAAACAGTGCAAATCCCCACCATGAGGAGAGAATGATAAAAAGAATTCAGAAGCCTCAATAGGCATTACCCACAAATATGAGCTCTCCAACAAAGAATTCAGACATGAAATGTTGAAGATGTTCACTAAACTCAAAGAAATGGTGGAACAGGCATCCAGTAAATTAAAGGACATGAAAGAAACAGTGGAACAGACCGCCAAGGAAATACAGGAAGAAATGAGAGCAGAAATTGGAAAGCTACAAACAGAAGTGTCAAGAATGAAACATTTAATAGATGAAATAAAAAACTCAATCGATTCCCTCAATAGGAGAATGGCTACGGCCGAAGACAAAATCAGTGAGATTGAAGATGAGCAGCAGGAAGTTTACAGACAACAACAAACAATGGGGAAAGACCTCAAAATAGCTCTAGGGTGAATCAGAGATCTAAGGGATGATTTCAAGAGAAACAACATTAGAATCATCCGAGTACCAGAAGGACAGGGAAGCAACTCCAATGAAAAAGCTAGTTAAAGAAATCATTGCTGAAAAGTTTCCAGAGCTGGAGAATGCAGGCATCCAGATTCGAAGAGCACAAAGGGTGCCAGCTAAAAGAGACCCTACTAATAAGACTCTAAGACACATCATAGTTAGAATGATGGATGTCATGGATAGAGACATAGTACTGCAAACAGAAAGGTCAAAGAAGGAAATCACATACAAAGGAGCACCCCTT
This sequence comes from Sorex araneus, assembly GCF_027595985.1. Lineage (NCBI taxonomy): Eukaryota > Metazoa > Chordata > Mammalia > Eulipotyphla > Soricidae > Sorex > Sorex araneus. The sequence goes on along the minus strand of NC_073305.1, from coordinate 140,961,619 downwards.
AGATTTACAGCAGACCTATCAGAGGAATCCCTCCAAGCCCAAAGACAATGTGAGATATAGTGAAAAAAACTCAATGAACTCAATGAAATGAATGCTTCACCAAGAATACTTTATCTGTCTAAATTCTCATCAAACTTGAAGGAACGATACACCATTTTATAGATAAACAACAACTCAGAAACTTCATAGACTCAAAACCAAACCTAAAACAAGGACTAAAAGGGCTACTGTAAGACAAGAAAAATCCCATCAAGCACAACAAACTCTTACAGAAAGATGGCACAAAACTCCAGGACAATGATCTCAATGTCAGTGGCCTAAATGCACCAATTAAGAGACACAGTGGCTTCAGAAATGGATTCAGAAACTGAACTTAACATACTGCTGCCTACAAGAAAACAGATCTGATCAGTCAGAGCAAACACAGGCTCAAAGTCAAAGGATGGAAAACAATTCTGCAATTTCCTTTAAAAAGCTAGGATGACCTTACTAATATCTGACAACATAAAATTCAGGTTAAGAAAAGATGAGAAAGGACAGCAAAGGCCATTTTTTATTAATTAAGGAATATGCACAGCGGGACGAAATCACACTCTTAAATGTATATGCACCCAATGATGGACCAGCTAAATACTTATCAACAACTACTCACGGACGTTAAGAAGGACATTGTTAGCAACACAATTGTAGTTGGAGACTTCAATATCGCCTTATTACCTCTGGATAGATCAAAAAGATTAAAACTCAGCAAGGAAACACTGGCGTTGAAGGAAGAAATAGAAGAGAGAGGGCTAAGAGATCTATACAGGACTATACATCCCCCCCCAAAAAGAATACACATTCTTTTCCAGTGCACACAGAATATTTTTCAGAATAGACCACGTGCTAGGCCACAAAACATACTTCAAAAGAATCAGGAAGATAGACATTGTATCAACTATCATTTCAGACTACGATGCACTGAAGATAGAAGCTAATCATGCACAGATGCAGAAAACCAAATCATACACCTGGAAATTAAACAGTTCAATGTTGAATAATGAGTGGGTCAGGAAGTAAATGAAGGAAGAAATCAAAAAGTACTTGGAAACAAATGAGAATGAAGACATGAGCTACCAGAAGCTGTGGGATGCAGCTAAAGCCAGGTTAAGGGGAAAATATATAGTTCTGCAAGCATTTCTCAGGAAGGAAGAAAGGGCCCACATAAATAACTTGCCTTCATAGCTCAAGATCTTAGAAAAGGACCAACAGAAGAAGCCCAAACAAAGCAGAAGGAAAGAGATAATAAAACTTAGATCAGAAATCAATGACATGCAAACCCAACAAACAATCAATGATCAATGAAACCAAGCGCTGGTTTGAGAAAATAAACAAGATTGATAAACCACTAGCAAGACTCACAAATAAAGAGAGAGAAAGAAACCTAATTTTAAAAATCAGAAATGAAAAGAGGATATCACAACAGAAACCAAAGAAATTCAAAAGATCATCAGAGACTACTTTGAAAATCTGTATGTCATGAAATAAGAGAACCTAGAAGAAATCGATGAATTCCTGGATTCCTATAATCTCCTGAGACTGAATCAAGAAGACCTGGAACACCTGAATAGTCCTATTAATATCAAGGAAATTTAAACTTTAATCAAAAGTCTTCCCCAAAACAAAAGCCCGGGTCCAGATGGATTCACTAGCGAATTCTTTCAAACATTTAAATAGGACATATTGATAGTTCTTCTCAAACTTTTCCAAGAAATTGAAGAAACAGAAACCCTCCCAAATAGTGTCTATGAGGCTCTTATCTCCCTGATACCAAAAGCAAACAAAGGCACCACAAAAAAAGAAAACTACAGGCCAATATCCCTGATGAACATGGATGCGAAGATTCTCAACAAAATATTAGCAAATAGAATTCAACAACTCATCAAAAACATCATACACCATGACCAAGTGAGATTCAGCCCGGGGATGCAAGGATGGTTCAACATTCAGAAATCAATCAACATAATCCATCATATCAACAAAAGAAAAGTTAAGAACCATATGATTATATCAATACATGCAGAGAAAGCATTTGATAAGATCCAGCACCCATTTATGATGAAAACTCTCACCAAAATGGTATTGAAGAAACTTTCCTCAATATAGTCAAAGTCATCTACAACAAGCCTATGGCAAGCTTTACCCTCAATGGGGAAAAACTAAGAGCCTTTCTTCTAAGTTCAGGGATAAGACAATGATGTCTACTCTCACCACTTCTGTTCAATATAGTACTAGAAATACTTGCAATAGCGGTTAGGCAAGAAAAAGATATTAAGGTCATCCAGAAAGGAAAGGAAGAAATGAAGCTTTCACTATTTGCAGACGATATGCTACTATATTTAGAGAACCCTAAAACCTCTACCAAGAAACTCCTAGAAACTATAAACTTGTATATTAAAGTTGCAGGCTACACAATCAATACCCAAAAGTCCATGACTTCCCTATGCGCAAGTGATTAGAAGAAAGTGACATGAAAAAATTAATCCCATTTACAATCATGGCTCAGAAAATCAATTACCTTGGAATAAGCTTAACTAAGGAGGAAATGGACCTGTACAAAGAAAACTACAAAATGCTACTTAATGAAATAAAAGAGGACACGAGGAAGTGGAAAGATATCCCCTCCTCATGGATTGGGAGAATTGACATTGTCAAAATGGCAATACTCCTCAATAGCACTGTACAGATTCAATGTGATCCCTATAAGCATACCCATGACATTTTTCAAAGAAATGGATCAAACACTTCTAAAATTCATATGGAACAATAAGCCCCACGAATAGCTAAAGCAATTTTTAGAAAAAAGAATATGGGAGGCATCACCTTCCCCAACCTCAAACTCTACTACAAAGTGGTAATAATTAAAATAATTTGGTAGTGGAACAAAGGCAGAGCCACAGACCAATGGAACAGGGTGTAATATGCTCAAATATATGATCATCTAATCTTTGATAAGGGAGCAAGAAATGTGAAGTGGAGCAAGGAAAGTATCTTTACCAAATGGTACTAGCAAAACTGGACAGCTACATGCAAAAAAATGGGCTCAGATCTTTACTAACACCATGCACAAAAATCTGATAAAAATGGGTTAAAGACCTCAACATTAGATTAAATCCATAAGGTGCATTGAAGACAAGGTTGGCAAACCCTCCACGACGTTGAAGCTAAAGGTATCTTCAAATATGACACACCACTGGCCAAGCAAGTGGAAACAGAGATAAACAAATAGGACTACCTTAGACTGAGGCTTCTGCTTAAAAGAAGCACCTCAAAAGAAACCCAATACTCATGTGATAAGGGGTTGATATCAAGGATTTACAAGGCACTTGTTGAACTCTACAAGGAGAAAATATCCAACCCCATGAGAAAATGGGGCATTGAAATGAAGAGAAACTTTCTCATTGAAGATAGCTGAATGGCCAAAAGGCACATGAAAAAAATGCTCTTCATCACTAATCATCAGGGAGATGCAAATCAAAACAACAATGAGATACCATCTCGCAACACAGTGTGAGATGATATCTCATTGTTCTTTTGGACTGGTCCACATCCAAACAAACAAAAGCAACAGGTGTTGGTGTGGATGTGGGGAGAAAGGGACTTTCCCCCACTGCTAATAGGAAACAGTATGGATGGTTCTCAAAAAATTAGAAACTGAGCTCTCATTTGACCCAGTAATGCCAGTTCTGGGAATACATTCCGGAGAAGCAAAAAAGTATAGTCGAAATGACATCTATCTACACTTTTGTGTTCATTTCTGCACTGTTTACAATAGCCAAAATCTGGTAAAAAACCGAGTACCCCAGAACAGTTGACTGATTAAAGAAATTTTGGTATATCTACACAATGGAATACTATGTGGCTGTTAGAAAAGATGAAGTCATGAAATTTGCATGTACGTGGATTGACATGGAAAGTATCATGTTAAGTGAAATGAGTCAGAAAGAGAGGAATAGACATAGAAAAAATTCACTCATCTGTAAAATATAAAGTAACAGAATGGGAGAATAACACCCAAGAATAGTAGAGATAACGACCAGGTTTGCTCCACTGCTTGGATGCTGGCGTCACATTCTGGGGGGAAAAGCAGCTGAGATAGAGAAGGGAACACCAAATAGAAGTGTTTGGAGGACCAGCTTCGATTGGGATATGCGTGCCGAAAGCAGAGTATAGACCGAACATGATGGCCACTCAATAACTCTATTGCAAACCACAACACCCAAAAGGAGAGAGAGAACAAAAGAAAATGCCCTGCCACAGAAGTGGAGTGTGGTGGGGGAATGGGGTGGGAGTGGTGGGAGGAATACTGGGATCACTGGTGTTGGAGAATAGGATAACGTGCATTGGTGGAGGGATGGGCACTCGAACATTGTGTGACTGAAACACAAGCATGAAAGTTTGTAAGTATGTAACTATCTCATGGTGATTCACTAATAAAAAATTTAAAAAATAAAAATAAATTTAAAAAAAAGAAAAAATGAAATAAAAAGAAATAATATAGACTATTTTCCCTTTTTGAAGACTTTAAGTGATCATTACTTCAGTGTCACCTTAATTATCCAAACCCATCCTATCAGCCGTATGCATGCTCTCTTTTTTACTCTGATCATACAAAAATTTAAAAATTAGTATTAATAATAATAATAATAAATGATTTTTCTTCCATAGCCAATGTTCTTTTACCTTTTTATACCATATTACTTGAAAAATATTGGGCCACAGAGATAGCACAGTGAATAAGGCATTTCCCTTGCACACAGCACCTCATTGAATAATGTGCCCCCATTCTTTCCCACAAAATAAGACAAAGGAGTTGCAAAGAATGATAACATAATGCAATTTTCTGCAACCTGGTTGAAATTGGAAGATATTATATTAAGTGAAGTGAGTCTGAAGAGGAAGGACAAACACAGAATGTCTTTCTTATTAGTGGCATATAGAATACTGCATGAGCAGATGTAATATAACAAAGGAGATGTTACCTATGTCACTCTTATCCCCAAAATATAGGAAGGAGGATGACCAGAAATCTAGAAATTGAGGGTGGAAGCAAGAAAAGGAGGAAAGAGTAACGGTGGCACGGGGGTCAAGGGCCTTCATTATATGGGAAATTGTTATAGCTATATATTCAAAGAACAGGCTCAACAACACTGTAATCATGAGAACTAAACTAAAACTATCAAACTATGAAATATACTTGTCAAGTTGGCAGGAGGGTGGGTTGAAGGGTAAGAAAATATAGGAAGTCTGATGAAGGAAAGTTGACACTTGTGGTGGACTGGTGTTGAAATATTGTATACCTAAGGCTCATCTATCTATCAATTATTGTGTAAATCACAGTTCTTTCATTAACGTTGAATAAATGAATAAATTGAAAATGGTCAACCTAACAACCAAACTTTATAAGCATTCACTTGGATGCTTCACTTGGTTTCTACTTTAAGCATTATTCTTCAAATACAGTTATGTGGTTATCAACGTTTTTGTAAAATTTGATTTCTTTTTGTAAAGAAATTTTGTTAAAGATCATAGTAATCTTAAGCTTATGGTAACATTTATTTTGTGAATAACTGATTTAAGGAATGAAATGTTGCTATTAATATAGGCAGAGCTTATGATATCAGCCTTTTAAAATGTTTTGAATAGAATAAAACAAAGTTCTTTTATTTTATCCCATCCCTTAAAAACAGAAAATAGTAAAATCAATGGCCTTTGTCATATTTTCTATTACTTCAAAATAGAATGACATTTGGCACTAATAGTCATAATTTTGGAAATTTTACTCTATTGACTTTCATAAATATATACTGACATGGTAGTGTCAAAACAGGATTGGGCAGAATATGGTCACTTAAAAATTGATGAGCCATATCAGTATAGTTGAAAGAGAGCATTATTACATTATTGAGGAAGGAACAGGTGTTGCAGACAGATTTTATACATCTGGAAGACACAAGTACAGCAGAGAGAAGTAGTTCGCCAACAGGGTAATATTAGTTGTGCATTTCTGTGGTATTCAAGGAACAGGAAGAGAGTTGAGCCAAATACCCACAGAGTAAGATATCAGAAAATAATTTCTATTGTAAAACCTATTTTCAAAGAATCTGAGATAACAATTTTGGTATTTTGTAATACATTGCATCTTGTAATACAGCTACTGAGAGTATCCCGCCTGCAAGGCAGATCTTGGCAAGCTACTTGTGGCATACTTGATATGCCAAAAACAGTAACAATGACGGTCCTCATTCCCTTGATCCTGAAAAGCCCTCAATACCCCATCGGGCTATACTAGCATGCAACAGGAACAAATGGAGATGTTACTGACACGCTCTTGAGAAAGTCGATGAACAACGGGATGACAGTGATACAGTAATACATTATCAATACAAGTATTAATGCTTATATCAAGTTTAATTTCTTCAATCTTCACCAAAGCCAAAGAAAACAACTTGCAGACAAATAATCTCATAGGTTGGGTCACAATGAAGCAAATGAAACTTTGGGAATATTTGAAGTGAATATATATGTGCACTGTTGTCCCATTGTCCATCGATTTGCTCAAGCGGGCACCAGTAACGTCTCCATAGTGAGACTTGTTGTTACAGTTATTGGCCTATCGAATATGCCACAAGGAGCTTGCCAGGCTCTGCCGTGCGGGTGGGATACTCTCAGTAGCTTACTGGGCTCTCTGAGAGGGCCAGAGAAATCGAACCTGGGTCGGCCGCATGCAAGGCAAGTGTTTTACCTGCTGTATTATTGCTCCAGTTCATATGAACTGGAATATATATATGTATATATATGCATAGATATATACATGTATACATATGTATATATACATATATGTATATACATGTATACACATATACGTATATATGTATGTATATATATATATGCTCTACTCCCCAGCCACCACCACACTCCAGGCCACTCTGCGGACACTTGGGCCAAACCTCACACATGAGTGAAGCCCCACAAAATCAGGATCAACGAGACCCGGAAACAAGATCCTCTGTCTGCCTCCTCCAATCTCCGCCACCTTAGGGAGGGGGTCAAACCCAGATGCCCCACCCTACCCAAGCCAGATAAACACCTCACCAGCTGACCCCCACTACCTCCACTACTCAGCCACCACCACTCTCCGGGCCATTCTCTGGACAAACCATAAGACACTTAAAACCCATTTTCCATAATTTCTGCACCATATTTGATAGGGTTCAAATATGGTGTGAACCATGGGAATACCTCTAAGGGTGATTGGGGCCACTCTAAAAGCCTCCATCCCTCTCGGAGAGTCCAGAAAACAACCGAGGGTACCCCGCCCACACGGCAGAGCCTGGCAAGCTACTCGCGGCATATTCAATATGCCAAAAATAGTAACAACAATGGGCCTCATTCACCTGACATCGAAAGAGCCCCCAATATGGCAGCCTTAAGAAAGATGAGCAAGGAGAGGCTGAAAAAATCTCAGGGACGAGCTAGACTGCCAAAATGAACAAAGACTAAAATGAATGTCTATACTTTCAATGCATGTACTCTGGCATCGGAAGCATCCCTTGAGGACGTGATGAAGCAAGTGCAGAAGATCAAGTATGACATCATTGGTCTGACTGAAATGAGAAGATAGGACCTAGAAGGTCACCCGAAGAACTACACATTGGGACACATGGCCTAGAATGGAACAATCAGGGTGAGAGACTGTCTGAGTTCATCATGTCGACTAAGACCATCCATGGTAACTCACAGTTCCAGAAGACCGAATCTAAACGCTGGACATGGGAGTCTCCCAGTAGACCTTTCCATAATGAAATTGACTGCATAATATTCAATGGAAGATTTTGCCTGACCGATGTCACTGTTGTCCCAAAATTCCAAACGAGATTGGACCACCATCTCCTTCGTGCAAAATTCTACTTCAAAGAGCAGGGAGAAAGGACTGCAAAGTTTAAGTTTAAGAAGGCAACTCCCAGAATGACCACCAGCTCGGAGCTCTTTGGCACTATTGCAGCAACATGGGAAGATGCCGTCCTTGACAACATTGATGAGGAATACGATCAACTGATTCAACACATCCTTGACTGTGCGAAGAATGCTGAGAGTGAGAAAGCCACAAACAGACGCCTGTCTTCGCAAACTCTCGAGTTTATTCGTCAACTTGTTTGGCATGAGCCTCAGGCAACCACAAGCTAACGTCCGAGCTCCAAAAGCTGTGCAGAGAAGCTATAAAGAAAGACCTCAAAGAAAGATAAGAAACAGTGTTGGCTGATGCGGCAGAAGCCAGAAGCAGGGAAAAGTATTCGCAATGCTCGCCTGTCCTTCAGCAACTACAAGACCAAGATGATTGCCCTCCGACGTCCTGGTGGATCTATCACATCTTCCAGAAAGGCAATGGAGAAGATTATTCACAACTTCTACTCAGATCTCTTTGACAGCCACGTCCACCTGCCCACATGCCAAATTCTGCAGGATAGATATGTCGTTCCCAATGTCCTCCCTTCCAAGATCCGACATGACATTTTGTCGGTAAAGAAGCGTACAGCACCCGGTCCAGACAAGGTCAGACCCGAACACCTGAAGAATCTGCAGCCAGAACACTGGTTCTGCTCTTCACATGTTACCTGTCTGAATGCAAGTTTTCATCTCAGTGGAAAACCAGCAGGACCGTTCTATTGTACAAGAAGGGAGACATCCATGACATCAGCAACTATCACCCTATCTGCCTGCTGTCTATCATCTACAAGTTGTTCACTCATGTCATACTGAATAGAATAGGCGGAACACTAGACAAAGAACAACCACGCGAGAAAGCCAGGTTCCAAAGGGGATTCAGCATGATAGACCATATCCGCACAGTGACCAACCTCATTGAAGTTTCGCAAGAGTTCAAGATGCCGCTGTCTAATGTTCATCCACTTCAAGAAGGCCTTCGATTCTGTTGAGACTGAAGCGGTCATCAAAGCCCTAGCCAAGTAGGGTGTTCAAACTCAGTACATCAACTTCCTCTGCGAGCTGTATTACAGATTCAACACCTGAATCTCACCATTCTACAAGGAAGTGATCATTGACATAAAGAGTGGTTCGTCAGGGTGATACCACTTCACCGAAACTCTTCAGTGCTACCCTTGAGAACATCATTCGAGGACTGGAATGGGAAAGAATGAGAGTGAAGTTAGACAGTTGGCAACTACACCACCTGCCCTTCGCTGATGACATCATTCTCATAACGCCAAACATTAGCCAAGTGGTACAAATGATGGCCAACTTTGACCGTGATTGTGGAATGGTCGGACTACAGCTGAACCTCAACAAGATGATGCTCATGAAAAATGAACTAGTCCCTGATGCTCCATTTGCTTTCATTGGAACGAACATCTCTGAATGCAGCAGCTATGTTTACCTGGGTGGAGAACTCGCCATGAGGAACTTCTTGGCGCCAGAACTGCACAGGAGGAAAAGAACAGTGTGGAACACCTTCAAGTGAGTTGAAGAAGTCGTTAAGAGGATGAAGGACCTCTGACTCTGGGCACATATTTTCGATTCCACCATTCTTCTTGCACTACCCTATGCCTAAGAGACTTGGTCCCTATGCAAACAGGATGAGAACCCTATTCAGATATCCCAAAGAGGAATCGAAAGAGCTATGCTAGGAGTATCATGTCTCACTCAAGTGAGTGAAGGAATCCAGAGTTCCAACCTCCATCAATAGTCAAGAATCAAGGATGCTGTCTCATTTGCCAAGAAATCAAAAATCATATGGGCCAGATATATAATGCGATTCGAGATGAGCTCTTGAATAGAGCTGCTACCAACTGGATTCCACGGCACATCAAAAGACCGAGTGGCTGCCCACCAACAAGATAGTCAGACTTCTTTGTCAAAACCCTGAATGAACGATTTTAGGCTCTTCCTGTTCCTGCAGCGAGCAGATATCATTTGGCTACACTAGCACGCGACAGGGACAAATGGAGACCTTACTGGTGCCCGCTCAAGCAAATTGAAGATCAATGATATGACAAGTAACAAGTGACTTTTTAAAATATCAAGGTAAACAAAATATTAGAATGATAAATTATTGAACACTTTCCAGTTTACAATATAACCTATAAAGTAAAATATTAAGCACATATAAAAGCAAATACCCTAAAAACATAAGCATGAAAGGAGATTCTAGAATTTTGAGGACCAGACAACTCTATTATGCCATTCTACTTTACCTTTTGATATGTAAGTCAGGTACAGTTAATGAAACAGGCCAGACTGTTCCTTATTCTTTGTCACTGCTATAGAAAACATGAGTTGAACAATGAACAGAAAATAAGTTATGTAATTATCTTTTATTTTATTAAAACTTTATGTAAACCTGGGGGAAAACCTGCTATCTTTCTACAAAATAAACTTTTCAGTACATAGCATCAATGCAAGGGAAGAAATTAAGGCCTGTATAAACAAAAATGTTTACATTGGCAAGTAACTGAAATCAACGATGTAGCCTTTAAAAGTTTTGGGAGCGAATCGGGGCCAGCAACACCGGGGGGCCGGAAGGAGGAGGTGCCGCCAGCACACCTTCTCCGGATGGATCCCCGGCGACACTGGGCAGCAACTAACACGGCTCCAGGATTCGAGACTGGGACAGATCCGAGCCGTGCGGCCGCTAACGCGGCCGCGAGACCTTTTCTAAAACCTGAAAACATACAATGTTTGAATGGAAAACTAATTATCAAATGCCTGCTTATTAGGGTTATCTTGTTTGGGGATATAACTTCCACAACAATAGTGAGTTTTGTGTTGAAATATGGAACGTAATCAAGGTGAAGAGAAAATAAAGTGAGGTTCATCAGTTATACAGTTGGGGTGGGGGGCGGGGGGTATACCGGGGATTTTGGTGGTGGAATATGGGCACTGGTGAAGGGATGGTGTTTGAATACGGTATAACTGAGACATAAACCTGAAAACGCTGCAACTTTCCACATGGTGATAAAATTTAAAAAAAAAATAAAGATTTAACAAAAAAAAATTAAAAAAAAATAAAAAAAAAATAAAAGTTTTGGGAGCATTGAAGCCAAAGATACAGTAAAATTTACTTCCCAAACATTATTAGTTTTAAATTGGCATATCAAACCATACAATTCAGAGATGATTTTTTTTCTACAAAAGACTTGAGGTTTGTTTTTATATTTTTGCACTGTAATTGATCTGTTTTTTTATTTAATTGAAATTTTGGAAATATTTGTGAAAACTTCAAGAAAATATAAAATCATTACACTTTTTAATTGTGCTTATTTTTATCCAAAAAAATGCTGCTGTTTTTTGTGTCTTTTTAAACTTTAATAAGAAAATAAAAACAGAGAAACATGGATTTTTAACAATAAGTCTCTTATACAGCCTAAAGTGTAAGAAGTCAATGGAGAAACAACTATTGAGAAGAAATGTGTGACCCAAGAATTTTTATAAGGAGGGGAAAGTGCTTGCTTTATTCACACCTGATCTGGGTCCTATATCTGATACCCTATAGTGGTCCATGGGCCCTGTTAAGGATAGCCCCTGACCACAGAGCCAGGAGTAAACCCTGAACACTGTTGGATGTGCCCCATTAAAGACCCTCAACAAAACAAAACAAAGCAAACAAACAAAAGCATTTTCACTCTCACCCCTTCTGCTAGGTATAAATAGTCATGTGGTGAAAGTGGTGAGAACTGTTGAACACCTTCCCGTCTCCCTCCCCCTCCCCCAAACACACACAAATATGGCTAGCCATAGAGCAGAACATAGTGGGAAGGGGACATCTGGAGTGTTTAAAGAGGTTATATTCAGGCACTCCTGGATATGCTCTTGGAGCTTATTATTGACTCTTTTCGGGGATCATTCCGGGAGGTGCTTGGGAAGACCATATGCAGAGGGAATTCAAACCTGTGTTCACCACATGCAAGGACCGAAAGAAAAGAAATTGTATAAAAGTTCAATAAAATGTAGCCAACTGTGGATTTGATTACTGACACTCCTACACACTTCAAATATATGTATATATATACATATATATATATCTCAAACCAGATTGTTGACTATGTATAAAAGTGGCAAGAGAATATAATTCAGAGCTTACAAACTCAGACATTTAATTTTGGGGGTATGCTTAAAGATCAAAGAAAACTTCAAAGTCAAAAAAAATCAAGAATGAGAGTATTATTCGTACTTCACTGTAATGATTCCAGTATTACTGACACTAATACATTTATATTAAATGTGCTTTTGTTCATAAGCATTTGCTATATCAATTTTAAAAGCTAGGAGCTGGAGAAATAGAACAAAGGGTTTGCCTTGCACTCAGCTGACCCAGGTTTGATTCCCAGCATCCTGTATTGTCCCCCCAAGTACTGCCAGGAATAATTCCTGAGTGTATAAGGCAGGAATAACCCCTGTTCATCATAGGGTGTGACCCAAAAAGAAATAATAAAAGAAAAAGAAAAAAAGCTAAATTCTGACAGCTGGATAAAGTCGTTAATGGCTTTATGACTCAGTTTCCAAACCTAACAGATAGGAATATAAGTATTGACTATCTGCCTCAGTTAAGTATCAAATGGAAAACTTTGCCTGGATTTTTGATGAATGATGAGCATCATTGTTAAATTTTAAGGCTCTGCTTTGTCATTATTATAAGTATTGTAAGGTTTTATTTAATGCATTTCTTTTCATATGTATGTATTATTGACTTGGACAAATTTTTAGAAGTTGAATGTCTGTGTTTATATATGATCAATCAAAGACAATTAACTTTCAATAGAAAATTCATGTAAATAAACAAAGAATTAATTTTCCCATTTAAGGTGACATTTTTTATTTTAGGATTTTTTTTTCCTTTTTGTGGTGCTAGAAATTGAAACCATAGCATTAGCTATGCAAAGCAAATGCTATAGTGCTGAGTCACATCCCATACTATTTTTTATTTAATGTACTTATAATCAACATTTTATATTAGTTTTTAAATAATTATATGTGTATTATTGAAAACTTATAGCTAAAATAATACATCTTAACATTCATTAACTATCAGATTTAAAAACATTTTATAATAAGGAAAAAAATTAAGATCTGCTCTTAGCAACTCTCAAACAAGCAGTCTATATAGTAATCCCATGCTGTATATTATATCAACAGAATTATTTATTTTATTGCTGTAAGTCTGCACCTTTGAACAACCTATACTCACTTCAGCCCACTCCCTTTCTTCCTGACTCTGGCAAAGATCAGGTGTTTGTTTGTTTGAGAAATATATATTAGAATAAATAATATTAAGGTATTTTGTTTACTTATTTCATTTAGTGTGAAATAGCTTTAGAATTCATCTGTGGTGTTATAAACAGCAAGTTTTTCACTTGTATGATTTAAAAATTGCTTGTATACACATGTATATATTATATGTGTATATATACATATAATATATCTTACATTTTCTTTATTAATTTACTCATGAATAGACAAATCTCAGGTCATTTTTCTGTCTTGGCTATGCAAATAACACTATTATGTGCATGGTGGTTAATATATCTTTTTGCTTTGGTGTTTTTATTTTCTTTGAATAAATGTCTATAAGTAGAATCACTGAGTCAAATTGCAATTTCATTTTCAATGTTTTGAGGAAATTTAATAATATTTTCAGTGGCTGGACTAATTTATATTTTCACCAATAGTAAATTTTTTTAGACATTATCACTTCTAATTCAAAGTACATCTTTAATTAGCAGACAACATTGGTATGTACAATTTAAAATGGAGTTTGTTATTGTGAAGTTGACATTTTAGTAAAATTCAGCAAATTATATTTATATTGAATCACCTCTTTGCTGAACATATGCCTGTATATTGTGGGTTTTTGTATTTTGTCAGTTGATAAATAATCCAAAGAAAGTTAGCCAAGAAAAAGTGAATCATGACTTTACAGCAATAATCACATATTTATATATCAAATATATGATATATAAATGATATAAATAATCACATATTTATATATCAAATATATGATATATATCAAATTATGTTAAAAAGGACTGAAAGATATTGACATTTTTAAAATTTATTTATTTTTAATTAGTGAATCACCGTGAGGGTACAGTTACAGATTTATACACTTTTGTGCTTATGCTTCCCTCATACAAAGTTCGGGAACCCATCCCTTCACCAGTGCCCATTCTCCACCACCAGTAAACCCAGCATCCCTCCCACCCTCCCCAATCCCATCTCCCCCCAACCCACCCTGCCACTGTGGCAGGGCATTCCCTTCTGTTCTCTCTCTCTAATTAGCTGTTCTGGTTTGCAATAAAGGTGTTGAGTGGCCACTGTGCTCAGTCTCTAGCCCTCATTCAGCCCGCAACTCCCTTCCCCCACATGGCTTTCGACTACATTATAGGTGGTGATCCCTTCTCTGAGTTGCCCTCTGCCCAGAATGTGAGGTCAGCATCCAAGCCATGGAGGCAACCTCATTGTACTTATTTCTACAATTCTTGGGTGTTAGTCTCCCACTCTGTTATTCTATATACCCTAGATGAGTGCAATCTTTCTATGTCTGTCTCTCTCTTTCTAACTCATTTCACTCAGCATGAAACTTTTCATGCTGATCCACTTAAATACAAAATACATGACCTCCTTTTTTCTAACAGCTGCATAGTATTCCATTGTATAGATGTACCAAAGTTTCCTCAGCCAGTCATCCGTTCTAGGGCATTTGGCTTTTTTCCAGATTCTGGCTATTGTAAACAGTGCTGCGATGAACATACATGTGCAGATGTCTTTCGATTATACTTTTTTGCCTCTCTGGGATATGTTCCCAGCAGTGGTATTGCTGGGTCAAATGGAAGCTCAATATCTAATTTTTTGAGAGTCATCCATATTGTTTTCCAGAAGGGCTGAACCAGTCGGCATTCCCACCAGCAGTGTAGAAGGGTTCCTTTCTCCCCACATCCTCTCCAACAGCGGTTGCTTTTGTTCTTTTGGATGTGTGCTAGTCTCTGTGGTGTGAGGTGGTATCTCGTGGTTGTTTTGATCTGCATCTCTCTGATGATTAGTGATGTAGAGCACTTTTTCATGTGCCTTTTGGCCATTTGTATTTCTTCCTTGGTAAAGTTTTTGTTCATTTCTTCGCCCCATTTTTTGATGGGGTTGGATGTTTTCTTCTTGTAGAGTTCAACCAGTGCTTTATATACCATTGATATCAACCCCTTATCTGATGGGTATTGTGTAAATATTCTTTCCCATTCTGTGGATAGTCTTTGTATTCTGGTCACTGTATCTTTTGCGGTGCAGAAGCTTTTTAGTTTAATGTAGTCCCATTTGTTGATCTCTGTTTTTACTAGATTGCTTAGTTCGGTGTCACCTTTGAAGATACCTTTATCTTCAATATCGTGGAGGGTTTTGCCAACCTTGTCTTCAATGTACCTTATGGTTTGTGGTCTGATGTTGAGGTCTTTAATCCATTTTGATCTGACTTTTGTGCATGGTGTCAGGTCAAGGTCTAAGCCCATTTTTTTGCATGTGGTTGTCCAGTTGTGCCAGCACCATTTGTTAAAGAGACTTTCCTTGCTCCACTTCACATCTCTTGCCCCCTTATCAAAGATTAGATGATCATACATTTGGGGTTGTGTGTAGGGATATTCCACCCTGTTCCATTGGTCTGCAGCTCTGCCTCTGTTCCAGTACCATGCTGGTTTAATTGTTACTGCTTTGTAGTAAAGTTTGAGGTTGGGGAGGGTGATGCCTCCCATCGACTTTTTCCCAAGAATTGTTTTAGCTATCCTTGGACGTTTGTTGTTCCATATGAATTTTTGGATTGCTTGATCCATTTCTTTGAAGAATGTCATGGGTATCCTTATAGAGATCGCGTTGAATCTGTATAATGTTTTGGGGAGTATTGCCATTTTGACAACATTGGTTCTCCCTATCCACGAGCAGGGTATATGTTTCCATTTCCTCATGTCCTCTTTGATTTCATGGAGTAGCATTTTGAAGTTTTCTTTGTAGAGGTCTTTCACTTCCTTGGTTAAGCTGATTCCGAGGTACTTGATTTTCTGGGGCACGATTGTGAATGGGATTGCTTTTTTCATGTCCCTTTCCTCTGCCTTATTGTTTGCATATAGGAAGGCCATGGATTTTTGGGTATTGATTTTATAGCCTGCAACTTTACTGTATAAATCTATTGTTTCTAAGAGTTTCTTAGTAGAGACTTTAGGCTTCTCTAGATATAGTATCAGTGAGAGTTTGATTTCTTCCTTACCTATCTGGATGCCCTTAATCTCTTTTTCTTGTCTAATAGCTATCGCAAGTACTTCCAGTACTATATTGAAGAGGAGTGGTGAGAGTGGGCATCCTTGTCTTGTGCCTGGTCTCAGAGGAAAGGCCCTTAATTTTTTCCCTTTGAGGATAATGCTTGCTGTAGGCTTGTGATAGATGGCTTCGACTATCTTGAGAAAAGTTCCTCCAAAACCCATTTTGGCGAGGGTTTTCATCATGAAAGGATGTTGGATCTTGTCAAATGCTTTCTCTGCATCTATTGATATGATCATATGGTTTTTATCTTTACTTTTGTTGATATGGTGGATTATGTTGATTGATTTCCGAATGTTAAACCATCCTTGCATCCCTGGGATGAATCCCACTTGGTCGTGATGTATGATCTTTTTGATGAGTTGTTGGATCCTATTTGCTAGTATTTTGTTGAGGATCTTTGCATCGGTGTTCATCAGGGATATTGGTCTGTAATTTTCTTTCTTAGTGGTGTCTTTGTTTGCTTTTGGTATTAGGGAGATGTGTGCTTCATAGAAACTGTTTGGGAGAGTTCCTGTTTTTTCAGTTTCCTGGAAAAGTTTGAGGAAAACAGACAACAGGTCTTCTTTAAATGTTTGGAAGAATTCGCCAGTGAAACCATCTGGGCCTGGGCTTTTGTTTTTGGGGAGGTTTTTGATTACAGTTTCAATTTCCTTAACATTGATGGGTCTATTCAGGTATTCCAAGTCTTCTTTGTTCAGTCTTGGGAGATTGTAGGAATCGAGGAATCCATCCATTTCTTTTAGGTTCTCCTGTTTTGTGGCATATAGACTTTCAAAGTAGTCTCCAATGATCTTTTAAATCTCACTGGTTTCTGTTATGATGTCTCCCTTTTCATTTCTGATTCGATTTTTTAGGGTTCTCTCTCTTTCTTTCTTTGTGAGTCTTGATAGTGGTTTATCAATCTTATTTATTTTCTCGAAGAACCAGCTCTTTGTTTCATTGATCTTTCGGATTGTCTTTTTGGTTTCCATGTCATTAATTTCTGCTCTAATTTTTATTATTTCTTTCCTTCGATCTGGTTTGGGTTCCTTTCTCTGGTCCTTTTCTAAGGTCTTGAGTCGTGAAGTCAAGCTGTCTATGTGGGCCCTTTCTTCCTTCCTGAGGAATGCTTGGAGAGCTATAAATTTTCCCCTTAACACGGCTTTAGCTGCGTCCCATAGGTTTTGGCAGCTCATGTCTTCATTCTCATTTGTTTCTAAGTATTTTTTGATTTCTTCCTTGATTTCCTTCCTGTTCCACTCATTGTTCAACATTGAATTGTTTAATTTCCAAGTGTTTAATTTGATTCTCCGTGTTGGTGAGTGGTTAGCTTCTATCTTCAGTGCATCGTGGTCTGAGAAGATAGTTGAAACAATTTCTATTTTTCCTATTCTATTGAGGTATGTTCTGGGGCCCAGTACATGGTCTATTTTAAAAAATGTTCCCTGTGCACTGGAAGAGAATGTGTATTCTTTCTTTTTGGGGTGTAAGGCCCTGTATAGGTCTATTAGGCTTCTCTCTTCAATTTCTTCTTTCAGAGTCAGTGTTTCCTTGTTGAGTTTTGTTCTTGTCGATCTATCTAGAGACGATAAGGCCGTATTGAAATCTCCGACTACTATTGTGCTGTTAGTGATGTCCTCTTTGAAGTCTGTT
This sequence comes from Sorex araneus, assembly GCF_027595985.1. Taxonomy (NCBI): domain Eukaryota; kingdom Metazoa; phylum Chordata; class Mammalia; order Eulipotyphla; family Soricidae; genus Sorex; species Sorex araneus. The sequence continues at coordinate 140,943,637 of NC_073305.1, read as the reverse complement.
AGGAGTTGTTTTAAATATTTATCTGGTCGCTCATTAGGTGCATATATGTTTAAGAGTGTGATTTCTTCCTGTTGTACATATCCCTTGATAAACAGAAAGTGACCTTTGCTATCCCTTTTAATCTTTTTCAACCTGAAATCTATGTTTTCGGATATTAGGATGGCCACTCCAGCTTTTTTAAGGGGGTTGTTTGCTTGCAGGATTGTTTTCCATCCTTTGACTTTGAGTCTATGTTTACTCTGTTTGTTCAGGTTAGTTTTTGCAGGCAACAGAATGATGGGTTTAATTTCCAGATCCATTTTACCACTCTGTGTCTCTTGATAGGTGCATTTAGGCCGTTGACATTGAGAGAGATTATTGTGATGGGGTTTTGTGTCATCTTTCTGTGGGATTTGTTGTTCTTATGGGGCTCCTACTTGTCTCACAGTATCCCCTTTAGACCTTCTTTCAAGTTTGGTTTTGAGTCTATGAAGTTCCTGAGCTGTTGTTTGTGCGAGAAGTAGTGTATGTTTCCTTTGAGTTTGAGTGAGAGTTTAGCCGGATAAAGTATTCTTGGTGAGGCATTCATTTCATTGAGTTTTTTCACTATGTCCCACCATTGTCTTCGGGCTTGGAGGGTTTCCTCTGACAGGTCTGCTGTAAATCTGAGGGGTGCTCCTTTGTATATGATTTCCTTCTTTGACCTTGCTGCTTGCAGAATTGTGTCTCTATCCATAGCATCCGTCATTCTGACTATGATATGTCTTGGAGTCTTTTTATTTGGGTCTCTTTTTGCTGGTACTCTTTGGACTCCTTGTATCTGGATGCCTGCCTTCTCCAGCTCTGGGAATTTCTTAGCAATGATGTCTTTGACTGTTTTATTCATTGGGGTTACTTCCCTGTGGTTCTGGTACTCCAATGATTCTTATGTTGTTCCTCTTGAAGTCATCCCCCAGGGCTCTGATTCGTTCTATAGCCATTTTGAGGTCTTTGGCCATGATTTGTTGTTGTGTATAAGCTTTCTGTAGCTCATCTTCTATGTCGCTGATTCTGTCTTCAGCTGTAGTCATTCTACTGTTGTGGGCATCTAATGAGATTTTTAGTTCATCTACCGATTCCTTTATTTGTGTGACTTCCGTTCGTAGGTTTGAAATTTCTGCTCTCATTTCTTCCTGCATTTTCTTGGTAGACCGTTGCAGTGCTTCATTCATCTTCTCCGGTAACTTATTGGATGTCTGTTCCATGGTTGCTTGTAATAGGTCGACTATCCTCCAGATTTCCTCTCTGAATTGTTTATCTGAGAGGTCGTAGATGTGAGTAGCCCCTGATGATGTTTCTGGAATCTTTTCATTTCCCTCTCTTGGTGGAGGGGATTTTCGCTGCTTCTTCTTCTTGATATGGAAGTGTAGAGTCTGAGCTTTGTGGTTCTTTATTCCTGTTCCCTCTTGTTGTGGGAAGAAGGGTTTCTGTTTGTGCTAAGCTTCCCTTATTCAGTGATAGGTTGTATAAAGGTAGACTAAGCTAATGGGTATTTTGCATAGGTGGTTGAGATGATTAAAGTGATTTTCAAAGAAATAGACAATACCTATTGTGCCAAGGTCAGAGATAATATCTGTGGAGATAATATCTGCCGCCGTGTTAGCGTTGGCTGCTCCAATAGAAGGCCACGCCCACTTCGAGACCACGCCCACTGATATATAGGCCACGCCCCCAGAATTTTCCTGGTGGGGTCACAGTTTCTCACAGGTCTGCGCAGCGGCAGGGAAGCGTTTCCCAGTCCGTCCTCACCTGTTCAAGACGCGTGAGATGGGGAGGTGCTGGTCTTGATTGGCCACTGCGGGGGCAAAGTGGGAGGGGATGCAGAGAAGCCCAAGCCGGCAGAAAGCCGACTTGGGAGACAGTTTCTCAGGTCCATGCAGCGCAGGGAAAGATATTGACATTTTTAATGATGAATACTAAATATCATATTGTCTTAACTGTATTGAAGATCAAAACACATTCTACAAAGTCAGAATTCAAATTAATTAGCAAGGAATTCACTCAAAGAGAAATAGAAAACATTGTACAAAAACAAATCAGAAATTCAAATACTAAATGAATAACATTTTATTTGTTTACTGAGCTTCTTAAATGGGCTTTAATTATAAAACAAATCAAGTATAAAATAATAAAAAGTAGCAAAATCAAAGTTAACTATTAGAAAATATGCTTGAATTTAAAAATTGAGAACATCATATGTATATGTATATAGATAATCATAGTTAATTTTTCTCTGCTGTGTTTTTGGATGCATAAGTCAGTCTATTTTATTTTCCAGTGAATACTGGAAAATATGAGAAAAGTATACCTTTAAATATATAGGATAAATAATATAAAAAATCAGTAAATTATTAAATTGTTTGAGAATTAGAGGAAAATTTATCTGTTATTTTGTGTTTTGTATAACACTACAAAACAATTTTGGGTGATTTTAATATTTAGAAACAAAAATGTCACAAAGAAGAAGAAAATGCATGCAAACTCTCATTAATTTAAGAGTTGGTAAAAGTTTTTTAAACTTCAAAATGATAGAAATTATACATGTATGCATCACTAAACTTGGCACTATATAAGGGAAATCATTTGGAGGCAAAGAGTACCATAAATAAGTTATAAGGCAATTAAAAATCTTAGAACATATGTGCTACAATGTGACAAACACTGGTTTAGTGCCTTAAATAATATAGAGGGATCATAAAGTAGATGAGAAGCACTAATAAACCAATAAAAAGGCCATGAACTAACAATTCCCAGGATATGTATCCTCATTAGTAATGAAAGAGATTAAAATTAAAATAGCAATGACATTGTTTCAAGTATGAAATTATTAAAGTGTTTGACTTATGATTATCAACATGGCATATGACATAGACTTAGTCACTCTCATACATTCAAGTGACAATATTCATTGCATGAGCTCTATATTATTTGAAACTGTATGTTAAAAGCTTTGATAGTATTCTTAATCTAACAATTTTACCAAATTTTAAAGTTCAGACATTATTTGAATATGTGTATTGATAATAATTATTACTTTAATTTTTAAAAAGTAATTTTTAAATAAACTCAAAAACTCTTTAAATAAGTTAAAGGTATATAATTTCATGGAAACCTATGTTTCCTTAGAATTATACTTAGAACTTTATTCACTGACATAATATATTAATTATAGTGCTTGGTGAAAAAATTAAAATTTGCATCCAAGGAATAATACATAGATATGTAAAGAGAAAAAATGGAAAAGAATAGTCAATATATGTATAATTGCTTTTAAAATGTGAAATTATAGACATTTTATGTTTTTTATCTTTATGCTTCTAATAGTCATCTATCATTTCCACATAGGTCTTCTATCAGAAAAAATAAAACTAAAACATCATGAAATAAGTGGGGTATAGAGAGAATTCCCAGCCCCCATAGAAACAAGCTTCAAATCTACCATGATGATTTTTGTCTATCCTTTCACATCATCTTTAAATTCTATGAATTTCAGTTAGCACTAACTTGATACAAACATCAAAGTAACTGTGCTCTGATAAGAGCAAAATCACATAATATTTTTTTAAATTTTAACACCATTTATACAATCATTTGTAACTTTATAATATAATCTTATTATATAAGCATACATATATACACATACATCTCTCTATATAAATATGTATGAGAATGGGTTAACAGATTATCTGTGTATACTTTAATTCACCAAATCCATAAGTCAGAGGATCTCAAAACATAGTTAAATATCATGATTATCACAGTATCCCAGTATCCCATTAATCACCGATTTCTCGGGCGGGCTCAGTAACATCTCATTTCTTCCATTCCCTAAGATCTTAGAAGTCTATCTCGACTTGGCCCTCCTAACGATGTTGCACTGGGGGCTCTTCAGGGTCAGGGGAATGAGATTCAGCTTGTTACTGGATTTTGCATATGAATACATCTTGGGAAGCTTGCAAGGCTCTCCCATGTGGGCAGGAAACTCTCAGAAGATTGCCAGTTTCCCCCAGAGGGAGAAGAAGGCTAAAGAAGAGTCTGTTGCCCGCATGCCTGGCTGTCTTCCCCGGGGCCCCTCGGAGGGGATGGGCTCCAGCTTCCCTCCCCACCCCGAGCAGAGCTCCCGGCAGCCAAAAACCACAGGAACCTAGCTGGAGGCTCCTCTCTACACATTCGGACAGGCCTCATGCATGAAGGTACCGGCAGAGGAATCCAGGTGTGTGTAATCCCATCAACGGCCAACATCCAGAGAGAGACTTAAAAGCAAGCTCTCAGAAGAGAGTGATCATAATTATACAATAAGGTTTTTAAATTATTATATCTCAGTTTCATATATAGATGCTTTATTGTCTGGGAGTGGAAATTAGACATTTTCATGTCTAAATAGCTTTACTATTGATTATGCATATGTAAAGTGGAGCATAAGAGCAGGAACAAAAGAATTTTCACTTACAAACTTATTTGACTAATGTATTTAGTAACCTCTTTAATTTTGCATTTTATCAAGATATGTTATGCTTAATTGATTGAAGTTCTTTGACTTACAATAGTTAACAATGATTTCTAGTGCACATAAATAAAACTGAAATATGCTATTAAAGTTTAAGACTGGAGTGATAATATAATGAGTAGAGTGTTTGCCTTGCACATGGCCAAGTCCCCAGTAACTTATATGATTGCCCCAGCCCTCCAGGAGTAATTCCTGAGCTCAGAATGAGGAGTAAGTCCTGAGCACCTTTGGATCTGATCCCCCCAATACATACACACAAAAAAAAAAAAAGAGAGAAAGGAAAAAGACTCTTAGTTTTTGTATTTGTAATGTAATCATGAAACATAATCAAGTATCCTCTAAGAATTACAATGATTGCTTACCTTTTTTTTATTTGTATCTATTTTTTTATTTTATCAAGCTTTCTCTGCACCTGTTTAAATGCCTTATCCTGTCCATTTTGGTCTCTCTTTGGGCTGTTTTAGCACCTTTATTTTACTATCATTGTAGTCTGACATTGAACCTGTTACTCACTTTTTTTTGAGTATGGTCACCTTCGAAAAAATAAAATAGCACTGATTTCCTGAACAACATGCTCTCTATGTTTAAGAAAAACTCTGGGAGGAGATTTTAATTAAACTTCTTCTCTAAGCAATTTTATAAGTATCTACTGACTTTTCAATTTTTTAAAAAAATCCCTAGTTTTATCAAAAGTATTTTAATGCATTAGGATATTCTTAGTATAAGAAGCTTTTTTATTTTTTAATGTATATATCTACTTCTTCTATACTTTGAAATGGGGTTTTCTCCCAAGTGTATAGACAGGAAAGCATAAGAAGAATATTTTCAGTTAGAGTTCACTAAAATTCTTGTGGGTTTCTCTACTTATCTGTCGAAGTATATAGGATCATCATTATATCATCATCAGTTTTTTATTATAATTTTAAGAGTTTCAAGAATTTAAAAGTGAAAATTTCTACAAAACTTCCAGGTAGATGAGCTGCAGCCAGTCAGGAGATCATTCCCCAAACCTTTGCCTTTTATCCTGATCTGCCTGGCACATAGTCCAATGTATAGCATACTTATTATTTTTTATCATTTCTTGTGAGATGTCTCCTCAGGGTCTCAAGTGAAATCCACCACCATACTGCATGCTCTGTTTATTGCAAAACTAAATGAAGCATGCCAGGCAGCATCTGAAAACAATTAAAAATAATTGAAATGAGCTGTGGACTCTACTATTCTCATTAAGTTTTATATTTCATCCTCTATACATAAGGGGATTTAGATGTAAGACTCTGATACCTCTGGCTTCCTGCTGGCAAAAGGGATCTTTTTCCCATGGCAGAAAAAGGGCCATCAGTTTGGAATATTGGGATTGCAATCAAAAATTGGGCAGAGAAAATGCCTGATCACTGCCAAGAGGCTTCTGTGGGAGGAGACAATGCTTCCCTCTACTAGTTGCCTCTGAGCAGCTGCCTTATGAATTAATAAATATCACTATGAATATGCACACATCTCATATTAAGAATGCACAAGCTCATTAATCAGGCAGCTCGTATGCAGCTCAAGATACTGAAGTTAGCTTTTTTGATGCCTTTCATTGAGAGACAGAATCTAAGAGGAAACTAAAATATTTTAAGGACTTTATGTAGAGTCAAATAATAAGTGAAAGATAGCAAAAATTTATAACAAAAATAACATTTCAAATTCTATATTATGGTAGCCCTGAAAAAATAAATATTCCAAATGATTTTTCAAAAGTAATTGAAGGTTTAAATATGTCTATATAATATAACAATCTTCTGCAGAATATAAAAATAATTTTATATTATTTCCTAGAAGACACTGCATCTGAGTGGATATAGTTATTCCCTTTTGTGTCCTCAATGGCCAGTGAAATTCAACTCTGAACTAATTATTCTTAGTGAGATATTTAACATGATTTAGTGACAGGTGTGAGAAAATGAGATTAGCTTTTACCATGAAGAATGATTTAGATGTGAGCTTGGAATAATGTGTGCATAAGAAAGATAAAGGTAGGTATTCTATTAAACTGATAATTCTTGTGAAAATTATTACATAGGTAGCACTTTGGATTTGCATGTTTGACAAAAGGAGCACTGGGAAGCTTCAAAGTACAATCGACCTTTTAATTATTTTCTATTTCAAAATGATCAGATTATCCCTAGGCTCATCTTAAAATGTTCTTTCACTCTAAGTGGAGAACATTAATATTGTAATATCTTTTATATGACCATTTGATGAGAGTTGGAGAATCGGAATTCCCAGTTTCTACTTGATTTTCTTTATTTTTAATAGGAATATTTATTGAGATACTGTGATTTATAAAGTTATTCATAATAGAGTTGTTTCAGGCTTACATCAGCACCACTTCCAACACCACTTCCACCACCAAAGTCCTCAGTCTTCCACCTTCTCGCCTCTCAGCATACCCTGTTGACATGCATATAACAAATTTATTTCAAACTAATTGGTCCAATAAAATTTAAAGTAATGGAAAAATAATTATTAAAAAATAAATAAAAGTCTATTTGTAATGATGAATTGCTATATGTTTTTAACCTCTCTTAATCTAGTAAGGACAATCATGTACCAATAGTGAGTGCCATACTCAGTGCCACATGATGGGAAGTTTCTCCTGTAAAAAGGAGTCCTTTTTAACAATTCTTGCAAAACTTGCTTAGGGCTATGAATTCCCTAAACTGTTGCCTGTCCATGAATGAAGCTCTGATAGTTTCTTATAGATTATCTAGATGATAATCTAGCTGGGTAGAGTATTCATAATGAAGTGCTCATTTCATTGAGTTTTAGTAATATTTCCTTTCATATTTGGGGGCTTTTAGGGTCTCATTTGATAAATACGCTAAATATCTTATGGGCTTTCTTTCGTAGATGAATTCTTTTTTTGATCTTGCTGTATTCAATATTCTTGAATTTTGTCATTTTGAGTATAACGTAAACTGGAGCAATAGCGCAGTGGGTAGGGCATTCACCTTGCACTGGGCAGACCCGGGTTTGATTCCTCTGCCCCTCTCGGAGAGCCCAGCAAGCTACAAAGAGTATCTCGCCTGCTCGGCAGAGCCTGGAAAGCTACGCGTGGTGTATTCGATATGCCAAAAACAGTAATAACAAGTCTCACAATGGAGACGTTACTGGTTCCTGGTTGAGCAAATCGATGACCAACGGGATGACAGTGGCAGTGATAGTGAGTATAACGTGTCTTGCAGTTTTCCTAACTGGGTCTATATTCACTGGGGCCCTTCAGACCCCTTGAATCTTGGTGCCTCTAATCCTCAACTCTGAAAGACATTATCAATGATTTCATTAACTGATGTTTCTTCATCACATTTGCCTTTCTGTTTTTCAGGGACCCTGATGGTTCTCGTACTGATTCTCTTCAATTCATCTCACAATTCTCTGGTATGCTCTTCATTCTTTTTTTCAGGATGTTATCTACCTCCTGCTCTTTCCTAGTGGTTTCCTCTTTTTAACTTAGAAGCTTTTTGATCTTTTGCTCAGTTTGTTATTCTGCTGTTCAGAGCTTCCACTGACTTTTGCATGTCACCTACCACCTTTTTCATTTCTGTCATTTCTGACTGTAAGTTTTTTATTTTAACTCATACTTTTTTTGTGCTTTCATGGCTACCTGTGCTATCGGTTCTTTGAACTCATTGAACATCCTCATCATAGTGTCACTGAATACACTGTCTGAGGATTTGCTGCTGCTATTTATGTCTTTGGTGATACTGTTTTTATTTGTTAGAATCAGTGGGCTTCTACATATTTTTCCTATTGGTTTTTTGGCGTCCTTGAGATGTGAGTGTCTTTGTAGTTATCTGCTCTGGAAGATACTAAAGCATAAAATTGTAGATTGTTGTCTTTTCTCCTGTCCTCATGGAATAACAGGAAGAATAACCATGAGCAGCATATAATTTGTTGAGTAGAGCTGTTCACTTGGTGGGCCCTGGATGTGGTGCAGATCCAGTGTGGAGACTGCTGGGGCCCACTTAGCAGGCGGGGACTTTGTTTCCCATTATTTAATAGTCCCAGTGATACCAGTCAGAGCAAATCTCGCCTGGGATGGAGGTGCAATAAGCAAGTCAGTCTACTTGTCTACTTGATTTTTTATGAGTAAATTAATTACAAGAAAAACTACATTTCAGGTAGAAGATCTTTTCTCAATATAGTGTAAGTTCTTATTTATTCTCTTCAGTGCTATATCAAATAATAAATCTCTACTCCCTAAGACAAGGAAAAGAAGAGTTTTCTATTTCTCCTTCTTTCAAAAATATCTTTTATATGAAAATAGTAGCATTTATTAGAACTGTGCTATGTCTTTGACCACCATAGTACATGTACTTTCTCATAACAAAACTGTGAGGTAGAATTCTGTTATATTTACTTATTTTACACAAGACAATTGTAGCTAAAGGCAGAGAAGTACCTTGTTTAATTAACAATGAAAGACAAAACTATTACTCAACATCTATGTTTTGACTCCTGCATCTATGTTCTTAACCATCATATCTCTAAGATCTCCTTTAACATACACTGCCCTAATTTAGAATAAAAGTTCAGAAAAGAATAAACAGGGACTCTTAAAGAAGTAAAAGAAATTCAGTAAAGATGAAATAAGAGATTATGAGTAAGTTTATTATTAGTAGTATGAAATAAAGGTAAAGATTAAGTCTAACTATGGAAAGTCAATAATGTCATAATTAATAATCATAGAACTTATTCTATAGCAATGGGAGATTTGTAGGGAGTTTTACTCATATTTGTATGTCACATTTGATGTTTTATGGAAATGCTACTTAAAAGCATATGAGAAAAATCAGAAATTGGGTAAAGGGATCATTCCCATAATGTACTCTGAGACGCACTTTTATATTTTTTCCTGAGTATGGTGGGAGAGTGTTAATATATTACAAAATATCTATAGTTAGATTAGGTCATAAGAAACAGGCAGTAGTACTTATGTATGAATTATAGTAGGCCCTAGGTACACCTTATTTTATTTTCTTTCACTAGTTGATACACTTCTCAAAATTCTTCTGATATTTAATGCATTGCAATTGCATGTATTCTCAAGTAAGCAAGTTGCACTAATAGCAAAAAAAGTACGATATGGAACTGAGTCTAAAATTTAATAGTTATGAGGATAGCTACTTCTAGTTGTTCCATTCTTTGATCAAACTACTTTCCATTAAAATGTAAAATTGTGATCTTTTAATGAAGACGGTGTGAGAATGATTTCAGATAATTATGGCACTATATTATATGTTTCACATCATAGATATCACCATTAAACAGTTTAAAGAATAGACATAAATCAGTAATATAAAATTTGGGGTCAGAGAAATAGTACAGGGGTTAGAACACTTGCTTTACCCATGGCCACCTGTTTGACCTTGGGCACCCCTCATAAGGTAGCCTGAACTCAACAGGAGTGATTCTTGAGCACAGAGCTAGGAATAAGCCCTGAACATTGACAGGTGTTGCCCCAAACAAAACACATACACATATACATACACACACGCACGTGCACACATACACACACACACAAACACAAAGAATATATAAAATTAACAAGAAAATGAAAGGTATAAAAAATACAATAAAGCAACAGGATTGAAGATAATTTTTATTTTTGATAACTTTAAAAATTTTAATAACCATGAATTACAGTTACAAAGTTATTTATTAAATAATTTCAGGCATGAAATATTCCAATAACAATCTCTCCACCAGTGTCGTCCACCTTCTTCACCTGTGTCCCCAGTTTTGCTCCCATCCCCAGCCTGCCTCTAGAGTAGGCACCTTCCCCTCCACCGTTGTCCTAGTGTTCCTCTCCCCAGTGTGTGGGTGGGGGTGGATAAATTAAAACACTTACTACTGAGCAGATCTCTTCATTTCTATTGCCTTTTGTGCTCCATTATTCCCTTGTAAAGTGAGATGATTCTGCGTCTGCCCCACTTACTCTAACTTCACTTGACATGACACTCTCCAGATCCATCCATGTAGCAACAAATTGCATGACTTAATCTTTTCTAACTGCTAAGTCATGTTTCATTATGTATATATGTATCATAGTTTCTTTATCCCGTCATCTTTTCTAGGTTGTTTCCAGATTTCACTACTGTGAATAGTGCTGCAATGAACATAGGAGCGCAGATATCTTCTGGATTATGCCTTTGGATTCGTGGGGTATATTCTGAGGAGTGGGATTGCTGGGTCATATGGAAGTTCAATTGACTAGTTTTTGCATAATGACTTCCAACAGGCTAGATCAGTTGACATACTCAAAATGAATGAGGTTCCCTTTTCTCCATTTCTTTGCCAATACCAGTGTTGTTCTTTTTGATGAATGCCAGTCGCTCTGGGGTTAGGTGTTATTTGTTATTGCTTTGATTTACATTTCCCTGATAATTAGTAGTATAGAGCATTTTTTAAATGCTTTTGGCCATTTTAATTTTATCTTTGAGGACATTTCCATTTATCTCCCCATTTATTTTTTTATGAAGTTAGATGATGCTTTTACTTTGTAGAGTTCTACTAGTGCTTTACATATTTTGGATGTTAACCCCTTATCAAATGAGTGGATGGCAAAAAGGTTTTCCAATTTTTCTTGTATTCTGATTATTTCTTTTAAGGTACAGCAGCTCCTTCATTTAATGAAGTCCTATTTATATAGCACTGTTTTCACTTGCATGGTCAGTGGTGTTTCATCCTAAAAAATGCCTCGTTTCAATGTTGTACAGAGTTCTGCCAATATTTTTCTCTACATCTTATCATTTTGTAGGGGTTCTTTCCTTAAAATACTGTCTTATAACCTTTGACTTTGTGTCTGTTTTTACCCTGACTGTCCAAATATGTTTCTTATATGCAGCAGAGGGTTGGATTTAATTTTCTATTCACCCTGACACACTGTATCATTTAATTGGTGCATTTAGGCCATGACATTGATATTAAGTGAGATTATTGCCCTGGAGCTTTGTACCACCTTTTAATAGAAGTTTGGTATGTTTATTATCATTTTTATTTCAGTTAATTAGGGTTTTGTCTGTCTTTCCTTGTGAGTCTTTCCAGTGGTTTATCAATCTTGGTTATGTTAAACTTGTTTATTGTTTGCTTTCATTCCAATTCATTTATATCTATTCAAAGTTTTATTATTTTCTTAATACTTCTTGCTTTGGGCTCTTTCTATTGGGTAGTTTTCAGTTTCTTAAGCTGTGCAGTTAGGTTATGTATGTAGGCACTTTTACCACCTCCTGATGAATGCTTGCCTTGCTATGAAATTTCCTATTAATACCACCTTTGCTGTGTCCCACAAGTTATTGTAACTTTTTTCCTCTTTCTCATTTGATCTTGTTGCTTTCAGTATTCTATTTCTATCTCTGGATTTCATCATTCTGATTAGGATGTGTTTGGAGTCTTTTTTTTTTTTTTTGCTTTTTTTGGGTCACACCCAGTGATGCTCAGGGGTTACTCCTGGCTTTGCACTCAGGAATTACTCCTGGCGGTGCTTGGGGACCATATGGGATGCAGGGGATTGAACCTGGGTTGGCCGCGTGCAAGGCAAACGCCCTACCCACTGTGCTATCGCTCCGGACCCTGTTTGGAGTCTTTTTATTTGGTCTCTGTTATCTGGTATCCTTCAGAACTCTTGAATCTGGATGCATGCATACTTTAATTCTGGAAACTTCAGAGTAATAATTTCTTTAACTAATAATTTCTTTGCTCTGGAAAACTCAGAAATAATTTTTAAGGAACCATAGCACAGCGGGTAGGGTGTTTGCCTTGCATGCGGCAGACCTGGGTTCAATTCCTTCATTCCTCTCGGAGAGCCTGGCAAGCTATCAAGCGTATCCTGTCCACACAGCAAAGCCTGGCAAGCTACCAGTGGCGTATTCAATATGCCAAAAACAGTAACAACAAGTCTCACAATGGAAATGTTACTGGTGCCCGTTGAGCAAATCTATGAACAACTGGACTACAGTGCTACAGTGCTACATTAGAATTTCCTTGCTGGCCTGATGGGAGCTGGATGAGTCTTACGTTGTTCTTAAATTTATTCCAAAGTTCTCTTGGAATAAGATAACTTATTAATTTATTTTGAAGCTTTTTCCCATCTTCTGCTGTTGTATGGAGTTTTACTGCATCTTATCTTGGATCTCACTGATTTTATTTTTTCTCAGCTACTCTTACTCTATTGTTGAGGCCTTCTAATGAGTTTTTCATTTCACTTACCAAATTCTTTAATTTTGTTATTTCTACTAGTAGTTTTCTTATTTCTACTCTTGTATCATCTTCTGCTTGGCTACTGTTTTATTATTGGTTTGAGCAGAAACATCCTCAATTTTTCCTTTCTAAAGTTTTATCAGATGAGTTCTGCAGTTGGTTATTACTGGTTGAATCTTTAGAGTTACCATCTTCTCATTAAGGATGGTGGGGCTCTGCACTGCTTTCCCATTGTGACGTTTGCAGTCTGGTGTGTTTCTTGATTGTTGTTGTGTGGCTTAATGACTAGATTTAGAATGTGTTTGTATGTTCACAGTAAGATATAAAGAAGTAAAGAAACCTGTGCTCACATTAGTGGCCACAGGCTTTGCATAAGTTTCTAAATTGAGGCTAAATGATAGTCCTGAGTAATAAACATGGCCCCCATTGCATGTTGTCTCAGTTTCTTGAAACCAGGGTTGGATGGAGCCCTGGAAGTCATTTTACTAAAATAAGTTAGCACATGGGTGAATGTGCTTCTTTCTTTCTTTCTATCTTTTGAAGTAACAAAAGATTTTAATGGAAGGCTTTGAGGAAAAATAGAAGGGAAAAAAAGAGAGAGCAATGAGCTCAAGAGAGAACATAGGCTTCTTTAAAGACACAAAAGTACCCAGTACACTTCTCAAGAGAGGAAATGTGGGTAACACATATGCTAGGGTACTACATGTGCTTGGACACATGGGCACAAGCAGCACAAAATCTCAGACAGCATAGGCACATGCTTCCTTTGTTCAAGTTGACTTTTATAAGGTTTTCCTCAGACTGCCTAACACGGGATTGTCTAGTTAGAGAATAATTATTTGCTAGGATGGTTGACAAAGAGGTAGAGTAGGGACTGGATGAAATACCTTTCCTTGCCTTTGTTCCTGCTGGAGCATCTCTCAAAGGCGGGTCTGGCCTTCTCTGGGTCTCTGGCAACAGTCTGAGTCTTATCAGGCTTTGCTTCCTGTGTCTGTAAAATGGGATTTTTGCAGCCTTAGGGCTGTGAATGAGATGCTTAAAAACCTTTAAAGTACAGATTTTATATTTAGAAGTAAAAAGAAATAATACCTTTGAAATATCAAACTGAAAGCTTACACATTGGAGGAAAAACCTGGAAAAATTGAGCTAAAAATGTAAACATCTCTACAAAATACAAATATAGCTATAGAGACAGGTAAAGCTATGGTGATAATCATGTTAAATATATAAATAAATTCATATGTAGTCTACATATATATCTTTATCTCTTTGTATCCATATTATATGTATATTTGTATTCATATTTGTATATACATATTTATGTAAATATAAAATTTTTCAGAATGTTATTGAACATGTAAAAGAGGATGGATACTAAATATATTAAGTTAGGTCATTTACAATGAAAATACTTAAGCTTGATAAAATACTGAGGTGAAACCTAGTGGAGGAAAACAGTAATACTCAATTATAATTTCAAGGAAATTTGGATAGAGCAATACATGGAGGTAATAGAATTCAGAGCTAATTTTATTGGTTTTTGAACAACACTGAACAATGCTCACAACTTAGTCCAGCTCTTCCCTCAGAGGTCACTCCTGGTTGGCTGGGGAACATATGGGGATTTTGGATTAAACTCAGGTCATCTGTATGTAAGGCATTAGCCCAACCTACTGTACTATCTCTCTAACCTTGTAACTAATATTACTTGCTTTGATTAGACCAGTTGAAAACAAAACAGGACTTAAAGTATGAATGATGGATTTTATACTGTCAAATTTCTTAGAAGACAGAATAATAATATGAAAACTCACATTTTCACTAAATTACAACATTGATTCATTCATTGAGATTTTATTTGCAAAATTATCATTCATGTAAAGTATAATGAATTGTAACATTTTATAAGGACATGTTTTGTAGTCTATTCACATCCCTATTAATGTTTGCATACTTAGTTGGAGAATTCTCTTCTCTGCATATTAGTGAGATTTTTCTTGATGCTATCTACGTTTAGAATTTTTTCTTGATATTATCTATGTCTATAATCACAGAAGCATTAATATGCTTCCAATTTTACAGATGCAATGAAACAAAATATATAAGTAAAGGGAATGTGTAACCTATATTAGTACTGGCCAAGATTATATAGTATCACCCTCAACTTGATGAAAAGTTAGTTTTAACTGTCTATAAATTTGAGGGATGCAATGTATACTGTGTCGTGGAAGCCGACTTAAACTATTTCATTCACTTATTTTTAGTGGTTCTTCTGTCCACAAAAAGTATACATATAGATAAACGTCAGCCATCTTAAAAAATTAAAATGATTAATTTTTGTAACCTTTTCAAAAAAGTAAAAATAAATTTTACCATGCAAATTTTCTATAGAAAACTATAAATTTCCCTTGTAATTTTTAAATTGACTAATATTGAGTGATAAAAGACAATCCTGAGCTTCAATATATAAAAATAAATATGCCCTGCAACCACAGGTATCTGTCCCTGTCCATTAAACAAAAATCCCCTTACAAATATATCTTGTATATGCATCCTCAAATCTTATTTGTACACTGGCCAAACAGAAGTCTTCTTTCCAGAAAAAGTAATTTACCACATGAGTAACTTTTATTCTTGTTTTATATATGGACGTGGAATAGCAGAGGCCAGAAAGATAAAACTGCTGAATGCAGTGTCTGAATTGTCAAGGTGTCAGAGTGACTCTATCATTTATGCACATGGGTAGATGTCAGTGTTGTCAGGAAAGATTTCTCTAATTTTCCTCAAATTCTTCTTTGTTTATCCACCTGAAATGTTCCATTACATTATGATGCTAAAGCCATAAGCCATGAGGTTCACATGACTGCCAAAATAGAATGCGCCAGCTTTGTAAATAAACCTCACACAATAAGTAAAAAAAAGGTAATATAAAAAGGTGAAAATGGTTTTAATTACTGTTTTATGTGAATTTATAAACTCATATTGCTTAAAAAGTTGCTGAATTATAATCATGTTTCGTTAAGAGAGGTTGAGCAGTGTAAAAAGACAAATGGAATATCATTTGCATAATGTAAAATATTTTTTACATAACAAGAGAACTTAAAGGCAGATTTTAGAAGTTGCTGTTCTATATTAAACTAAATTTGAATTCTAAAAGAGTTATTGTGTAAACATATTTTTCAAAACTTATCTATAAATTTAAAAAGGATTGGAGTGATAGTATAGAAGGTAGGGTGTTTGACTTGCACGTGACCAACCCGGGTTCAATTCCTCTGTCTCTCTGAAAGAGCTCGGCAAGCTACTGTCAGTATCTGCTCTCACGGCAGAGCCTGACAAGCTACTCATGGTGTATTTGATATGCCAAAAACAGTAACAACAAGTCTCACAATGGAGACATTACTAGTGCCCACTTGAGCCAATGGATAAACAACAGGACAACAGAGCTACAGTGCTATAAATTTTAAAAGTTTTAAAATATAGGGCCAATTTCACAATTAATAACTGCAAGCACATAATCATGATAATCTTTATTTATTAATAATTTCTTACTCCAAATGTAAATTCATCCTTGAAATTTAAAATTCTTATCCAAATGAAAATCTGACATTTTTCTTAAAGTATTATTTTCTCAAACATAAATTCTCAATGACAGTCATTCTCTTTTGCAGTGAAGTAGTGTATGACGAAACAGCTGGAAACTATTGTCTTCCTCTAAACATGGCTGTAGTTATCTTCCGTTAAAATCACTAATATGTATGATTGTACTGTGACTTCAAATCTTTGAGAAATAGAGATTAAGTGTTAGCTGAATGGAGTCAATTTTATCTAGTATTATAACTACCTAAGAGTGTTCTGGGAAGGTTGAGCAGAACAAAGGAGGAGGAGTTGATAGTGGAAGGGAGGCGTTAACACATCTAAAATTCATGTTCATCTCATTTATTGTCTAGAGTAAATGTGATATTATTTAATAGATTTAGTTTTTCTTTATTGGTGATTAACTAGCAATTAGGCATTGATGCATTAATGGGTTTTGTTTCTTCCTTGTTAAATCCCTAATATTTTTTAAAGAAGGTAAATCTATAAGACCCCAGTAATGAGAATGCTTTCCAGTTTATGGAGAGATTGGCTAGATACATCTATTCAAATTCAATGAAATTGAATGAAAAAAAATCACTTTCCTTTGCACCAGCCCAACTGAAAATTAAGTATCTGTAACATGCTTTTTTTTTCCTTTTTTTTTTTTTTTGCTTTTTGGGTCACACCCGGCGATGAATAGGGGTTGTTCCTGGCTCATGCACTCAGGAATTACTCCTGGCAGTGCTCAGGGGACGATATGGAATGCTGGGAATCGAACCCCAGTCGGCTGCATGCAAGGAAAATGCCCTACCCGCTGTGCTATTGCTCCCGCCCCCAGTATCTGTAACATGCTTTGGACCAGAGTTTTTTCATATTTTTAGAGAACATTACAAAATTTATTTTTTGCTATCAAAATACAAAAAAATAGTGAAAATTATTTTAGAATTTAATAGTACAAAGGTTAATTTTTAGAATTCAAGAAAGGAATTTATGATTCTACTTTCCCATACTACAAATTACTTTTTAACTTTACATTTTTACAAATAAAATCACTTTATAAAAAAAGTAAGTAGAGGGGTTCAGAGAATAAAGTACATCGGGAAGGGCACTTGCCTTGCAAGCGAGGTACCTGGATTCGATCCCCAGCACTTCACACAGTCCCTGAGCACTATAGGACTAATCCCTGAGCACAGAGCCAGGTGTAAACTCTAAGAACAGTCAGGTGTGGTTCAAAAACAAACAGCACAGAAGTCTAATAAGCAAAGTTGAAGACTTTTTGTAAGTACTTAATTATATAAGAAAACATTCCTAGAACAAGAATTTCAAAGCTTCTTCAGTTTCACTGGTGTTTAGAAAGATTAAAGCAGAGTAATATTCCTTGGTGTGTGTATCTTTTGTAGGAACACAGGTGAAATAATGATCATCTTAGACAGTGGCCCAAAAAGATTTCCCATCTTAAATTGGGCAGGGTGTAAAATCAACTTATACCAAAGGATGTGTGTTTGTGGGCTCTCCGGGTTGCTCTATCTCACCACCCGCAGTTGGTGCTCTGGAGCCACTGTGCATGGGCTGGAACGGGACAGCTGTTGGCCAAGGACAGGCAAAGGTAGAACGAACACCAAGCTGGTTGCTGATTAGTTACCGTTTAGTCAATCTTTCGTCTCTCTCATCTCATGCACTCTTCCTTCCTAGCCCTTTCTTTCTCCTCCTCCTCCTCTCTCTCTCTCTCTCTCTCTCTCTCTCTCTCTCTCTCTCTCTCTCTCTCTCTCTCTCTCTCTCTCTCTCTCTCTCTCTCTCCTTTCTTCTCCTCCTCTGTATTCTCTTCCGCTCTTTCTCTCTAGATTCTCCTCCTACTTGGCTCTCTCTACCTTTCCTTCGAGAATACACAGTTTGGTAGCAAAATTAACATAAGAAAGCCCTTCCTGAAGGCCCACCAGTTTCAAAGGAAACACCACCTAGGGGCATTCCAAAGCCCTTCCTGACTGCCCACAGACAAAATACCTCCAAAGGTGTTTTTCTCCTTTCCTTAGTCCAAAAACTCATTAACATCTTAATACTAGTTATTTTTGTATGGACACAGTAAGAGATACATTGAGGCTTGCAGGGCAGCTCTCCTGGGAACATCTTGCAGATTCAGAATAAAGCGCTCAGGCCAGATTAATCATTCCTAACCCTAGCAGAGTTCGAATCTAGTTATTACTTCCTGGATCATGACAGCATCTGTCCATGACCAAGATCTTAACTTATAGTAGAGCATTAGGTACTTTGGCCAGGCCCATCTCGATTCCAAGGTAGCACATAACTCACCGCTTGCCCTGAGCCTGTCCCATCCCTTGTCGGGACCCTGCTTTTGGGGGTGCTAGGAAGTAAGGGCAGCTGAGGCTTAGGTCGAGAAAGAACAGATGCCCAGGAGGAAAAGAACATGTAGAGTCAAATGACTGCCAGGTTACACAGCATAGCATTTGCTATAGTCTTCCTGTGCCCATACAAAAGGACATGGCTCTGAATAAACTGTGCAAAGGACTCAAGGAGAAGAGAAAAATAATATTTACAAGTCAACAGAACACTAAGAAGGAAGTTACAAATAAACACAGAGGAAAGTTCCCAATAAACCTAAACTACCTGAGGCTATGTTATCCTACAGCAGGAAGCATGATCTATTGGTAATTATTGGGGAGGATCTAGCCTATTAACTCGGGAAGGCCTCTGTGAAAAAGAATGCTTCCTACAAGAAAGACTAAGTAAGCCACCTATGGAAATGTCATTGGCAGGAACTTCCAGGAACATGAGTTCAGTAGTATCTCACATGAGTTCAGTAGTATCTTCCTATTACCAAAAGACTAACAACCATAGACACATAAGGTGTGCCTGTAAATCTCCATCCCTTCTCAGTAGAATCATGCACTGCTCATAACCAGGGGAGAAAGTCAAATGGGTTAAGGCTGAAGAATTAGCAGGCCCGCAGAGATACGGCAAAGCGTAGCATGGAGGAAAGGAGACCTAGAAAGAAAGATACTAGATTAAAATATGTAATTACACAGCACTGGGTTTTTATTATTGCTGCTGTTGTTGTTGTTTTGTATCTGGAAGTGAGTAGGTAGTTTTGAAACACGATGAAACATCATTGAAATGTGACAAATTGATATTTTCTAGAGACTCGATTAAGGAATTTCTTATAATAGATTAAAGTATTGTATGTTTGTACCTCCCTACCTTGATTTATCACAATAAATCTAAGTAAAAAATGAAATAAACACTGAAAAAACTAAAAAGTTGTGGACAAGACATAAAAACCGTTTTCCAATTTTAACTATTATGTCTTAATCCATTTGCGCCAATTACTGAGTTTTAGTACATATATATTATTGTAATAGGAAGTAGGTACTAAATGGTGAACCAAACTTGGTTCAACTCAAAAACAACTCAAACTTGTTTTTGAGTTGGCTAAATAAATCTTTAAATAAAGTTTTAGCTCAGATATTTAATTGCCCTAGTTCTGCTCAAAACAAAGCAGAGCCAATGAAGGACAAAAATCAAGCTTAATTTTTGACTAAAAATATCCAATTTATAGAATTTGATTAGTATATAAATCTTTTCAATAGGGAACTACAATTTCAAAATTTTAGCATTTACATATTAATTATTAATATTAATTATATGAACATACAATTTGAAAACAAATAAATGGGGAATCTAATTACACTTATAAGTTTGTTTTAATAAAAATTTGGAAATAACTATTAAATCTTGGTGTATTTGGGACAGGCAGTAGTTGGGTAAAGGTTCTGTTACTTTGAGGTAATAAAGGAATAGTTTTAAAAAGTACTAGTACTAGAAAGTATCTAGTACAATATTCACATTGTAACAAATAGTAGTGAAGCTATGCTATGGTATTACTCTGTCATGGTTCTTAGAATTTATGATGCTGGGGTACATCTATGAACTGACAAAATATTCTATCCTGTGGGCATAAGGATGAATGACAGTGATCTCCTGGCTTACTGTTCTTTCTAAGGGAAGACAAATTAACATTAAATAGGTGATATAAACTGTCTACGAAAAAAACATAAATTTGATGGAGAAAATTACAAGTTTTAAGAGAAGACATAATTTCTGGAATGCCAGAAATTATGAAAATGAATTACAATAATAGAAGATATCAATCAGTGTGAGAATATGTTCTATTAATACTTAAATGTTGTTAAAATGTTGTTGAAATTTGGGTCTACAACTTGAAAAGCCAATGTCAAAAAAAGATACTGTCCCTTTTTTAAAATATATTTTATTTTGACTGCTGGCAGGTATTCTCCTCGAGTGTGAACTAAACTATGGCCCCGTGCAGCCCAGGAGGGGCAGGTTTTTATCCCTTGTCTTTTCCCCTTTGTGGCAGCATGGCGACCTCCACCTCTCAGAGCCAATTGGACAGAGAGGTAGGAGCTTGCAGTGACAGGAAGCACAGGGAAATCTCGTGATGGGGGGGGTTTGCAGAACCGGCCCTGCTCCCCACCCAGATGAGACCCTGAGTGGCCGCCCACAAACAGCTCCTCCGCTCCTGAACAGCCATGATCCCAGAGGCATACAAACCAATCTCGGTATGCAGTGGCTGCGGGCAGAAATACCTCTGGACTTAATTACTAAAATACCAGAATCCCAAAACTGGGCGGCCGCTTTCGAGACCATGCAACATCATGTGCTCTTTGTTATCAGCCTTAGAAAGCATATGTTATAATATATATATAATAACATATATGTATATGTATATATATTTATATATATATTTATGTATATATATATATATAATATCAAACACCAATCCCCAACCATGCACCTTCCTACAACCGTAAGAGAAAAGAGTGTAAAGATTGCTGTATTTCATCCTGGAGCAAGTTAAGCTTTTATATCAGAGATTACAAGCATGTATGTTAAAAGCAAACAAATGTGTGCTACTTTTGATACATCAGTGGGTAGAGTATAAGAGGTCACAGGGCCACATTTGTGGCCATGCATTCCATCTTGGATGTTCTGTGTTGCTCTCTTCTGGGAGCTTTATTTCATAGTCTCTGGATCTTGGTTGTCAATGAGATTATAAGGCACTGGGGGCAGTTTGTGGGTGTGACTGCCAAGTGCTGAAAACTGGGGAGCTGGGGGAGGAGACCCAGTCACATTCTGAGGGAACTTGGAGGTCTCAGTCACACGTCCTGCATACCTGGGTTTTTCTGCAGGTTCCCTCATAGGTGAGGCTTGTCAGAATTTGTGGAGAGCAGCCTTGAGCATGACTGTGGTTGGGTTCTGGAGGTTTTCGGCTGCAGGGTTCTGCTTAGGGTGGGGAGGGAAACTTCACCCACCCTTTCTAGGTGCCCTCTTAAAGAGAGCCTGGAGTGGGTTCAGGACATCAAGATATCTTCTGTTTTGATTGCTAGTTTATATATATATGTACATATATATATATCCCTATAAACATACCTACACTATTCCTTTTATAACCTAAGTTCTGAACAGAAATTTTTTAATGATTCTCTATTCTAACCATTGTCCTTTGTATTACTGATTTATCATATATGTTAACTTCCTTTTTAAAATTAAAGTTATTTTTTATCATTAAGTGTTTCTATAAAATATTATTGAACTTATGTACTTTGACAGGCTTAAGTAATTACTTTTAGAGTGATGCTAAATGCATAATGCTTTAGACTTATTGTGTTCAAGATTTTTATCTAACATCAATAATATACAAGATTCTGTGAACATATATTTTTATTTTAACTAAAATGAATTATAGTAGTGATTGGAATTTTTCAATTGGATACGTAATTCCATGAGATGAATACATTGGAACTAATTTAGAAATATTTCATGAGGGAGCATATTGATTTGGTGGTTAATGAATAGGCACATCTTATGAATAGCTGCTGGTGTGAGTTACGATAATCTTTAAATCACACCTTAAATTTCTATTTGTTCCTCTTTAGCCACTAATGTCAGTGTTAATCTTTTATAATCGAATATTTTCTCCCATAAACATACATACTTCTTCAGACTTTTGAGACAACATAAATAAGAGTATAAGCTATGAATATGGCATGCTAATATTTATTCTAATTATTTTATTTTTTTAATCAAATTCTTCCTTGAATAAGTCACTTGGTAATCATAAGTTTCTGGGTATTAAAAATATTTTTCTCTATGCTTTATAGGAGGGTAAATATCTTGCAGTTTATTAATCATATGAAGTGACTACTGAAAAATTTCTAGGGAAATGGGATCGAAGCGATGGTACAGAAGGTAGGGTGCTTGCTGTGTATGCAGACAACCTGGGTTTGATCCCCAGCACACCATAGAATTCCCCAAACACCACCAGAAGTGACCTGGAGTGTAGAGCGCAGGAATAAGCTCTGAGTACCACCAAGTGTGGCCCATAAAAACAAAATAACAACAAAACAAAAGGCTTTCTAGGGAAAAATTATGTAGGATAAGTAAAGTATAAATGATTTCAATAGTTTCAGTTACATTATAAAATACATATCTTTTTTTCTGTAAATTGTGAGGTGATAATTTTTTATGAGCCAAGAAACACTAGGAAATTATATATAACATACCAGTTTTTTACTACTTGTCAGCTAAAACAAAGTATAAATCTCAACTCAAAATGGAAAATAGAAAAAAGACAAACTGATGTGTATACTTATCCTAGTCTATAGGTTGAAAGATCACATTATTTGCAGTAAAAATGTAAGGTTGTGTTTAGTTATTCCAAGACAGCATATCTTAGCTTCGTCTTTACATTGGATGTAAAACTTAAGACTAAGACAACAATTACAACTAATAGAATGGACCTAAATTTATGAGTCCTAGTTCAAAATAATACTTTGGTCATTAGGGGTCCCCAAAGCACAATTCTAGGGCATTTGCTTTGCCCATGGCTGGCCCAGGTTCGATTCCTTCATCCCTCTTGGAGAGCCGGGCAAGCTACCAAGAGTATCCCGCCCGCAAGGCAGAGCCTGGCAAGCTACCCGTGGTGTATTTAATATGCCAAAAACAGTAACAAGTCTCACAATGGAGATGCTACTGGTGCCTGCTCAAGCAAATTGATTAACAAATTGATGACAGTGACAGTGCTACAGTGCTATATAAATTATCCTTCTAACTATTCTGCAAAATTCTGTACAATATTTAGAAACTGTAAAGAAATTTAAGATACTTGTAATTGCTTTAATTAACTAAAATAAATACGGGAAATAAATATAGTTTGCCTTCTCTCACTATTTTATTCTCTTTGAACCATTTTACAAATAGACACAACCAAAATATTTAGATATGCTAGGAAGATTCAGGTTATCATTTATATCTGAAAACACTCATAAGGGCTCTAAAGATGTAATTCCAATTTACCATGGTTCATGGGGAAATTTTATTTACCTAGACAGTCCTTATTTCAGAAAAGAATGGTCTCATGGTACAAATGATGGCAGAAATGAGAGGAAGTGTAAATTTTTAAAAAAAGAATATAACCTGCTATATATATGCATATATGCATATAATATATATAATGTCATCTTTATAACTATTTCTTAATAAATGATTGGAGTTTTGATATTTCTATTTGTGCACAATGCCTACAGCATCTGTTTCTAGAAGCTTCCATATTTTATAATACAAAGTTTTATCCTATAATTTCAAAATAGCTTAGCTGTAAGAGAAAGGCAAAATAATCAATAAGCCATATTTCTTAAGGAAATATTTTAAGACAAGCGAGGAACACTTTCCCCCCCCCTTTGGAATATTGTTTTACTTCTACAATAGGTCTTTCACTTTATTGATTTTTTGTCACTATTAATAAATTCCTCAAGTCTGATAAAGTGGACAGATTAAAGAGTTTTATTTTTTTCTGCTACCATGTTGTTTCCTCCTATTTTCATCTTTCTCTTCATAGATAAGACATTCTTATGTCCTGCAAGTGATTATTTATGTGGGAAAAAAGTTTTTGAAAGGTAATACATCATGAAAAAAGTAGATCAAGTGCCATGTCCTCCTGAGGGATGGATAGTATACTGGCTTTGCATTATTCTGCAAATGGCCTTGCCTTTGCTCAAGTTGAGAATAATCCATTTCATCTTAGAAATTATTATTTAACCCAGATATATCTTTTTTCTAAGTAGATTTTTTAATCTTAGATTATTTCTCCACTATTTTTGGTACTAAATTTGTGAAGAAAACTGCAAATCTAGTATTCAACAAAATATTTATTATGCACATTGATCAGTTAATATTTGTCCAAGTGAATGTGTTAAGTTCAATCAAAGATGTATAAAACACTGGTAGAATTTTACAAACAACGACAACAAACAAACCAATCCCATAAAAAATATGGGCTAGGGTAGGAATAGATGAAAAGAAGCTTTCTCAAACACATACAGATGGCCAAAATATATATAAAAATTGCTCTACATAACATATTATCAGGGAAATTAAAATCAAAATAATGATAAAACAACCTTATGCCAGCAAGATTGGTAAACAACAACAACAAAACAACCAGTGTTGGAGAAAATTTGTCGGGAAAAATGTACCCTCGTTCACTACTGGTGAGAATGATAACTGGCCCAATCTTTTTGGAAAACAGCATGAACTCTCTTAAAAAACTAGAGATTGAGCTTCCATATGATCCAGCAATTCTGATTCTGGCTACATACACTAAGGGGCCCAAAAAATATTTTCAGAATATATTTGCACTCCTATGTTAATTGCAGTATTGTTCACAATTGCCAAAATTGAGAAATGCCTAAGTGTCCATGAACAAATGATTGGAGAAGTCAACTATAGTGCATAATCAAAATGAAATGCCACTTGACTTGAAGATGAAATCATGTTGTTTGACTCTACTTGGAGGGATCTGGAGAATATCAGATTGAGAGAAATTAAAAGGGGAGGGTGAGACACAGTGCAGTTTCTCTCACATGTGGGATATAAAAAGACAAAGTAGGAGAATAACAAATAGTGGAAAAGAAAACAACAGAAACTGTTGATGGTTCTTTGCTAAGAACCTACACAAGGTAAGGGGGTATTGGGAAGCATCGGACAATGGTGGAGGAAAGCAGTCACTCTGGGAGAGATTGGTATTGAACTGGGTTATTCAGGAAACCTTACCAGTAAAAGTACTGTAAATCACAGTAGTTTTGTTTGTTTGTTTGTTTGCTTGCTTGTGTTTTTGTTTTTTTAATGCCTATCGAGCAGGCAGGCTGGTAGTGAGGAAGAATCTGAGGAAATTGATGGTGGATAGTTCGCAACAGAGGTGGGACTGGATTTGGAATATTCACTCTTGAAACTCAATTGTGATTAGTTTTGTACATCACAGTGCCTCCGAAAAAAATTTTAATTATGTCTTGTTACTTCCATAAATATACTCTAAACATACAGCAAATGTAGCAATAGGATTCTAAAGTATTTTGATTTATCATGTAATTTATTTTAATATTGAAATTGCATTTTACTATTTTCCATTCTAATATATTTGACCAGCTAGCATAGAATTGAGACAATAACTTAAACATATTCTGATAAAACAGACTGAAGGTGGTGATGCTGAGTTTCTAGTAAGAGTGAGGTATTAGTATGAGTGAAGTAAGCCAGTAGAATTGGTAAGAAAAAATCATGCAAACTTTATTTTATTTGTGGGAAGCTGATAACAGTATATTCAGGTTAAACTAAAATGCAAGTTATAATTTGGTAGGATGTTTTCAAATACTATGTATTGTTTATAAAGTTCATTGTTATTTGTGGAAAAAGAAGGTTTGGAATCAAATGTTAAAATTACTCAGTCAATGTTTAAATAACTGTATAATTGTTTATTATACAATTTTAAGTCATACAAACGATATAAAGATTATATACCATTTCTTAATCTCGCAATTCAATTTAGACTAAGTTCCCTAAATTCATTACAGTGAATATCTACGTAAAGTGATTTTTACTGTATTTTTCATCTTTTTGAATCCTCAAATCATAAAATATATAGTACAAAACTTTATTTTAGAATGTAAGGAAAATCACAAATTGCTGAAAGGCACACAAATGATTGAGTTTCTTATATAAACGTAGTTATTAAAAATATAGAAACGTGACTAATAGAAAATATTCTCATGGTAAACTAGATTAACAGGTTTGAATATGCCTGTGGCCCAAATAGGTTCTTTACCACTTAGTTTTTTCTTTCAAGGACTCCTCCAGGTGTGTCTGCTGTGACAGCAGTTCTACTATTTTAACAACACAGTGGCTTTTGATCTCATTTCAGTTACTCTGATTAAGCAGACACACATCACTTGCTGTGCCACAATATAAGAAGCTTGTGTTTCACCTTTGCTGAATTAGTACCCACTGAGCACTGCAAATATTTAAAATGTCAATCTATTTGATAATGTCAGAGAGGCCTGCAAATACCACAAAATGGCACCAAGGAAGCATAGACACAGACAAAAGAACATTTAACATCTCTCTTTTTCAAGGTAAGATGAGAGTTAAATAGAAACAGTAAACTTATGATGAAGTTACTAAGGTCAGCAAATTTAATAAC
This sequence comes from Sorex araneus, assembly GCF_027595985.1. Taxonomy (NCBI): domain Eukaryota; kingdom Metazoa; phylum Chordata; class Mammalia; order Eulipotyphla; family Soricidae; genus Sorex; species Sorex araneus. The sequence continues at coordinate 140,916,725 of NC_073305.1, read as the reverse complement.
CCTAAGTAAGACATGGGTTTATAACTCACTGTTTTACTATGTTCTCTCTCATACATAGAAAGTTCTCTGTTATTGAGCTTAATCCCAGTGCTAATGCAGGAGAATTAATTTATAATGATACAGGATTAAAGAATTCTTGCACAAAATTCACACAATGTAATTATTCAGAAATCTCTAGACTTTTGTTTCCAAAGCTCCCTTCAATGATGAAACTTCAAATTTCAACTGGTATCTTTATCTCATTTTCAAATATTCAGTCAAAAAAGCAGCAAGGGAAGACAAAAGACTGACATGAAGCCAACGAATGTTCAACAAAACTACACACCGCCCTAAATCTCATAATCTTTTTTATAACTGCTGCTTCTCAACTCAGCGCTAAAACATAACTATACTTTTAGTACATATTTGTTTTGTTTAAATTACCACTATTGATAAAAAATGAATAAATTTTCAAACAGTTTTTAATGAAATTTGTATTAATCAGGGTAACTCTACCAAGTGTTAACACAATTTATTCTATCTCAGTTCATTCCTTAATCAATGAACTTTTAAAGTTGTGCTAGATATCAGTAGGCAGATCTGATCCAGAAAGGATTAGCTAAGATCAGGAAGACAGTGCTGCAGTGTTTTCAGAGGAAGTCCAAGGAGATTTCATTCACAATCTCTCTTGAATGTAGAAACAGGGAAAGAGAAATCAATTTCCTCTTACCATGTAATCTGAAAGTTACACACAGTCTTTTTATCATTTTCTGCTAGTGTAAGCTAAGTTACAACTACATGGACATACATGTCCATATTTTTATTACAAGTTTGGAAAATATTCCAGTGTCAAAAAGTGAAAAGTAAAGAGACGGAAATTAACTTTCCTTATACCATATAATTTGTGTGTTTCTGAATGACTTTTAGCACCATAGAGGGAAATAAGACTGATTTGAACTAAACAGAGAAAATATGTGAAGACACATTCAAGAATTTCAAGTACCAATTAACATAAAATTCTGATGTGACTGATCTATAACTAAGACATTTGTCTCATCTTCTGATATGATAAATCTCTCATGTTGAACAAGTTTTGTTCTAAGATTATTTAAAAAACATTTCTGAGGATGGAACATATCTACAGCACGACATTTTGTCTATAAATTGCTTTATTACAGATTTTATGTATGATCACTTAGCTTAGAAAAAAGCAATATTTTGGAAAAATGTCTTATGCTCAATTAAAAATTTTCTAATCCTAAATTTATTATATCAATTGAGTAGCTGAGCTGCTACTCAAAATTCTTTTTCCTTCACTGATGATTGTATACTTTCAACTATTATTGATAATTATAATATTTATTCTAAATTGTTTTAATACATGCTTATAAAACATAATTACTTTATTTGCAAAATAAATTATAATTTAATAAAATGTATTGCAATTAATGTAGTACTGGTGGAGATAAAGAAATGAAGTCTATTATAGCCAATGTCGAAAACTGAAAATCAAATTTTTAGCTGATTATTAATACTGTTCCCACATAAATAAATTTCTTTAACTCAAAATCATTTTACTATCTTCAAAAAATATTTCTCACCATTTCAATATTTCATATTATATTTCTTACATGCTAGCCATAAAATATATTAACTTATTTTAATCTTAATAAAATTATTTAGCAATACATGATAAAATTGTTTTATTAATATATTTTTTATCCACTGAATATAATACTGGGCATTGTAAAAAAGATCAGTATTACCAATATGAGTAGAAGAAGTTAAAAAAATCATATCCTCAAAAAAAATCATATCCTCAGTGAATATATATTCTAGTAGTGAAGGCAGATGTTAATGTAATAATCAGTTATTTTCATTTGAAACTTTTAACACAAGTATTTCAAAAAAAGTCACAAGTATTCTCCAAACATATACTAAAAGAAATTTGATCAATTCAGTAAGAGTGGAAGTTCTCCATGACATGAACTGAATATGCAGAGAAAAATTGGATGTGACTAGGTAAAAACAGCAATTAAAAGAAATATCAGAGAAGACAGTTTGCAACTTATTTAATAAAATAGTATGGGTGCATCTTGAAATATATATCATCAAAATCCCCTTGATCATGAAATTTCTTGAGTGGTCTCAGTAACGTCTCCATTCGTCCTAGCCCTGAGATTCTAGAAGCCTCTCTCTACTCGTCCTTCCCAATGATGCTGCATTGGAGGCTCTTTCAGGGTCAGGGGAATGAGACCCATCATTGTTACTGGTTTTGGCATATGAATACATCATGGAGAGCTTGCCAGGCTCTCTCATGTGGGCAGGAAACTCTCTCGGTAGTTTGCCAGTTTCTCCCAAAAAGGAGAAATAGGCTATAAGATGTCAAGTGGGTTCAAACCGGCGAAGCGGTTCTAGGAGCTTGCTTTTAAGTCTCTGGATGTTAGCCATCGATGGGATTCCACGGTGCCAGGGGCAGTCTCTGGGTGTGACTGCCTAGCTACTGGAAAATGGGAAATCTGGGCTGAAGAGGCCCAGTCCGGATCTGAGCAGGCTTGGAGGTCTCAGTCCTGGGCCCCACACACCTGGGTTCCTCTGACGGTACCTTCATGTGTGAGGCTGATCCAAACATGTGGAGAGGGGCCTTGAGCATGGCTGTGGCTAGGCTCCAGAGGTCTTCAGCTGCTGGGAGCTCTGCTCGGGGTGGGGAGGGAAGCTGGAGCCCAACACCTCCGAGAGGCCCTGGGGAAGACAGCCAGGAGCGCAGGCAAGAGACTGTGTCGCTCTCTTCTGGAAGAATTAAAGTCTGAATATAAAATATTGTGAGTCCCTTTCAAAAGGCAGATGTTTAAGCTATAGGAAAATTTCAATTTTCAAGACAAAATATATGAAACAAAAATAGAAGAGATACAATGAAGAGAAAAGGATCACATAAATAAATGGAATAAACGCTACAGAATATTTTGTTGAAGATGTTAAGAAACTGTTTAGACAGAAAAATACATGGCCAATGATGTCAAGTGGTTTTGAAGCTTAATATAAAATAATTAATAAAAATGCTCATTAGATATAATTTCATTATAATTAAAAGCTTCTGTAGAATGAAATGAGAGATATAAATCAAACTAAAAGTGTTTAGAATTGAGTGATGGCACAAACTTGAGATAATAAATATAGATCTGTTATGGAAACTGACAAAGTAGAATGAGATTAAGCAGCAGATAGAAGGACTGTTGCATTCAATGTTTTCACTAATACTTTTGCCAATATCTTTAAAATATGTGAATGAGGAAGCTTGATTGTGTTTAGCATGTATTGGAAAAAATAGATGAATTGAATACAAAAATGAGAGAGGGAATATCAGTAGTGGAAAGACGATGTGAGAGCAATATCTATTTTATAGGTAAGAATGAGAAAATAGTATTATAAGATCTGATTTGCAATCGAATATAGGCAATGTTAGGCATTTAGGCATTTACTTGATGATTTCTAAGTTGTCTGTAAGATATTTGGTCAATAAGTTAAGAGATGTTTGAAATGTTTGAAAGTTTTTTGGTTTTGTTTTTTTTCAAATCCTGCAAAACGCAAAGTGAACATGTATGGTATTTTTTATCCTATATCTTATTGGGGGGCGACAACACACCTAGAAGTAATTGGGGCTTTTACTCTTGCTTTGTTCTCAGGAATCCTGGTGAGGTTCAGGGCACTATATGGGGTGTTAGGCATGAAACTCACGTTGGTTGTGTGAAAGATAAGAGTCCTATCCTTTGTTCCCTCACTCTGACCCCAGGAGACAACGTTTTTTTTTCTTTTTGGGTCTGCACTCAGGAGTTACTCCTGGCAGTGCTTGGGGGACCATATGGGATGCTGGAGATCGAACCCGGGTCTGCAACTTTTTGATAAAACTCTCTCTAGAAGTGATCTCTCTTGGTAAATTCTAATTTTGTTGCTTTTGTTACCTCAATGGACTGGAGCTATAGTACAGAGGGTAGGGCTTTTGCCTTGAGCGTGGCCGGCCCAGGTTTGATTGCTCTGCCCCTCTCAGAGAGCTTGGCAAGCTACCGAGAGTATCTTGCCCGGACGGCAGAGCCTGGCAAGCTACCCATGGAGTATTCAATATGCCAAAAACAGTAACAACAAGTCTCACAATGGAGACGTTACTGGTGCCCACTTCAGCAAATCGATGAGCAACAGGATGACAGTGATACATTGGTTACCTCAATAGAAATATATCTCTTTCTTCTCAGTATGTAACTGCATACACATGCTACTCAGGTTTAGAGAAGAAATAAGACAAGTTCAAGGATTCAAGTTTATTATAAAGTCTGAGATTGAAAACTTCAGATTGTTTAAAATGAGAAACTGAGTTTATCAACTGTGTTCCTTTTCATTTGACTAACAGAGTATTTCAACTATGTTGAATGTGTTTATTGCCATAAATACATTTCAAAGCGTTTTAACTAAATCACTAAGTGTATGGCTCTTAGAAAGATAAAGATACCATAGTTTGTAAATGATTAAAGAGAATTTCATCTGCGTTAAAGTGTCCTCGATCATTTACTTGGATGCACAGATTCAAAATACATTAAAAAAAAGAAAAATAAGAAACATTTTGAAAAAGTATTTTAAACCAAAGTATACTTTATTATTGCAATTGATTCAAATCTATAAAAATTTTGATTTGACCAAAAATTGAATATCGAGAATTTTATTGAACTTTGCTTATCTGAATGTTATTAACTCTTGCTCAAAGTGTGTAAGCACTGTACATTATATCACTAGATATTTTCTGTTATTAAATACAAGAAATCTAATAAAAACTTCTACTTTTTCTTGAAAGATAGGAATTATGATTTCATTAAATTTGTCTCTAATTTTATTGCTACAAACATGCAATAAACAAGCAAATATCAAAAACTGTTGACAACAATTTCATACTATCTGCAAGAAGATAATCTAAGAATAAACCATTGAAGCCACAGCCTCATCTTACTCAGACTAAAATGCTTTTTGCAACTTGATTAAAGTCTGAATAGATAAATCAATACAATTTTTCTACAAATCTTAAAAATACAAAGATTTGCACGGATTTAAAAATTACCAGCTTCTTTATAATACAGGGCATAGTTGAAGAGCATGCATCAATAGCTGCTGTCATCTATTGAAGTACTTACCTACAAAAGATCAGATAGTGAAAGTTCCATTGACAAAAATGTTGTAATGTACTATATGACCACTGGAAACAATATGTACATATTTTCTTAAATGCCCGTCAAATTTTTCAGAATAAGTTCCCAAAGGGTTATAACTTTAATCCCTCTATTGAAAATCACTAGTGTATTATATTTGGCTCTGAGGCAGAAATCTAATTTATTTAGGACATGTGTTTTCATTACAATCAATCTATACTGAGATTTAATCTTGTTCAGCATGTTCATTATTCTTTCATATTCTTAAGATTTATTCACTAATGTATTTGTCACCTACCCTAAATATTTACTAAAATATCTTATATTTATTTTGTGAGATTTTCTTAGGTTTCTCAAATAGAAGGAATACAAAAAACTGCTTAATATGAAAATAACAATCAGATAGTATAGTTTTATTTTGGATTGATAGAATTTGTCCTTGGTTTATGTTATTAGGCAGTTAAGTATGTTGCTTCCTTACAATTAATCTTAAATCTCTACCACTTTCATGCTCTATGGAGAAAACACTGCTCTCTAGATTAATATCGAAGCTACTCAGAGTTCATTACTGTAGAGCATGAATAATTGATTTCCTTGCATCATTTCCTTCAAAGATTTCAAATACTTCCAACACTGTAGTACAAATAGAAATTTCTTTAAAGTAATAGTTCGAATATATTGCATTCAGTTTAATCAATGTCTTACCCCATAGTCATACAGAATAAACTTACAAGAGAATTTTGCCACCTGGAAGGGAGACTTAGGCAATCATTCATTATGAATCATTCCCATAACATTCTCCATAAAGCTGTATCCAGGGTAACTATAATTAAGACAGGGAGAAAGAAACAGAGAGAGAAAGACTAGGAGACTACCTATATATATATGATGTATTGTGTGGTTATATGACTACATATATATATATATTATGTATAAAAGGGTCATATGTATTATGACCACCCAACTGCTGCCACGGTCCAGGCCACTTTCTGGATGCTCGGGCCAAGTATCACGCATGACTGAAGTCCCACAGAACCATGTAATACGAACTGAATAGGATTGGCAGAACACTAGATAAAGGATAACCTTGCAAGCAAGCCGGATTTCTAAAAGGATGCAGCATGATAGACCATATCCACACGGTGACCAAGCTCATTGAGGTTTTGCGAGAGTTCAAGATGCTGCTCTGTCTAATGTTCATTGATTTAAAGAAGGCCTTTGATTCTGTTGACACTGAAGCGGTCATTGAAGCCCTAGCCAAACAGGGTATTCAAACTTAGTACATCAAGATCCTCCATGAGCTGTATTACAGATTAACCACCACGATCTCACCATTCTACAAAGAAGTGATCATGGACATAAAGAGAGGGGTTCAGGCCGGGCAACACCATTTCACCTAAACTCTTTAGTGTCACCCTCAAGAACATCATGCAATGACTGGAATGAGAAGGAATGGGAGTGAAGATAGACGATCACCAACTACACCACCTTCGCTTCGCTGATAACTTTGTTCTCATAACACCAAATATAAGCGAAACGGCACAAATGCTGGCCGACTTCGACCCTGAGTGTGGAAAGGTCAGACAGAGTGCAGGCTAAATTTCGCAAAGTCAATTGTATAAAAATAAAAAGAAAAGGCGTGGGCGAGGGAAGGGACGCCTCACCGCACCGAGCCAGGCACAGGGCCTAGGGCAGCAGCTGTCTCTCCCGCCACCCGAGTTCGGTAGCCTCTGGCCGCTTCCCCCACCCGGGGGAGGTTGATGGCGAAGATGTGGCAGGCGAAGGAAGGAACGGAGCCATGATGGTTGGTCTCACTTGCAGTTTATTCCAATCTTCCCTCTATACACTCTCCGTCCTCTATCCACTCTCCGCCCCCATACACTTTTTCCGCCCCCATACACTTTCAGCCCCCCTCACCTTCTCTCCGAACCCCTTTTATTGATCATGGCCCTTCCAAAGGGCGCAATACATTGACGTCACCAAAGGCACCAAAAGATCTTACAGGAAGAACATTGAGGCAACATAATTCTCTTGTATCTGCAGGCCCTTAATCTAGCCCCCCCCCCAAAGAAGATGCAAAACCAAAACCAAAGCCTCCATTGGGCTGAAAGCACTTGGATTTACATCCCAAATACCGGGCTGCAGCAAGAAATCTACATGTCAATTACAAACTAGACAGCACCTGAAATTTACATCCCAAAGACTAGGCTGGGCCAGAGCCTGGAATCTACAATGTCAAGTCAAGCCTGGCTAGCACCTAAGTACTTCGGGTCAAAGATCAGCTAGGTTTCTGTGACAAAAGGTTTCTGTGACAAAACTCCTGAAGCTGGAAAAGGGGAAATATTCCAACATCTCCCCCCTTTTTGTTTAGGACAGATTTTAACCATAAAATAAAATACTAGGCACAAAAAAGTTCAATAACACTAGCAGAACACCTATTCTCTAGGACAGATACGCTTTCAGCAGGACCCATCCAAGGATGAAAACCCATGGTTGTGTTTCTCCTCTCCTTGTCCGGCAAACATATTAGCATTCACAATATTAATCATTTTGTATGGGCATAGCAAGAGATGCATTAAACTTTTAGAATTGCTCTCGGGGGTCACCTCGATCTCAGACTACAGCACTCAGGCCAGATTAGTCTTTCCTAGCCCTAGCAGGGCCCTGTCTCGTCGTTGCTTTTGGATCATGACATGACACCCCATGACCAAGCTCTTAACATATAGTTAAGCATTAGGCACTTTGGCCAGGCCCATCTCGATGCCAGGGTAGCACACAACTTACTGCTTGCCCTGGGTCCTTCTTCGTCCCACGTTGGGACCCTGCCTTTTAGAGGGCTAGGAACTGAGGGCAACCAAGGCTACAGTCAAGAAAGCAGATGCCAGGGAATTAATAATATTCAATGCCAATTAAATCCCAATTGCAAAGGCATAATATTAAATGTCTTCCTTTGTCCATACAAAAAGACATGGCTATAAACTAAACTATTCAAAAGACATGAAAAGAAGAGAAAGACAATATCTCACTCATACATATAAAATCATAGACTTAACTCATCAAAAATACTTTGCAATATATCTGAAAACCCAATACCAGAAGGATAGTTATTACAGGTACCATGAATCTACAAATCCATTATTCTAACTGTTCATATATATATATTATACACTAACAAATGATTTTTAACATTATCCCATAAAAATTCAGTCAAATTTTACAGCATAAGTGTATACAAAATAAAGCATAATTCTAATCTACAGGAAATCAAAAAGGTGCACAAGCTAAAACAGAAAGAGTTAAATTTCCGTTAAAATACATCAGGTTAAAAATCCAAATTAAAATGATGCAGTAAGAAAAAAATCTATTGCATCCATACACTGATTATTTTTAAATTGCCATACCAGGCTTATTTCTACTCTTTTGTCTGTATGAACATAACTTTGATGGGCGTGACCGATATACCTAAGCTCCTAGTGGCAAGGGGAGAAAGGACAAACCAATGATTTCCAATAGTCAATGTTCATGAGAAACGGACTAGTTCCTGATGTTCCATTTGCCCTCAATGGAATGAACGTCTCCGAATGCAGCAGTTATGTGTACCTAGGTTGAGAACTCCACATGACAAACAACCTGGCACCTGACTGCACAGGAGAAAGAGAGCAGTGTGGAATGCCTTCAAGAGCATTGAAGAAGTGGTTAAGAGCGGCAGCGTCTGGGGGCGCAGACCCCTTGGGTAGCACTGCAGAGAGGCGGGGGTGGCCAGGTGGCTGGATGAGGCAAAAGCAGGAGGCCGCGCTGCCGCTGGGGACCCTGGCGACAGGCACCCGCTGCTGGCTTGGCACAGCCATGGTGGGCAGCCACTGTGGCAGCTTCGCCCCAGCGACTGGCAGCCGCAAGATCGTGCAGCTCAACGTGGGGGCACCAGATTCAGTACTTCAGGACAAATGCTTATGTGGATTCCAGATTCCATTTTTTCCAGTTCGCTGAGTGGAAGAATTTCAACACTTTGAGATGAAACTGGTGCTATATTTATTGATAGAGATCCTGCAGCATTCGCGCCCATTTTAAATTTCCTTCAGAGGAAAGAATTAGACTTACGGGGCGTGAGCATCAGTGTCCTCAGGCACGGAGCAGAATTTTATGGCATCACCCCACTTGTGAGATGGCTGCTTCTGTGCGAAGAGCTGGAGCGTTCCTCTTGTGGCAGTGTCAAGTTCCACAGCTACCTGCCGCCCTCAGGTATCCCAAGTCATAAAATAAACAACCCAGCTAGGTCCCCTGCAGATCCCAGGAATGGACTAACTGCTGTGGAAGGCGGCATGCGGGCCAGCGGCAGGAACGCCCAGCCTGCTCTCTCTGTGGCTGGGGAAGGGACTGTCAGACTAGGGTTTCCCGTGGACCCCCAGAAGGTGCTTCTGGTGACTGGCCATCACAACTGGATCGTGGCTGCCTACGCCCACTTTGCTGTGTGCTACAGAATAAAAGAATCTTCCGGATGGCAGCAGGTGTTCACCAGCCCCTACTTGGATTGGACAATCCAGCAGGTTGCACAGGTTGCACTCAATGCAAAGGTGGTAGGAGGACCACACGGTGACAAGGACAAGATGGTGGCTGTGGCCTGGGAGAGCAGCAGCATCCTGTGGAACATCCAGGACGGAGAGAGCGGCAGCGAGACAGGTGTGTTCAGCCTTGGCGTGCCCGTGGATGTGCTCTTCTTCATTGGCAACCAGTTGGTGGCCACGAGCCACACTGGGAAGGTGGGCGTGTGAAACGCTGTCACTCAGCATTGGCAGGTCCAACATGTCCCCAAAACAAGTTATGACACCGAGGCTCTTCCTTCCTTCTGCTGGGCTGCAACAATGGATCCATATATTACATAGACATGCAGAAGTTCCCTTTGAGGATGCAGGATAACGACCTTCCAGATGAAATAGAGAAGGGATCACTAAGAAAATGATGGCTGGAGGAACCAGTCGGGATGGGAGATCATGCCGAAAGTAGATAATGGACCAAACATGATGACCTCTCAGTGTCTGTGTTGCAGACTATAACGCCCAGAAGTAGAGAGAGAGTATGGGGAATATTGTCTGCCATGGAGGCAGGGGGAGGGTGGGAAAGGGGGGGTATACCCAGGATATTTGTGGTGGGGAATGTGCACTGGTGGAGGGATGGGTGTTTGATCATTGTGAGATTGTAACCCAAACATGAAAGCTTGTAACTATCTCACAGTGATTCAATAAAATTTAAAACAATTTAAAAAAAAAAAAAGGGTAATGAACTTCTTGTGACTGAACTGTAGCAGTACCCTTCCAAAGATGCTATCACTTTAATGAGTGTTTACCTCATGCCCAAAACAAGTGTCTGCGGGAACTGGATTGAGATCGCCAATGGCACAAGCTCAGGAGCAGTGCCTGTGATCATCCAGCACCCGGAGACCATGGGCTCGGGCCCACAGCTCTTCCAGACCTTCACAGTCCACCGCAGCCCCGTGACCAAGGTCATGCTCTTGGAGAAGCATCTCGTGTCAGTCTGTGCGGATAACAACCACATGCGCACCTGGACAGTGACTCGCTTCCGAGGCATGATCTCCACCCAGCCCGGCTCCACACCCCTGGCGTCCTTCAAGATCCTGTCTCTGGAGGAGACGGAGAGTCATGGGGGCAGCTCCTCCCGGAATGACATCGGGCCTTTTGGAGAACGAGATGACCAGCAGGTGTTCATCCAGAAAGTCGTCCCCATCACCAACAAACTGTCAGGCTCTCGTCAATGGGAAAAAGGATCTGTGAGATCCAAGCCGTGGACTGCACGACCATCTCCTCCTTCACCGTGCGTGAGTGCAAGGGCGCCAGCAGGATGGGCTCCCAGCCTCGGCGCTACCTGTTCACTGGCCACACCAACTACAGCATCCAGATGTGGTACCTGACCACCGCCATGGACATAGTGAATAAAAGCGAGGACAAGGACGTGGGCGGCCCCACCGAGGAGGAGCTGCTGAAGCTGCTGGACCAGTGTGACCTCAGCGCCTCCCGCTGTGCCACGCCCAACATCAGCCCCGCCACCTCCGTGCTGCAGCCCAGCCGCCTGCGCGAGTCCAGCTCCAGCCTGCAACTCCAGCACCACGGGACCCTGCACAAGGCAGCCACGTATGGGTCCATCAAGCCTTACCGCAAGAGCCCCCTGCTGGCGCGGGCACGGAGGACGGAGAGCTTCCACCCCTACAGGGACTTCCAGACGCTCGGCCTGAGCAGAAGCGTCGAGCAAGTCGCCCCCAACAACGGGGCCCGGCGCCTGGGGACTGCCCCGCGCAGGAGAGGAAGTCCCCGGGCACAGAGGGGAGAGGCCTGCAGGAGCCCGACAGCGGGCTGGAGCCCCAGAAAGTGGCCGAAACTCTCCTCGAGTCCAAGAAGCGGGCACCCAAAGACGAGAATGAGAGCAGGGTGGAGGCGAGGCGGGAGGGTGGCTTGGAAGGCAGTGGGGTCCGGGGGCGGAGGAAGGGACCCTATCCGGCGTCCTCTCCTAGCACTTACGAAGGAGGCCCCGACTCCCCCCGGCCCCGCCTCGCCCTCCCCCACCCGGACCACGCCATCCCATCCCCTCCCCTCCCCCCCGGCATAGGAAGAGCGAGTCCTCGGGCCCGGAGTACGGGCTGTGAGGGGCACCCAGTGCTGCCCACACTGTCCACGGCATCTGCTCTACATCCAGACTGAAGCCAAACAGCTTCATTGGCTACCTTTTTGACCTTTTGGAAAAAAAAGTTTTGTTTTTCATTTTCCGAGTACATTAAGAGAACCTTTCTGAAACGGATGCCATCTCAGTGCTCGGCATCCCCGAGGGTGTCTGCACACTGCAGGTGCCGGCCCCTGGGGGCCGTGCCCGGGGCCATTGCCCGGAGATTTCCTTCCGTGAATCACAGTCTCTCTGGAACGGAGTCGCTCAGCAATTCCTGTGATTACAAATGTTTACCGGGTATTTACTGAGGTGCTATATTGGTGGAGGAATAGCACGTCATTCAGAAACGCTATTGCTGGTGCAGTCCAGAGTGCGTGTGTAGTGGTGGTCCCTTTGACGAGCTCTGTCTGAGTGCTGGGTCCTTCCCCATCTCACTGTCGGAGTTCTTGAGCGGTGTTAGAGGCCCAGAGTCTGTTTGAAGTTTTCTTTGAAGTTGTGGTGTTGTCTTTGTGTGAGCAGCCGAAAACCCGGGCTAGGCAAGGGCACAGCTCTGCATGGCCGGAAGGCAGACCTTGGTTTTGTTTCAGGGGCCACCCTGCTGTTTTCCCACCATGATTAATAATCAAGATCGTGAAATTAGAGTGTGGCTAGTTTATTAAATTTATGAGAATCTCAGTTAAAGGTGTGGGGTGCTGTAAAAAAATGTTATTTTGAATATTTTGAATTGTAAAAACAACCTTTTGTACATTTTCTTTTCATTCAATTGGAATGGTTTTCAAGTTTTTGCAAATCAGGTGATTGTAAATTTAAAGCATTAAGCATTTATTGGTGAGTAATGTATATATTCCCATTGTAAGAAATGCAGTAGATGAATGAAGTGAAAATAAATTCTTTTTTTTTTTTTTTGCTTTTTGGGTCACACCCAGCGATGCTCAGGGGTTACTCCTGGCTTTGCACTCAGGAATTACTCCTGGCAGTGCTTGGGAGACCATATGGGATGCCGGGGATCGAACCCGGGTCGGCCGCGTGCAAGGCAAACGCCCTACCCGCTGTGCTATCGCTCCAGCCCCTGAAAATAAATTCTTTAAGTTTACTATAGTACCAGTGGATTCACAAAGTTCTCTCATGTATTTATTAAGCCAAATAAAAGTGGTTTCAGTGGGAAAAAAAAAAAGTGGTTAAGAGAACGAAGAACCTTCAGCTCCAGGCACATCTTTTCTACTCCACTCTTCTTCCTGCACTAACATACACTTCAGAGACCTGGGCCCTACAAAAACAGGATGAGAACGCTTTTCATGCATCCCAAAGAGGAATCAAAAGAACTATGCTTGGAGCATCACGTTTCACTCAAGTGAAAGAAGGAATCTGGAGTTCCGACCTCCATCGACTATCAAAAATCAGGGACATGGAGCTGGAGTTATAGCACAACGGGTAGGGCATTTGCCTTGCACGTGGCGGACCCGGGTTCAATTCCAAGCATCCCATATGGTCCCCTGAGCACTGGCAGGGGTAATTCCTAAGTGTGGATGCAGGAGTGACCTCTGTGCATCGCCGGGTGTGACCCCTCCCCCCAAAAAAAAGCCAAAAAAAAAATCAGGGATGCTGTGAGAGAAGGAATCTGGAGTTCGGACCCCCTTCGATGATCAATTATCAGGGATGCTGTCTCATTTGCCAAGGCATCGAAAATCAGATAAGCCGGACACTTAATGCGATTTAGAGAGGACCGCTGGACTAGAGCTGTTTTGGACTGGATTCCACGGGAAGTCAAAAGAACGCATGGCCACCCACCTACGAGATGAGCATAGACTTCTTTGTCAGAACCCTCAATGAATGGTTTGAGGCTTTTCGTATCCTGGAGCGAGAAGACACCATTGGGCTACACAAGCACCCGACAGGTATGAAGGGAGTCGTTACTGGTGCCTGCTCGAACAAATTGATGAAAAATTAGATGACAAGTGATACAAGTGATTCAAGTGTGATTATGACCATTAATATATAGTCTTCAGAAAAAGAAAGTTCTTGCCAAGATGATTTCATTGATAAACTTATCTAAGATACATATGATTTATCATAACAGTAATCTATCATTTCATACAGTAACTAAAGCAAAGAAAAAACAATTTATGAGGCTAATATTACTCTAATAAATTAAACCATACCTTATATCAATAAAAAAATTTTGCAATACTCAATATAACATATTTTAATATATTTAAATAAATAATTAAAATTGATTTTATTAATAGATAACTTGATAACCTTTTAAAAAAGTAATCAAAGAATTTAAAAATTAAATGCATGAGAATAAAAGTCTATCCTCCTTGTGCAAGAAAATAAAGTTTACGTGATATGAAGTCAATTTACGAAGTGTGAAAAACTCAGTTGCTTTTCTATATCAATTAATAGACAACTATAATGTAGAAAACATAATAATAAACAAAATGAAGTCAACATGTAGAGGCCCATTCAGAGTGAAAAGTTTTGATCCCAGTTCAATCCCTGGCACTACAGATGCTGCCCTGAACCAGGATGCTTCCTTAGTAAAAAGCAAGAAGCAAACCTTGAACACAGCTCAATGTGTAACCTCAAAATAAAATTTAAAACAATTGTTCTGTATTTGAAAAAACTCTAAACTATGATAAAAGTTATCAAATGTGATCTAAATAAATAAGAAATACTGGGGCTGGAGCGATAGCATACCACGTAGGGCATTTGCCTTGCACACGCATGGCCAACCCGGGTTCGATTTCCAGCATTCCCTTGAGCACCGCCAGAAGTAATTCCTGAGTGCAGAGCTGGGAATAACCCCTGAGCATCACTGTGTGTGACCCCAAAAGCAAAGATAATAAAATAAAATAAAATCTGAAATAATATTTTTTTTTAAAAGGGGGGCCTGGAACCATAGTCCACTGGGTAGGGCGTTTGCCTTGCATGCAGCTGACCTGGGTTTAATTCACAGCATTCCATATGGTCCCCTGAGCACCGCCAGGAGTAATTCCTGAGTACAGAGCCAGGAGTAACCTCTGTGCATCACTGGGTGTGATTCAAAAAGCAAAAACTAAATAAATAAATAAGAAATACTTATCTTTCATATTAGTAGTATTAACATTTAAATTATACCCAGCTATATTATAGTCAAACTTCAATCAAAATCTATCAATTTTATAAACATGAATGAAATTATTCTAAATTGTAAATTGCATGGCATAATACCCACAAAATTGACACGATAAAGAAGAATATTGAAAAGTTAAATTTTGAAAGAAATTTGAAGTCTAAAATTTCAGAAATCAAGATAGCAAGATATTAGCAATATATATGCATGCATGCATAATCGACACATAAACATTTATCTATGTATATGTGTATGTATATCTGTAGATAAGTCCTGAGATACATGTATACACCGTTAAATGACAGGGAGTGGACCTTATTCATCCACCACCATTTTCTCATTTTGGTCATACCCATTCCACTCTTTCAGGGATTGTTCCAGGTGGTGCTCAGAAGACCTGTTTGTGCCTAGGATTAGATATGTTTTACCCCTTGAACTCTCTTTCCAGATGAGTTATTTCACCTTTAAAAAAGCAAATACAGTATATATCACTGTATCATTGTCATACCATTGCTCATCAATTTGCTCGAGTGGGCACCAGTAATGTCTCCATTGTGAGATTTGTTGTTGTTGTTTTTGGCATATCCAATAAACCACGGGTAGTTTGCCAGGCTCTGCCGATCGGGTGGGATACTCTCGGTAGCTTGCTGGGCTCTCCAAGAAGGACGAAGGAATCTAACCCTGGTCGGCTGCATGCAAATGCCCTACCTGCTGTGCTATCCCTCCAGTCCAATCACAAATTAGGAAAAGTAATTCTGCCTCCCCACCCCAGGTGGTTCTCCCTCTGAGGGGATTTTGCCCAGGAATTTTCTGGAGCTGTCACTTCTAGGGTAGAGACCTACCTCTCAGGGGAACAAGGGACAGACCCTCACACGAGGCATTACTCAGCTCTAAATGTCTAGATAGTCACTACTTGACTATAAATATATATATATATGTATATATATATATCCAAAAACCAGATAAGTATCCTAATTAATAGGATTATTAATAGGATATGCTTTCAGTTGAGCATATCCATAAGAAATAATCTTCAATTTAATTACATGCAGACTATTATGCATAGCTTAAAATAATAAAAATGAATATAAGCCTGGTTGTTATAAACACATATATCTTTGTTCTGATACCTGAGTAAACATTCTTGGTTCTAATTTTTATGTAAATAAATATTGCTAAAACAAAAAAGAAAACAGCAATTACTAGGAAAATTCTTGTCAAAATTCGATCACGATCATGAAATCCCGTTAATCACCGATTTCTCGGGCAGGCTCAGTAACCTCTCATTTCGTCCTTTCCCTGAGATCTTAGAAGTCTATCTCAACTTGGCCCTCCCAACGATGTCACACTGGGGGCTCTTTCAGGGTCAGGTGAATGAGATCCAGCTTGTTACTGGATTTAGCATATGAATACACCATGGGAAGCTTGCAAGGCTGTCCCATGTGGGCAGGAAACTCTCAGAAGATGGCCAGTTTCTCCCAGAGGAAGAAGTAGGCTACAAGCTTCTGGGAGCTCACTTGTAAGTCTCTAGATGTTGGCCGTTGATGGGATTACACACACCTGGGTTCCTCTGCCCATACCTTCATGCATGAGGCCCATCTGAACATGTAGAGAGGGGCCTCCAGCACAGCTGTAGCTATGTTCTGGTGATCTGAGGCTGCCGGAAGCTCTGCTCGGGGTGGGGAGGGAAGCTGGAGCCCATCCCCTCCAAGGAGCCCCGGGGAAGACAGCCAGGCGTGTGGGCAAGAGACTCTCTTGTCAAAATTACAATAAAATATTGTCTTTCCACCTATTAGAATGTGTATTACTAAAAAGATAAGATAGTAACTATTGAAAAAATAAGACAAAAGAAAATACTTGTGCACAATTGATGTCATTGTGCTATTTTTGTAAGTGTACAACTAATGTCATACTATAAAAGCAGGAACAAAAAGTTCATTTGGAACAAATATTTGTAAAGGTTTATTATAGTTTTAGGCAAAGGAAAGATGCAAATATTTGTAATCAATTATAAAACTTTATGTAATATCTATTTATAGGAAACATTTTATGTATATAATCAAAAAAACATATAATTTTAAAATTGATCAGTTTATTAGCTAACAGATTCTCAGATTGTAAAAGCAATCTCTAAAGTAATAATGTATTGAAATATTAAGTTTTTAGGACTATAACTTGTTTTCACAATAAAGAAAATATAACAATTTAGAATAAATTTAATGAATGTGAAAAATTCTTGAATTTAAAATTAAAACTGACTAAAATGTAAACAAATTTAAATAAGAGACCTATGTTCATTCACATGGATTGAAAAAATATAACAATACTAAGCAAATCTTCCAAGCTTGATATATGGATTAGATATCTCAACAGAAAAATTTCTTCAAAGCGTTTTTAAAAAACCAACAAGTTGAATAGAAAATTCATATGTAAAAGAAGCCTATTAAAAAACAAAATTATTTTTAACAATAAGAATTTTGGAGGTCTTAGGGGCTGGAGTGATAGCACAGTGGGTAGGGCCTTTGCTTTGCCTGAGTTTGATTCCCAGCATCTCATATGGTCCCCTGAGTACCACCAGGGGTAAATCCTGAGTGCATGAGTCAGGAGTAACCCCTGTGCATCACTGGGTGTGACCCAAAAAGCAAAAAAAAGAAAGAAAGAAAAGAAAGAAAGAAAGAAAGAAAGAAAGAAAGAAAGAAAGAAAGAAGGAAGGAAGGAAGGAAGGAAGGAAGGAAGGAAGGAAGGAAGGAAGGAAGGAAGGAAGGAAGGAAGGAAGGAAGGAAGGAAGGGAAGGAAGGAAGAAAGAAAGAAAGAAGGAAAGGAAGGAAGAAAGAAGGAAGGAAGGAAGAAAGAAGGAAGGAAGGAAAGAAAGAAAGAAAGAAAGAAAGAAAGAAAGAAAGAAAGAAAGAAAGAAAGAAAGAAAGAAAGAAAGAAAGAAAGAAAGAAAGAAAGAATTTTGAAATTTGGAGGTCTTATCCTCTATGAAAGTCATAGAAGTTTTAAAAACCAATATAAAGTTTAATGGAATGAAAATTTGTTTTATACAAAGGAAATTATCAAACTCAGTGAGTAAGACAATAGTGTTTATAATATTCTATGTTCTATAAATTTTGATCTATTACACACAATTATTAGAAATAAACTGTACATATTTAGAAAATTTATATGCTATGTATAGCAATTATGTATTTATAAAGTATCTTGAATGAAATACAAAAGAATTCTTTTTTATTTAAGAAAGGCCTAGATTTCACTGACTAAATTCTGCAATAATAGTAATCATTAATATAACAAATTTCACTTCATCAAAAACGTAACTTTTGGGTAGTCACACCCAGAGGTGATCAGGGAATCAAGCTTTGCATCTGCACTCAGAGTTTGTTTCTGGATGTGCCAGCAATTAAAATAGCGCTGGGTACTTGCAAGGGAAGCATTTTAACTCCTGTACTCTCTATTCATCTCAAATCTTTTGAATTTGTAAGTCACCATTAATGGAGAGAAAAGGCAAGATATAGATTCTGTGTGTATATTCAAATACATGAATTTAACACTAAAATACATTGTAAATTTTCAAGCTTATACAAAGAAATCTTTTTAGCTTATTATAAGAAAAAAGTTTAAAATAAAAAATTAGAGTGGAAAAAAGTCTTCTGTAGCTATTTGTTAAAATGCCAATAAGCATATGAAAAAATGTTCTATAGCATTTGTCATAGAAATGTTAACTGTAGATATTCAATTTTTTTACCCACTGAAATTGCATAAATAAAAATTATTGAAAACACTTTTTTATTGCCGAAGAATGAAGTAATGACTGGAATTACTATACTTGGTTGATTTGCATATAAAATAATATAATTATATGTTGGAATATTTTGACTAATGATTTTATATTCAGAAATGCACTTACCCTGATAGAAATTAAGGCAAAATAGATTATTATAATGTCATATTTGACTTTTCAGCATTCATGTTTAATAACAAAAGAGCTAGATTATCATAAATAAAATTTGCATTTGAAGAAACTGATTATAATAGACATGTATCGAATAATCCAACCAAGAGTAGTATACATATCTTTTTTCATAAAATAATCTTCAGATTATATCCAAAACTGTAGCATCACTTTAAGAAAGCTCCTATATATGCAAAAAAATATTTAATTGTACTGTTTTTTGCTTCATGGAATGATATTGGAAATTCAAAATCAAAAAAAGTGGGAAAATTCATAGGTATGTGAAAATGAATTAGAGCTTAAATGGTCAGTTAATCAAAATAAAAGCAAAAGTAAAAATAAAAAATACATTGAAATAAATCAAAATGAGTATACTGCCTGACAAAACCCATGGGATATTGTTTAAGTAGTGCTTAAAGTGAAATATGCATTATCTATGTGTATATTTTAGAAGATTTCATGTTAATAACCAACTGAGTTTGTAAAGAATAGAAAATTAAAATAATAATTGCACTGCACTGTAGCACTGTCGTTTCATTGTTCATCCATTTGCTTGAGCGGAGGCATATTGAATATGCCACAGGGAGCTTACCAGGCTCTGCCCTGCGGGCAGGATAGTTTCAGTAGCTTGCCGGACTCTCTGAGAGGGACAGAGGAATTGAACCAGGGTCGGCCGCGTGGAAGTCAAACGCCTACCTGCTGTGCTATCACTCCAGTCCATATAATTCAGTAAAATTAGTGAAATACAGAAAGGTTAAAAAATAATTGTAGATGGGGCTGGAGTGATAGCACAGTGGGTAGGGCGTTTGCCTTGCATGCAGCTGACCCGGGTTCTATTTTCAGCATCCCATATGATTCCCTGAGCATCACCAGGAGTTATTCCTGAGTGCATGAGCCAGGAGCAATCCCTGTGCACCATGAGGTGTGACCCAGAAGAAAAAAAATAATTGTAGAGAAAATCAATTAAATTAGTTTATTTGAAAAAATTAAATTAAAAATGTTTTGAAGACACATTAGATTCAAATAATTAGAACCTGTAATAAAAGAAATTCCATTTCTATCAGTTTTAAAGAAATTTAAAAAATATTATAAAGAAATTAATTATACAGTTCTTTCTCAACAAAATTTGGAAACATAAAATGAGTTGATTTGTAGAAAGACAGAAGTACTAAAACTCATTCAAAAAAAACAACTTGAATGAATTCATGTCAAGGAAAAAGAAAACTAATAAGAATTTTAACAAGTGACTTTATAATTGAATTAAGTCTAGTACAAATTCAAATTCTTTTATAAAATTATATTATATTTTCTCAATACAAAAAATATACCAAATATAAACTCTAAAAATGACACAGCGAGGAAACTCTGCTTTCTTTTGTTCTCTGTTGTTAATTTTGGTCCACAGTCAAGGGTTACTCCCGACTCTGCACTCAGGAATTAACCCTAGCAGGGCTAGGGGAACGATCATGGTTGTGGGGATAGAACCCAGGTCAGCTGTATGCAAGGCAAATTCCCTATTCACAGTATATGGCTCCAGCCCAGAAAGCTGGTGATTAATATTTATTATAAATATGAATGCAAAATTATTAACAAAATCTAGAAAACTTAATACAGCAATAACAAAATGTAATTATATATCATGTCCATGCAGGATTTATCTGATAAATGCAAACTGTATGTGAAAATCAATAAATTAATATTGCAATAAATCTTAGATATTTCAAACTCTTCTGAATAGATTTTTGACAAGGTATTTGACACAATTCACAAGCTTTTTCAAAATAAAATCATTCAATTGACTAGGAATAATGACAAACTCCTCTCACTCAATTTAAAATATCAATGAAAAATTCATGACTAACATCATATGTGGTGACATTGGTGCATCCTTTTCATCAATTCAGAAATAAGAAAATTTGCTCTCGCCACTTTTCTTGAGCATTCTATTGGAGGTTCCATTTATCACTATTAGGGAAGTAAAAGAAGCACAAGTATTCCACTAATAAAAATAAGAAAGAAAACCTTTTCATTTGAATATATTTTCACCTTGTACACAGAAAATCCTAAGGAGAAGGCTGGAGAGATAGTCCAGCAGGAGGGCCATTGCCTTAGAGCAGTGGACACCGGTTTGACCCAGGCATCTCCTATGGTCCCCTGAACACATCCAGAAATGTCTCTTGAAAGAAAGTTCAGGACACTGCTGGGTATGTAAAAATAGAAGAAAAAAGGAAATGAAAGAACATCAATCCTACTAATACCACTGGGAGATAAAACTTTTAAAACTAACAAGGAAGTTTAAGTAACTTCAGGATACAAGAGAAAAAGTTTAAAATCAATAGACTTTTCCATTTGAAATGAACAACCTGAAAACAAAAATAAGAAATTCTAGCAGCACTTAAAATAATATTAAAAGTAACAAATGATAAAAGTATATTATACAATTATAAAATATCGTTAAAATGAATTGAAGTTCAAAGAAAGGAAACATATTTCTTAGTCATGAAAGAGAATACTCAAAAATTGTTATATGACATTAGGCTTATTCATAAAGTTAGACAATGATTCTAATTTTTTTTTAGTAGTACAATTGCAAGGAGTAAATCAAGCAATACTCAAAAGAGAAAAAAGTATTCATACTTTCCAACTATATATCTTGCACCACGGATTTGGTCATAGTACAGCCACGATCACTCCTAGAAATGAGCCCTGAGTACCAAGCCAGGAATAACCCTGCACATCTTCAGGTCAGATATGGCCTCAAAACAAAACAAGTCAAACAAACAAACAAAAACAAACAAACAAACAAACAAACAAACCCAAACTTGCACCAGTAGTCAGTACAGTACTGAAACAAAACTGATAGTGCCTGATATTGTGGTTTAGTAGCTGGCTGTGCATGCATAAGACCTGGGTTCTATTCTTGCACTGTTTAAAAAAATAAAGGAACTATATGCAGATAAAGTATTCGAATCGGGATCCCCTAAATAATTTACACATCAGTCGTAAGTTTTTGCTGCACATTTTTTTTTTTTACTAAGCCTGGAAACTATAGAACAATGTATAAATGACAGAAGAACAGTCTTTTCAATAATCAATGCTGGAAAACTGGACAGTCATATGTGAAAGAGTGAAACTGGGCTTTTTATTTTTTTACACAAGTAAATATCAATGAAAATTGGAGGTATTTTTGACTTGCATGGGACTGATCCTGATTCAGTCCCGTAATGTGTATGGTACCCTGTGCACTGCAAGGTGTGATTTCTCAGCACACATATGGAACTAAGATATTAGCACTATTTGATGTGATCCAAAAATCAAAATGTGACTATTACTACTAATAATAATAATTCAAAATGTGTTAAACATGAGTTCTAGTAACTTCTAAAGAACGTGCAAGGGATAATTCCCTACAAAAGGGCATGGGAGATAAGCAATGTGAAGAAGACATTTTATATACTGAAAAATGCCAGTAATCTTGATGTAGGGCTGGAGTGATAGCACAGCAGTAGGGCATTTGCCTTTCACGTGGCCGACCCATGTTCGATTCCTCCGCCCGTCTCGGAGAGCCTGGCAAGCTACTGAGAGTATTGAGCCCGCACAACAGAGCCTGGCAAGCTACCCATGGTGCATTGGATATGCCAAAAACAGTAACAAGTCTCACAATGAGAGACATTACTGGTGCCTGTACAAAAAAATCGATGAGCAACGGGATGACAGTGACAGTGAATCTTGATGTAGAAGTTATTGAAAGTATTACTTGTGCAATTAAAATGTATTTATTTCACTATCTGTAAAATGTATCTTTTGAACTGTGAAACTATTTCTACTTTTTATTTTATGAAACTAAATATTTCCATCGAGCAGCAGAATGGTCTTTACTGAATCACATTTTTATTTTTTCAGTAATGTTTTTTTTATTTATTTATTTTTTATTTTTTTTTAAATTTTTTTATTGAATCACCAAGTGGAGGGTTACATAGTTCTCAGGATTATGTCAGTTATACAATACTCAAACACCCTTTCCTTCACCAGTGCCCATCTTCCATCACCAACCCCCCCAGTATATCTGCCGCCCCCTCCCACCTCCCCAGTCCCCACCCTTGTAAGTGATAAGTTTCACTTCGTTTACCCTTTATCTCGATTACATTCCATGTTTCAACACATAATTCACTACCGTTGCTGGGGTTTCCCCCCAAAAAGATAAAGACAGTCCTATTGCCCAGGAAGCATTTGATAGTTCTCCATTGCTAAGAATATGGAAATATTAAGTCCTGCTGTTTGTTACATAACTTTTCTTTTTCCCCCTTGCCCCGCGCCACCGAGTTCACGCCTGTTTAGTAATCGCCAAGCTGACAAAGGGAAAAAAAAAACAAAAAGGATGGTTACTTCCCGTCATCAGCAGGCGTGGGGCTCTGGCTTAGTTGATAGTCTAGTAGAGTGTCTGCAAGCAGTTTCTGGAACCAAAGGTCTCGCGCTGGTATCGGCTCCGGCTCGAGATTCCACCAGCGTCCCACTGTTTCATGTATATAATTTTCCCCTTATATCCCATTCCCACGCCACCAGGTCTGTTTGCTTAATGGACATCACACTATGGTTGACGCCACGCCACGTTTCTTCCCGAGAAAGAAGGATATTTCTTCTCAGCCGGCGTGGGGATATAGCTAAGTTCAGTCTAGAGAGATGGCTACCATTTTGATTGCCTTCAATATTTCAGCAAAAGTCTTACTATTCTTGTTAGGATCTCCCACAAAAGTCCGACCCAATAAGAAGGAAACATTACATATTGCTGATGCAATATGTAATGCATATTGCAATATGTAATATGCGGCGGCGCGGTTTTGGGTTTCTGTATAAAGTCCAGGGAAAGTACAACCAGAAATAACATCACTACAAACTTTTACCCCTTTTATGGTGCTCATAAGATGGAGAAACCTAGAGAGAGGTTCGGCGTCTCCATTTTGCGCTCAGAAAGCCGTGGACCCTGCGCTGTGCTCGGGAGGAAGGGATTGAGAGAGAGAGGTTAAAAGAATTGGGGAATTCCCGGTTTCCACTCTCGCAGCCCGCCGTGGGGTCTCCGATCCCGTGCCGGAATTAGTTCAGTGGGCTGCTTGGAGTCCAAGGGCGCGCTTTTGGGTTCTTCCATCATATTCGATCTGCAGCACAGTCAAAAGGCTCAGTAATGTTTTATAGTCCAAGAACTTTTTAGAATTTAATGACCTCTTCGTTTATTGCCATGAGACATTCTTTTTTCTAATTCATTATTTTTAATAAAGTATTGATTTTTGTATCAAAATATTTATTGCCAATATTCCAAATAATCTCAAATACTTAAAATTCTTTTGTACAGAGCCTCCTGAACTCAGTGTTGCTAACTTGACTGTCAGTGCTCCAGTACAGTGCTACTGTACCTAGGCCCAGCATTGTTAAGGGACTCCAGAGCTACCCTATTAGTACGGGGTTCGGTGCGCAGTGCCATGAGTTAGACTCACAACCTCAAACACTCTAGGCACTTGTCAGCTGAGTTAGCTGCCTGAACCAACTTTAATAGTTCTTTAAAAGTATTTTTTCATGTTGCAGTAATGTAATATTAATATCTTTTCAAAAATATTTTTATTTTATCACCATGTGGAAAGTTACAAAGTTCTCAGGTTTATGTCTCAGTTATACAATATTCAAACACCATCCCTTCACCAGTGCCCATATTCCACCACCAAAATCCCCAGTATACCCCCCGCCCACGCCCCCCACCCCCAACTGTATAACTGATGAATTTCACTTCATTTTCTCTTTACCTTGATTACGTTCCATATTTCAACACAAAACTCACTATTGTTGGAGTTTTCCCCCAAGAAAGACAGACCTACTAAGGAAGCATTTGATAATTAGTTTTCCATTAAAAGATTGTATGTTTTCAGTTTTTAGAAAAGGTCTAATGTGGCCGCGAGGTTCGGATATATCCCAGTCCCACATCTGGGAGCCGTGTTAGTTGCTGCTCAGTGTCGCCGGGACTCCATCTGGAGAAGGTGTGCTGGCTGTAGCTCCTCCGTCAGGATCCCCGGTGATGGTGGCCCCGATTCGTGTCCGGAGCATTGTCCGGGCCGAGTTGCTGACCAGAACGCCTGGCTGCTTCTCTGTTGAATGTGATGAGATGGCGCCGAGGGTGGGTCGAGGGCGTGACTTTTGGCAGCCGGGACCACTTGGAAGCTGGGCTGGCGCCGCCCCACTCCAGTGCCCCCCCCCCCCGAGGCTCGGATGTGTCCCAGTCCCGAATCCAGAAGCCGTGTTAGTTGCTGCTCAGTGTCGCCGGGGCTCCATCTGGAGAAGGTGTGCTGTAATATTAATATCTTAAGGTTGTATTCAATTTTAGCACAATATCATTGCTCAAAGAAAAAGATTTTTCTTTTCATTTTCTTATTTTAGGATGATTTTATTCTATTTTATCTACACTACTTGAATCTTTATATAACTTCCAAATGGTTTTTATTTTTTTTATTTTATTTTTTTTTAAACTTTTTATTAAATCACCATGTGGAAAGTTACAAAGTTTTCAGGTTTATATGTCAGTTATACAATATTCAAAGACCCATCCCTTCACCAGTGCCCATATTCCACCACCTGAAACCCCAGTATACCCCCGCCCCCACCCCTTACCCCCTACTGTATAACTAATGAATTTCACTTCATTTTTTCTTTACCTTGATTACATTCCATAATTCAACACAAAACTCACTATAGTTGTTGGAGTTTCCAACCAAGAGAGAGAGACCTACTACATTTGATAATTAGTTTTTCATTGCTGGAAATGAAGAGATATGTAGCCCCAGTGCTACAAGTACATAACTCTCTCTCTCTCTTTTTTTTTTCCTTTTTCCTTTTCCCTTTTTTTTTTCCCCCTAATCCCCCTTCCTGCGCCTCATAGTATGGTGTACACCATGCCGCGTCGGCCAGCGTTGGGCTTGTGCTTAGTTCACAGTCCAGAGGTGGCTGCTACATTAAAAACCTTCAATATTTCAACAAAAACTTACTGTTATTATTTGGAGTTTCCCCCCCAAGTCAGACCTGTTCAAATGGAACCGCTTCACATTGCTGACAATTATAAATGTTAAGTCATTAACATTAACCGACAGCGTCCGCGCGATTTTGGATTTCTGTATAAAGTCCAGGGAAAATTCTGCCAGAAATTACATAGCCCAGCTCACAGTCCCAGTGCATTGCTGTAAGAAGTCTCTGAATTCAAAGTCTTTAGACGCAGAGGGTCCGATTTGCGCTCAGCGGCTCCGGATTTATCTGGGCCGAGGGTGTGCCGGTTACGCCCCCTTCCCATGAGTTCCTGGGAGCCCCAAAAGTAAAAACCGAATACCTGTGGGTTTGGAGTCACAGAAGATGGCGCCTGCCACGTGGGTGCCGCCAGGCCGCTGCTTTCCGTGCAGGAAGGCAGAGTGGGGAGGAAAAAAATCCACCCCCCGGCAGCACAGAGTTGTAGCCCAGTTTGGTGTCCCAGTGCATCGCTGTTGGATGCTGCGCTGGATGCCCGAATGTGTTACATCTCTGGAATCAAAGTCTTTAGGCGCAGAGGGTTCCCCAAATGGTTTTTAACCTTTGTTTTTCTGATCCTCACTTGAACATCCACTTTAAAATGGTCTTTGGATGTAGTAGCATCTATATTTTTTATACAGCTTTATTCTGTCTAATGCATTTTGAGTCACAAGCTTCTGATCTGCAGCAACTTTCATTTCATTACTTGTTGATTTTGATATTTTCTCCAGTATTTGTAATTTTTAATTATATAAAGGAATATATGTTTATCATAATGTAGTACATTTTCTAGGTTCTCTACCTATACAATAAACAATATGCAACTAGGTAAAAATAGAGAAACATAAAGAAAAAGAGAGGGGTTGGAGCATTCTTTACAAAATTTGGTGAGAATTTTCTGCCATGTATTTAAAGTTTGTCAAATTTCTTAGTTAAAAGACAGACATACTTTTCTCATACATAGAAAGTATTTGTTCCTATAACTGATTCTCTATTGAATTTCTTATTCTATTTTTATTCTATGAATGACTAGTATTTCTACAGAAAATTACTTTGCCTGCAGATTTGTATTTTTTAAAGATTTTCACTCTAAAACTTTTACATTTAGTTCAATCTGTTACATTACAATGGCTATATCGACTTTTTCATAATATTATTGCTTTCTTTGTCCATATCATTTATTTTATTTTCACTAGATTTCTAGGTTATTTTCTTATTGATATATTGATTTTTTTAATTATTTCTTAAGTTTTGTAGCCATACCTGGTAGTTCTCAGTATTACTCCTGAGTGTCCTTGAGCACTCGTGGTGGTGCTCAAGGGACAATTTGTGGTGTCAAAGACCTAATTAGTGTCAATTATGTGCAAAGGCAAGTGTCTTAGCCTCTGTATTCTCTCTTTGGCTCCAATTTGTTTGTCATTTGAAACTGCAGGCATTGCTTTTTAAAATATTGTTTATTTATATTTTATTTTTTGTTTAATTTCTTCTTAATTTGTCTTGGCATAAATTCTTTTAAAGATTTTAATATTATTTAATTTTGTCTTTTTATAAATAATAAAAATTAAATAATGCATTTGATTTGAAAATTGTATTAACTTTAGTCCACAGGACTTCTTATAATTTCCTCCTTATTTCATGAAATACACAGACATTTGTGATTTTTAAGATATCTTACTTGTATAGAGGTATTCTACCGATTTATATACTACTATAAAAGAAAATTTGATTACTGCCATTTAGTAATTACAAATTGCAAAAGGTGTCATAAAAAATTTGTAGGTTTCTTGACTGCACTGATTTTTATATATCAAAACAAGGGTTCCCATTAAATTTCTTCTTTGACTTTGGATACATGTAAGTTTTTAATCTTTTCATTGATAATGTAGAATTCTACTTTAGTAACTTTTCATTATAAGATGGTTTAGTATCTGTTAACACACTTCTGGATATAAATATGCAAGTATAAGTTTAACACTGCTATTAATGCAAAAGGCGAAGTGAAAGACAGAATCTAAGAAATGTAGAAACATGGAAATTCTTTTAAGGTTTATTTTTGATTAGTACAAGAAGTTTGAAGTTTTAAAATTTTAATAGTCAAGTGTACATTGAAGTAGAAATGTATAAATAATAGGGAGTAGAATGAAATTACTAGTTATCAACATAAATTCCTATTTCAACTGTCATTCTTACGATGAATGAAGAAAAATTAGAACAATTGAGAAAAAAAATAAATTCATTGTTCAAAATAAGACATTCTCTACTCTAAATAATTTAATTTTTTTTGGAAGTTCTTACTTTCAAGTTAAATAATCTTGATATGCAAAGCCTCTTCAGTTTCTAAGTGTAATAATTCAAAATTTGGGCAAATCAAGGAACAGTAAAATAGCTTAACCAATCAATAAAACTACAGCAAAAGTGAGAGCCAATCTAGAGAGTAATAAATAACACCATAATAATATCTGATTAACATAAAATGCTCATAATGAGCACTGTAAATTGCTTACTCTAAAACAATATGTTCTCAGAAACTATTAAGACCTACATTAAACCAATAAAAATCAAAATTTAGTAATTTGTCAAAGTTATTTACTTCCATTCTCCTTGGTGACTTTTAAAATGAAAACATCAATTGCAGGATAAAATTTTATAGAGAGCCCAAGTTTTATAACTTTTTAAATGAGGTATTTTATTTTAATTAGTAGAATTAAGCTCTTACAACTAAATGACAAAAAAATTATGTTAGACTTGTTTATTACATGAGTTTGTCAAAAATATGTTGACTCATTTAATCTTTGCAATAAACATTACTAACCAGTACTACTATTGAGCTAAAATGTAAAAAAAAAAAAATCATAGTATTATATAATCTTGCTATGGTATAATAAACAATTTCCTATTGTAAAATGAGACACTGAGTTACAGAAAGGTGTTTCTTGGAACCAGGACTTGAGGACATGCTTTATATTGGGAGGTCAGATTGGAAGTTCATAGTCTCCAACTGCTACTAGAAGTAGCCCCCAAACACTGCTATATATGATTTCCCTCTCATCACTCCTCCAAAACAAAAAATCTCCTGTGCCTGGTCACAAGGTAAGTGATAGACTGGAAATTGATAGACAACAATGTACTTCAAAAATACAATGGCTATTGAATAGTGGAATTAGATAGTTGTTAAATCCATAGGAACTTTTCTCTCAGTTGTCTACCTTTACACACTGTTAGAGTCTTTTTCTGAATTTGACTTAATTTTTGGATCAAAAGAATATGAACCGTTTCAGAGCTTACATGACTTATGTCACTCTTGAGCAGAACTCAAGGGCTAGTTGGAATATTGACATTCTAACAATTTGCAAAAGAAAATTAATTTGGCCTAACTTCAATCAACTGTGGTTATTTTTGCAGGGGTCCTTTCACTGTAGATAATAAAAAGAGAAAAACTTTTCCAAATAGTGAGCCATTATTAGCAAAAAAGAAAAATTAGCTCTGAGGCAAAAACTAAGAATCAGGATAATCTAGGAATGATCCATTAGCTAAGGTACAGTATAATCATTGATTAGCTTCATCCTAGTTTCTCTTTTAGGCAATCATAAACTCTTTCATATTCAACTTGATTTCCATACTTGTGAGTAAAGTCAGATATACAAATATCCAAGAATTTTTTGGAAATAAATTGAATGATATACAAGTTATCATTTTCCCCACAAAATGAGCATGATTTGTTGAGTAAATTTTCACAAAATAAATATGTTATACAAAATGACTATAGGCTCTAAATAATTATTTTTTTCTAAAAGGAAAATATCTGGGTATTTTCCTAATCGTGTATATTGGGAATGGTGTGAATAATGAAATAATAGGGAATTATGCATTCACAAAAGTATGAATGTTTAAAAATCCAGAAACTAAGTGGATAGTATGTAAATCTTATATTATAATGAGAGATCCCAATTCTACATATAAAATATTGATGATCTCATGTAAATTCACCAGTTGTCAAGGCATAAGAAATTTTGAAAATATGCATAGAATTTTTTTTAAAAGATGAGGGAAATTTGTATGATTTAATTTAGATAAGTATCAGAGGTTCACCCATTCATTTTTGTGCTGTGAAAACATATTTGTTATGCTACATAAACACAATTATATTATGGAATAAAAGACAGAGTGTGATAGTTGTCAGAGAAAATATCAACTTCAATAAAATTCAGGTGTATCTGCAGTTTTGCCCCTCAGTTTTCCCAGGTATATAAATATACTCTTCTGTACTAAAATGTTTTATTTCATCATATTATAAATATCAAATACTTTGTTGAATAAAAATTTTATCATAAAATGTTGAACTTCAAATAAAAGAACTTATTGATTAAAATCCTAGAAGTACATGAATAACTATCTAAAGTCAAGGATAAGGATAAGGTCAAAGATAAGAGTGGAGGCTTAGTAAGACATTGATAAGAATTTACATTTAATTTCAGTCTTTACAACTCTTTTCCATTAAATTGCTGATAAATAAATATAGGTATGGTCTCCTTTCTACTGTCAGGAGTGATCCCTGAATGCTGCAGAGTTGTGGCCCTTCTCACCAAAAAAATTGTAGAGCTTGAATTTAAAACTATATCCACATGTTCTGGGAATAAAGTTACTCCTATTCAATTTACTACTGTTTTTAGATTAGTAAACAAAAATAATTGCATAAAATATGCATCTTAACACTGAAAGTTTATAACTTTACATTTAACATGATTTTTGGTTAAGTATGTCACCACAGGTAAATAAGCCATTATATTCCTAACAATATTTTATACACTATCATGCAGACTTCTAATTTTTCTTAAATATTTACATTACTGTTCTGAAAAGTAACAAGCTAAGGATTAATGTTTTCTATTTAGATGTAGTAAGAGGTATTTTTAAAATATCATGCTCAATTTGGTGACAATGGAGCAATAAAGGTCTACATAAAACAGTATAAAATATATGCATCTTTTATAAAATTTACATTCCTTTCATCAGGATAACAGTTTTAAACATAATTAACCAGACTTTTATAATACAGAAAATTATTTATTATTAAATTTTTATCATTAAATTAATTATAGTTAAATGAATTATAATTTTCATACATGATAATAGACCCATGTTATCTTGAGATGTTAATGCAAATAGAAAATGCTAATAATTATAAAATTTTATTACTGCAGGAATTACTTATTTCCTACTCATCACATTTCTTGATGTAAAAAGCACAATTTTAAGCCACTACTTTATGTCTTACTTTTCTCTTCCACTTACCATCAAATTTTAGCTCTTACTGCTTTTATAATTCTTCAAGTGTGGTGTTGCTTAGTTTGATGAATCTTACTTTTTCACCGTTCTAAATAACTATCTTTGGCTCAAGATCAAGCTTATTAATGCTATTATTATTATTATATTATTCACTCGGTTTAAAAATAAACTGGAAATCCACATCAGGCTGTTTTCACTCCAGGTGCCCAAGAGGAGGGCAGGTGAGAACCTTCCCTGCCCCAAGGGACCCAGCCCCAGAAGACGACCTCCACTACCCAACCACCACCACACTCCAGCCTGCTTTCTGGACTTCTGGCATAGGTGAAGTCCCATGAAAACCAGATAATGTGGAACTTTGTGACCTTGGACTCTGGACTCAACCGGACCAGAAGCAGAGATCCTCTGCCTGCTATCTCCCAAACTCCAGTGACCCAGGGATCATACCCATAAAACACACCCTGCCACACCCTGCCGGCACCAGATAATCTCATGACCACCCTCAAGATCTCAATGGCTGCTCCTCCCAGACAGGAGTATAAAATGAGGCCCCATAGCCATGCAATGGAACTCTGCACCAGGCTGTTTTCACTGGGGGTGCCCGGGTGATGCAGGGTGAGAACCCTCCCCACCCCAAGGAACCCAGCCCCAGCAGCCGCCACACTCCAGGCTGCTTCCTGGACCACATGGCTGAGAAGTGGCCACATGACACATTATAAGATGCTTTCTACCCATTTTTCATAATTACCACACCATATTTGATGGAGTTCAGACGGTAGGCAACAAATCATAGAGTAACATATATATTTATATATGTTTATGAAAAACGATATTCATAGAAAAATGAACTAGTCCCTGACTTTCCATTGATCTCAATGGAACGAACATCTCTGAATGCAGCAGCTATGTGTACCTGGGTCGAGAACTCAACATGAGGAACGACTTGGTGCCACAACTGTACAGGAGGAAGAGAGCAGCATGGAAAGCCTTCAAGAGCGTCGAAGAAGTGGTTAAGAGGATGAAGAACCTCTGGCTCCGGGCACATCTTTTTGATTCCACTGTTCTTCCTGCACTAACATACACCTCAGAGACCTAGGCCCTACACAAACAGGATCATCATCATCATCATCCCATTGATCATCGAATTTCTTGAGCGGTCTCAGTAACATCTCCATTCGTCCAAGCCCTGAGATTTTAGAAGCCTCTCTCTACTCATCCTTCCAATGGTGCCATACTGGAGTCTCTTTCAGGGTCAGGGGAATGAGACTCGGCTTGTTACTGGTTTTGGCATATTAATACACTATGGGGACCTTGTGAGGCTCTCCCATGTGGGCAGGAAACTCCCAGTAGTTTGCCAGGTTCTCCCAAAGGCAGAAGTAGGCTACAAGATATCTTGCTTTTAAGTCTCTTGTTGCTGGCCGTTGACAGGATTACATGGTGCCGGGGGTAGTCCCTGGGTATGACTGCCTAGCTACTGGGAAAAAATGGGAAATCTGGGCAGAGGAGACCCAGTCCAGATCGGAGCAGCCTTAAAGATCTCAGCCCCGGGTTCCACACACCTGGTTTCCTCTGCCGGTTCCTTCATGCGTGAGGCTCCTCCGAATGTGTGGAGAGGGGCCTTGAGCATGGCTGTGGCTAGGCTCTGAAGGACTTCTGCTGCCAGAAGGTTTGCTCAGGGTGGGGAGGGAAGCTGGAGTACATCCCTTCCAAGGACGCCCCGGGGAAAGACAGCCAGGCACACAGGCAAGAGACTCTCTGCCTACGCAAACAGGATGAGAATGCTCTTTGGGTTCTAAAGAGGAATCTAAAGAGCTATGATAGGAGTATCACATTTCACTCAAGTGGGAGAAGGAATCCGGAGTTCCAACCTCCATCAACAGTCATGAATCAGGGACACTGTTTCATTTGCCAAGGCATCAAAAATCAGATGGGCCACACACGCAGTATGACTCAGAGACAACCACTGGTCTAGAGCTGTTACCAACTAGATTCCATGGAACATCAAAAGTTCATGTGGCCACCCACCAACAAGATGGTCAGAATTCTTCCTCAAAACCCTGAATGAATGATTCGAGGCTCTTCCTGTTCCTGGAGCAAGCAAATGCTATTGGGCTACACTAGCACGTGACAGGGACAAATGGAGACATTACTGGTGCCCGCTTGAGCAAATCGAAGATCAACGGGATGACAAGTGATGACAAGTGATATAATATATATACATATATATTTATATATTCATATTCCTCTTGGAGAGCCAGGCAAGCTATCGAGAGTATCCTGCCCGAATGGTCAGAGCCTGGAAGCTACCCAGGGCATATTCGATATGCCAAAAACAGTAATGATAGGTATCATTTCCCTGACCCTGAAAGAGCCTCCAATCATTGGGAAAGACAAGAAGAGGCTGCTAAAATCTCAGGGCTGGGAGGAATAGAGATGTTACTGGTGCTTGCCAGCTCAAGTAAATCGATGAACAATGGGATGACAGTGCTACAGTGATATATTCATTCAGCCACTTATCATGACAAAATGAATTATCAAGCAATTCATCATATGCACTCTGATTTTTTTAAAATGTTCATTCAGCTTGTATTTATTTGCAAGGTGACAAAGATAATTGAAAATTATCATTGTGGAGAGGGCAAGGATTTCATGAAGCTTCAGTGAACAGAGCAATGGGTTGGAATTTTTTAGGAGTGAACTACACAAAGATCTCCTTAACAAGCAATTATATATATATACATATATATGTATATGCATACATATATATTTGATATCATATCACCTGAAAGAGAGACCTTGTAGACAATTTTCTTTCAAACGATTCATTTTTTTTTTGACTCACAATTATTATAGAAACTAGAAGGCAGCCTCAAGTTAATGTTTTGGTTGATCCCAAACATGAAAGGGATCCCAAAGTTCCCCTTTCATAATACTGCCACTAAGAAGTCCTCTTTCTCGAACTTCAGATCCCATACTGTCTCCACTCATTATTTTATCTTGTTCCATCATTCTTCTGCAACTAGTAGTTGTTGTAGAGGATGCAAATAATCTGATAAATGCAGTAGGAAGAGATCAAAAAAGCAGAATTTACCCTTCCTCCCTCTCCTATGTCCTGATATCCATTTGAAATAAGAGAAAGACAAGGTGAAGTGCCCAATCAGTATCAGATTTCTGGTAAACTAAGGGTGAAGAATGAATTGGAGTGGAAAGCAAAATTAATCTCAACCAAATTTTGAGTACATTTAGCAGAATTCTTCTATCTTAGCTATTTCAAGCATGTAATTAGGCTCTTTCCAGGACCATTTTTTTTTTCTGGAATTTTGATTATCAATAGCATGACTTTGAAAAACATGTTTGATTTATATTTATCGTATCCTGATATATGTATATTATAAGCTTTGAATTATTAAAAATATTTATTCTGAAATTGTTTTAATTTTAAAAATACCACTATCAATTCAAGAAATAAAACCTTAAATATTTTAAATAATTCTGGATGTAAAAGGAGCTCTTTTATTTTAAACATCTTAAACAGGATTACTCAGGAACAGTTTACTTCTATCTAAAAGAGAAGTGTGTCAAGCATGGAGCAGATTATTTTCAGATTTGGTTAATTGGCTCATTTAGACACTCTGTCTGGGGCAGAAGACATAAATCTCTCAGATACCAAATATACTCACTGATTTTAGTGTCCTTATTTATTGTCAGTATGTTGAAAAGGTTTTATCACACATGTGAAGACAGAGTAAAGTGATTATTAAAAATTCTAGATTCATTCTTATGTGGATTGATAAGTGTTCTGCTTTTACTTAGCACTGTAGCACTGTTATCCCATTGTTCATTGATTTGCTCAAGCAGGCACCAGTAATGTCTCTATTGTGAGACTTGTTGTTACTGTTTTTGGCATATCAAATATGCCACGGGTAGCTTGCCAGGCTCTACTGTGTGGGCAGTATACTCACGGTAGCTTGCCGGGCTATTCGAGAGGGACAGAGGAATTGAACCCGGGTCGGCCGCGTGCAAGGAAAATGCCCTACCCACTGTGCTGTCACTCCAATCCTGCTTTTATTTGATAATAAAAAAATATTTTAATATTTCAAATTCTTCAAAATGAGAATTTGGAGTATTTTCTCCATGTTAGAACTTTGAAAAATAAATATTTTTAGAAAAGGAAGAAATAGATTATTTAAAAAGTAGACATACAAATAAATAGTTTCCAGTCAAAAATCTAGAGGAATGCTTACTTGACTATATTAGTATAATAAACAAGAGAGAACAATCTTATCACTCAAGCCTTGGTTTACTGAAGATAAAATCAATTAAACTAAAATTCAATAAGATAAAATGAAATTAGATTTAACTTTGCTCATGATACAAAGTGATTAAAACTTAAGGTAATCTGAATGCTACAAACAACTAGCTGTATATATTACTTTAATAATTTTTACTATCTTAACTTTCGCCTGCTTTGAAACATCTCCAGTCTAAAAACAAGCAATGTACATTTATACTGAAGTCTTCGTCAGATGGGTAGAGATGGAAGAATATTTTGACAATCTTTACAGAGAAAGTGGTAGTAAGGAGTAACAGGTAGATTCAGAAAGTATTGTTAGTAGGAGAAGGTCTTAAGTTCTTAGTCAATGCTAAGAAAAGGTGGTGGTTAACTATTATCTGATCCATGTTTCAAAAAAATAGAATAGCCTTGATACTACTGAATGCCTTTCATTATGGTGATTGGCTTCTCATTTGGCAATCTCCACAGGGACTCTTTCAGTTTAAAACGTGTCTGTAGAAAGATAAAAAAAAGTATTTGGTGGTTCCTTTTCACTAAAAATGAATAAATATTTTTTCTTCTAATTGTTCTTTCCAAAGAAACACCTGGTACTTTGGCCAATGTGAAGGTGCCATTTTTCTGCCCTAGATAGCAGGCACATGATTCTGCCCATATATTTCTCTACCAGTAGGCATGTGATTATTGAATTTTAATTCATATAGCTGTTTGACATCTAAAAAATCCAAGTCAATATATGAAGATTTTCTAAAACTCTAAGATTTGAGAGTACTTATAAAAATTAGTTTTATATTTTTTCAAATGTGCAGATGACCACACTGAGAAGAAAATCTTCGAATACCTTTTAGAATAAGAGAAACACCATAGCATCACATCATTTTGCATTTTTATTTAACAAACTGAGGAATAAAGTTTCAATGTTGTTTTTTAATGTAGCTAACAATGCAATATTTTTGCAATGTTCTTAATTCCTAAATTTGCTCAGAACCTTGTATTCATCTTTGTCTCTGTTATTAAAAGTACTTTATATATATAATAAAAGCAATAATGTACACTTTGTTTTATGTCTTGGAGTTGGGGCAAGATTTGTAATATATTTTAGCTTTTGCAAGCAAGACTAGTTGACAAGATAGAAATTAGAAAAAAAGCCTTCGTTAATAGAAAACTCATGCCAATGAAATGGAGTTCATCCATTAGAACAAACTAATAGCATCTGAACAAAATATAACATCATAAAGACTGTATTGATTATATGTACACACATTAATATTATCAATTAAAAAAGCAAATTTAAGGGGCTGAAGAGATAGCAACAGAAGATTAAACACTTATCTTGCATGTAACTGACCTGTCTCCCACCCCAGAAACCACATATGGTCCCTGAGCATCTAGCATCACTAGCTATTTTTTTTAATTAAAAAAGATCTTTATTCTAAGATATCCAAATTCTTGACAAAGAATGTTGAACTGTTTTTTTTTTATTTTTGAAGCATACATTGCTTCTTTCTAAAAGATTATCCACCTAAAATATAAAAAGCAAAACAAAAAGTTAAACACTTTGAACTCTTAAAATCACAGTTTGTCTGCAGTGATGTGTTTAAAATACCCTTGTTCTGTTGAATTATAAGATACAAACTTTGGTAAAGCAAGAAAAAAAGAGAAATATGAAAAAATAACTAAAAAATAAACAGAATACCCCCGAAGTTAAAGTTTTTTCAGAAACCTACATAACCACAAAAAAATCAGTTAGAAAAAGTATATACATATGTGCATGTATTTATATGTATGTATGGTCCCTCTTGGTAATTCTCTACCGGAAGCCTTGAAGTGAAATTTGATACAGATTGACTGGAACCCAGACCACTTCCAGACACTATCCTGGCAAGGGAGATCAGGTCAACCAGTTGCCTAAAATGATTGGTATTGTGAACAAGGAAAAAGATCCCTTAAGCTCAGGAAGAAAGAACCCCAGACATTTGAATATGGTTTCTTTGAGAGTAGGTGAGCTATGGGTGAAGGATATGTGTGTGAGAGAACACAGGGAGTGAGCATGTGGAATTGACTGTGTAGAGAAGGCCCTGGAAGAAGTAGCTCTGTGGGGTCTTCAGCTCTGTCAGCACTGGAAAAAGCCTCAGTGTGCCACCCATTAAAAGGGCAGGAAGGGCTCTCTCTGGCTAGAATTGGGGCCAACAGGAATTTTTTCTTCTTCCAGTAACTTTTGACCAGGTGATACCAGGACCACTCCACCTGGCCCATCCTATTCTGGTCCATGTGATTCCTGAGCACAGAAACAAGAATAACTCCTGAGCACTCTATGACACCTACCCCACTCCAAATTTTTTAGAACCACAAGTTTTAAAATAATATACACGAAGACTAAGATTCTACTTAAAGTTGAAATAATTTTTTAAAAAACTACACAAAATGACATATTTTTAGTTATCCATACCTATGTGCTAATGTCATAAAAGAGCAAGGTCAACATTTATGCCCGAGCCAGCCACAAGCTTTTGTAAATAATATCATTAATATCTTTGGTATTTAAGCACACCCATCCACTTATGTATCATCATGACAATTTTTATATTCTAATAGTTTAGTTTTATAATTATTCACCGTTCACTACCTAACACAGGTAGTGTTTCATTTATTGAAACAATAAAATTGTTTCATTATTTCATTTATGAAACTCAGTAAATATTTTTAGTACAATTAACGTGGAAATATCAGGTCAATAATAGTCAAGTATATCCTGAACACGGAAAAATAAGTGTTAATATTTGCCTTTATTGAATACAAATTTCTCACTAAACTCTAAGGCTCTATCGAGTTAGATAACTATAGGAATACAACACAGAAAAGCAGATCAAATACACATATTTGTCACTTGTCACTTGTCATCCCGTTGATCTTTGATTTGCTCTAGTGGGCACCAGTAATGTCTCCATTCATCCTTGAAGTGTGCTAGTGTATCCCAGTGGCATCTACTCGCTCCAGGACCACGAAGAGCCTCAAACCGTTCATTTAGGGTCTTGACAAAGAAGTCTGACCATCTTGTAGGTGGGTGGCCACACAGTCTTTTGAATGTCCCTTAGAATCTAGTCTGTAACAGCTCTAGTCCAGCGGTCATCTTTGAATTGCATTACGTGATTTTCAATACCTTGGCAACCAAGACAGCGTCCCTGATTCTTGATCTTTGATGGAAGTCAGAACTCTGGATTCGTTCTCTCACTTGAGTGAAACGTGATATTCCAAGCGTAGCTCTTTTGATTCCTCTTTGGGAGACCCAAATAGCGTTCTCATTTTGTTTTTGTAGGGCCCAGGTCTCAGAGGCATGTGTTAGTGCAGGAAGAATGGTGGAGTCAAAAAGATGTGCCCAGAGCCACTGGTTCTTCATCCTCCTAATCACTTCTCCGATGCTCTTGAAGGCATTCTACACTGCTCTCTTTGTCCTGCGCAGTTCAGGTGCCAGGTTGTTTATCATATTTGTCATTTCTCATTAGCCAACCTCTACTACCCAACCGCCACCACAGTCTATACCGCTTTCCAGACACTCGGGCCGAGCTACATGCATGAGTGAGGCCCCACAGAACCAGGTAATGCAGAACTTTGTGACCTTGGACTCTAGACTCAACAGAACCTGGGAATAGAGATCCTCTGCATGCTTCCCCCAATCTCTGGTGACTCAAGGGTCATACCATAAATCCCACCCTGCCGGTGCCAAATAAATTCCTCACTGGCCGACCTCCACCACCCAACTGCCACCACGCTCCAGGCCGCTTTCTGGCCACATCATAAACACTTCCTACCCATTTTTCATCATTACCACACCATATTTGATAGGGTTCAAATATCAAATATGATATTTGATATTTGAACCATAGGAACACCTGTAATGGCAATTAGAGACTGCCCTAAAAGCCTCCATCCCTCTCAGAGAGGCTGTCAAGCTACCGAGAGTATCATGCCTGCACAGCAGAGTCTGGCAAGCTACCCGTGGCCTATTCAATATGCCAAAAACAGTAACAACAATGGGCCTCATTAAATATAGCATCATTTTAACAAATGATGCTAATGTAGAAAATAAAGAAATTTTCAGTGATGTCATAGCTTTTGTATGGAAAATGAGTGTGACACCTTGATATAACATGTACAGAAAATTTTCTACATGAATTAAATTCACATACCAAAATTATAAACTTTTTAAAGAAAATGTGAAAATAGCTTTAGCTATTGAAGGGTTTCTTAAGCAAGAAACAAAGTTGTAAACCAAAAAAGAAAGTATTAACATTTATGACTATATTAAAATTTAAAGATTCAGTTCATCAAAATTACCACATACAAAATGAAAATAACAAATCATGAATACGAAGAAGCTATTAACACTACTCTTAAAATATGACTTTTAGAAAAAATTCCCCCTATCCAAGAAAAGCATATAAGTTAAAGAAAAATTGACACCATAGAATATTTAACAAAAGTTCAATAATAAGCAGCAAATGTATTAATCAAATCAAATATTTAATTTGATACATTTTTATGTGTTATACAACAGGGAATGGAAAGACAAAAAAGCATTTTCAGATGGAGTATATCTGTATGTTTTTGTATGCGTTTATTTTCCTTATCTTAATCATTTTTTTCAGTTGACACAAACAGCACTGTGAACTCATTCTTTGGAATGAAAACTGTCTTAGCTATATTTAAGTTTGTGATCTATAGACAAACTAGAAAGGATCCAGATGCACTGATTTTCTCGCTGCAGGAAGGAATGAATCCAGCTGAACTATTCAGAGCTACCATGGCTTTTCTTTGAAACAGGATATGACCACTGGAAATGGATGACAAGGATAAGAATCAATAAATAGGGGACAAGGGCATAGGAACCTGCTGAACAGACAGAGCAGAGATGATTTCTTATTGTGCTACATTGGTCAAAACTCTTAAATTCCCATCCTTATACCAAAAAGAATGACAGAACAATACTTAAAAATGCTTATTTTATGATTAAACCTAAAAGTTTATCATCATGCCTACGACTTAATGAGTACTCAATAAATATAAGCTGCTATTATTATTATTATTATTATTATTATTATTGCTATATAAATCATCAGCAGCTTGTAGCTAATTTTGCATTTATCCATTTTGTGTTTTTAAGTCATCTGAACTTTCCTGGTGGGTCCTCTAGTCTTAGCTCTGCATCCACAGATAGAGTCAAGAAGAGCTTCAGAGGTCATTATGTTTGGCCCATTTTATACTCCATAAATGAGTTCAGTCCTTCTATGTCTGTTCCTCTCTTTCTGACTCATTTTACTTAGCATGTACTCTCCACATCTATCCATTTATAAGTAAATTTCATGACTTCATCTCTCCTAATGGCTGCATAGTATTCCATTGTGTAGAGTCTGTGTTGCAAGTCATAATGCCCAAAAGTAGAGAGAGGATATGGGAATATTGTCTGCCATGGAGACAAGGGGAGGGTGGAAAGGGGGATATACTGGGGACATTGGTGGTGGGGAATGTGCACTGGTGGAGAGATGGGTGTTTGATAATTGTGTGATTGTAACCCAAACATGAAAGCTTGTTACTATCTTGCAGTGATTCAATAACATTTAAATTTTTTTTTTATAAAAAAGAAGAGCTTCAGAAAACCTAAAACATAGGAAGGACTTTCTTAATTCACTTCAGAAAAAAAATGTGTGTAAGTAATTTAGTATACATGAGCAGGGAATGTGTAGCTATTTGTGGGGATATATTGTTTCATATGAATTTCAGGAGTGTTCTATTTTTTTTTTAAATGTCATGGGTATCATTATAGGGACCACATTAAATTTGTATAGTGCTTGTTCAATATTGTTGAAATGGAAAAGCATAGAATAATTTTCTTTTATAAATTTAAATAATAACAGTGAAACAATTTGTTTTTCTTTACTTAATGTAATTTGTAATAGGTAATTTTAAACATAAATACACATATACTCAGCTCAAAATGATTGCTCTGATTTCAAACAATTTTGTCTCACAAAATCTTTTTATAATACTTTTAATAATTTTATTTTATATCAAGTAATGTATGTGAGATATCTATGTATAACTTGTGATGTTTTCTCTGTCAATGATAAAATTTCCATGAAAAATGAGTTTTTCAATAAAATAAAACTAGATCTGAAAGAACAACTTTTTAGCTCTTTTAGTGACAAAAATTATCATTAATGATTTATAAACATAAGTCTGAATAATTGTAAAGCTCATACATTTAACTATTATGCCAAACAACTTCAAATAATTAATAAAGCATATTTAATAAATAAATATTACACTCTTATAATCAAAGTATACTTATATTGATTTTAAAGAACTTTTTCTTAGCGATAGAACACCAGTACATATCTATAACAAGGAATTTGTTATGCTTACTTCACTATCTTTAGGAAATTGCAGACTCATTGAGGAATAATTTTTCTGAGAATGCAGTAAAAGCTACTTAATGTATTTTATTTTTTCCACAAAATTTTAAGGGGTAGTAATATAAACAATAAAACAATGTTTGAATAAAGACTTAGCTTCTCACAATATCTGTTATCTTTTTTAATATTTCCCTTTACATTTGTAGGTTCATGAAACAAAATATATTGAATTCCTTTCTGGAAAATTAAATACAGTATGTAAAATCATTTCATTAAATATAATCTTAAAATTATGACTCAAGCAGAGACAATATGTGTAAAATGAGTGATAATGAAGCTCTAGTAAGGAACTGTAGTAAGAAAATGTGTTTCTTTCAAATCATGTCTCTTCAATGTCTTCCTCTTTAGCAGACCTCCATACACTAACTACTGAAACAAAGGCCAGGTGCCTTTTTTATAAATTTTTATTTGCAATCAGTGAGTTAGCATCTTATCTATATTCTGCTAATCATGAATGTGTGAGAAGACACAGGCACATGTATACTTGCTAAGGATTTTCATGGATATGTTAGTATGAAATGCTCTCAAATTCAGAATCTGGTTTTGCAACATTGGGCAATTTGCTACTTATTTGTATTTTCTTGTTTTTGTTTGTTTTGAAACTCAAAGTTTGAGGTGGGGGACACTTTTACACTGGTTTTCATGAGATAACGCAGTTTGTGATATATTCTAAAAAGAATCACAGAACCAAGTAATATAATAATTCCTATTTTATACAAGCTCTGACATTCTAGAAAAATTACATTAAAAATGATGACCTGTAAGAATTCCGGTATTAAGAAACAGAAAAAATTCTGATATTAAGTTTCTAATAAAAATTAGGTAATATTTCTATCAATGAGGCGGAGAGTATAAGTACATTATTAGGTTTTATTTAGTGTTTTATTTAGATCACACACTGTTTTGTTTTGCATTGTTATATAAAATTATTTCAGAGCCAGAATGCATTTTGATGTGTTTTATAACTCTAAATTTATGGATTTGGCAAATTTTGACATGTATTAAACATCATTCAAGTTTTAAAACTTGCCTTCATAATTTTAGCTAATCATTTGATAAAATTAGCATGCAGACTCTACTCTCAAGAATACACAAATAAATACACAAGGCTCAACAAGGAGCAAGAATTGCATGATTGTTAGAGGGTACTTTGTCACACCTTCTTTTCCCAAAGAGGATTTAATTAAATTCAGTGCTCTTTATACAAGTAAAACTTGTGACCATATGATACAATGCTTGATGACTGAAATTTTGCTCTATCATTCTACTAGGCTCTAGTAGCAAAGTGTTCCAAGTCATTGCATTTAATTGTCATTAAGTTATATACTATCTTTCTCATTCTTATGCTAAAATTAAATCGGACAAATACTGGTACTCTAAAAGCAAGTAATTTTTATCTTATAAATCCTAGAGAGTTGGTTTTGGTCTTGTTACTTACATTATTATCAATGAGAAGAAATGTGGTGAGGTTCTGTAAGGATCTGCAGTTAGGAAGATGAAGCTCTATAGCTTGGTCTTCTTTGTGTTTGATTTGACACTGATATATTAATAAAATGTTCTACATCTTTGCCTAATAAATGGAATTAATAATAACTTTGACTTAATGCTACTCTTTAAGCAAGGATTATACAGTATGTAATACTAAATTTTTGAGACCTTTTTTCTGTTTTTTTCTTACTAAGTTATAAACCTCTTAAGTGGAGACCTGGTCTTGGCTATCTCAAATGTATGTTATGATAAGATAGAGTTAGAAGAAAAGAAATAATTTTTTCAATATTCTTGTAGTTTTTTGATATTCAATAAATCAATATCCATTTGCAAATCATATTTATTATTAGAATCTCCTGCCCCCACACCAGGGAGTCTTCACCAGGGCACATCGT
Source organism: Sorex araneus (assembly GCF_027595985.1). Lineage (NCBI taxonomy): Eukaryota > Metazoa > Chordata > Mammalia > Eulipotyphla > Soricidae > Sorex > Sorex araneus. The sequence goes on along the minus strand of NC_073305.1, from coordinate 140,872,859 downwards.
AGTGGGGTGGGTTGAGTTTCCCTCCTTGCTCCAAGCACAGCCCTGGCAGTCGAAAACCTCCAGATCCCAGCCACAGCCATGCTCAAGGCCACTCTCCACACGCTCAGACGAGCCTCACCCATGAAGAAACTGACAGAGGAACCCAGATATGCGGGACTCGTGGCTGAGATCTCCAAGCCTGCTCAGATCAGGACTGGGCCTCCCCCGCCTAGATTCCCAGTTTTCCAGTAGCTTGGCAGTCACACCCACAAACTGCCCCCAGTGCCATGTAATCTCATGAACAGCCAAGATCCAGAGACATAAAACAAAGCTCCTGGAAGAGAGCGACGCAGTTTTTCCTGGAGCACACGGCCATGCAACTGTTTTAATTTAATTTTTTGTTAATTTATTTTTTCCCACATGGCAGAGCCTGGCAAACTACCAGAGCCTGACAAGCTACCCATGACATATTTGATATGCCAAAAACAGTAACAATAATGTGCTCTTCATGCTTCTGGAGCGAGCAGATGCCATTGGCCTACACTAGCATACAATAGGGACAAATGAAGATGTTACTAGTGCCCACTCAAGAAAATCGATGAACAATGGGATGACAGTGATACAGTGATTTATTTATTAAGTTTATAATAAAAGATAAAAAATCTCTGTCACTTTTCATTTTAAATTGCCAGAATTTTTCTTCCTCAAGTTTTATGTAGAAGATATAAATCTAACACAAATTTTTCTATTACTTTCTCCAAACATCTGGTAAGTTCCATTTACCTAAAAACACTTTATTGACTTTTAATTTCTATCCAGAACATACAGTTGCAGAAGCAAAACTTGGGATCTTGGATCAGAATTTTAAAGGTAGAAATGTAGAGACTTTTCAACTAATCTTTTTGTGAGGGTAAAAAATAATTCTCTAGTTGGTAGTAAAATCAGCGTTGAATTATTACTATATGCTAGTTCCACGGTTCCACAACACTTCATCTGTAAACTTCACCTTTGGTTGCTAATATTTTGAGAACTATAGCTTTATTTAAAAATTCAGGATTTCTTTAAAACATACATGTCACATACTTGCTAATTTGGAGTACCTCATAACTTCCCTGGTTTGAGATGACTCTTGCTATTGTTCTTGATTTAAGACACAGCTCCAATTGTTCAATAGAACTGAATTTACCATGGCAGGGAAACAGTGAGGTAGAGGTTGGGGTTCAGGACAGGCACTAAAACAATGATGAAGAAATCAGATACTCGGGTGGAGGGTTGGAATGTTGCATATATTAAAACAACTATTAAAAGTATAATAAATCACAATGAATAAAATAATTTTAAAAATATATAGTTTCACAGCCAGAGCTATAGTACAGCGGTTCGAGCACCTATCTTGGGTGCAGCTGACCTGGGTTCAATCCCCCATCCCATATGATCCCCCAGAGCACCCCAGGAATATTTCCTGAGTGCAGAGCCAGGAGTAACCCCTGAGCATAGCTGGCTGTGACACAAAAAAATAAATGATATAGTTTCACATCACTATCTATTTCTTATGTCACACCTCAGATGTGTACTTTTTTATTTTTTCTAAATAAAATGATTTAAAAAAAATATATAGCTTCAAGAACTCACTAAACCACATGTGTAAAAAGAAAAACATTTGTTTTCATAAGGACCTTGAAATAGGCATGCAACTGTACAGAAAAGAAAAAGCCTTTGCTTGATACATCAATTAAAAAAGTTATAAAGTACAGAAAACAGAAAAAAAACAAAGAAAACTGTAGATACTCCACATTCTCAGAGTACATACTACATTCAGCAATTATAACCATTCCTTTAATTGAGTACAATGTGGTTCCAATTAAACTTCTACTTTATCAAGATAAATAATTTAAATAAAGCTAGAGAAGAACGTGGAACTAATTAGTTCTATGCACATTTTGTCTTCATGTATTTGTTTCTAAACCCAAAGAATGAGGGCATTGGATCTAAATTAGTTATAAGTTTTCCAATAATAGCTTTAAAAAAAAATTTAAGCTGTTGAACACATTGCAGGCAAGCTTATAGGGTGGACCTGGTATGTGGACTGGGAAAATTGTCTGAAACCTAAATCAGCCAGAAAGCATAAAAGTTTTTGACACAAAAGATTCATATCAAATGCCCTGAAAAATCACTGAGATGCAGAAATTCAAGCCAAGTGCACAAAGCCTTCTCAAGAGGAGAGGAGGCTGGCTGCTGGAAGGAGAGGCTGCAACTCTGGAACAAAGGCCATTCAAAGAATATCAAAAGAAGACTATCAACTGCTCTAAGCTCTCCCTGTGGGCAACCAATCTAGCTTCTAGCATGAGGAACAGGGAAGGAGGGAGGCAGCTTATGTAAACTAACCTAGCAGAGGAAAAGTACAAGTTCACACCTCTCCCTTCTTGAGTTGGGTACTTTAATTTTTAGGGTGAATTTCTTGGGGAAATGTTGATTGTACATCCACGTTTGGATGTGTCTTTTTTGTTCGAGCAAAGCCTTTCTTGTATTTCTTGTATTCAAGTTCCCTCTTGGACACAAGTCTGTAGCACTGTAGAACTGTCATCCCATTGTTCGTCGATTTGCTCGAGTGGGCACCAGCAATGTTTCCATTGTGAGACTTGTTACTGTTTTTGGCATATCGAATACGCTAGGGGTAGCTTGCCAGGCTCTGCCGTGTGGGCGGGATACTCTCAGTAGTTTGCCAGGATCTCTGAGAGAGACAGAGGAATTGAACCCCGGGTCGGCCTCATGCAAGGCAAATGCCCTACCTGCTGAGCTATCGCTCCATTCAGGACACAAGTCTAAGTTTTATTTTTCTCCCCTGTCTTTATTTCCCGAATAAATGTCTTTACCTCATTATTTGTCTTCTGGAATTCTTTTCTATGAGGGAAAGGCAAGGGACACAAAATGTCTGGGTCAGATTTAGTATTCAGTTTCCTTTCCTGTAAAGGGCAAGTCTTTGCTCCTACCTGAATCCACCCTCCCCAAGAAATCAAGTGGCAAGGATCAACTCTGAACAAATGGACCTCAGGTACAGCTTGATTGCTGCCTTGGGGAGCTGGCCAGAATATGAGCAACTGTGCCATACATTGACTTTCATCAATCTGAAATTTCCCAAGTACTACTACCCCGGTGGCAGAAATGGGTATAGAGAAAGTCTTGAGGCTGTTACCTCTCTCTTCCCTGTTTCACATAAGCCACCTGGGGAACCCCACTTTGCCACTTGTGAGAGGTTGCTGACATTCAGGTTTTTATCCTCAAGCAGACAAAAAGGAACATAGAGTAAATGTGGAATTTAGAAATGGCTTTATTTAGGGTCAAGGAAAGAAAGGGAAAAGAATGCAGGGAAAGTCTCCCATGATAGGAGGAGAAGTCTTGTAAAGTAGAATTCTTGTGAAAGCCTGAAATCGTTCCTTTTTTATACATTTTTAATAAATGTGCCTAGGTAAGCATTTCTGTATTATGATCCAAAAATGCTGGCTGTTGAAACAGGGGAGAGGATGTTGAGATGATTATCTCCTGGTGTCTCATCAGACTAGGCCAGCCAGTTTATCAGGCACCTCCTAGACATTCCTTGTGACCTTTGATACAAAGTGATTTCTTTTTCAAGGGCCAATATCCCTAATTTTCCCATCTGTTTCTCTTGTCCGCATCACAATCACACGCTGAAATGCATTACTGCAAGCTTTTATAATTCTCCCATTTACTAATCAGCATCAACAAACATAAATTTCATTATTCAAAACATTTTTAAATGGTAGCACTTTACTTGTAAAAACACATTTAAATAAATTTTGTAAACACATATTTTTAAAAATTAAATACTTATTTATATCTGATAAATACCCACATTCATAGTAGGGCAGGATAGACTACTCCTTTCTTATGCTGATCAAAAACTTAGTTAGAAAATGTGGTGGGCTGAGTACTCTGATAATTTAATGAGTAAATAAGTAAAAAGTAAAAAATGTTAGTGTGGCAAACTAAGTTAATTATTAGTCTGAAAATATATATAACATTGTGATACCATTTTCCAGGCTAGTACACCATTTCAATTCCAAACACAATTATTCACTTAATAAATTGTAAAAATACTATTACAGTAATGACCATTTCTTAGTTTATTTCCTAAATAAAATGCTTATTCATTGTCATTGTTTATCTTCAAAATGCCATTTGAAAGAATAGATTGATTACTCTAACCTACTGAAAGCTTGTTAATCTGAAAAGAGAATGAGAGGAAGAAGCTACATATTTGTAAGGAAACCAACATCATCTTCCCAAATAGTTTCACCTTGCTGAGAGCTTAGATTCAGTTCTTATGATGAAAACAATTAACTTGAAATATATGACAGAAACTAACAAGATGGTGTGGATCCACTTTGAAAAAAAATCACTCAGATTTATGTGTGGGGAAGATTAACATAAAGGAAGCATGACAATACAGAGTGCTGAAATTTTAGATGATAAGGAGAAACAATGTCTACAGATAGACATGATGAGGGAAATGAAGATTAGTAAAAATTTACTGAGTCAAATGAAGCAGAACATTACCTGGATCAAATGCAAATAGAGTATGTGGAGACATTTATTTTTAGAGACTGTAGAATTAAATCATAAAATTAAAAACATTTACATGAAGAGATACAATGGGGCAACTACATATGGCAAAGATTTTCTCTGTAACCTGAAAAAGACAATACAGCAGCATAGGTCCAACTATAGATACAAAGTAAAATATTTTTTATTAATTTTTCATTTTGAGAATACATATATCATTATTGGCAATATATTCTCTATCATCTAGATGCCTTTTAAATAGTTGAATACATAAGGAAGTACTATAGTAAAACACTCACTCAATGCTTTTTAAAAATAATTTTGTTTTAATAACCATAATTTATTTATTTATTTATTTATTTATTTATTTGTTTTGCTCTCTGGTCACACCCTGCGATGCACAGGGCTTACTACTCCTGGCTCTACACTTACTCCTGGCGGTGCTGGGAGACCATATGAGATGCTGGGAATCGAACCCGGATCAGCCGTGTGCAAGGCACACGCCCTTCTTGCTGTGCTATCGCTCCAGCCCCCAATAACCATAATTTATAATGTAGTCAACAACAAGGTTTCATGCATACAATTTTCTGTTCCAATACCAAAGCCTCCACAGGACTATATCTTCGCTTCCACCGGTGTTTATTTTCTCAGGGTCCACCCCCAAACTCCGCACCCTCATGTCCTAGCTGATCACCAAGTTACACTAAATTCTGTAGATTCAGTTGCTCTGGCCAGCTGTTACTTCTTCATGATGTTTCTTTATAACCCACCTATGAGAAAAATATTCTGTATCTTTTCTTGCTTTCGGATGACTTCACTCAGCATGAGACTTTCCACTTTCCAAATTGCTTGAATTCATCTTTTCTTAAAGCAGAGTAGTGTTTTCATTGTGTATGTAAAACCAAAGCTTATTTATCTTGTTATCTGTTCTAGGACACTTGATTTTTTTCTAGACTTTGTTTGTCTTTGGGAACGGACATAGGAGTCCAAATGCATTTCTTGAGTAGAAGTCTTGGGACTTTGGAGTCAATGTCAAGAGGCAGAACTGCTGGGCCATATAAAAACTCAATTCTTAGTTTCTTTGAAAAGTGTTGATATTTTTTTCCAAAAGAATTGATACAGGCAACATTCCCAAAAGCAATGGATGAAAGTTCATTTTGTCCCATTACCATGCCAACATCAGTTATTTTTTGCTGTTTATGATGTGTGCCTGTTTCACAGGTTTGAGGTGATATACCTCCCTGTTGTTTTGATTTGCATTTTCCTGATGATCAATGACTCATACACTTATTTATATACCTACTTATCATCTGTGAATATTCTTAAGGAAGTTTCTATTCATTCCTTCTCACTTTTTGAATGGGGTCGTTTGTTATTTTCATGTTAAATTTAGTGGTGCTTTTTATATCTTGTATATTAACCTTGTCAGATGAGTAGTGGAAAAAAAATTCTCCCTTTCTGTGGTGTGTCTCTTTATTCTGCTCATCATTTCTTTTGCTGTGCAGAATCTTTTTAATTTAATCTAATCCCTTTAATTTTTATTTCTGATTGCTTGGCCAATGGGACTGAATCACTGAAGATGTCTCTAGATTGAATGTCAGCGAGCATTATGCTTGTGTGTTCATCAATATAATTTATAAATTCACTTCTGATATCAAGTTTTTGTTTCATTTTATTTATTTATTTGTTTGTTTATTTATTTATTTATTTATTACTTTTTGGGTTATACCCAGTGATGCACAGGGGTTGCTCCTGGCTCTGCACTCAGGAATTCCCCCTGATGGTGCTTGGGGGACCATATGGGGTGCTGGGATTCAAACTCAGGTCGGTCTTGTGCAAGGCAAACACCCTACCTGCTGTGCCATCGCTCCAGCCCCACTTTGTTTCATTTTAAATTGACTTTTATGCATGGCCTGAGACAGGAGTCTGAGTTCAGGGTTTTTTTTGTTTTTTGTTTTTTTGTTTTTTTAACATGTGACTGAGTAGTTTTTTCAACACCATTTGTTGAAGAAGCTTTAATTACTCCACTTCATGTTCTTAGTTCTTTATTTTGATGGCTTACTGTCCTTATACCTGTGGATCAGTCTTGTGCTTTCAATTCTATTCCACTAGTCTAAGAGTCTGTCTTTAATTTATTGTCACACTTACCTGATTACTATAGATTTATAGTATACATAAGGTATAAAAAAGAAAAGATTTCCATAATATTTTCTAGACTAGTTCTGATTATTCAGGAGAGTTCATTACTTTGTATATATTTCCATTTCTTTTAAAATAATAAGCTACATTTTAAACATTCTACACTAAAATTTGTTTTATTCAATTAAGAATTGTTTTGAATTACTGTGTGTGTATCTCAAGAAGAATTTTTATTTTACCATAATTAAAATTCATGCTTGGAATGAAATTCTAATAGAACATAGTTTTACTACTTTCAGCAATCTATATCTTTTAGTTGTACCTGAGATTAGGGTATAACATTTTACCTCATTGTGCACTGATGGCACTTATTTTTTGTTACAATATGTTAGCTATTTGATGTATCATCACACTGAAAATAATATATTTTTAAAAGATAAATTAGATGGAAACTTAGCAAAGTTTCATGATAACTAGCTATGTCCATTCAACTACCACTTGATAGCTTGCATTACACCTGCATGTACTTGTGAACGGATGCCATGGTGCAATTTAGAGATATGTTATGACCTCACTTCAGGGTAGCAATTGGCAACTTTGGTCTTAAAGTCAGAAACAAAAGCTCTTAGAACTCACATTTTTTTAAAAAAAGCCAAGTCCTGCCTTGGACTGAAGAGATAATATAGCAGGTAAGATGCTTAACTCACATGACACCAACCTATGTTTGATCCCAGAACCACACATAGTCTCTAGCAATACCAGAGAACAGAGCCAGAAGGAAGTCCCTAGAACTGGCACTTGTGGCCTCCAAGTTTGAAAAATATATAAAAAGATCATGCCTTCATGAAATATATAATCTAGTGAAGAAAATAATTTAATTGCACATATTTTATTTAATATAACAGGTAACCAAAAATGCATATCATTAGTCTAACTTGTGGTTTACAGATAAATACAGATAGCATGGTATCTCTATACTGCAAAATATTATTCATTCATAAAAATAATAAGAATTCTGTTATGTATAATGACATGAATACATCTCAAGGGTATTATGCTAAGATAAATAAGTCTGGTTAATAGTAAAACAAATACTATATTACCTGATGTATGAAAACTCAACGAAAAGGATTGGCCAACAGAAAACCACCTAATAAATAGGTTAAACAATTTGGTGGGTTCTAGAGATTTGGACAAGAAAAAAAAAAAAGAAATAGGCAAGGCAAATAAAAAGGCACATAAGGTAAAGGAACTGATTTTCATTAGAATTTTTTTCTTTAGAGCTTCATGATGAAAACATCTTTCTATGGTTAGAAAACATTTCATGAAGTTGAAGTCACAATAATCTTGAAGGATAAATTAAATTTGAGATAACTTATAATAAAAACTAAGGGGCAAAGTGCAGGCAGAGAAAATAAAAATAACATGACTTAATATGATATTTATCTCATATGCTTTAATCACACATTAAGAGAGAGTCTGTGGTTTATTTTTTTATTTTTCCTGTGTTTATTCTTTCTAGAGAATACTTCAAAATATTGATAGTGGATCTCAAATTTATGTTCTCTGAAGCTACCAAACAAAACTATTGAACTATACTATTAAATATCTTTTATGAATTCCTTCTGAAAATTATCCTGAAGGTTATATTTATCTCAACTTTTCAGTGTTATGAAAAAAAATACCATACTACTCCATAATGTGCTCTGATGCACATAAGAGAAAGGGACCAAATAAAATAAGATCCTTGAATACAATAATAATGTCTACTTCAGGAGTAATTCATAGTTTGCTTTATTATAGTATTCTCTAAAACAGCAGACAGCAAACACTGAGCTATACAACAATCAGTCAAAAGTCTCATCAAGCAAGTAAAGTTTAGACAAACTTTTTTTTTTCTTTTTGGGTCACACCCAGCGATGCTCAGGGGTTACTCCTGGCTCTGCACTCAGGAATTACTCCTGGCGGTGCTTGGGGGACCATATGGGATGCCGGGGATCGAACCCGGGTCGGCCGCGTGCAAGGCAAACGCCCTACCCGCTGTGCTATCGCTCCGGCCCCATTAGACAAACTTTTTGAACCCTCAAGATTGACCTCTAAAGTTTCTAAACTGAAAGTTGCCTTTTTTGAAAATCCTAAACAATAAGTCTGTGGGGAAAGGATCAAATCTCAAATGCAATAGCAGTATATTAAATATAAAATATCAAAATAAGAGTGAGGTAGTCTAAATATTGAAGTGTATAATTTAATATTTTTATCTCTGACTTAGAGAACACTACTACTTATGAACACGATATCTGTAACTCAAAGGCAATCTTGAATTAAAATGTTAGAGCTAAGTCACAGAGAGGTCAAAAAATAACATCTACTGTTATTCTATTTCTAGCTGTGAGAAATAAGGAATCAGCTAAATAATTAGGTTGTTGGCATTTCAGAAGATATACTTTTAGTAAAAACAATTTCAAATTTCCAAAGTTATTATAATTTTCTTATTGTACCACAAACACAGAGAGGGTGTTATATTTCCTTTCATATTAATCTATCATTGCTCTTAGAGGAATAATTGGAAGTATTTTACTATATTTCTTTACACAGTTTAATGTCTTTGTTATAGTAGATCTGGTTACAAAGTGTCAGGATACCACCTCTCCAACATTTCAGTAATAAACCCCGCAAAGCCAGCATACTAATAAATAACTTGGTAGCACCTTCCTTTAAGTATCATAGAAGCAAGTATCTGAACTACAATAATAATTAATGATTTGTTCCCATGGACTGAAGTTGTGCTAAAGATTTGGACTCAAAGAATCTACTGAATCCCCACAAATGCTCTTCAAACCAAGTATTTCACCATTTTATGATGAGGAATGCCTTATAGAAGTTAAACTAACAGCTAAGGACCTCAGTTTACTTATACTAAATATAAAGTTTTCATATTATTTATTCTGTTTTACTTGTATTATCAATTTCAGTTAACTTCACAAGAAAACTATTTGCATCCCTGGTTATTGCTAATGAATTACTTTTGACATTCAAAGTAAACTTTTCAGTTGAAATATTATAATAAATCATTAAAAAATTTATTACTTATTGTTATCAGAAACTTATAAGGCTGTTTTTGTGAAGAAATATATAGGGCAGTTTTAAAGTACCCAGTGACTTTTTTTCTCCTTCTTGAAGAATGTGTGATAAGCATACATCCTTAATAATAATTTTAGGTTCATGTAGCCTACAATAATTTGCAATTATTCTCAAACAGTGATGGTTAAAATTCTATACCAGCTGAAGTTTCCAGATGGTTTATAAAACAGCAAATCAATACAGTCTGGCTCCAAACTGTATCTTAAAGTAGCTGCATAGTAGCAGAATTACTTGAAGAGAGTAGTGCCATCATTGATGTTAAACAAAATATGTCTACACCAAAAGGGACAAAGACATATCTATATTTCCATACATAGATATAGGTACTTAGACATATATGAGCTAAATATAATGAGTATATTTTCAAACCTCTTTACTCAGAGTAAATTGCAAATAGAAATATTTTGTAATTATCAGTAAATTAAAATAATCAATGCAATCTCCTATTACATTTATATATAATAGCATTCATTTGTAATTTCCCTCTTGTTTATTATGTAATATTGTTTATTATGTCTAAAACTGTGTAGTTCAAAATTGATTTTCTATGATATTAAATAGAAATTTCAGCTTTCACCAGTGACACTGACATATATCAAAAATACTGGGAACAGTCTGTGTTGTCCTTCTTGGAAAAAAGGAAATCTTCACCACTGTTTGTGGGAATGTTATCTGGTTCAAGCCTGTGGTAAACAGTATGGAGAGTTCTCAGTAAACTTTGAACTGAGCTGCCATAAAATCCAGCAATTTTACTTTTGGTTATTTACCTCCAGGACAAAAAAAAAATCATTCAAAAGGACATATGCGCATTATTTATAGCAGCATTCAGTACAATAGAATCATTCTAGATATGGAATCAACCTAGATGTGCAAAGATATATAAATGAATCATGAGCTTATGGTACATATACACAATGGAATGTCATGTAGTTGTGAGGAATAATGAAATCATGCAAGTCTCTGAAACATGGATGAGACTGGAATATATTAATTGAAGCCTTAAGAATGACAAACACAGAATGATTTCACTTATATGCGGTATTTAGAATAACTGGATGAGAAAATGTAAAATTTTAAAGGGGAGCATATGATGCCTAGATAATCCTTGACCTCGAAATATAGAAAGGAAGAGGGCAGAGAAGGAAATTAAATGGGGGGTTGGAGGAGGTTGGCTTCATGGCTTGGAAGCTGGCCTCACATGCTGGGGGAAAGGCAGCCCGGATAGAGTAGGGAACACCAAGTAAAATGTGGTTGGGGACTCCGCGAGAGAAGAGAGAAGCGTACTGAAAGTAGACTAGAGACTGAACACTATGGCAGCTCAATACCCCTATCGCAAACCACAACACCCAAAAGGAGAGAGAACAAAAATGGAATGCCCTGCCACAGAGGCAGGGTGGGGTGGGGGTGGGGGATGGTAGTAGAGGGTGGGAGGGATACTGGGTTCATTGGTGGTGGAGAATGGACATTAGTGGAGGGATGGGTTCTCGAACATTGTATGAGGGAAACGCAAGGACGAAGATGGGTAAATTTGTAACTGTACCCTCATGGTGACACACTTATTAAAAAATAAAATTACTGGCGAAATTTTATGGTGACACACTTATTAAAAAATAAATTATTAAAATAAATAAAAATAAGTTAAAAATAAATAAATAAAAATGAAAATAAATAAATATAAATAAATAAAAATAAGTTTAAAAATAAGTTTATTTATTAAAAAATAAAATTACATGGTGACCCACTTATTAAAAAATAAAATAAAAATTAAAAAATAAAGTTACTGGTGCCCATTCGAGCAAATGGATGAATAACGGGATGACAAGTGATACAAGATACACACACACACACACACACACACACACACACACACACACACATATATATATATACATATATTACATAACATATTTGGAGGGGTAAAGTATCTTGAGCATGTCCTATGCAGCTCATAGAATATTCTTGGCTTTGTGTTCAGAAGTAAACTGGGTGATCCCTGGTGGTCTTTGGAACACCATATGTAGTGCCAGAATGGAAGATATTTGCTGACACTCAGAAGTAAAGAGTTCAACATAGCTGAAGTCTGGTAAATAAAGTTGTGTAAATAATAAATTTAAATTTTAATTCATGCACTGAGATGATCTTGTAAATCCTTGTAAGGGGTCAGGAGTTTTTAATCTAAAAATCTTTTGTTGCTATAGTTCAATCTGTTGAATTTGTCTAAGAAATACAATAGGGCAGGGAAGTCAGTTAAAGGTGATATTTGTAAAAGTTCACATAAAATCATGATTAATGATGCAATACCAATAGTCATAAGTGAAGATGCTTAAAACATGAAACTATTTTAATATAGAGGCATAGCAATTGACTTTGGAAAAAAAGTATGACATAAGAGAAGAACAGAATGAAGTATGACAATTCAGCTTGTGATCAAACTGGAATCATAGCTAGACTTTAGTTCAAATTTATATCAGTAGAGTAAATTTCACAATAATTCCATTTAGAGTCTGAGACATAATGAGTCTGAGATATAATCAATAGAAAAAACTGAGTGAATTAATTTATATTTTTAAGGTGAGGATAAAGAAAGTATAAAGTTCCTATGAGAACTGAGTTGTTTTCATCAGTTTCTTACAGGCAGTTTTTTGCTTCTAAGAACCCTACCAAGTACCAGACATATTTTTTAGGTCTGAGGGTAGATGGGTGAAAAGACAAGGTATATGTCATTGTTTTCATAAAGATTAAATTTCAATGAAAAGATAAATTTTAAATATATCTAAAAATAAAAATAAATAAAAGATAGTACATGTATTTAGGGGGAAAATGAGTGTTAACTATAAACAACCTAGAATCAAGTTTGCTCATATTCTGTAAAATCAGTCATTTTTATTTAGATAGTTCAGCTCTCACTTTTGGACTGATGAAGTAAAGAAATCATATATTTCAGTTAGGGAAATCATGATTCAATCTGTTTTGCATGGTGAAAAAGATGGAAAGATATGAGCTAGATAACTAGCTCTGGAGATGGAAGCAAATAGAGCTAGAAAAAAGATGGTAGGGATAGAAAAGGGTCCTATTCTGAAGCATCATCAAAACCTTAAGTTTAAAATTCTTAGAATGACAATAATTAATAGGTATTGAATATTTACTGCTTAACAGACATTGTTATAAGTTCTCCAAGTTTAACTAAGTCATTAAATATTCATAAGTGCTCTAATATATTGATACAATTTTTATCTGTATTCTACAGATTCAAAACCTGAGGTTCATAATGTCTAAATAACCTGTCAAATTCACAAAGCTAGTGGCAAATGGATGCCATATCACATACCTTTACCTGCTAAGCAATGCAGTCTGTCGAACTTGTAGGTGAGAATAGCCTGCCCTACTTTCAATAAGATTAGTCACAAATACCTTTTATTCATGGCTATGCATTACAAAAATAGGTTGGAAAAAAAAAGGCTCAGGGCACCCTGCCATATTACAAGAAATTTGGATTTTTGGAGGAGTCTTTTCCTATCAAAAACCTTTGAATATGGCAAATTCAAATCTATGTAATCTGTATGTTTTTGTATAAATTTAGAAAATTTTCAATGGCATTAAACATATGATGATTGTTTTGTAAAATATCTTTTTAGTTTTGAGACCGCATCTGGCAGTGTTCAGGAATTATATTTTCTTTATGCTCAGAGATAACTTTTGGCAGGGTTTTGGGAACAATTTGTAGGGTCAGGAATTGAGCCCAGGTCAGCTGCATGCAAGACAAAAATCTCTTTTGAACTGTACTAACTTTTCTTCCTGCTGCTCTGTAAAATATCTTATCCAATTATCCAAGTTAATTGAGTAAATATTTACTCCATTCCTTTCCTCTGTTTTGTGTACTAATATTTGTTTTGGCCCATTTTAAAAGATACTAATAAAACTTTATTTTTTAATTGTATGCAAAATTCCCTTTATATTTACAAAAACATAATAAGGGGCTGGAGCAATAGCACAGCGGTTAGGGCGATTGCCTTGCACGAGACCAACCCGGGTTCGAGTCCCAGCATCCCATATGGTCCCCTGAGCACCGCTAGGAGTAATTCCTGAGCGCAGAGCCAGGAGTAACCCCTGTGTATCTCCAGGTGTGACCCAAAAAGCCAAAAAAAATAGTAATGAAGTATAAATTGTCTTTGTTTTGGAAGATAGGAAAATAATATCACAGATAAGATAGTTACTCAACTAAATAATGTTATAACTTGTTCAAAATCAAGTAAATCTTGAGCAACTCCACATTTGTTTTACTATAATGCACAGAACCTCCTGCCCTCATGCCAGGCTTTCTTCACCAGGGCACCTCGCAGTGGGGCAGGTTGAGTTTCCTTCCTCGCTCCAAACAGAGCCCCAGCAGCTGAAAACCTCTAGAACCCAGCCACAGCCATGCTCAAGGCCACTCTCCACAAGCTCAGGTGAGCCTCAAGAACAAAGGAACCGACACAGGAACCCAGGTATGTGGGACCTGTGCTGAGATCTCCAAGCCTGCTCAGTTCAGGACTGAGCCTTCTCCACCCAGATCCCCCCTTTTCCAGTAGCTTGCCAGTCACACTCGCAAACTGCCATTGGTGCCATGTAATCTCATCAATGGCAAAGATCCAGAGACTATAAAACAAAGCTCCTGGAAGAGAGAGCTATGCTGAACGTCACACAACAGAGCCTGGCAAGCTACCTGTGGTGTATTTGAAATGCAAAAAAAAGTAACAACAATGGGCCTCATTCCCCTGACCCTAAATGCGACAGGGTCGAATGGACACGTTACTTGCATCTGCTCTAGCAAATCAATGAGCAACAGGACGACAGTGATACAGTGATACAGTGATAATGCACAATAGACTGACAGCAGAAAACAGAAAACTCGATTATTATTCCTAATATGTTTCTCTCTTCTTCCTAATAACTATAATAACTTAGACTCAACTTTGATAAACATTTATATTAATATAATTGGAATGGAGTAATGTAGAAAAAGGTAAGCAAAAGTGAAAACGAGAGAGGCAGATTTTAAAAAACAGAAAATAAAAGTAATGAGAAAAGCAATTAGTAGCCTCATTTTTGTCTACCATATTGATAAAATACAGAAAGCAATGGTAAGTCATCACAACAGATTTTAAAGATATTACTTAAACTCGGAGTTGTTTTGCTACTGCATAAATAAAGCCAAGCTTTCTATTCACTTTATGGGACCTTATTTTGAATTTGTTTTTGTATTTTTGAAAGTAGACACATTCACTTTTAAAGTGAAATTTAAATACTTGCTTTTAAGCAAAGTGATATTCATCCTTTAACACCAGAGAAAACAGTAGTCTCCTGACTGATTACTGGTATACTCTCATTTTTAAAAGCCAATCATTCACTAGTGATACCCCATAGAACACAACTTCAGACTGCTAATCATGATGGTCTCAAAAACCTTCCAGTGCAAATAATATTTGGGATATACGATTTAGAAGCCTGAAAAGATGTCGCTAAGAATAAAACTATTAGACTTTTTCTAATATTCAATTACCTCCCCAAGTGTATTCTTTTCGGATTTTGAAAAGGAAAAACGCAGTTATAGTACTTGATTTTATGGATTATACTAAGATTTTGTTTAACCATGAAGTCAAATTAAATTATGACTTCTCACTGAGCCTTATACCAGAGTTTATTTAAAATGCCATAAATTATGAAACATGAAGAATTGTTAGCATTCAAATCAACTCAATAAAGAAGGATGCAAAAAGAATGAGAAAAATTGAGGAGCAGTGGCTTTTAAAAAAACTTTATTTTAATTTTATTTGTAACAATTTTTTGATGAACCAAGATCATTTTTATCCAAACTTATTTTAAAAGATTTTGGAGGAGAAAAATAATACATTTAATGAGAGAAAACAGGCTTCTCGAGTGGAAATAGGCAAGCAAAGAAACAAAGACAAACAAGAGAGATGCATGTTCAAGGACAGGCGGGGCTTGAAGAGCAGGTTGACTTATAAAACTTTATTGAAATCCTATTCATTTTAGAATGTCTCATTGTTCCAGTTGTTTGTCATTACTGATTGTTCCAAAAGGAAACTAATTTATTCTCCCTTCAACATTAGATGTGATGGATTTCATTAAAATGACATATCTTGTGAAATTTTCTGGGAAATCTTACAGACACCTGAATGAATAAGCAATCCAGTAAATTATAGATATAATGCTTTGACAAGTTCTTTTGGTCCCATGACACACAGACTCAGCTTAAGGCAGCTAAAGTTAGCACAGTGGAAAAATAAAGAAATTCTAATAATGCACCACTTAATTGTAGTTGGCTGTGTGTGGTGAGGGAGTGGGTGATGTTATCTTCCACAGGGAAGCATAATGCTCCATTTCACGTGTGACAAAGAAGTATCAGTGTCCAATAACTGAGCAAGGATTGTGGCAAAAGAGAAAATAAGTTGTGGGGGAAGGGAAGACTACCGGAAATGGCCGCATAAACTATTTTAAGAATAGTTTATGAGTGTTAAGGAAAAGTGCTCAGCTCATGACTGTTAGGGAAAAGTGCTCATGTGGACATCTGAGTTGGACTGTGGCCTGCAGAACATTTAACAGTAAATAGCAGCCAGCTTTTAAATCAACAACAGATGTGCTTCTAGAATTAAACCAGTAATCAAACAGAGAAAGATCATGGTCCTGTTCTTTTCCTGCAAAGAGGTGTTGACATTTTTATTTCCACTTTGCTCTGCAACTGCACAAAGGGTAAATATACATTATTCCTTGATCACCTTTGCACCTCATTGTCTTGATTGCGCTATCAACAGTAACAATGAAAGAGGGGGTCTATTTTTTGCTGAGTGTTTAGCTTTATTTGTCATTTTTTCTCTTTTAAAGTATAAGCCTTTCGAAAATTTATTCTCAAAATTGTAGTTACTAAAAGTGTACAACATATTCCCTCATTTTCCCAGAAATGGCACTAACTTAATAATACTATGAAGATTTACATTAAATTGCTAGAAAATTGACTTTTATGACATATAGAAATTTCTTCAAATAACTTGACATATTTCAATTTAATATAATTTCCTAATTCTGATTAAATTAAATTATTTATTTTATTCAAATTGTGAACTTAATTACTAATTTTAAATTACTCTTCTTAAATCTAAGACAATTTTGCTAAAAGATATCTTGCCTTACAAAAAAATGTTAAAAATAAAATAAGAGTAACAATAAATTTAAAAATACATTTTGTATTACAATGATTTCTCAGATCACTACACTAGCTGGAAAAAAATTGAGGAACTAGATTTTTTTAAATAATTAATTTCACTAAAATTACTCTTATTTTACTGTAGTTATTTCATGAACATTTTAGTGTTCTCTCTTTCCCATATCTTCTTGTCTCTGATTAAGTAGGAATCTATACTTAAAATGTAAACTGGACTTCCTTTTTAAAAATTAACATAGTAATAAAAAATTCATTAATTCATTCATTACCATGGTCTAATGAGAACTCAAAAGAGCTAGTTTTTAATTTCTACTTGATCAGTTTTGAATTTATGGCTTTTAGATAGTTTCCTAACATCTTTTCCAATATTGTTAATGAAGTTTTCTAATCACTTATTGCTCATAGTTATCATTTAAATTCTGTGAAAAGACATAGAAAAGTTCATGGTATTTGGCATAGTCTTCCAGGATATAATGAGTCACCAACAATTATACTTTTATCTTGTTAAGTTCCCTCAGTAATGTAGATTTTGATTAAATATAAAAAGTTTACACCAGAGGATGTGATATTGTTAAAATCAGATTAGTCCTTTGCCTAAATGAGAGGCACATGCTCCAGGTGAGAGTTAACTGCTCTTGTTGTTGGTTCTTTTGTTTTGCCTGTAAGATAAACAACAACAACAACAAACACAGAATGTTTCTTCTAATTGAAGGCAGAGGCTACCAAACTCTGAATTTTATTTCTTATTTCAGCTCCTCAGGCTCTTTAGAAAAACCTTACATAATTTATTACAATATATTGATATCAATCCCTTATGTTGTTTTTTGTGTGCATAAACTTGACTATGTATGTTAGTAAATAACTGGCCTGCTTCAAATGCTACTAGTGAATAGCATTTGGAAGAAATTGGTAAAATTGAGAATAATCTTCATCATTACCTCAAGATCTAGAATCCTTACTGATAAATTTTTCAAATTGATTCTTTTAGATGGTTAATCCTTTAGTCAAATCAATTTAAGAAGTGTTGGATTGAAAAAAATAAAGAAAAATAATTGTTATTTCCTAACTGCTTCAAATGAAATACTATATTGTGCATCCTCAGTCTCAGGAGGTTAACCTCTAAGATCCCTTAACTTTTCAAAGCACAAGAAATGGTTGGGAAGTAAACAACATCAGTGGACATCTTTGAGTTTCTCTTGGGAAAAACACCTTGAATTTCTTCTAAGAACATTTCCTAAATTAATAACGTGTGTCAAGTAGAGAAACAGCATAGCAGGTAGGGCATTTACCTTACACGTGGCCAACCCAAGTTCGATTCCTCCGTCCCTCTCAAAGAGCCGGGCAAACTACCAAGAGCATCCCACCCACATGTCAGAGCTTGGCAAGCTACCCTCGGAATATTCGATATGCCCAAAACAGTAACAACAAGACTCACAATGGAGACATTACTGGTGCCCGCTATAGCAAATCGATGAGCAACAGGATGACAGAGATAACAGTGATACAGTGACAGTCAAGTCTCTCACTCAAGATCTCTTTCTAGCAGGACACAGCTAATACAGTTGAATATTTTAGACTGGATAAAAAAATAAAGTGAAAAGTATTACATAACAATATTGTGTTCAACTATCTAGATGAGGCTTTTAGTGTCTTATTTAACCAGTAGCTCAAATAACATGATGCAATTTTATGTTTAAGAATAATTAAGAAACACATCTGAATGCATATTAAACATATTCTGATAAAAAATTTTCTCAATCTTATCTGCTTACTCCGCTCTCTGCAACTGCCTTCTTTAGGCAGATTTCTGTGCTTTCTCTTGAAGACTTTAATGCTTTACTTTCCCAATTATTTTAGGAAATCACCTCAGGAATGTTTTACTACCTAGAGTAAAATTATATTAACCTATTTGAATTTCAAATAATAGTCTATTAGAGCTGAGAAAGAACTTAATGTCCATCTATTTTAACTCTGTCATTTCAAAGATGCAGAAAGTTAAATTTAAAGAATAAAAATCATGATTCAAGGTCATACAAAATCATGCCAAATTTTTTGAGTCCTAAGCAGATATTTAATGATTGCAAAAGGTTACTCTTCTAATTGTACTGAATAGAGTTGAGAAAAATGTATTATATTTCTAGAGTATTCATTTTAGCTTTATTTTTTTCATTAAAATTTATCATTGCTTTGCATACTGTTCTAATTTAATATTCTAAACTCCTTAAATTGATATTGACATTTTGTTTATCTTGATTGTGAGGAAGAAAACACTTAAAAATTCATATATGCAATAAACTGCAGTAAAAATGAATAATTTTCACAATTTCATTAAAAAATATACTGTATAAAAATATAATATTGAACCCTAAATGGAAAGTAACCCATTGTTATTTTTAATCAGAACTTTAAACACTACAGAGGAAAAAATTTCAAAACTTCTCTATATCTCGAATTATAATAGTTTTTTGGCAAAAGTGGGGGTGGTTCAGATAGTTGAAAGAAAATAACCTGGGAAGATATTGTTGAAAGAAAATAACCCTTCATTGTGCCGAATGGCACATCACTTAATGCCACAGACAATTTTCACCTTTAAAATAGACTTAATATATCTATTTCTTAGAGATGTGAAGGGTAATAAAAGCACTTGGCATTGCATTTTATTAACTGTAAGACTCTGTTCCCGTGTAAGATATGATTGCATGACTAGATTTAATGTTTACTGCAAATTCTCAGCTAGGGAAATTTGCTTTCACAAAGCAATGAAGTAAATGTTTACATGGCAGCAAATAGCATTTAGTGTTAGGTTCTATACATTAAATATTATAACTTTATCCTTTGCCTGGTTAAATTCTTAAGCATGATGGTAATAGAAAAGCAAAACAAAATACAAACGTTAGCTCAACAAAGATTATGCACATTAGTCTATAACTTAAGGCAACTACCAACTCTGAATATGTAAGAATAAGTAGTTATTAAGAATTTTGTGACAATGAGACAGCTTTAATTTATAGAGTTTACTTATAATGGTAGATATAAAAAATATCTTTCTTCCCAGAATAATAGTGCAGAAGGTAACACACTCTTCTGCTTTGCATGCAACTGTTTTGACTAATTCCAATTGTTTCCTAGCACTGCATTTTGTCCCTTGAGAATTGTCAGTGGTCATTACTGAGTACAGAGCAAGCTTCTGAAGTGTGGCTTACCCCTAAGATAAAGTTAAAAATAAATTAAAATGTACATTTATAATCATTCATTGTAAACTTTTTAAAAATAAGCTATTATCTTCTATTGACCTTTGTCTATATAGAACTTATAATGTTGCACTTGACAAAGCATGTAGTTGGATTAGGAAAAAAAAATCATATTGAATAGAAAGCAACATTCAGATAAAGGTAATATTCTTTAGACATAGATGACTGCAAATAAGCTTCATAGTTACAAAGATAATTTTAAACCTAAGAAACATCATATTAGCTGGTGGCAATAAAAAGTGTTATATGGGGTTAGAAACATAGTACAGTGGGCAAGATCTTGCATGTAGCCAACTGAGTTCTATCCCATTACCTAATATGGTCCTGAGGAGTAATCCCTAATCATGAAACCAAGATTAAGACTTGACCACCTTCGAGTATGACACAAAATCTACCCCCTATTCTGCCTCCCCAAACCAACAAAACAATAAAAAGCCTCCCTGATATTCTAAGATAATTGATGTCCAGTGTGTAACATATTTCATTCAACTAGTAATTCATTTCTGCCCTTAGTATCTTTTTGATCAGTGAACATGTGTCTATTAGCTGCTCTGCCTGTAGATTTAAAAGCTTTCTTTAGCTCAATATATTTTAAATATGTATGCAGTTATTTTGTAGGTTAACTAGAAATTCTTTAATTCACAGGACTTCAGTCTACTCTCATTAAACTGCAGGCATTTTCATTCTACTTTTAAAACACTGAGTGTTCAGTTGGTGTTTGGTACTTTTTCTTGCATGATGATTTTCATCCTGAGACCTTTTCTGCTGTTCCTGTCTTTGTGATCTTCGAGACCCATAATACCGATCATCATGAACTACAGTACATAGATCATCTTGCCTCATTCAGAAAAGGAAAAATAAAAGACTTCCAAAGAATAGTAGGGGACAAAGAAAGAGTATTTAGGGTATTGATTCCATCTACCTACCTGAGATTACCCTGTTAGATCAGTCTGCT
Source organism: Sorex araneus (assembly GCF_027595985.1). Lineage (NCBI taxonomy): Eukaryota > Metazoa > Chordata > Mammalia > Eulipotyphla > Soricidae > Sorex > Sorex araneus. The sequence goes on along the minus strand of NC_073305.1, from coordinate 140,851,594 downwards.
GTCATTGTGTAAAGTCGATGTGCCTTCACAGCTATGCACTGCGGTCCATAGCACTGACTCTTACCCCTCTGGTTATATGACATGTTGACTCAATACAGGTTGTTGTTTTTCTTTAATTAGACCGTTTATTGCATAGATTTCACACTTGAAGTTCTCTCTTTAATACACATATCTTTTTACATTTTTGCCTACCATACTGTTCCACCAACATGCCAAATCTGTGTGTGGCACAATAATATTGGGCTACTAAAGACACAAAACAAGTGAATGAAATAAATAAAGCAAAACATAACTACTAAATATTTTGAAAAATTTAGTAGAAGAGAAGAGAAAGTAAAACAGTAAAGGGATCAACTTTACGTCAATTTTATATTGAATGATACTATTACTTTTACTTATGCACCAAAGTAGCATACTTATGTACAAAAGTAGATCATTTATAATGCTACACAAAAAGTTATTCAATTTAAATTATAGTGTTTCTTTTATAAAAATAATCTAAAAGCAGCAGAAAATGTATTAGTGAAGTAAACTAATACTAAAGTAAATTACAATAGTAAACCTCTCCCCAGAGGGAAAAATAAAATATCTTGAAATAATAAATATGTAGAAAAATAAAAATGTATATATGAGCTGATAATAATGTCTTCTCTAAAGTTAATCTATTCTTATTTATTTTTGCTGAGGCTTCTTCATACCTTTGGGAATAACTGCTATGAAAGAAGATTTATCATTGCTGTTTTCATTGTTATTGATTACTAATTAAAGCCTTATATTTGTCAAGCTTTCATGCTCTCATCATTGATCTTTTGCAGTAAATTATGTCCATGAAGCAGTCCTCTTAACTATATATAATATGTAGTTAAGAATGACATATTGGTTTGCCAAATTCTTTTATTTTATAATTATTGTGAGTACGTAAAACTAGGAACCTGGTTTTCTTATTAAATTGATTTTCAGATTACTTATAAATCAGTACTAACTTTTAAAAACCAAATAAAAATTATGTACTAAAAATTATTAGCTTAGAGTTGATAATAATGATCTACTTCACCAATAAACATCAATATACATATTGTACATTCAATAGCTGCAATTTAGTTCCAAGATAATGTAAATTATTAATGTAATAAAATAAAAAACATAAAGAACTCTTTACTTATTCATAACATAGGTAAAAACCTGAGGAAAATACTAAATCACTAAGCATTAAACATAGCCATCACAGAAATAGCTAAGAGTATTTCAAGGAGATGACAGAAATTGAAGTTACTGAGAAAAAGCAGTATATTCTCTTTCCAAACACATTTGTTAAATTGCATATGATATCCTGTCTTGTTTTCAACAAACTAATGTCTTTTTGAGGTTAATACATTAAGAAATCAGGGAGATCTCATAAATCAAAAATGAGGGTTCATCGCTAAGAATTCTATACTTGAACATTTATTGGTGAACTAAATGTAGTATATAGAATTTTTAAATTCTTAATGATGCACATGTAAAATTTGTATTTTATAAAATTATATGTAACTTTATTAAATATAAACTAAGTAAAACATAAATCTATACATTAAATTAAAAATGAGAAGACTGGGGGATGGGCGCAGTAGCTGCTAAGAATATACATAAATTATTAAATTGAACAAATAATTTAGCAAATTCTAACTCATGAAAAGTCAGAGGACACTTCTGGACCTGAGTGTTTAAACTTTGACTATGTATTAGGAAATTCTCTTTTCATGTTCAGACATACCACCACAGCTCACAGAAAGAGAAATAAAATGGGTATTCATGTGTTATTTTTTCCTTTTATCCAGTCCTTCTTAAATATAATGGCATAATTTCAAAATGTGATTATAGAACCCAGAAATGTGATTCAGTGGTAAAGCACTTATTTTTCATAAAGCGATAAATTTGACCCCTAAAAAATCTTATGTTTTCAAATGTGGTTCCTCATACTACAACAAATGTGCAGCCTCTGGTGCATCTTACCCAAGTGCATGATCTTTGAACAGGGTAACAAAAAAGGAAAAGGAAGGGAAAAAATTAAATAATAATAACAATAAAATAAAATTGCCTGTGATTTTTGAAACTTAGATACATGAAAGCAGTTTGTTGGCAATTTATAGAGTACCAACTTCTTCACTGAAAATTTGTGGACATAGAAATATGCACCACCAGTTTCTGATTCTGATCTGCTGGCATCAGTGAAGCCTGAGATAATTCACAGAGCTCAGTGAGTCACCTGGAGTGCTAAAACAAAGTGGTCTAAACATCAACGGCCTCTCTGTGCCAGTTCCATATAGTTCTTAACTATTCAGAGTCAGCCCTAATTACAGCTGAAAAAGTTCATGCTCTGAGTCAGCTTATAATACAGCACACCACAGATTCAGAATACAGCACACCACAGATTCAGAGCATTGAAAATATACTTATGATAAAGATATAAACAAAAACTTAACATATTTATCTTTATTATATTTACTTGTAGGCTAGGCTGATTTAGATACAGAATATATTCAGGGAACAAACCTGAACAAATGCACCAGAGAAGCAAGTCTTTGTCTCACAAATCTTGGCTTACTATCCTCTAGTGACCAAAAAAGCTCTCTTCTGAACTCCACAAAAGAAAAGACTACAAGTTTAATTTTGCTCTCAACCATACTACTTGTTTATCATTTAAGTCAAGTTCAGTGGAGTAAATTCAAACCTTCCTTTGAGACCTTTGAGCTAAAATGAAACTACGATACTAAGTTGTATAGTCATAATTGTATCTGACATGGTAAAAAGAAAACGGCAGACTGGTTAAAGTTCTGAGATATTCTGACTCTTGAAGAGTCTAATATCATTGTATAAATTCAGTAACAAGACAAAAAATCAGATAATGATAACAGTGCATCTCCACAGTAAATCCTTGATATCACATGCGTGGTAGCAGCAGGTAACAAAAATTGTTTGAAATAGAAAACAAATATTTCATAGAGGAATAGATAAGATTTAAGAAAGAGAAAAAGAGGGTGAAAGAAACATCCAAGTGGTAGGGAGAGCATAGTGAGCTAGCATGTACTAGTATGCCAGAGACCTGGGTTTAATCATTGGCAATCTTAACTGCCAAGAGCTACCCTGAGCACTGATTCAGGAGTAGCTCTTGAGGTCACAAGGTGTAACATAAAAATATGCAAAACAAACAAAGAACACATCAAATTTATTTGTTGCTTTAAATCACAATAAGCAGATAAGTAAATTATCCTTACTCCTTTACTCTAACTAGATATATGCCCTGGAAATTAGAGTAGAATCTTATTATAGACAGATTTTTTAATCTGTGAAGACTTAAGTATTGCATAGACAGATGCTGGATTTCCAAAGAATGATTGAAATATATGTGAACATTAATTTTAGGCCAGCCCACCTCAGTTCAATCCCTTTGCTATCTATCCATGTAACAGTAAGACAGAAATATGCCACAAAATCTCACAACACTGCAGATGAAGAAATTTAACTCTCACCCATAGGTGATAAATCATGATTAGAAAATTTCAGAATAATTGTTATAAAATAATTCTCTAAAAACTCTAATACTAGTGATTTACTTCAGATAATCATTTTTTTTTAATTTGTTTTGGTACCATACCAGGCAGTGCCCAAGGCTTATTCCTAGCTCTGGGCTCAGCAGTCACTCCTGGTGGGACAGGAGGAACCTTGAAACATGCCAGGGATAGAACCCAGTTAGGCCATGTGTAAGATAAGCAGCTTACCTTCTATATTATCTCTCTGGCTCCAGACTCATTTAATCACTTTCCTTTAGTATCATATCATGTTATTTGATATTCTAAATTCATATATCCTTTAAGTTAACATGACATTTTTATGTAACATAGTCTACATTTTGTATATACATTCTAAAGAGCGAAATACTCTTTAGTATGAATAAAAAATTAGTCTATTTTGAATTCTAAATACCTTAAAGACTGAAGAAAATGTTAAGGAAAATAAATACCAAATCTTAAAAAATTATTCAGAGAAATAAGTAAATATTTGCAGTATGTGTGATGAGGTCGTGTTCCTAAAATATGTACACATTTTCATGATAACAATCATGTTGAGGTTAAGAATAACATCTCTAAAATTTAGATGACTTAGTATAAAAATTTCTTTTGTGGTTGTGATGCTTAAGCAAAACTTTTCTAGAATGCTGAGAGCAAACAAAAATTTAATGTCCTTTGAAAGAGAAAGTTTACCTTACACTAGTAATTAGTATGATATAGTGTCCATACAGTGCCTGAGAAATTCAATAAGTGAAAGACAGTAACAATAGTAATAGCAGCAGTCATCATAGTCAGTATCAAAGTGATGTCATGTATCGGATCACATATGTACACCGAGAATTTAAAATGAGAATTTAATATGTGTATAAGGAGCAAAAATACAATAATGTCAACAACTTACTGCTAAAGTTATAAAATCTATATAATTTATAATTTACATAATTCATTAAACAGATTTATTTTTGAATATTCTGTTCAGTTATATTCTATGTTAAAACTCTTTAATCTCTTGTTCTAAAATTTTGTTAGTACAGAAAATATTTATAAAACAATAAACATTTGCAAACTTGTGATAAGTGATAAAAGCAACAATAAAAAAGTAATTCATATCCATGATTGTTGTGAGCTATACAGCATAAAAGATCAGTAGACATATGGGAAAAATAAAGACAAGCATCATATTGACATTGTTACAGTAAAGAAATCAACCTCAATTCTCCACTGTAATATCATACATAACAATTTGATGAGGGAACAATCTTCATAGTATAAATTTCTTGATTTTTTTCCTTCTATCCTCAAAATGGCTTATATTTTAAAAATATCTTAGTTTCACTTAATATTGATATAGCATTCAAACAATTCATTATAATTCTGTAACTACAAAAGATTTTATTCTGGTGCTGCTTAAGGTTACCAATAACTCAGAGACAAGATAGAGATTTGTTAATACAATAAGGTGACAGGTTGAACAATGGCAGACTTAAAACTTGAATAACTGTCTTGCCTGCAAGGTCACAGGAAGAATATTTTTATAGGAAAGTAACAGAGAAGCACATATTTGGTAAATACTTGGACTGGTAGATGCAAAGTGATTCATAAATCCCTGTAGGTTAGTCCCTTGAGACACACTTTATTGTATATGCAAACTTAAACAAAGGTTTCTGGTATATATCTTCCTATTAACGTGCTTTTGTAGGAAGGACAAGATTAGAGAAATATCTTATCTATCTTATAAAAACTTTCTCAACTTCCTCTGCTAAGAAGAATTAACTAACTTTTTGTTTGCTTTTGTTTAATTTTATTTGTTTACTTATTTTGTTTTTGGTTTGAGGTATTAGTGCTCAGGGCTTATTCCTTCAGTGTTCATAGGATCATCTGGAATGCAGGGGATGGAACATGGGTCAGTCACGAGTAATGCAAGCACCCTACATGCTGTAGTATTGCTCCAGTCCCAGTAATATTTCCATAATAAACTTATTTTTAAGCAGACTTATCTTTAGTTTTGAATTAAACTTATTTTTAATTTTGAATTCAGCTCTTTAATACTTAGGGGAGAGTTTCAGTCCTGATAATTGTTCCTAATAAAAGAAACCCTTCACAACAGTGAAAATAGGTAATAACAATTTTCACACTCTAAACATTTGTTCCGATTGCTCTTTAGTTTTTCACATTCTCCAAGTAACTCTTAGAAGGAATAAAACTTACCCATCTGTCTTTCTTCAGATATTATTTAACAGGAAATTGTATAGCTATCCAAGAAATAAAGAGTCGCACGTGATACATTGTCAAGTGGGAAGAGATAAAAGGGCAGTATACCACCTTCCTCTTTATTCACCTCAGTTATCCTGGCAAGTACTGGGAGGGTTAGATTAATGTTGTAAGCCATCATCACCTAAACATTGATGTTTCCTAGATGTTTGACAGCATACATGCTTCAAATACTGCATCTCACCAGTTACACATGGTAGTCATTCAAAATTCACCTGAATCCTCCTTGTTCTTGAAGAGATGAGACCTATTTCTTAGGAAGGGTTGCACTCAGGCTAATGTGAGAAATTACACTCTGTGGAAAATAGAAAATCAGGGAATTTTTTTTTTCTTGGCTAGTCTGTTATCTATCCTTACAGAAAAGATTCAGAAAAGAGATAAGTAATAAAATAAGATAAATTTATTTGGGAAATAGTAGGGAGAGAAAGAGTTACATGCTCAAAAGAAAATGCTGTAATGCACAAAAGTAGAGAGAGAGTATGGGGGAAGTTTTCTGCCATAGAAGGCAGTGGGGAGTGCTGTGGGTGGGGGTACTGGGGACATTGTTGATGGAAAATGTGCACTGATGGAGGGATGGGTGTTCGATCATTGTATGACTGAAACTCAAATATGAATGCTTTGTAACTGTATCTCATGGAGATTCAATTTTAAAAAATTCTGTCTTCTCCAGAGTGCAGGGGACCAAGTACATATTTCAAGTAGAAAGTGGATGAATCCCTAAATTGAAGAATTCATGAAATAAAGCACAAGAAAGGAATTAAACATCTCAGGCAGAGATGTGGGATACTCCAGACCGTGAAAATCAGATAAGCACACACATCTCAGAGATATGAATGAAACCAGTATGGAGAAATACATGCCCTGGTTTCTGTAAAATTAGTTACCAAAATTCCTTCAACCAGTCTATTGCTAGGGTGTTGTTAATGAATAGAAATTTGAAGGGTGTTATTTACAAGAAGAATTTGGAATTTGTGGATAATTTTAGATAATTATAATTTGTGGATAATTTTCTTAGCTTTTAATTTTTTTCATTTTTTTTTAAAAACTGGTTCACAGTACTGCTAAAGTTTCAAACATACCGTATCTGCCATCACAACCTCCACCACAGTTGTTAATGTGCCCCACAACCAATGTCTCAAGAGTCTGGACTCCCGTACACATGCATACACTCCCCACTCCCTTGTTTTGGCATAATCAGTTCTGTAAGCCATCTCTCAGAACCTGTTACTATTGTCCATTTGGTATTAACTTCACATGTTGCTTTATATTTTATATATGAGAATTCATTCTGTATTTGTCCATCTCCTACTTCAAGTTCCAATCAAATAGGAACAAACTGCATGATTTCATCTTTTTAAAATTAATTTTTAATTGATTTACTGTGAGATACAGTCACAAAGCTTTCATGATCAAGTTTCAGTCAACATTCCAAAATCCATTTCTCCATGAGTATATGTTTTTCACCACCAATATCCCCTATAACCCTTTTGTTATACCATCTTCTTCCCAGCTCTCTCTATGGTAGGTACTTTATCCTCTCTCTCTTTCTCTCTCTCTCTCTTTCTCTCTCTCTGGGCAACTATGGACTATCTATGGTTTGCAATACAAATACTGAGTGGCCATCATGTTTGTTACTTTTCCCACATTTAGCACATATCTCCTCTCCAGAGCGATCCTTTCCAACTATCATTTTCATAATGGTCCCTTTACTATCTCAACTGCCCCCTCCCTAATCCTTGAGGCAGGCTTCCAAGTATGGACCAATCTTCCTGGGCCATTGGTCTTTGGGTGTGAAATAAGTCTCATATTACAATTTTTTTTATATCCCACAAATGAGTGTAGTCATTCTATGTCTTTCCCTCTCCATCTGATTTATTTCACTCAGCATTATAGTCTCCATGTCTATCCATTTATAAGTAAGTCATGACTTCATTTTTCTAACATCTGCATAATATTCCATTGTGTAGATGTACCATAGTTTCTTTAGCCAGTCATTTGTTCTTGAGCACTTGGTTGTTTCCAGATTCTGGCTATTGTGAACAGCACTGCAATGGGCATCCAAGTACAGACATCATTTCTGCTGTGTGTTTTTGCACCCCAGAGTTATATTCCCAGAATTAATATTTCTGGGTCATATGGAAGTTCAATTTCTAATTTTTTGAGGAATGTCCCTATTGTTTTCCCAAAGGCTGTGCCAGTCGGCCTTCCCACTAGCAAGGAATGAGAGTCCCTTGCTCCCTGCATCTGCGCCAGCTCTGGTTTTTCTTATTCTTTTTTATTTTGTGCCAGTCCCTATGGTGTAAGGTGATATCTCATTGTTGTTTTGATTCGTATGTCCCTGATGATTAGCTATGTAGGGCAATTTTTCACTTCACTTCCCAGGTACTGACGCTAACTCATCAATCTAAAATCTTAAACTCAGGTTTGTGAACTGCAGCAGAAACTTCACCCTCCCTCAGCTGAAGTCCAGCCCACATACAAAGGCAAGCCTGGATGTTCAGCATTTCATGGGTGGTTTTCTTTGATGTTCTTTGCATGGCCATTGTTCCAGCTTATCCTGTATCTTAAAGTATACTGTTTCTCAAATGATTGCTGTATTTAAAGAGTCTTCAAACCTTTGGACCAATTTGTGTTTGGAGGCTTGTGCCAATTAGTACAAAGATCTGTCCCACTATTGGGTAGATTCTATGATTTATCCCAGTTTACATTATTAGAGGCTCATGTCCATCTCTTTACCTACAATATATTTACAAGCATAACATTACAGGTTAGTTTTCTTTTTTGCTCTACAGTCGAACTTTTTAAATCTAATGACATATCTTCTATCAGTCCAACATTAAGAAGCTTTCATCTAGTTTAGCTTTCACAATGAATGCTTTTGTTCCAATCATATTCTTAAATCTTGAACTAATGTGTTTTCAAATCTCATAAATGTATTTATAGAGTAAAGAAGGTATTTCAAGGGTCTGTCATCTTGTCTGGTCTTACTTATGATTTGCCTTAAAATTGCTGTAATGGAAAAAGAAACTTTCAGGTGAACCATGACCCTCCCATCTTTTTCTCAATTTATGAGGAAGAGATGAAAATGGTGTAAAAATTACTTTCATCTTAGAAAGTAATGAATATTTAACCTTTTTTTAGTCAAACCAGGATACTGTGTTTATACACTTAAGATTATTGACCTAAATTTTTCTCTAAAAAGTTAATTATCTAATCATTCCTTTTCAATTTCCTATTTTAGTGTTCATTTGAACACATATGGTTAAATTTGAAAGAAATAAAACTAAAATATGTAGATATAAATAAATATATTAATATTTTGGAATAAGTACAGTTTTATGTTTTCATAATTTAAAAAATGCATGAATTTTAAAGATAATATCATACTACGCAATAAAAATAGATTTACTACCCAAAAAACAGGATTATATTTGTTTGTTTGGTTTTACAACGAGGACTCTGATGCCTTAATTTCAAGCACTTTTAATAAGAATGAAAGACAATAAACAAAATCAGCTATAGTAAACAAATATTAAATTTGTAGAAAAGGAAAGTAATATCTCATTTTTTAAATTTAATTTTCATAGTAAACAATTATGTTGTACAGTTTTTCCTGTAAGCCCTCTGTTGGTCTTCTTTAGGAATGCGCTCAGTCCTCCACATACACCATTATTAATGCTGTTGTTTGTTTTCTTGCTATTGAGTTTCCGAAATTCCTTAAGTAAATGCACTTATGTACATATACCGGACATACACATATGTATACATTAGATGCTATCACTTTCTCAGATTGTGATGTGAAAATATTTTCTTCTACTAGTGTTTTATGTGCAGTATAGAAATGTTTTAGTTTGGTGTAATTCAGACTTGTTTGTTTTTCATGCAGTGGTGGCAAATCATTTTAGATGCTTCTGAAGTTGATATTGTGAGGTGCTTTTTTAATGTTTTCTTCTATGTAGTTTCGTTAACATCAAGATTTTTCAGATATTCAGAATTAGTTTTTATGCGTATTGTGAGATAATTGTTCAACTTCCTTCTTTTGTTTGTAACTACCCAATATTCTAGACACGATTTGTTGAAGAGATTTTCTGTTATCCACTTTATGTTCTTGATTGCTTTTTTAAAAATTAACTGTACAAGTATTTGTTGGTTTATTTCTGTGCTCTCTATTTTATTTGTCTGGTGTCTGTTATTATTCTAGTACTTCAGTGCTATGACTACAATAACTTTAAAGTATAGCTTTAAGTTCAGAAACCTGATGCCTCTATTCTTTCCCTACCCCCCCGCCCCAGGATTACTTTGACTATTTGGAAGTTTGTTGGTGTTTTAGTGAAGCAAGGTAGTTTTTATTGAATAAAACTTGATAGGAACTATAAGAGCAGAAAGGAAGAGGGGCAATGTGTTCAAGAAAGGACAGTCTTTTCCAGAGTGGAAGTGAGGAAGCAAAGACATAGAGTCAAGCAAGCAACACATTTGCTAAAGGATGAACCAAGGATTTGGAGAGTCAACTATTTGGGAGTTTTGTGTTTCCATGCAAATTTTACTAGTACTTGTTCCATGTCCTTGAATAACATCTTTGAAATTTTGATAGGGCTTTCACTGAATCCGTGCAATCTTGACTTTGAAGGTCATTTGATAATATTTAAAACTCTGGCTATACAAGAAAATGCATATGAAGCAAATTAATTTTAGGTGCCAGCTAGATCATAAGGTATTTGATTAGGTGGACATTAAAACCTAGTCTTTAACAGCTTTTTTTGTTGGTCTGATTTTTAGAATGTAGATGGGTGGGAGTTCTAAAGATTTGCACAGCTGAGAATGGAATTGTTAGCTGATAATCTTGTCTTTAAGAGTAACTCAAAAACTTCTGAGAATTCACCTTCTCGGTGCCAAATTTTATTCTACGTAACATATTATTCTTTAGGTGACTTTGGGCATGTAACATTTTTTCTTATTTCTCCATTTTCTGTAAGTGGTAATAGCTTTCTTTTCAAATAACTCTTTATTATCCCACAGCATATAATATTTGAAAGTGCCCTATAAATGTGATCAACATATATTAGTTTTTTCTAATGGTAAATGTGGGGAATTATCCCCTAAATAATAATTCCAAGGACTAGATAGATAGTCCCCTGGGTGAAACACATTTTACTAGTTTAGACAATAGGGCTGCAAATATGCACTTAGTCAAAAATAGAAGAGATTGCCGTGATTTTAATGCTATTTATTAAAGGTGCTTATTGATTTTTTTTATCACTCTATGCCCACAGATATAAACTTTTAAGTTTGCCTGTTAATTAACAGGTATCTCATGCACCTGTTAATTCTTGATGTACCTGTTAACTATTAATGTATCTGCTAACTGCCTTATTGTATTGTACCTGTTAATATAAACGATGGACTCAAGGAACCAGGATGGGCTAGCAGAAAGTTTCATCAATAAATGGCCATTGTGCCCTCTGGTTCAGAGATATGTAGGCTAGCTGACAACCTGCACAAGTCTAAGTCTGTCTGTTTCATTCTTGGAGACTGTCCCTGCTGGACTGAGGTTAAAGGTGCCAATCTGATTCACTTTATTGTGATATATTACCACCATAAATTTTTTAACAAAGGACAAGAAATTGATCATTTGAAATAGTTAATTTTAAAGAACTATTTCTAATTTTCTGAATAACAAAGAGAAAATATATGAAAAGCTATTCTGAAATGTAACAGTTTTCTCTTATTAAGGACAAACATACTTCACATCTTTAATGCATAATAGTTATAATTTAAGAATTTCCTATGTCTGAAACACAAGCATGAAAGTTTGTAAGTCTGTAACAGTATCCCCACAGTGATTCACTAGTAAAAATATTAAAAATTAAACAATATAAAATAAAAGGACTGTGTTCTAAGGGGGGGGGAAGAATTTCCTATGTCATAAAGCCCTTGGGTGGTGGGGTAGTATTATATGCAAAATAAGATCAAACATGTTTATGTCATATAAGCCTTAAAAATCAAGAAAAACATTTGCATTTGTTGATTCTTTGCTAACACTTATGGCGTACATACAATGATCATACTATAGCACCTCTTTCATTGTTAATGTCTTCATTTCAGTTGTTTAAAGCTGTGCTGTGTCCCTCTGGGAAGAGAAGAAATGCTAAATCGCACATCATGACACAGTGTTTCAGAAAAGAAAAAGCAGCTTCTGAAAATATATCATGAAATCAATATTTTTCCACAAGTGACTAGCTTAATCACCCAACCCTCCAGTCAAAAGAACTCCAATTGAATAATGTAATGTCACTCTGTCTTTAAAATTCAGTCTTCTAAACAATGCATTGACAATTTTATAAAAGAAGATCCTGAGAACCGTGCACTAATTTGAAAGAAGAACTTTGTAAGTGTGGCCACGAGGCTTTTCTTAGAAGTAATCAACAAAAACTATCATATCCATGGTTCTATTTACTTCTGTCAAATGTATTATAGTAATCCTTTTTATTATAAAAATGGCATAGATAGCATAAGATAAAGTTTCTTCTAAATCATGGAACTATATAATGTTAGAAAAAACTCTAAAGTTTCAATTCATCATGCTGTCAGAAATAAAAAAGAGAAATCTCTTTGTACCATAATAAATGCTAAGAAAACACTATAAATTTTAGAGGTAGATAATGTATTTATGAAATATTTGATGTTCTTTTCGTGTTATCTTTTTCTCAAGATTTTTCACTATAAGAAAGTACTGATTAGAAACAAAAAGCATTATTCCCTATTTTTCTTTCCCAGAAAAAAACAAAAGCTTGTTTAACAGTAAATTATGACCATTTGTCTGCTTACTTAGTAAAATAGAAGTGTCATCATAATAGCATCTTCACTCTGAAAGATAGAATACTTTTTTTCCATATGACAAATGAATACCCTCATTTGTGAACTTGATGCTGAACTACCATGTAGTACTTTGGAAGGCATCACAAGTTTTCTGAATCTCTTTGCCAAGAATGAAACTGAAGCAATGAACAAGACAAAACGACATAATTATTGCAGCAATATTTTGTGTTTGCTTTATATTAAAGCTTTACATTTAATTGGGTTAGTAGGTTTGTCATTTTACATTCTTTTTTTTTTAATTTATTTTATTTTATTTTTTTAATTGAATCACCATGTGGAAAGTTACAAAGTTCTCAGGCTTATGTCTCAGTTATACAATATTCAAACACCCATCCCTTCACCAGTGCTCATATTCCACCACCAAAAATCCCAGTATACCTCCCGCCCCCGCCCCCCACCCCCAACTGCATAACTGATGGATTTCACTTCATTTTCTCTTTACCTTGATTACATTCCATATTTCAACACAAAACTCACTATTGTTGTTGGAGTTTCCCCCCAAGAAAGACAGCCCTACTACCAAGGAAGCATTTGATAATTAGTTTTCCATTACTGAGAATGAGGAGATATGTAGCCTCACTGCTCCAAGTACATAACTCTTTTTTTTTTCCTTTTTCCTTTTCCTTTTTTTTTCCCTCATCCCCCTTCCCGTGCCTCATAATATGGTGGACACCATGCCGCGTTTCTCCCCGAAAATGGGAAACAACAAGGAAAGAGGAATATTTCCTCTTCTCGGCCGGCATGGGCTGTTGCTTAGTTCACAGTCCAGAGAAATGGCTGCTACTTTGATTACCTTCAATATTTCAACAAAAAACTCACTGTTATCATTTGCAGTTTCCCGCCCCCCCAAGTCAGACCTGCTAAGAAGGAACCGTTTCACATTGCTGAGAATTAAGAGATGTTAAGTCACACGGATGTAGCAGCATCCGCGCAGTTTTGGATTTCTGTATAAAGTCCAGGGAAAATTCTGCCAAAAATTGCATAGCCCAGCTCACAGTCCCAATGCATTGCTGTAAGAAGCTGCGCTGGATGCCCAAATGTGTTAGGACTCTGGAATCAAAGTCTTTAGGTGCAGAGGGTCTGTTTTGCTCTCAGCAGCTCTGGATTTATCTTGGCTGAGGGCATGCCGGTTACACCCACTTCCCATGATTCCCTAGGAGCCCCAAGTGTAAAAACCGTATACTTCTGGGTTAGGAGTCTTAGAAGATGGCTCCTGCCATGTGGATGTTGCTGCCGCTGCCATTTTCTGTGCAGAAAGACAGGGTGGAGAGGAAAGATCCATCCCCGGGCAGCACGGAGTTGTAGCCTAGCTCACAGTCCCAGTGCATTGCTGTAAGAAGCTGTGCTGGATGCCCAAATGTGTTAGGTCTCTGGAATCAAAGTCTTTAGGCGCAGAGGGGCCTGTCATTTTACATTCTTAACATCTTTGCACCAAATTAACGTAGACAAATCTTGGCATTAACAGTGTACATTACTTTCACTAGAGAAATCAGTTCTTTTATGTGTCCAGCTTCTAATAACTCCTTAGGAAGCATACTTAAACTCTCAATACCTTACTCTAATAGCGAAAGTAGAAACTGGAGCAATAGTACAGTGGGTAGAGTGTTTCATCTCTGTCATCCCATACATGAGTCCTGCCAGAAGTGATCTCTGAGTGCTTCTGACTGCAGGGGGTGATCTAAAACCCAAAATATTAAAAATAAAGTAATAACAATAGAATAGTATATTAATAACAGTGCTATATTCATATGAATAAACATGTGAAAGATAAGCCAATGAGTCCAAAATGCTGTTGCTTTTTTTAAGCTTTAAACCACTAAACCAGTAATTGATTTTTTTTTTTTTGGTTTTTGGGTCACACCCGGCAATGCACAGGGGTCATTCACTCAGGAATTACTCCTGGCAGTGCTCGGGGGACCATATGGGATGCTGGGATTTGAATCCAGGTCAGCCGAGTGCAAGGCAAATGCCTTACCCACTGTGCTATTGCTCCAGCCTCAAGAATTGATTTAATTCCAGGTTCAGGTCTTGCAGTCAATGAAAATTCAGTTGATGAATAAGTAGCTAGTTAATACGCCTGGCAATGTTATTAACCCATGTAAGAAAGGAACATTGCAATAGTCAAATTAATTCTTTTGCTGGTTATTGAGCTCTTTTGGTTGATGTATTTAGTGCTATCATATTGAGTGCATAAAGTCAATGCTATTCTTTACCTTCTGTGAGTCTTGTTTTATAGCATATTACTAGTTTAGATATGCTATGTCATAGTTTTTAATAAGAAAACATTATTAAATAAAGCAGATAGTTTTATTGAAAGAAATTTCTTTGATAGTAAGAGGAGAAAGAAAAAAGAAATGAGACACAAAGAGAGAGAAAGACTGTGTTCAAAAGAACATATGGGCTTCTACAGACTAGAAAAGTGAGAGAACTGCTTAGCAGAGAAAGTTATATACAATTTCTCTAAATAGTCTTTGGACATACCACCTTGAACGTGCTCAGTCACATCTGGTCTCAGATAACATAATTTATTAAATATTTACTCATCATCACAAGATAAAGATCAGAAATTCTCCTTAAGAGAAAATATAATAGCACCAGGAATGATGGAGACAGTGAAACATTGTGATAGAGATATCCACGAGCTGGGATAAATTACTGTTGAAGGTTCAGAATTGTAAGCAAATGGGGATCAGATCATGGTTGCTGCTGAGATCTGCCAGAGCAGTTAGAGTGAGACAAAAAGAGCCAAATGCCCATGCTACGATTGTAATAATCTTGACACCTTTTCTATTTTAGGGTATGTGTCTAATAATGCAATGTCAATAGAACAAAATAAATGGGAATAAATAATATTAAAAATTAAACGATTATGTAATAGAACCTGTTTATAAGGCCAACCTCTTGAACCCCACACATTCTAAACTTGTAGGTTCTGCTGTCGTATGACTTGCCAATATTATTTCAGGTAAAAAGAGGTTAGTTGTCTAAAAATATTTGCATCTGAGCCAGTTGCTTTTTAAATGCTTAATTTATTATTTTGTAAAAATCCAGAAATTTAATAAAAAAGAAACTATTTGCAACTGAACTTGATACATCAAGTAATTATTATGGGTAGAAACTATATTTTGCACGGCAGAGCCTAGCAAACTACCCATGGTGCATTCAATATGCCAAAAACAGTAACAAGTCTCACAATAGAGACGTTACTGGTGCCAGCTCAAGCAAATCGATGAACAACAGGACGACAATGCTATGACAGTGTGACAGACAGAAACCATATTTTGTATTATAGATACTTAGCAATTGAGCATGCCATCTTATATTTGGCACTTTAAAGTTTATTGTAGAAGAAGCAAGGTCTGTGGTAATAGATTGGTACTTCTTAGTTCTCTTTGTCCGTAAAAGAATAATTTTAAGAAAACTGTAGGTGCTGGAGAGATATTATAAATACAGCCAGTGAAGTGTTTGACTTGCACATGGCCAAGCCAAGTTTAATTCTCAAGATCCCATATGGTTCCCGGCACCTTCAGGAATGATCTCTGAGTACAGAGCCAGAAGTAAGCCCTTAAACTGCTGAAAATGGCCCACAAATAGAAATGAATAAAATCTACTAGGTGATATATGAGAATCTTAACACTTGGTATGTTGCAATATCAGAAGCTTAGCAGAAAGACCTACTTCATCAGAAGTTATTAGGAAGAAACTGTTGAAGATATAGACGACAAGCAATGAAAATAAACTAAAAAGATAAGTGAGTCACAGTAGATCATATATCAGAAGGCACAGGAGAACCTGAAGCACTGAAGCACTGAAAGAGAGATGTTACTGGGGTAAAGTCCTTTGCCCCTGACACTGTTAGGACCACTTCAATGCATCTAGTCCCCTAAAGCATCTCCAGGAAACATCCCTCAGTACACAGCCAGAAGTTAGGCCTGAACATCATTGGGTGTGGCCCCCAAACAAATAAATAAACAAAACAATATTCAACCTGACACTTTAAGTCCTAGCACAGAACTATTAGCCCTTGTTGGTCAAGGATCACTAGGAATAGTACCAGATCCAAGGAACACTGTTTAGGAAACCCTTATTACTTTAAATAATTATTAAAGTAATTTAAAACAATGTCCTTTGTAAAAAACTAAAGAGCGCCGAGGGGGCGCGTGCACTCGCGGGCTCTCCGGGCGGCTCTGTCTCACCACCCGCGTTCGGTGCTCTGGAACCGCAGTGTGTGGACTGGACCGGGACAGCCGGTGGTCAAGGACAGGCGAAAGAAGAACGAGGACCAAGCTGGTTGCTGATTAGTTACCGTTTATTCAATCTTCAATCTTTCTCATCTCCCGCACTCCCAGCTCCGGCCTCTCTCTGCATCTACTGCTCAACTCTGCCTCTCCCTGGCTTCTCTCTCTCCTCCTACTTGTCTCTCCCACCTTGCCCTCTAGGCTACAACCAGCCAGGTAGCCAAATCAACATAAGAAAGCCCTTCCTGAGGGCAGGGCACTCCAAAGCCCTTCCTCACTCTTAAGGTTTTTTTCTTTTCCTTAGTCCAGGAACTTATTAACATCTCAATACTAGTTATTTTTGTATGGACATAGCAAGGGATACATTGAGGCTTGCAAGGCAGCTCTCCTGGCAACATCTTGCCACAGGCTCAGACCACAGCACTCAGGCCAGATTAATCATTCCTCACCCTAGCAGGGTCCAAATCTAGTATCACTGTTTGGATCATGACAGCATTTGTCCATGATCAAGCTCTTAACTTATAGTTAAGCATTAGGCACTTTGGCCAGGCCCATCTCGATGCCAGGGTAGCACACAACTCACCGCTTGCCCTGGGTCCTTCTTGTCCCACGTCGGGACCGTGCTTTGGGGGTGCTAGGAAGTAAGGGCAGCTGAGGCTTAGGTCAAGAGAACAGATGCCCTGGAGGAAAATATCAAGTAGAGTCAAATGACTCCCAGGTTACAAAAGCATAGCATTTGTTAAGTCTTCCTGTGTCCATACAAAAAGGACTTGCTCTGAATAAACTATGCAAAGGACTCAAGGAGAAGAGAAAAACATTATTTACAAGTCAACAGAACACCAAGAAAGAAGCTACAAATAAGCAAAGAGGAATAGGAGCACTGTAACGGGAGTAACCCAATAAACCTAAACTACTGAGGCTATGTTATCCTACAGTCCTTGACAAATATTTTAAGTCTGCTGCAGGAAAACTGAAATTTAATTATTTTTCATTAGCAGTTTATTTTAGTGTTTTGTATTTCTAAAATTATATTTTCCATTCTCCTCTGATTAATTATGCTATTATTTTGCTTTTCTATTTAAAAATGTATTTGGCTTTATACTAAAATCTTGAAAGAAAATAAAATACTGGGATTAATTTGTTCAATATCTCATAAAACTATAATGAACTATTTTATAAGCATTTTATAAAACTATTTTATAAATATATATATATATTTTTGGTTTTTGGGTCACACCTGGCAATGCACAGGGGTTACTCCTGGCTCTGCACTCAGGAATTACTCCTGGTGGTGCTCAGGGGACCATATGGGATGCTGGTATTTGAACCCGTGTCGGCCGCATGCAAGGCAAACGCCCTACCCGCTATGCTATCACTCCGGCCCCTTTATAAATATTTTTGAAGGGAATTTTACTCAGAGTTTTGTGATAAGTGATAATTTTTGCTAGTTATCAGATAGAGAAACTGAGAACTCTTTCTCATAATTGTACATGGGGGAAAAAAATCCAAATTCAATATATGGAAACAACATTATGCAACCAAAAAAAAAATGTTAACAGCTAAGGTATTTGTATCCTTACATAAAGATGACACTTCGGATGTGTGTTAGAAATTATACTTACAGGAAAAACAATTTAACTAGTGAGGGAATACTATGTGTATATTTAACTTGACTTCTTGTGGGCAATTTAAAAATTTATAGAAAAATAATTTAATAAAACAGCTGAAAAACCAAATACTAGATGTTGGAAAAAGAAAAGGAAATCAATGCTAGTAATAAAAGTTGTAAAGATCATTTGTGTTCTAAAGGGTAATACTTTATTAGAGTTATGAAATAAAATGGGAAACATGGGAAAAAGAAAACGTTTACGGATGCAAGAAGTCAAATAAAATGCATTTCATGTTCTTGCAATTGAAAAATAAATGACTCAAAAACAAAATTGGTAAAAATAAGATAATGTTGTGATTATATAAGCAATATACTTTAAATAAAATTAGATTTAAAAATCATTTTATTAAAGAACTGTAATTCACAACATTATTGATAGTTGAATTTTAGGCATATAAAATCTCAGTACTAATCCCACCCATGACCAGTGTCAACTCTTCAGTCTACTAGTTTTCCCATACATGTTTCCTCCCACACCCCCACCTGCTATGCTGGCAGACACATTTTAAAATTTGGTTGTTGTAGGTAGGATCTCATTTTTCCACTTTTGTTTAGTCTGTGCTCAGAATATATAGCTATACCACTCTTCTACATTACCAGTATACCCCAGATCACTGGCCCTTTTTCCCCAGTACTGGGAGGTTGAATAAAATTTTTCAGAATGAAAAATAAATTGATGAGTCCAGAAAAATAGTACAGTAGACAAGGTGCTTGCTCTGTAATTGATAATCAGATTCTATCCCCAGCACCCTATTTAGTCATCTGACCACCACCAGGAGTGATCCCTATGTGCAGAGCCTCCTGTTAGCCTCATGTTAGGCTCATGCTAGGCTCATGTTAGCCATGAACACAGGTGATCCCCAACATGCAAAACAAGTTGAAAAGCAACATCTTCTGTTATCAGGACCTCAAAGTACTATGAAGTATACACACTAGAAAACTTCGTGGATTACCACTCTTAACATTGAATAGAATGTTAAAAGTGCTCCTAAAGCATAGCATTGGGCAGGTGGTTTTGAAAAGACTTTTATTTCAATTATGATTCTAAAAAATTCAGTATATTGTCTTTTACAATGCAGTGATAAAAATTACCTGGAAACTAAAAAATAGTAACCTTAGTTAATAATATTTAGACTTGCATGCTTTTGTAACTGAATATTTTAATATATATGTACTTGCAAATTGTCTCATTTTAGTTGTTAAAGATTCAAAGAATAACAAATACTTTTAATGATAAGATTTGGAATATTTACAAAAAACTCTGTGTCAGTGATACCAGAAGTAGTTCCTTAAGCAAAAATAACATGTTTGTGTTCTATATAAACAATTAATCTCCATTGATATTTTATCTTAATAGTCTCAAAATGCAATTTCCAAACCCACTAGAGCACAATTTTATATAGTACTCTGAGCATCACTAAGCCTAAGAAATTTTCTTTATGTTTGAGGGCACATATGCACACATATTTACACACAATTTAGACAGATTATAATTCTTATATCTTGCCGATGTCACACTTTCCAACATATAAAAATTATCTGACTGCCAACCAAGTGATTTACTTTTCTTAATAATTACTTGCTATTTAATATAAACATTATAACATTACTATTAAGGAAGATAAATATATAAAATGTATCTTTCTTATATGATACCTTTAGAAAGAAAGGTTCACTTAAATGGGGAAGTTAGAAAAATTAGTAATTTATGCTGACAAAGAAAAATCAATAGCAGATTGTGCACAAAAGATAAATCAATCATCATTTTCAAGGTCTCTATATTTATTATGACATGCATTTATTGAGGAAAACATCACATTCAAATATGAATTGAGTTTGCCACAAAAGTCACTAAGCTTGTCAAAGGTATAGTCAAGGTCTTACATTAGATTCCTTCATTGACAGCCAGTGTTAACCCAGCAAACTGAAACAATGAATAGTGAATATCTATATCTTGCTGGCTCAACAGCATTTTGAGAATCATAAATCTTAGATTTAAACATCAGGTGAATCTTCATGCATTAATTTAAATTTTATCAAGTGTTCCCTGGAAGATTGGTTTAGCATACCAGACCTTCAAGATTATTTTTGTGACTTGCAACAAAGCAAAAAGAAAAAAAAATAGCATACACAGTCATTTGAGCTCAATCTTCATTTTGGGTATTTTGGTTTGTTTTTTAGTCATCTTATTTTTGAAATGATTTTTCAAATATATGCTAACACTCTAGGAAATATTTCACTTCTGTAAAAGCACTTTTTAAGTATTTTTCTTCATAAAGCAATAAAATATTAATAGCAATAAAAGTATGACTGATGGTGAGAATATATATACATGAAATTAAAAAATGTTTTTCAAATTAAATATCCCCAGAATAAAACATTTTGAAGAAAAAATGTCTTCTATTTTTGTCTTATGTGCAAATCTTATTTCTTTGGTCAATTAAAAATAGGGGGATTCAGATTTCAGTTAATGTCTTAGTTCAAATTGGAGTTGCAGATTCTTATTGCTAGAAAGTTTGACACTAGCTTAAAGGAACATATATCCATTTGAATGCTGAATAAACACATGAGAAACTTTCCCAAATTGTTTAAAAGTCCTGTATTCCCAAAATTGTACTAACTGACTAGATATACTGCAGAAACAAAGTTTGAGTCTCTTGAACTGTGTAAGCTAACTCAATAGAGAACTATTCTAACAAACTACGGTTGTGTCTGAGTACGATTTTAGCTTTTTCACAGGAGCACCCAAACACTGATCCAGCCTCATGTCCTCTGGTGTAATGTGACTTAAGGTTCCCATTGATCAAAGAATGAAATGCTGTCACACAGTAAATGTAATTTTTTTGGAATGAGGCATCGCTTTTCATAGGAAGGATTTTTTTCTTTTCATATATTTATTGCTGAGAGGAGGCTTGAGTTTTATTGTTTTTATTGTTTGTAATGTCTCCAAGGTTTTTCAAAGAACTGAAGAGTTCTCAGATTAAGGAAGGACATCCAGGGTTTTTGTTTAAGTGACTGCATTTACATATATATCCACCCATATTTATGAAGCAGAAACAACACTTTATTTATTTATATTTTTATCACAACACCATGATTTGCCAAATTGTTTAAAGTTGTTTCAGTCATTCAATATTCCAACACAAATCCCACCACCAATGTGACCTTCCCTCCACCAATAGCCTATTTCCCAGCCACCACCTCAGCCTGCTTCCTGGTAGGCATAAACAAATTTGTTATTTGTTATGACACTGATGTACATGGAGTTACCAAAAATAGATGAATAAAAATAAATTCGTGATAATTGTTATATCTTGCAATGTTGTTGCTAAAATCATTGTCTGAGGGTTTACTGGGCTGGTTGGTGGCTGCTGAACCTTCTGTATTTTTTCACTCATAAGGCTTAATAAGTATTTACACAACTTTCCCATCAGATTTGTTGAGCTCCTACTGGGCTGACATTACTATGAAATTTTCAAAAGAACAATACCACTGACCATGCAGGTGGAAGCAAACATAAACAAATGAGACTACATCAAACTAAGAAGCTTCTGCACTTTAAAAGAAACAGTGACCAAAATACAAAAAGGCCCACAGAATGAGAAAGAATATTTAACCAATACCCATCTGATAAAGAATTAGTATCCAGGATATACAAGACACTAGTAGAACTGTACAAGAAAAAAGCCTCCAACCCCATCAAAAAATGGGGAGAAGAAATGGACAGACGTTTCCTCAAAAAAGAAATGCAAATGGCCAAAAGGCACATGAAAAACTGCTCCACATCACTAATCATCAGGCAGATGAAAATAAAAACAGCAATGAGATATCATCTCATACCACAGAGACTGGCACACATTCAAAAGAACAAAAGCAGCCAGTGCTGATGTGGATGTAGGGAAAAAGTGATGCTCTTTCTCTGTTCATGGGAATGCCAAGTAGTCCAGCCTTTCTGGAAAACGATATGGACAGTCCTACAAAAACTAGAAATTGAGCTTCCGTATGACCCCGCAATACCACTTCTGGGAATATATCCTGAGGATGCAAAAAATCACAGTAGAAATGACATCTGCACCTATATATTCATTGTAGCACTGTTCAAAAATAGCCCAAATCTGGAAACAACCCAAGTGCCCTAGAACAGATGACTCATTAAAGAAACTTTGGTACACCTACACAATGGAATACTATGCAGCTGTTAGAAGAGAAGTTATTAAATTTGCTTATAAATGGATAAGACATGGAGAATATCATGCTAAGTGAAATGTGTAATAAAGAGAGGGACAGACATAGAAGGACAGCAATTATTTGTTGAGTATAAAATAACATAACATTGAGGCAGACACCCAAGACGGTAGATACAAGGGCCAGGAGGATTGCCCCATAGCTGGAAGCCTACTTCATGAACAGAGGAAAGAAGGCAACTGGAATAGAGAAGGGATCAATAAGAATATGATGGCTGAAGGAATAAGTCGGGATGGGAGATATATGCTGAAAGTAGATAATGGAAAACATGACAACCTCTCAGTATCTGTATTCCAAACCATAATGCTCAAAAGCAGAGAAAAAGTATGGCGAATATTGTCTGCCATGGAGGCAGGGGGAGGGTGGGAAAGGGGTGTCTACAGGGGATATTTGTGGTGGGGAATGTGCACTGGTGGAGGGATGGGTGTTTGTTCATTGTGTAATTGTAACCCAAACATGAAAGCCTGTAACTATCTCATGGTAACAAAATAATAATAATAATAATAATAATAATAATAATAATAATAAATAAAAATAAAACAAATAGCTAAGTATTCATAAGTGGAACTGGTCTATGATTTGAAAATTCTGGAGCTTTCTATGAATAGGTCAGTCAGAGTCCCCACCATCAGTAGTAGCCTCTCCCCTTCCTTCACCCGACCCCCATGCCTACCCACATACACATAGAAACAGCCCAGACCCACAACTAATCTCAAAAAGAATATGATGTCTCTGAATCTCCCCAGATATCCTGGTCCTGGCTGACAACTCCAGGGCTTAAAATTAAAAATTAATATTTAAAATATTAATAATATGCGTCACTGGGACTGGAGTGATAGCATAGCGGTTAGGGCATTTGCCTTGCACATGGCTGACCTAGGTTCGATCCTCAGCATCCCTTATGGTCCCCCAAGCACCGCCAGGGGTAATTCCTGAGGACAGAGCCAGGAGTAACCCCTGTGCATTGATGGGTGTGACCCAAAAAGCCAAAAAAGAATTAATAATATGCATCATAAAGTGAAAAGTAATAAATCCTCAGCACAGATGATAAAGGACCATGTAAAGTTGATATACCAAATAATAAACGTCAGGCTAAAACAAACACCTATCTATTTTTGGGCTAAAGAATATCCCTTAGAAGAATTAGATACCTCAATATAGATAACTCTAATGATTGCATTTTAAAGTCTGTTGCCCATAATAAGCAAAATCAAACAGGATTTTATTTTTTCTTTATAGTACTTCTGTAGCAAAGGTAAGGTTCTGCCATAATACTTCTCTTTATGGGAGGTTCTCTCCAATTCTGCTTTTACCATTCCTATACCTTCAATTATTATATGGTTATAAATGTAACTCTGTTGTGCCCGAGTTTCAGAGCTCCAATTGTGGAGAAACCAAGTCCACACATGATAATGCAAACACAAAAGAACTTTTTTACTACCCCGAGCCAGTGCTAGCCCAAGATAGGGTCCAAGTCTCACCCAACACAGTGAAGTCTTGCAAGGACACCAACTCCAAATCACAAGCAGTTTACATAGGTTCAGAATTAAGAAGTGATTTATATACTGGTCTATTTTAGCATTGGCCCTATTACAATGGTGGTCAGCAATTAGGCAATGGTCAGTAACAGTTTCTAAGGAGGGTACAGTGACCCTTCATAACCAGCCAGACACAACTGCCCAATTCCTTATCTTATTATTCAACTGGGAATTTACCAGAAGTTGCAAGTCCTGCTTTGAGGAAACAGAAACAGACCTAGCTCAGACTTATTGTTGGCTGTAGCTTGTCATGGCATCACTTTCACCCTCACAAGTCCTTTTGTCTTTTACAGCTCCAATAAGTTTTCTACTACTCTGTCTGAAAGTTACCTTTTCTAAATCAGCTACCAATGTGGCTTAAAATTACAGTAATTACTAGTAACACAATTTATCTTTTCAAGTGAAACAATGAAATGATTTAAATGCAGAGAATCTTTAAAATCAAGAAAGTCAGCTGTCAAATATACTATTTGAAAATTATTGCACATCACTGAAGTTTAAAAATTATTAAAACATCTTTTAATATTTTATCAAATGCATAAATGTCATTGGAATTATTCAACATTTGGTTGCATTTTAAGCTAATATAGTTGAATAACTTTAAGCTAATCAATTTTGTATTCTTAGCCAGATATTTTGCACTAAGATGTGCTCACACCATAATAGAGGTTCTTAATACATTAATAAGCATAGTATGATATTGATGCTTAGAGATTCTAAGCATCAGTATGAAGCTAATTCAGCTATTTTGTAAATAGTCCAGACTTGCAACATCAGAAACTCCTGAGATTCAATTTCACCATATTTTTGAAAGCTTCACAGGTAATTCTCAAAGATAGGGATGAGGACTTCTTTCTGTATGTATTATGATAACTTGAATTTTACTAAGAAATTAAACATATAATTAGATCCAGTTCTCCAGATGTTGCATAAAATCATAGAATTCACATGTTTAAATACTCTACCTATAGCAATACAGCCTGTTAAGTGAATGAAGTAGCTAAGATTTCCTTATGATTTTATTTTTTTTTAATTTTTTTTAAAATTTTTGGGTCACACCTGGCGATGCACAGGGGTTACTCCTGGCTCTGCACTCAGGAATTACTCCTGGCAGTGCTCAGGGGACCATATGGAATGCTGGGATTTGAACCCAGGTTGGCCGCGTGCAAGGCAAACACCCTACCCGCTGTGCTATCACTCCAGCCCTATGATTTTATATATATACACATATATGGGATATATGCATGTATATATACATATGTGTGTATATGTATATATATATGTGTATATATGGATCACACCTGGCTCTGCTCCAGGCTTACTCCATCTCTTCACTCAAGTATCACCCCTGGCAGTGCTGAAGAGACCTGTGTGGTGCTATAGATCAAACCCAAGTCTCATTATATACCCAGTAACTTATTCATGTCTAATTACTTGTCCAGTGACATTTTAAGTAACTTACCCAGTGTACTATCTCTCCAAATCCCCTGGATATTTTTGCTTCAAAACAAAACTTATAATTTTAGTATAGCTCTGTTGATTTTGTTATTTTATCAAAACTGAGGCTCTTACTTTTTTTCTATCATAAATTATGTTGTTAATTCATGTCAGTGCTCTCGAGATGAATAACTATTCTCAAATATGTTATTTACTTGACCATGCATGCACGTGCGTGTGTGTGCGTTTGTGTGTGTGTGTGTGTGTGTGTGTGTGTGTCTGTGTGTGTGTCTGTGTGTGTGGTGTAGGAGCCAGAGAAAATTTGCAGAGGTTAAAGTATTTGCCTTGCATGTGATCAACCTGAATTTGATCCATGGCGTCTCGTATGGAATTACTCCTGGCGGTGCACCGGGAACCCTAGGGATGCTGGGAATTATACCCGGGTCTATTGAGTGCCAGGTAAATGCCCTCCCCACTGTACTGTAATTCTGGGCCCCAGAAACCCACTTAGGGTGCCGGTGGTCAGACATGCACCTCCAAACAAAGCGCTGCCCCAGCCCGTTGAGCTGACTTCCGCCCACAGTACATTTCCATTCCAGTTTTTGTTGTAATCCTCAGCAGCACACGCCAGTCTGAAGAACACCCCGGATGCTTGCAGAGGTGAAGTGAATGTAGGTGGGACATAGGGGATTGGGTGGGCCATCGATAATCCCCCAGCAGCAGCATGCATTATGTGATCTTCTGGCTTCTGAAACTTTCGATATTTGCATCTTCTGTAGCAGATAACATGTCTAAAGGATTTTTATTAAAGTTTGGGTGCCTTGGGACCCCTCTAAAAAAAAAAAAAAAGCACAGCCAGTAGTGCCTCTTGAGTGCAGAGCCAGACTAAGTCCTGAACAAGCCAGCTGTGGTCTTCCCTGGCAGAACAAACAAATAAGCAAACAAACAAAAAAGTGTGTATGTGTGGATATATGAACAACTTAAGTAAGTATGTGATCAATGTTGCTAATCATTATATTTAGGTTTGAATAGAGTATATGGGAGGAGAAAGTACAATTTAGGATAAACCCTCAATGTACCTCTCATGGCCCCCAAACACATGAAAAGTTCTTCAGAACTTAAATGTGTAACTTTTTAATCTATATTGATTAATGGAAAATTCAAAATTTGTTGAGTCTTTGTAACATATTTTTATAAGGCCTGACAAAGGAATTACTCGTCAAGTGGCACTAGGATATTAGTAAGAAAATATTTACTATATTCCAGTATCAAACAAATTTCAAAATATTAATGATGTTATTTTAAATATTCTGATATGAGACTAAAATTGGAAGACATACCAGCTTCTCATCGATTCACTGAAGATAACAGAATATTAGAACAAAAACAAAGAATAAATTTCAATTCAGGGGAATTTTAAAGTTGCAAAATCAACTTTATAGAGAGAGAACAATTGGTTTATTTGACAAATTTTAAAAAATGGAGAAGTTAAGGCTACAGAGCTAAATAGTGAAAGGATGAACACTATAATCCAGGTCTTTGAACTCTTAATATATTCTTTACTATGTTGTATGATCAAATAAATGTTCATAAATACATGAGAGCAAGAAAAAAGTAATGATAAGCCGAAATCGCCAACAAATTATTTGGTAATATTTCACATATTATAGTCTGTAGGATGACATTACTTTGTCCTTTCCCTGCTTGCCACAAGTAGCTTGTCCCGGTTTTCCCCGGAGTTTAGGCTTACCCCAGTCACACCCATCAAGGTGTGCCCAAATCTCTCCCATCCCTTTGTTTAGTTATAATCACTTCTCCATGCTCTCTTCCCCAAAAGAGTTAATCGAGGCTTTCCCTTAATCTGATTCTGCTAATTTGCAAGGTCAGACCTTCCTAGGATACTGAATAAGTTAATATTGCCTTTCTCCTCTTCTTGTGCCTTTTGAATAATTTACTTTAAAGTTATGTCTGTTTTGTATAGACACAAGAAGAAAATATTATGTTTTTATAACTTTGGAATTAATTGGCCTCGAATATTATTCCCTCCTGGGCATCTGCTTTCTCCACTTAAGCCTCAGTTGCCCTCAGTTCCTAGCACCCCAAAGCAGGGTCCCCGACGTGGGATGGGAAGGATCCAGGGCAAGTGGTGAGTTATGTGCTACCCTGGCATGGAGTGCCTAATTCTTAACTATAAGTTAAGAGCTTGATCATAGACAAATGCTGTCATGATCCAATAGTAATTATGAGACTGGGACCCTGCCAGGGATAGGAAAGACTGATCTGGCCTGAACACTGTAGTCTGAGATTGAGATGGCCCCAGGAGAGCAATTCTATAAGCTTTAATGCATCTCTTATTGTGTCCATACAAAATAATTAATATTATGAATTCTTATATGTTTGCTGGCTGAGGAGAAGAGAAACACATTCATGGGACTCCGCCCTTGGGTGGATCCTCCTGCAGAAAGAGAATTAAGTCCTAGGAGAAGCATCCCCTAAGGGAAAGGAACCTTACCCTATTGATGGTGACCACACCTATGTGTATGCCCCAACCCCCTCATGCAGTGGAGATTTAACTAGGCTGTAAGAGTGGGTTGGGGGGCAAGATCCTCGGGGGCCAGATCCACGGGGGCCAGATCCAGAGATCCAGAGAGAGACCGAGAGTGGGAGAGAAGCAGAGAGAGAGAATGAAATAAACTGATCGAGCAACCAGTCTGGACTTCTTCTTCCTTCGCCTGCCCTCAACCGACAGCACACACTGCGGTCCCGGGGCACCGAACGTGGGTGGTGAGACAGAGCCACCCAGAGAGCCCGTGAGTGCACTCGCCCCTCGGCGTGCCTTAGTTTTTTACAATAGTCTAGCTTTATTTTGTATGTTTTCAATGCCATAAAGGAGATATTATAATGCTGGGAGCACCTGTAAGAATGATTAGAGGCCGCCCTAAAAGCACCCGTCCTTCTTGGAGAGCCTGGCAAGCTACCAAAAGGATCCCACCCGCACAGCAGAGCCTGGCAAGCTACCTGTGGCATATTCAATATGCCAAAAACAGTAACAATAATGGGCCTCATTTCCCTGACCCTTAAAGAGCCCCCAATGCAGCAGCGTTGGGAAGGATGAGTAAGGAGAGGCTGTGATGCTCTTCCTGTTCCTGGAGTGAGCAGACGCCATTGGGCTACACTAGTATACGACAGGGACAAATGGAGACATTATTGGCACCCGCTTGAGCAACTCAACAAATAACAGGATGAAAAGTGATATAAGTGATACAAGTTATTATAATGTATTAAAGCAATTCTCTTAATCCTACGAATGAATGAAAATGCATTTTCATTTTCAAAATCACCTACCTTCTCAACTTCCTGTTAATAAACAGATGCAAGTTAAGGAATATATTTAAAAATATTTTTGCAGTAAGTTTATCCAATATCTTTGTGTGGAGTACATGTACATGGTATAGCATTGAAATATAAATCAATTAATTCGACCTAACACTAGCCAGAAGCTGTTTTGCTAATTAACAAGCTGAACTCCAGGATCCCTTTGCTACTGCTCATTAAAGAGTTCATCACAAATGTTTAGAAAAAAAAAAAAACTCTCAGGATAACCAAACTCTAAAGCACTGCTATTTATGGAAAAAGGCAGATGTCCATCTGTTTGGGATTATTAAAATTTCAAGAATGAAAGAAATGAATAAAATACTCCTGGGGAGATACATTGTCACCTGTACTTACAGAAGAACTGCACTGATATTTAGCAAAAGGAAAGTTCTGCTTCATGGAATAAACTTGTGCAATAAGCAAATGGTGACTTAAACAGATCACTTAAAATTCCCCCAATACATAATATTGGGTGAGAGTCCAACTATAATGTGACCCCTCTATCTTAACAAAAGCAAGAGAGGTAAGGCAACAATAAATGTGTCTTTCCTTAGTACTTTGAATAACAGTCTCGAAAATATCAAATTTAATATATTAATCCCTGACTTTCAAAGATTATTCAGTCACTAAGTAAAAGATAGGGACAGAAGAGAATGCACACATCTCACCTGGTTCCAATCCCTGCCATCCCATATGGTGTCCCAAGCACTTCTGGGTGTGATTCCTAAACACAGAGTCAGGAATAACTTCGATTATCACTGGGTGTGGCCCCAAAACAAAACAAAACAAAACAAAAGTAATAGATTAAAAAAACGTCACATCAGTAAAAAGAATAGGCATAATCTTCAAAGGAAAATTTTCTAGATGTGTTACTGAAGACATTTTAAATTTCTTACATAAACAGCAGAGAGGAAATTAGGAAAAATCTTCAAGCCATAGATGTGTTCTTAGGTTCACTGCAGGTCTTTTGAAGAAATAGTTTTGTCAACACCTGATGGGAAATTAAGTTCTGTCTGGCATATTGGAGAGCAAATCAAAATAGGCCTAGAGAAGTTAAGTCGATAACAGCTCTAGTATAGTGGTTGTCTCTGAATCACATTGCGTGTCCAGCCCGTCTGATTTTTGACACCTTGGCAAACAAGACAGTGTCCCTGATACTTTGCCTTCAAAGGAGATCAGAACTCTAGATTCCTTCTCTCACTTGAGTGAAATGTGATACTCCTAGCAGAGCTCTTTCAATTCCTCTTTTGGATACCCAAATATTATTCTCATCCTGTTTGCATAGGGCCCAGGTAGGTCTCTGAGGCAAATGTTAGTGCAGGAAGAACGGTGGAGTCGAAAAGATGAGCCCAGAGCCGGAGGTCCTTTGTCCTGTTAACAACTTCTTCGACGCTCTTGAAGACGTTCCATGCTGCTCTCTTCCTCCTGCGCAGTTCTGGCTCCAAGTCATTCTTCATGTTGAGTTCTCGACCCAGGTACATATAGCTGCTGCATTCAGAGATGTTCATTCAGTTGAGAGCAAATGGAATGTCAGTTCATTTTTCATGAACATTGTTTTGTTGAGATTCAACTACAGTCCAACCTTTCCAGACTCGTGGTCGAAGTCGGCCAACATTTGTGCCGCTTAGCTAAAGTTTGGTGTTATTAGAACGATGTCATCAGCGAAGCAGAGGTGGTGTAGTTGCTGACCATCTATCTTCACTTCCATTCCTTCCCATTCCAGTTGTTGCATGGCATTCTTGAGGGTGGCACTGAAGAGTTTCGGTAAAATGGTATCACCCTGCTGCACCCCTCTCTTTATGTCAATGGTCACTTCCTGTAGAATGGTGAGATCCTGGTGGTGAATCCATAATACAGCTCATGGAGGATCTTGATGTACTGAATTTGAATGCCCTGTTTAGCTAGGGCTTCAATGACTACTTCAGTCTCAACAGAATAGAAGGCCTTCTTTAAGTTGATGAACATTAGACAGAGCGGCATCTTGAACTCTCGAGAAACTTCAATGAGCTTGGTCACTATGTGGATATGGTCAATCATGCTGAATCCTTTTTGGAACCCGGCTTGCTCACATGGTTGTCCTTCATCTAGTGTTCTGCCTATTCTATTCAGGATAACTCAAGTGAACAACTTGTAGACAACAGGCATATTGCGCAATAGTTGTGGATGTTGTGGTTGTCTCCCTTCTTGTACAACAGAATGGTCCTGCAGATTTTCCATTGGGACAGAACCTTGCATACATGGGGTCATACATGTTACTTATGTTGTAATATCTTGGATATGCTCTGCCAAGGAATTGATAGGAGCGATAGAGTAAGTAGGGCATTTGCCTTGCATGCAGCCGACCTGAGTTCAACTACTCTGTCCCTCTAAGAGAGCCCTGCAAGCTACTGAGAGTATCCTGCCCGCACAGCAGAGCCTGGCAAGCTACCCATGGTGTATTCGATAAGCTCCAAACAGTAACAAGTTTCACAATGGAGACGTTACTGGTACCCGCTTGAGCAAATCAATGAACAACGGTACAACAGTGCTACAGTGCTTCTCTGTATTTATAGAGTAAGCAGAATTAGAAAAATATGAATTCCTGCTTAATTTTACCACTTTAAATAAGAAAACATTTATGGATTGAGGGATAGTACAGCAGGGCGGGGAGGTTGTTTGTCTTGTATAAGGTCAAGTCAGGTTCAATCCCTGGCACCCCATCCTATATGGTCCCCTAAGCCCAATCATGAGTGGTCCTTGGGTGTAGAGCCAGGAGCAAGCCCTGAGCACAGTCAAATGTAGTCCAAAGCCCGCAGATGACACACACACACACACACACACACACACACACACACACTCACTCACATCTGCAATAAAATATAATTGGGACTTTGACCAAAAAATTGATTAAGATAAAAATTTATCAACCAAACAAAAAAGGCAATGGAGATAGTACAGGGGCTAGAATGCATACAAGTTGTCTGGTTCATTTCTTGCACCACTTGGTCCCTGAAACACAACCAGGTATGGCCCTGGGAGACTCTGAAGCACCACCAGAATGGTCCAGGTAGCCTGTAACTTTACAGGGAATGTCTGAGAAGCACCACATCCCCAGGATCTTGCTTAAATCTGCCAGCCTGTGTCTAGGAGGATTGCTGGGAGTGGCCCCAGGTAACCTAGAGCACTTGAGAACCCTTCTCCCCGGAAAAATGAGTTATCAATAGATCATAATAAAAATGTGAATCTAATAGGGTACAGAATAGATAGGGTACTTATTTGTACAATATATAGCTAGATAAAATACAGAGATCTCACAGAACATGAAAGTTTCATGGATTATAAGTCATTCAAGATCATTAGTGTTACACAAGATCAAAATTATAACATATGGCTTAAAAACAAGCATGGATAGCTCTTACTTTCTTTGTATAGATAGTATCTATCCTATATGCTGCTATTAATGGGATGAAAATCATTCCAGTAAAATATAGCTTATAAGACAAAATAATATTTTTCAATAGACATAAATATCAAAAGGTAAAAATTTAAAAAAGATAATTCTGGAGGTTTCTACTACACTATATTATATTTTTTCAATGGTAGGTTTGTAATTATAAGCTCATAGATACATAATTAAAATAATTATTTTTTCAAATTGTTTAATTTTGGCATATCATACAAACTTGAGATAAAATATTAACTAATTTAAATTCTAATGTACCTCTGCAGAAGTAATCATATTTCAAGTTACCAAAGAAGCTAAATATCACAAATAATCAAAGTGAAAGAACTTCCAGTACAAAGTTGTGAATTTGCTGTGATTAATATTCCATTGGTATGTAGGTGTTTCTTAGATCTTTGGAGTTTTGCCTTCACACAATAAAGAAGGTAACTTTAAATTTCAAGGGACTCAAGAAGATTTCCTAATGAAAGACATAGTTCTTTTAGCCACCAAATAGCTATTTCATCAATGTATAAAGTTAAAAAGAAAAAGTAATATTCAAGGAGCCCTGGTAACCCTCCAGTGCTCAATTGACCAGTATGCTGGCAGTGCAGTGCCAGGGCCAGAGGGTGCAGTGTTGCAGTGTTGCTCAGGCCTTCCACTGCATTGCTGGGGAGTACCAGGGTAGACGTGTGATCAGGGACCTCCAGGTTCACATATGGTAACTCTAGGAAAGTCATGTGCTGCTGGAGATTGATCCCAGTTTGGGCATATGCAAAACACAGACACACTAACCCTATATATATTCCCAGCCCTCAAGAGAGCTTTAAAAATTTGTAATCTGGTTTATCAAAAAGAGAGTATATATATATATAATGTACATATATTATATATATGTAAATGAATATACATATATTTAAAAACCTCAAATAACTTAAAAAGTTTCAACTTTAAATTCAGGGTGGACTTGAAATTATAGTACTCAGTTAAACAACAAGATTGTAATTGATTTGAAACTCCTTCAGAAAGGAACCAGTAAATAACTTTCATCCACAATTCCCTTTCCTATAATCTCTTTAGACTAATTCAAGTGACCATAGCCATTTTGACTCTATGTTAAGACATATATTCCATGTAGATCATATCTTTGGGAATCTTACATATTAATTGTATTAAATTGCAAAAAAAAGACATGAAATTTTGTATTATAAGTTGTAGGAAAGAAAAGCAAAGGATAATAGTTAACGTCTATGAAAACATCATCAGAACAATAGAAATTCAAAATAAATGTTTAAAATACATAAACAAGAGACTAGTGACTAGCAAAGAATGAAAAAGACAATCCACAGAAACTTCTCAGAGAAGAAGAAGGAACACAATGGATATTTGTAAAAAACTAAGGCTCGCCGAGGGGCGAGTGCACTCGCGGGCTCTCCGGGCAGCTCTGTCTCACCGCCCGCGTTCGGTGCCCCGGAACCGCAGTGTGTGGACCGGATCGGGATGGCCGGTGGTCAAGGACAGGCGAAAGAAGAACGAGGACCAAGCTGGTTGCTGATTAGTTACCGTTTATTCAATCTTCCATCTTTCTCATCTCCCGCACTCCCAGCTCCGGCCTCTCTCTGGATCTACTCCTGCCTCTTTCTGGCTTCTCTCTCTCCTCCTACTTGTCTCTCCCACCTTGCCCTCTAGGCTACACCCAGCCAGGTAGCAAAATCAACATAAGAAAGCCCTTCCTGAGGGCAGGGCACTCCAAAGCCCTTCCTCACTCTTAAGGTTTTTTTCTTTTCCTTAGTCCAGGAACTTATTAACATCTTAATACTAGTTATTTTTGTATGGACATAGCAAGGGATACATTGAGGCTTGCAAGGCAGCTCTCCTGGCAACATCTTGCCACAGGCTCAGACCACAGCACTCAGGCCAGATTAATCATTCCTCACCCTAGCAGGGTCCAAATCTAGTATCACTGTTTGGATCATGACAGCATTTGTCCATGATCAAGCTCTTAACTTATAGTTAAGCATTAGGCACTTTGGCCAGGCCCATCTCGATGCCAGGGTAGCACACAACTCACCGCTTGCCCTGGGTCCTTCTTGTCTCACGTCCGAACCATGCTTTGGGGGTGCTAGGAAGTAAGGGCAGCTGAGGCTTAGGTCAAGAGAACAGATGCCCTGGAGGAAAATATCATGTAGAGTCAAATGACTCCCAGGTTACAAAAGCATAACATTTGTTAAGTCTTCCTGTGTCCATACAAAAAGGACTTGCTCTGAATAAACTATGCAAAGGACTCAAGGAGAAGAGCAAAACATTATTTACAAGTCAACAGAACACTAAGAAAGAAGCTACAAATAAGCAAAGAGGAATAGGAGCACTGTAACGGGAGTAACCCAATAAACCTAAACTACTGAGGCTATGTTATCCTACAGATATTGTTATTTAGGGAGAAATAGGTATATAATGACCTATAAAAGATAAATGGAAAAATTATAGAAAACTTTGCCATAGTCAATTAAAAAATAAAGTTAAACAAATGACGAAAGTTCATGGAATTGTAAAGAGATCAAATCAGATATAAAATTAAAACAGAATATTGAATTTGATATTCATGAATTATTTTAGGCTGTAAGAAACATTATTTTGGACAGAAGTCCGACTGGTAGAAAGTTCAGATGAATAAGATACTAGAGGGAATTAGCTAGGAGAATAGCACAGGAGCAAAAGAAAGAAATGTGCAGAAAGAGTAACATTATAAAAAATGAGAGACTTGATTAAGTAAATGCTGAGATAAAATGAATAACCAAGGATGGTATAACTAACAAAGAACCTTGATAAGGGAAATAAAGGTTGTTCAGGGCCATAGAGATTGCTCAATGAGTGAGTACATGCTCTTTCATGGCAGACATCTGGGTTTACTTCCTGGCACTGTATGGTGCCCCAATAGACTGAGCACAGATATGAGTAACCTCCTTCCGCCCAAAGCACAGACATATATAAACCCCCTAGAAAAAAGAAAGAAAAGATGAAGAAGAGGTAACTGAAATGAGTCATCAGAAATATAAGATAAAATAAGTTTGTATAAGGAGTTCAGCCACTCAGAGAAGTAACAGGGGACTATTTTCTTTAGGAGACAGGATGAGAAGTCAAGGACATCAACACATCTAAAATATATGTCAAGTCTATTTTCTATCTCCCTAAGTTAAGCTTCCATAATCTTTCTTCTTGACTACAGTGATCAAATTATAATTGATCCACAGGAATCCGTCCATACCTCACTTTCATTCCACTCTCCACAGGGAAGCCAGAATGATTTCATATGCAAATTAGTCTATGCTACTCTGGTTTAACTCCTGGACAGCTTCCTATTACATTGGAAATTATGTCAGATGTCTACCAGTGATTTTAAATTCCCTGTGAAAACTGATCATGATCTGCATTTCCATAATATTCATCATCCCAATCATTGCTCCGTTTACTCATTAGGGTGTCCAGCAAACGTCAATATATATTCAACGTCTTGTTTTCATATATAAAGTTTTTTGTAGTGGCCTATGAGCAAGAGAGGGCTCATACCAAATAGTGTTCAAGAGGCACAGAGGTCATTCTCAGCACTTCTTGACCAACTGTGCTCTATGGTTGAATGTGAGGCTCAAACAAATAGTTTTGCTTGCTACCTATAATGCAAAAGAAAGGATCATCATGGCCACACCCAGATATACTATGGAGATCATGTGGTGCTGAGGATTAAACCAGAGTCAGGTACTCTCAAGGCATGTATCTCTTCTCCTGTATCATTTCTCTAGTTCCATGGCTAAAGTTTTACCTATGCTGCTACCTGCAGTACTCTTCTACTTGTTACTTCACAGACAGTACTTTATTTTTTAGGGCTTGACACAAAAATAATTCCCACAGAGACAAATTCAGTGATGAGTCAATAGAGAGTTCACTTGTCTTAAAACATCCTTCTAATATTTATATTTATATTAAATTTGTTTTGATTTATTATTCATTGTATCAAACAATATCAGAAAATGATTGTAAATACAAAAGTCCTCAAAAATATCATTCTAAGACTAGTAAATAATACTGTTATTCATATATAATGTTTTATAATATCTTGCATTTTTTTTAACAACCATCAAACCATCAAACTGATGTCGTTTACCTATTTCTTCATCTAATATATTCAAAAGTTTTGAGTTCACTTTTGTTTATTTATTCTGAATTTTTATACTTAACTGTACAACCACAACTACTTAAGTGTACAACTGCACACCATTCCTTCCTCCAATAGAATAAACTCTATACATTATACCATTTTTATAAAGATAATATTTACATTCTGTAAAGTATTCAGTTACCTTTCATTGTCAAGAGATTAGATTAAAATGAAAACTATCTGTAAATATCTACCATCTATTTTCTACATTTGATGAGCAGTGCATGCACTCACATGCATATACACACAAGTGCATGCACAAACACACACAACTATGCCACAGTGGATGAGGA
This sequence comes from Sorex araneus, assembly GCF_027595985.1. Classification (NCBI taxonomy): domain Eukaryota; kingdom Metazoa; phylum Chordata; class Mammalia; order Eulipotyphla; family Soricidae; genus Sorex; species Sorex araneus. The sequence continues at coordinate 140,814,470 of NC_073305.1, read as the reverse complement.
AAGAAGGAAAGATTTAGCATCAATTGGAAAATTCTCATTAAAAAAGAAAATTAAATATCAAGGATTGGAACTACAGCACAACGGTTAGAGAATTTACCTTTCATGGCACCTCTTATGATCCCCTGAGCCCTGCCATGAGTGATCCCTGAGCAAAGAGTCAGGAGTAAGCCCTGAGCACCCCTGGGTGCGGTACAAAAATCAAATATATACATCACTGTATCCTATCATCCCATTGATCATTGATTTGCTCGAGCTGGCCCAGTAACATCTCCATTCATTCTAGCTCTGAGATTTTAGCAGCCTCTCTTTACTCATCCTTCCCAATGGTGCCGCATTAGAGACTCTTCAGGGTCAGGGGAATGAGACCCATCATTATTACTGTATTTGGCATATGAATATGCCACAGGGAGCTTGCCAGGCTCTCCGAATTCAGGCAGTAAACTCTCATTGTCTTGCCCGGTTCTCCAAAAGGAAGAGCTAGGCTATCAAATGCTATATGGCTTCCGGGAGGTTAGTTTTATAGTCTCTGGATGTTGGCTGTTGATGGGATTACATGGCACAGGGGTCAGTTTCTGGGTGTGACGGTATAGCTACTATACTTATACCGTATAAGGAATCTGGGTGGAAGAGGCACAGTCCCGATCTGAGCATCCTTGGAGATCTCGGTCCAGGGTCCCGCACACCTGGGTTCCTCTGCTGGTTTCTTCATGCCTAAAGCTCATCTAGACTTGTGGAGAGGGGCCTTGAGCATGGCTGTGGCTGGGTTCCAGAGGTCTTCAACTGTGCAGAAGGAAGAGAGCAGCATGGAACGCCTTCAAGAGCATCAAAAAAGTTTTTAAGAGGACGAAGAATCTCTAGCTCCAAGTATATCTTTTTGACTCCACCATTCTTCTTGCACTAACATACACGTCAGTGACCTGGGCCCTACACAAACAGGATGAGAACATTATTTGGGTATCCCAAAGAGGAATTGAAAGAGCTATGCTTGGAGTATCATGTTTCACTTAAGTGAGAGAAGGAATCCGGAGTTCCGACCTCTGTCGAAGGTCAAGAATCAGGGACTCTGTCTTGTTTGCCAAGGCATCGAAAATCAGATGGGCCAGATACTTAATGGACTATAGTTGTTAGTGAATGGATTCCACGGGACATCAAAGGAGTGCATGGCAGCCACCTACAAGATGGTCAGACTTCTTCATCAAAACCCTGAATGAACGGTTTGAATCTCTTTGTGTTCCTGGAGTGAGCAGATATCATTGGCCTACACTAGCACATAGCAGGGATGAATGGAGACATTACTGGCTCCGCTCGAGCAAATCAAAGATCAACGGGTTTACAAGTGACAAGTGATGGGATTTTATATTCCACATGTGGGAGTTCACTCTGTGTCTCTTTGCTGAGTGAACTTATTCAGTATGACACTCTCCAGTTCCATGAAATACAGGCAAATCACATGACTTCATCTTTTCTTATAACCAAGCAGTGTTCCATTGTGCATATATACTGTAGTCTCTTTATTCAGGCATCTATTCTTAGGTAAACATTTGGGTTGTTCCAAGAGTTTGTCCTTTGTGAATAGTGCTGTGATGAACAAAACAGTCCAAATGTCTTTTCTGAACGGAGTTTTGGGCCCCTTGGGGTAGATGCCAAGAGGTATAATTGTTGGGTCTTACATAAGCTAAATTCTTAAATTTTGAGCTGTCTATAATATGTTCCAGAAATTTTGAACTAGTCAGCATCCTCACCAACAGTAGATGAGACTCCTTCCCCACAAGCAAATCAACACCTGTTGTTTTCTTTCTTTGTGATGTGTGTTAGTCTCACTGGTTTGAGGTGACATCTTATTATTTTAATTTGCATTTTCCCGATAACACTACATTTTAAAATAGCTCAAACTTCAAACATAGCTTAACAAACTTAAGCACAAATTGACTATAATACAATATCAATCACGAGATTGCTTTATATAAGTTTTATTTATAATTAAGAAAAAATAATAAATTTAAGCAAAGTTAATTTTTAAACGCAATTAAAATACTAGGAATTGATTTCTTAAGTACAATTTTTATTTTTAATTGTGGCTCACAAATGGTTCTCTGCCAAACAAGCCAGCAGTTCAATTCTAGGGCCTGAGGAAATGATGCTGTGATTAATTAGACCTTTCCAGTGATGAGTGGGCACCTTCAGGGCTATGCCTTAGGGTAACCAGGTTGTATGGTTTGGTATCAAGGATAAAAACCATATTGACCACAGGACACATGAACTTTAAAACCTTTATTATCTTTCCAGCTCCCCAAGGGTATACTTAAAGAATAATGAATACCCAACTGTCCATTTTTGGTAGAAATATATTCAAATATTAAATAATGTTAAGTACATATTTAATATTTCAATATATAATTTTATTGTGAAATAAATTTAACTTATTTTCAGAGATTTGTTTATAACATTTTACTAATGCAAAATATGTTTATCTGTAACTTTATAATATATATGATTCTTTAAATCATAATAATATATATTTTTTCATTGGGTTTCACTTGGTTTTCATTTTCACAATTCATAATGTTTATCTCTTTTAATCTGTCACTTAACTTCATAAATGTTACATACCCTAAGGTCCTTTAATTGTCAATAAGATCTACTGAATCCATACTATAAACAATAAGATTAAAATATTCTTACATCTGATCTCATTATTAACTATTAACTTTTATTTTGTTAGTATATATTTAAACATTTTATATCTATGCTATACTTAAATTATTTTTAAAAACAGATATTAATTTTAATACACATTTTCACATCTCTCCCACACATGCTTCTCTTTTTCCCAAACTATATATATGTCTATTGTATTATTTATATTGCTATACACTATTCATATTTTCAGGCAGCATACATTCATTTTCAAATTGATTTTGGTGTTATATTTAAATGGTGACACTGCTTACCATTTACATTTGGCCAAGTGATTTGTTTTAATTTATCTCCAACTTATAATGTATTTAATTTTGTTCAGTTTTATTAAAAAATTAACTGTTTTTGTATAAATGTTTACATTGTAAGAAAAAGATCTGATTTTATTATAACACAGTACTTAAAATGAATTCTAAGTTATTGAAATAGCATGAAGAGTAAAAAGTTTTAAAATCGGTAAAAAAAAATCAATATTTATTGGGCATGTGAACCTACATTATAAATATATATAATAACACTTATAAAAAAGTAAAAGATTATCACATAGAGTTACTGAAAAATGTTTTCTAGTTGAATCTCTTTAAACAATTTCAAAATGATAGGAAAACCAGAATTTAAAATATATATTAATATAGAAAATATGTATAATATATATAGAAATTTCTAAAATTTAAGCTTAATATGAGTTATAGTCAAGAATTTTATTTAAAATTCCATTTGTTGGGTATAGAAGGGACCTTCCTCAATATAGTCAAAGCCATCTACCACAAGCCTACGGCAAGCATCATCCTCAATGGGGAAAAACTAAGACCCTTCCCTCTGAGAACAGGGACAAGACCAGGATGCCCACTCTCTCCTCTTCTGTTCAATATAGTACTGGAAGTACTTGCAATAGCAATTAGGCAAGAAAAAGATATTAAGGGCATTCAGGTAGGAAATGAAGAAATCAAGCTCTCACTATTCGCTGATGATATGATATTATACTTAGAAAACCCTAAAACCTCTACCAAGAAACTCCTAGAAACAATAGACTCGTATAGTAAAGTTGCAGGCTATAAAATCAATACCCAAAAGTCCATGGCTTTCTTATATGCAAATAGTGAGAGAGAAGAAAGCGACATGATAAAAGCTATCCCCTTCACAATTGTGCCTCAAAAAATCAAATACCTCGGAATCAGCTTAACTAAGGAGGTAAAGGACTTGTATAATGAAAACTACAAAACGCTACTTCAGGAAATAAAAGAAGACATTAGGAAATGGAAAAATATCCCCTGCTCATGGATTGGAAGAATTAATATTGTCAAAATGGCAATTCTCCCCAAAGCATTGTACAAATTCAATGCGATCCCTATAGGGATACCCTTGTCATTCTTCAAAGAAATGGAGCAAGCGATCCTGAAATTCATATGGAACAATAAGCCCCCACGAATAGCTAAAGCAATTCTTGGGAAAAAGAAAATGGGAGGAATCAACCTCCCCAACTTCCAACTCTACTACAAAGTGGTAGTCATTAAAACAGCTTGGTACTGGAACAAAGGCAGAGCTGCAGACCAATGGAATAGGGTTGAATACTCTGACACATCCCCCCAAATATATGATCATCTAATCTTTGATAAGGGAGCAAAAAAGGCGAAGTGGAGCAAGGAAAGCATGTTTAACAAATTGTGCTGGCAAAACTGGACAGCTACATGCAAAAAAATGGGCTTAGACCTCCACCTATCACCATGTACAAAAGTCAGATCAAAATGGATTAAGGACCTCAATATCAGACCAGAATCCCTAAGGTACATTGAAGACAAGGTCGGCAAAACCCTCCACGACATTGAAGCCAAAGGTATCTTCAAAGCTGACACGCCACTGGCCAAGCAAGTGAAAACAGTGATAAATAAATGGGACTATCTCAAACTAAGAAGCTTCTGCACCTCACGAGAAACAGTGACCAAAGTACAAAGACAATCTACAGAATGGGAAAGGATATTTACGCAGTTCCCACTCGATAAAGGGTTGATAACAAGGATATACAATGCACTAGTTGAACTCCACAAGAAGAAAACTGCCAACCTGATCAAAAAATGGGGTGATGAAATGAACAGAAGCTTTCCCAAAGAAGAAATCCGAATGGCTCAGAGGCACATGAGAAAATGTTCCACATCACTAATCATCAGAGAAATACAGATCAAAATAACCATGAGATATCATCTCACACCACAGAGACTGGCCCACATCCCAAAAAACAAAAACAACCGGTGTTGGCATGGATGCGGGGAGAAAGGGACTCTTCTTCACTGCTGGTGGGAATGACGACTGGTTCAGCCCTTTTGGAAAACAATATGGACGATTCTCAAAAAATTAGAAATTGAGCTTCCATTTGACCCAGCAATACCACTCCTGGGAATATATCCCGGAGAGGCAAAAGGTATAGTAGAGATGGTATATGTATTTCTATGTTCATTGCAGCACTATTTACAATAGCCAGAATCTGGAAAAAACAGACTGCCCCAAAACATATGACTGGTTAAAGAAACTCTGGTACATCTACACAATGGAATACTATGTAGCCTTCAGAAAACATGAAGTCATGAAATTTGCATATAAATGGATCAACATGGAAAGTATCATGTTGAGTAAAATGAGTCAGAAAGAAAGAGACAGACATAGAAAGATTGCACTCATATGTGGAATAAATATAATGTAACTGAGAAGTACAAGTTGGCAATGATGCAACTTCTGGCAGATATCTCTCTGGACTTAGTTACTAAAATACTGAAACCCAAAACTGAGAGGCCGCTAAGTGTGGTCACTCGACCTCATACCTCTTCATCCTCAGCAATGGAAAACAAATTATCTAATGCTTCCTTTTCAGCAGGTCTGACTTTAGGGGAGAGACTCTCCAAACAATAATAGTGAGTTTTGTTGAAATATTGAATGCAATCAAAGTGAAAGTAAAGTGAAATTTATTAGTTACACAGGCGGGGGGGCTAAGGGTGGGGGGGCTAGGGGTGTGGGGGGGGTTAGGGGTGTGGGGGTTTGGGGTGGAGCTATACTGGGATTCTTGGTGGTGGAATATGTGCACTGGTGAAGGGATGGGTATCCGAGCATTGTATAACTGAGATTTAAACCTGAAAACTTTGTAACTTTCCACATGGTAACTCAATAAAAAAAATTTTTAAAAAAAGAGAATGGAATGTATTCCATTGTATTTGTAAAATATATACATTATTATGTTAAATTCCTTTCATACAAAAAAAATGAAAAAATAAAAATAAAATTCCATTTGTTCAAAGTTTCAAACAGGCAAAAATGCTACAGTTGAAGTATTATGATAAAAGCCATAGTTCCTAAAAAATTATAGAACTAATGATGACAAAATACTTTAAGGAATCTTTGAAAAAACTTGCAGATATAAAAGGCCATTGTAAAAATTGAACTATTGAAAAATTATATATGAAAATATTAGTCATATGATTTTTAAGACATCATTCATTAAATCTTTAATACCCAAGATATGCAAAACACTCTCAAACTCAACAATAAGAAATCAAAGTACCCCATCAAAATATGGGAAGCAGAGATGAATATGAGCGAACACTTCCTCAAAAAATAAATATAGGTGCTCAACAAGCATGAAAAGGTGCTCCTTATCCCCTATATTCAGGGAAATGTAAATCAAAGTTACAACATGAATCAAACCTCATGCCAGCAAATGTGGCTTATAGTGGTGGTGGGATTGGTGTTGAAATATTGAATGACTGTAACAAATCATCATGTACAAGTTTGTAGACCACAGTATTTAAATTAAGTGTAAGGGAAAAAATATTTTACATCTATAGGCATTACCTATTTCATATAAGCTCCAAAATATACTAGCACAGATCTTTTTTAAAGTTTTATTAATGACAGGTAAGACATGATTATTACCATAATGAAATAAAAAAACTTATCTATGTAAATGAGAATAGGCATTTTAATTATATTATGTTAAATGGTTTTAATTTCCTTATTTACATAGATTAAAATCATATAATAACAATGAAAAAAGAAAATAACACAAAGACATGTATGGTGTTTCTATATACAAACTATGAAATTCAAAAGAGAGAAATTAAAAAGACAATTTTGTTCACAATGGGGCCTCAAAACACTAAGTACCAGTGAATCAGCTTAACAAAAGTGATAAAGGCTTATATGAAGAAAGCTAAAAATTGCTGATAAAAGAAAATAAAAGACAGGAGTAAAAGAAAACACATACTCTCTTCATGGACTGAAAGGATCAAAAACAAAATGATAATCTTACCCAAAGCACTGTACTGATTCACTGATTCAATGCATTTTCCATGAAAATACCCTTTACATTTTTCCCCCTTCGGTGGAGGTAGATTTGGGGTTATATCTGGTGGTGCTCAGGGGTAACTTCTGGTTCTTCTCTCAGAGAATATTCCTGGCATGCTCAGGGGACCATATGGAGTGCTGGAGATTGAGCTTGGGTCCACTGCTGTGCCAGACAAGTGCCCAGCTTGTTGTACTATCACTCCAGCCCCTACCCGTATCCCTAGATAATGTTCAAAGTACTACTGTTATTTTGGCCACCAGGTAAAGACTAGAGGTCTCCCTTCATATTCCTAACCAGGTATAGCAGCATTATAAAAATTAGCATATTAAAATGAAACAAGGATGGGGGCTGGAGCAATAGCACAGCGGGTAGGGTGTTTGCCTTGCACTCGGCCAACCCGGGTTCGATTTCGCCTAAGCACCACCAGGGTGCAGAGCCAGGAGTAACCACTGTACATCGCCAGGTGTGACCCAAAAAGCAAAACCTAAACAAATAAATAAACAAGGATATATTATATCTACAGGGAAAAAGTGACACCAAATAGATAACTCTGCATATCTATATCTACATATGGTCAAGCCAGACACTCTAGTCATGTGAGCATTCAAAGGGCTTTCTCCCTCTTTTGGATTCCGTTGTAATAATAATAGAACATTATGTCAAAACTGCATTTTTTAAGGTTTATATTATTCTGGGAAGCAGTCATTTTTATTTCCTCACAATTTAACATTCATGATAAAGAACATTTAATTATAGCAGTAAGACATTTGGAATACAAGTTTTATATTTGGGGCTTCTTTAATGACAAGCTAGAGCTTTTTGAAGAGTTCTTTTTTTTTCTAGAAGATTCAGGCAATTCCTCAAATGAATTTTAATCTTCATTTAGGGAAAAGGCTTGGAGAATGGAGGAAGTCACTTACAGACTAGCTTCAATTTTACTGCACCATATAATTATAGAAACCTCAACACATCAGAGAGGATAACAACCTTCTAGAGCATTCTCTGAAACCTCATGAGTTTAAAAGAGATCTTACTATATAACTCAGAACTGAGCATTCCACTGGACATGCAGAAAATTGCTTAATGACAAATTAAGATAGTTTTGAGGCTTTAAAACATTTTCAGTACAGACACCTATCACACAGATTTTGACAAGTCTCCCTGGATACCAAAGATGAGCTGTCATGGAATATACAGCCCCCACAGAAACAAGCTCCGGTTATCAATTTCACCACTAATATATTTAGCTTATGAAAACATTAACCTAATTCTGTGTTTAGCAGCTTAATTTTAGTCCTGCCCAGGGGAAAAAAATCTTGCAGAAATGGTGTTACTCATGGAAAGAAAGTGTTTTGTTTTTGGTTTGTTTATTTTTAATTTAAAGTGGTTCTGAGCAAAATCAAATAATGTCTTTTCACTCACTCATTTTTCTACACAAAGCTAACATATTTTAAATCATGCAGCTTCAGTATAGAAGTCTGTAACAAAATAAAATCAATCTCAAATAAAATCACACATAGAAGTATGTCAAGAATTATCGCTAGCATTAAATCATTAAAATAAGTTTAAATTTTAGTTCTTGACTAATAGTCTAATCAATCTGCTATTAAAACGTCTTCCAGCACTCTTACTTATTGTATAATGTAGAATTTGTTCTCCAATTCTCTTAAACTAAAAAATGAGACCTGAAAGAGAACAGAATCAGAATATACCCTAAAAACCAATTTAAAGGAAACAAAGTGACTCAGAAGTTAGTTAACTTATTATATCAGGTATTATCTGCACCAAAATTTATGTGTTGATGCAATTTAACATAGTAAACAGGAGGATCCTTCTAAAAGTCCAGAGTGATAGTACAGTAGGTAAGGCACTCAGCTTACATGCTGCCCACCCAGTTTTGATCCCTGGCATCCCATGTGCTCCATTAAGCACACCAGAAGTGATTCCTGAGTGCAGAGCCAGGAGTAACACCTGAGCACCACTAAATGTAATCCTAAAAATAAATAAATAAATAAATAAAAGTCCCGTAGTTACCAGGCTACCTCAGAATTCCCAAGGAAAAAATAAAAATATAGCTCAAACCATCTAAGACGTTCAAGATCATCTGCACCATAAGCAAACCCTTTACTTGAAGAGAATTTGCAGAAGTCAAGAAACAGGAGGCTGGGAACCATCACATCAGGAAAGGAAAGTAATAGAGACGTATTCTGGCTGAGTTGAGCATAAGTCCCCATCCCTGATCTTCATTCTCCCATTGGACTTCACTTCCAACAAGTCAAAAACAAAATTATTAAGAAGGTTGAGCCAGTTACCACAAAGATTAAACACTAAGCCCCCTCTTGGTGTGTTAGACTGTTAATAATTCCAAGAAGTTAAATATCTACCCAGGTACAGAGCAGAGTTTGTCCACATTGACACTATTGACATTTGGAGTTAGGTATTTTTTAGGAGGACTTCCTTATGCATTATAGGATGTCTACTCACATTTCCAGTCTCAACCCACTAGGTGCTTGCTTTTTGTGGCACAGAGTAGTCTCTAAGTATTACCAGATGCTCCTGGGGAATAGTGTGGTGTTCTCTATGTTGTCCCTGAGAACTATTTAGACTATTATAAAAACTCAGGCTGACAAATATGAACTTCTCTTCTTCTGTTTACCTACTCAGAAGATGATAAGAAAATAACTCAAGGTATAAAAATTAACCTTATGATCATCATTTAACAGAAGATAGTTAAAAAAATTGAAGGCACCATCAAGAGATTTTGTTGTGTAGGGCCCATTCCCAGAGGCCCTGCGGGCTGCAACCACTTCATCCAGAGAATGGCCTGATGATATGTTAGTGGCTTGGGGACTCTGGTACAGACTCAGGGCTTTCCACATGCCAGGCACAGCTCTACCACTTCCAACCTTACCACTTCCATTTCCCTGTCCCCAGAAAATGTTTTCTGATAGTCTTAAGGGGTTCAGAATTGATCCCCTACCAATCATCTCCTGCCTGGACTAAGAAGAAGGAAATTTAAATTTGACAGAGCAATTAAAAAATTAGCTAATGGACAATAATTGACATTTTTCAAACAGAAGAAATAGAGCCCAGTTATTATAACTTCTATTTTCTCTAAGACAAATAACTCAAGATATATTCCCTCACAGTTTTAAATATCTTGGGAACTATTGTGTGGATTTCTAATGCTTTGTGAAGTTATCAGTAGTAAATAAACATCAACCAACTATAGGAGATATACAAGAACAGAAAAAATATTTTCTTCTAAGCAGTTCTGTTATCTCCATGCTGATTTTTAGTATATGATAAATTTTCAGGCTTATTTTTATCGAATTTTAAATTTTAAGTACCTAAATCTCGGGACTGGACTGATAGCACAGCAAGTAATGCATTTGCCTTGCACGTGGCTGACCCGAGTTTGATTCCTCCATCCCTCTCAAAGAGCCTGGCAAGCTACCGAGAGTATCCTGCTCCCAGAGCAGAGCCTGGCAAGTTACCCGTGGCATATTCAATATGCCAAAAACAGTAACAAGTCTCACAATGGAGATGTTACTGGTGCCCGCTCAAGCAAATCATTGAACAACGGGACAATAGTGCAACAATGCTACAGCGCTAAGTACCTAAATCTCAGTTAGTTTAAGAAATTAGTCATTGGTACCTATTATTGTTTAACAATCTTCCCAGAACCTATCTAATTTCTTTATTTTCCTCTGCTTGCCTACATCTTTGCCATCCATATTCTAGACTCATTTGCTGCTCAACACCAGCAACTTTCCTTAATTAAGAGCCAAATCAGGTCCTATAAGCCAACATTTCTCCACGAGGAGGAAAATAAAAATCCAAACAGCTTATTGTGCAAGGCAGTTATATGCATAAATCTCATAAACGAAAGTATTGACACAAAAGTTTGGAGTAACCAGTGGGATAGGAGGGCAACAGTAAGATAAAGGTTGAGAAACTCTGCACATTGCAATTACAAGAGTGGAAGGATGTTTGGGGTATGAATCAAGATAAAAAAAAAAGTTCACTAAGCTGATATTCCAGTATTTTGTCCCTCCCTTCTCTTCATTCTCTATACCAACTGATTCAGTTAACAATGATGCACATTGTTAAGCCTGTTTCACGTAGCTCCCATGCTTCATTTCTCTTCTTTCTGTAATATGAACACTACCTGTAGCACTGCACTTTCGCACTGTGGTGCCATAGTTCATGGATTTGCTCAAGCGGGTACCAGTAAAGTCTCCATTGTGAGACTTGTTGTTACTGTTTTTGGTATATCAAATATGCCACAAGTAGCTTGCCAGGCTCTGCCGTGTGGGCAGGATACTCTTGGTAGCTACCTGGGCTCTCTGAGAGGGATGGAGGAATTGAACTCGGGTCGGCCGAGTGCAAGGCAAACGCCCTACCTGCTGTGCTATGGCTCCAGTCGTATATCTATACCTAAACCTATGAAATTTATACCCCTATACACCTTGGGAAAAACGAGTAAGGAGAGACTGCTAGAATCTCAGGGCTGGGACGAGGATTGTCCAATAACAATGGAGACGTTATTGGTGCCCACTTGAGTAAACCAATGAACAATGGGATAATAATGATACATTGGTACAGTGATACCTATGGAAATTACTGTCTTCATTCAGATCCAGGTAAAATGCTATATATTTGGGCAACCATCTAGGACTATTCCATTTGAATAGATATTGCAGGATTCATCAATTTCATGAGCACATAATTTTTTTTTTCTTTTTGGGTCACACCTGGCGATGCACAGGGCTACTCCTGGCTCTGCACTCAGGAATTACTCCTGGCAGTGCTCAGATGACCATATGGGATGGTGGGAATCGAACCTGTGTCGGCCGCATGCAAGGCAAATGCTCTACGCGCTGTGGTACAGCTCTAGCCCCAAGCACATAGTTTTTGACATGAGACATAGTGCCTGATACCTGCAGTCAATCAATTAACATCAAAATAAAAATATACATACATGAATATTTACAAAAAATGAAAATTTATGTAAAACCACAAAAATGTTGTAATATCACTTTACATTTTAAATCAGTAATACATACTGCAATAGTACGTCTTTATTTACAGGTTTTGGTTTTCAGGTGATACCCAGTAGTTGCTCAGGGCTTACGCCTGGCTCTATAGTCAGGGATCACACATGGCAGGGCTCTAGGTACCACACATGTTGGGGATTGAATCTGGGTCAGTTGTACTCAAAGAAATCCTACCCACTTTTCAATGAACTATCTCTCCAGTCCCAGAATGTCATTTTCCAGAACATTATAACCCTTGGGAGGAGGTCAATATTTGCCCCAAAGAAGAAATTAAAACAAGAACTTTTATTTTTTTACTAATTTCAGCAAAATTTCTATAGATTCCTTGATTGTCCTTAATGTGTTGGCTGAATTATTATCTTTTTATTTATTTTATATCATTTTTCAAAAAATTTATTTTATATATTTTTAATTTTTAAAGTGAGTAGATTTTTATTTATTTCTTTATTTTATCTGCTCAGTTTTATTTATTTATTTATTTATTTTTTAATCATTGTGGGATACAGATTCAAAGCTTTCATGATTGAGTTTTAGTCATGCAATGATTGTATGTACTCCACTAGTGTACATTTTCTACCATCAATATCCCCTTTATCCCTCCTGACACCTCCACCACACCTCGCCCTCTGGCTCTAAGGGAGAAAATTTTCTTCTTTTGCTCTACTTTTGGGCATCATGGTTTGCAATATAGATAAAAGAGAAAATGACAGCTACTAACATTATTATTTTAACAGAAAGAGTAAAGTACCTTGCACTCCTGCAAAAGAGGTAAGAAACAAAGATAATTTTTTTCCATTAAAGTGAAATTAAGAACATTTTTTTGTTATAAGCATTTAGGTAAATCTGTATATACTGAACGATCGTTAACATATATCTTATGAACTTTCTCTTTTTTATAAAAACAGAAATGAATTGTCACCTAATAAATTTAAGTATAAGTTCAGCTTAAGCAAACAAACATGTTTATTTAGCTTTTAGAATATACAATCCCCAGAATTATTTGAGCTGTGTACTCCAGTATCTTTGATGCAGCACACATATGCAAGGGGAAAAAGAGCAAAATAGTCTACGTTTAGGTCTGCTTTAGGCAAGTGACACTGTCAGTCAGCAAAGTTCTGATTGATGGAATTATCAAGCATTCTTTAATCAAATATGAATCTTCAATAGACCTTATGGTCCCTGTGTGGTTATATTTTTCTTCCTCCACAATAGAAACCAAAATATTCTGAGTCCCTATCCTCAAAAACCTCTTATCTGTGTTATTTGTTATTTACTGTTTTATTTGTTTTTCAATGTTAAAAATAAAACCTTGAACCTCGAACATGCAAGATAAGGACCATATTCCTGACACAATTACTTTGGATTTTACCCAGACTACAAATGGTGTCTCTGTGTGTGTGTGTGTGTGTGTGTGTGTGTGTGTAACATTACTTATCACTAAAGAAATGTCTGAAATATGCATGGCAAGTGATTTTATCATATTAAATATTAAGCACAAAAATGTGTGGAAATATTTAAATTGCATAAACATGAACAAACACTTAACTTAATCAAAATTACCATTTGGTTGACAGATATGAAGGTGAGGTCCTTCTTCAGTTCTTTTTTTAATGCTCTTAAATTTATATTCAGTAGTAGTTATTAGGAAGAAATGAGTAAATATGACACACTTGAAAAAAGTAACAGTAAAAGATGTAATCAAACATTCTTTTAGTATCAAAAGTATTCTTATACACCAAAGATATCATAAATGCTAAATACTCTCATACAAAAGGATTGCTGGGACATTTTTAGGATTAGCTAGGAGTCGGTAAGACAGTTCTGACATGCTAACATCATCATGATAGTCTTATTGCCCAAAATCACCTCAGAAAAATTACTAGACTGATTGCTTAGTATTTTGAATGTTCAGAGGTTCACTGTTGTCTCATATCAAAACTTAACAAGATTCTGCAAAAGAACCTTCCATAGAGAACGCAGATATTGGCATTTTTCATATACATGTAGTGTATGTGGGTTAGTGTGTGTATTTGATTTTCATTTCTCTTTTTCTTGACCATCAAAGTATAATAATAATTTTTAAAAAACCCTTCAGAGAAATCACTATGCCCAAAAGGGAGAAAGAGTATAAGGATGAGGATGAGGATGATGAGAATGAAGATTAAGATAAGGCAGAGGAGAAGAAGAAAGAGGAGGAAGAAAGAGGAAGAAAAGAAGACGGAGAAGAAGAAGAAGAAGAAGAAGAAGAAGAAGAAGAAGAAGAAGAAGAAGAAGAAGAAGAAGAAGAAGAAGAAGAAGAAGAAGAAGAAGAAGAAGAAGAAGAAGAAGAAGAGGAGGAGGAGGAGGAGGAAGAGGAGGGGGTAGGAGGAGGAGGAGAGAAGGAGGAGAGGAGGAGGAGGAGAGTGGCTGGCAGATAATAGGTAGTGATTGGCTGGTAATGGGAGGGAAACTGAGGACATTGGTGCTGGGAAATGTACACTGCTGGAGGGATGATTGTTAGAACACTGTATGAATGAAACCTAAACATTAACAGCTTTCACAATGGTCAATCTCATGCTGATCCAATAAAAAAATTTTAAAAAGCTGCAGAGATAGTAAGAATAATAAAAATAACAGGAACTGCTTTGACTTATATCAACATTTTGTATGATAAAAGTGAATTCACTTCCAAAAGTTCCAATAACACTACAAAAAATGTAGTGATATTTGAGCCATTCCTTAGACAGAACACTGCTTACAAAACATGGTACTTAATGGAATAGTAATATTTCTCATTGGAACATGTAAACACATCAGAGCACAATAGATAAGACATTCTATAGGAAGGTTTCTATGGAACTCACAGATTAATTGGCCAGAAGAGTATTGCCACAGCAGTAGTTAAATGAGAGAACTCTCCCTTCCCAATTCATTTTCTATGCTCTAATACTGAAAAGGAAAAACAATAGTTTGTTAGAAAGTTAAAACAAACCCCCCCTTATTATCTGGGGAGTTTTGTATGCAAACCAAGCTCAACCCAACAAATTCTCTCTGCTTTGATATAGGGGATCTCTCAAGAAGTGTCAGTCACTCACAAGCTCACCTGAGACTCTGGTTCAGTTGGTTCCTTTACGTTTACATGGAGTTTCATAAAATCTCCTTTTACCAGGTCTCTCTATTAGGATACCAAATATCTTTATGTGACTCAAGGTTCACAAGAGCTGGTGTTTTATGATGAAGGAAGTAATATTGCTCTTTTTTAAAAAAAGATTTTATCCACAACTGGGTAGATGTCACTACAGAAGTCATAGGGTTTCCCCAGACTTAAAGGAAAACAAAACTTTTATATTGATGGAAGAGGAATGCTTGATGTAATTCTTATTTCATCGAACAATGAGAAGATCCTGGAAGAAAAATTTAAAGGATTAAATGAACAAAACCTCCTTCACAAGCAAGATTCTTAGGAAAGTAAGAACAAGAAAAAGCAGAGGAGAAATAAGAGCTCCAAAAGTGGTCTAAATTTGAAATTTAATTTGAGTTAAATTGGACTGAATAAAGTTTTACATTTAAGCCTATTTCAAGGGCTGTGGGATGAGACTAATTATCATTTACAAATAGTAACCCAGTGAGATAAAGTTATAAAATCATGTCATGTTTTGTGCCAAGCAATGTTTATACACTAGTAACAGTATTGCTTTCACAGTCAGTTACTTACAGTTAGTGAAAAGTGAATTATTTTCTTCAGAAAGTATCTTGCGCAATTTAATGTGCAAGTGAATATGACTTGATTTTTCCACTCATTCACAAAAATTGAGAAGTTTAACAAATGTTACATACTGTGCTGTCAGATGTTAAGTTTTATTTAGTAGACCATGAGAACCTTTTCCACCTGGGTTTTCAGGTGCCAGAAAAAGCAACATAACTCTGAGAAAAAAAACCTAAAATCATGAAATAATATAGCATGAACTGTGACTATCCCCAGAAAATCTTTCTTAGAGTTTAGTGCCTGACTACACCAAGGTCTTGAATATATTCTTTGGGTCTTGCTTTAACCATGTGCCAAAATTTCTGGGGGCAGTTGAAATCCTAAAGTGATAGAAAACATACCTAGGACATGTGAGGCCCAAAACTCAATGCCCGTTATCCTGAGTATGACGGGGCATAATGCTACTGGCTTCCAAGCACTGACAACCTGAGAACTGCATCTCTGGTCCAATTATCAATGTTCAGACCTACATTTAAAACACTCTGATTTCCATTAAGTATTGAACTGTAGCACTGTCATCCCATTAATCATCAATTTACTTGAGTGGGCACCAGAAGCGTCTCCATTTTTCCAGCCCTGAGATTTTCGCATTGTAAACTTTATGTCCTCTTTCTGGAGATGCGGCACGCCAGCTGGATGTCCCTGGGAATAATGGTGATGTGATTGGCGTGGGTGGTGCAAAAGTTGGTATCCTCGAAGAGCCCCACCAGGTAGACCTCACACGCCTCCTGCAGTGCCATGACGGCCGATCTCTGGGAGCCAGGTCAGTCTTGAAGTCCTGCGTGATCTCTAGCACCAGCTGCTGGAAGGGTCACTTGCAGATGAGCAGCTCGGTGGACTTCTGGTAGTGGCGGATCTCTCACAGCACCACGGTGTGTGGTGGGTAGTGGTGCGGCTTCTTCATACGGCCTGTGGCTGGCGCACTCTTGCGGGTCACCTTGGTGGCCAGCTGGTTGCCCAGTGCCTTCCCACCCATTGACTTGCGCTGTCTGCTTAGTACGAGCCCTCTGGTCTTCCCAACTCAGCTGGAGACTCCTTCAGGATTAGGAAAATGAGACCCATTTTTGCTGCTGTTTTGGCATATTTAGTACATCATGGGTAGTTTGCCAGGCTCTGCAATGCAGTCGGGATAGCCTTGGTAGCTTGCCAGGCTAGGGGAGGGGGGCGTGAAACGGAGGCTTCTTTTGGGCGATCTCTAATCGGCCCTGCAGGTGATCTCAGTCTACTGAATGTAAGCTCCTGGTGATCCGCTTGCTGTAACAATTTGCACATTGACAACACGCACCTTCCTGCGTCTTAGGGCAGCAACTTGGGCATCTGCGACCTCAGGTTGACCTCCCAGAGGTGGATGGAGTATGCTCGGAGGTTGTTGAATAGCTGGCAGAGCAAGACCCATGGCATAGTGTCTATGCCAGGTCGAACACCTGCGTGGAGTACCAAGTCATTCGGTGGTTGGCGGACATCATCCTTCAGTGGATAAGCCACTGCGTGCCCTACTGTCACTGTTCCATGCTCGATGGTGTTGTGACTCGGCCCGGCCAGTGTGGCAGTGATCCTGCGGCCACCGCCATGGTTTTTTCTCACCCTGCTGACACCATTCTATCTTAATCCCACAAAGTCGTCGGTGATGTCCAGCAGGAATCATGAGTAGAGTTCCAGCAAGGATCACATGCAGAATTCATGCCTGGCGTGCTGTTGTGTGTCATCTAGAGCGACATGGTGAGCCGGGTTAGGGAGAGGAGGAGGGATTTGACCTGCATTAGCACAATCTTGCCTCCAACTTCAACTTGCCCTTAATATTATTATTAATAAAAATGATGTCATTAATTATATACCATTAAGTTTTGTCACTCTAAAATCAATCATAGAAACAAAGACTCAGCAATATTACAATATGAAACAAGTAAAACTATTTTATACATGGTCCAGAGTCATTGATGGCAGACCCCAAAATATTACCACTATCCATGTAATTGCCTTAGCTTCCTTGATTCTTAGTAAGAAACTCACTGGTAAATGGAGAAAAAGCAAAACCTCCAATCAACAACTATGTCCTAAGATGCACCGTTTTTACAGAAAAGCAGCAGAGTTTTTGTACCGTGAAACTCATATATTTTTTTAAAAGTAAGTGAATGAACACTTTTTATAGTTGTGTGTAATAAATTAACTCAACACTGGAGCTGCTACATACAAAGATTAATAGTTGATTTAGTCAAAATATTGAATCAGTGAAAAAATGATAAATAGTTATGCTATGAGACTGTAAATACATTGGTGAATGATCAAGCTATGTGGTATTAATTAAACTCATAATTACAGTATTTGTAATTTCTTTAAATAAAAACAAATTAGTTTCCATGGAAATGTTCAACAAAATCAAATTTGACTAAGCAAGTTATAATGCTAACTTAGGCTAATTTTAACTATAAAAGTATTGTGATTACTAAAATACATGTTTTTCCTTCATTGGTCATTGTAAGATAATTATAAGATATATAATAGAGGGCAGAGAAATAGTAGACTGGGTAAAGTACTTGTCTTGTGTGAGGTAGTGTATTTTATCCCAGCACCCCACACTGTCCTCCAAGCCCTACAGGATTGATCCTTGACTGCAGAACCAGGAGTAAACATTGAGCACCAGTGGGTATGGCTCAAAAAGCCAAAATGTATACATGTATGTGTGTACACATAATAGTGACTATAAAGTATAAGATGTGAAAGTTTTTCTTCTCTAGTTTTATCTGACTCTTCTTGGGATTAGTATTAGAATATCACCCAATCTCTTAAATTTAAGGTTGATGTTCAAAACTCTTCCAAATATAATAATTTTGTGTAATTGAGACCTACTATATGAGATCCTCAATGGTGGAAGGTGAGTCTTTCTTTTACTAGTTAATCTTTAAAATAAGAACTAATTTAGAGCAGATTCTAAGATTTATTTTTATATTAAAAAATTAAAGTATGTAATTAAATACCCAAGGATAGTGGATAGTAGAACAAGATTAGAGAGGAGAGGAAATGAAACAAGGCTCAAAACCTATCAAATAGTAAGAATCAATCAACAAAAGACAAGAAGATGGGCTGGAAGAAAAGTAGTCATTTCATCTCTCCCAAAACAAATGCACCAACTGTGTCACAGAACTTACATCCAACCAGATTATGAAGATAGTGTTTTTTTCAGCATCATAAAGACTAAACTGGAGACACTTGCCAATAATTCTTTTCAATCAATCTCTTATTTTGCCTAAAGTCCTTTTAACATAGAGATTCAAACTCTGTATAAAAACTCTTTCTAGATTTTATGGGAGTAATAAATTGAATGAGAATTCGGAATTTTTGGGAGCTCATTAAATAAGTAGGTTGGGCTTGTTAAAGCTAACTAGCATTTGGCATTATAGCAAGAGATTACATATTTGCAGCAGTGAAATAGAGTTTTTTTTTCCTTCTTGCTCTGTCTCCCTTCTCTGAGAAGGAATGCACTTAAAAGAACTTGGCAAAGTTTATAATTTTATGAATGCAGTCCAGCACTGCTAGATGACTTTTGTTTATATTTTTGGAAGCATAGTATGTTATTCTATCACATAAGTGGAAAATAGAAGCTTTGAGTTTATCTTGTATTTTGATAAGAATTTTTATGCTCTTTTATACCTATAAAAATATCACGGTAGACATTACTAGTATAATAATCACCATTATGTCTAATTAGCACATGGGGTTGCATTCAATTCATTTAGAAAAATTTCATTTACAGACAGCAAAGTTTTTAATTATATGCTGAACAAAATTTTAAATTCCAAATATGTGACAGTTTATAAGATACTTGGCATGTTACACACACAGTTTATATTTAGTGTTTCCTCCCTCAGTCTGCTAGAGTAACAAAATTACATTCAAAGGTGAAAACACTGGTAAAATCTGAAAAATTGTTAATACTAGTGAAGAAAAGTAATTATATTAGTCATAAATTGATATTGTCAATACTATGTAAACATAAGTCATTTATTGTGAATACCATTTTTCCTTTTTTTTAATTTTTTTGCTTTTTCGATCACACCTGGCGATGCATAGGGGTTACTCCTGGCTCTGCACTCAGGAATTACTCCTGGCGGTGCTCAGGGGACCATATGGGATGCTGGGAATCGAACCTGGGTCTGCCTCGTGCAAGGCAAACAACCTACCCGCTGTGCTCTCGCTCCAGTCCCACTATTTTTCCTATTTCTTAAAATTGAAGCCCAGATATTATGTAAACTGTCTTCATTCATTAAAATAGCTGCATATTTTTTGGTGGTGGCATATAGCTGCATATTTTAAATATCAGTATCATTGACATACTGTTCATATTGTTCGATTATTACATTATTTCTAAATTAGCCATTTACTTTAGATTGACACAGAAAACTATTTTAATGATTTTTTTAAATTAAAGCAGTTTAAAATTAAGCATCCAATAAAGCAAATAAACACCAAAGAAGGAGAGAGAAACAAAGAGCATTCCATATGTCATCATATGGAAATAAGATAAAAGTTATTTTCAGGTTTTGAAATCGCATGCCCTACTTAAAACAAATCATAGGTTCTAAAAAGGGTTTTTGTAATTACCTTATACTTAGGAATATGTATAGGTTCAAATGATTTATATATTTTCTTGCAGACCAGTCAACACAGAAGAAAGGCATTGCTAGAGTTTTGATCTTGAGTGGCGAAAATACCACAAGTGTCATCTTCCCAAGGAAGCATGCTCATGAGTGACTAAAGTTCAAATAAACGCTTAATTGATTCTAATTTCATTATAAATATTTAGATAATAAACTGCACTGTAGCACTGTCATCCCATTCATTGCGTTGCTCAAGCAGGTACCAGTAACGTCTTCATTGTGAGAATTGTTGTAACTGTTTTTGGTGTACTGAATATGCCACGGGTAGCTCTCCAGGCTCTGCTGTGCAGGCCAGATACTCTCAGTAGCTTGCCGGGCTATCTGAGAGGGGCGGAGGAATCGAACCCTGGTCAGCTGCGTGCAAGGCAAACACCCTACCCGGTGTGCTATAGCTCCAGCCCAGTATTTTAATATTTTAAATAAATTTAAGTAAAGATATGGTGGGTGAGCTTCTACAATTATGACTCTAGCCTTCAGTAATTATCAGTAAGTTTTTGACATTATAACTTTTAACTTCAGTAATTTTTTGCAGAAAAACTCCCAGACTATAGTTACTTACAAAGGCATGTATTTGGCATGATAGAATGCCATCCAAAAATCAAAATGTAACTAAAGAATGTATATGATATCTCCAAGTCAGAGTGCAAAATTAGAAATTACCCTGCAGAGGTAAATTTTCTAGATTTTACTTTAAGGTGAATGAAAAGTGATACAAATTAGAACAACAGGATCACAGGAACAAAAAACAGGTGGAGACCCGTTTATCTAATCTCTATAAATTTTCTGGGATGGAGTCACTAGTGTCTCTGGCCTGACTATTATTTTTAGATGATGCCCAAGTCTAGAAGGGCCAGATTACAGCTACAGAAGTGTATTTAGTCCTTCAAAACACAGGCAGCCTTTGTATCAAATATAAGACAATATTTATTTTAAATTTAGGTACAGAGCAGATCCTGATTTGGAACAGTCAGATGCCTTGGGCTATATACTCATTGACTCATTGAGATCATATATTACTTTCTGGTTTTGAACTTTAAAATCCCTGTGAGCTCAAATTTTCCTAGTCAAACCGAAAAGAAGTTTGAGAGAGACTAGGCAGAAAGTTCATTTTTAACACAGGGGGGGTTCTGTCAATTTTTTTGTCCTTAAATTCTCTTTTTGTTCACCTGATTACTTTGTGGATAGGGTTATTTATACATATAGTCAACCTCTCAGAATTGAATAGACGCAATTTTCTCAAACTAGTAGTAGATTGGTAATTGACCTATAATACTTGTGAAAAATGGTTGTTATTCATTCATTTGCATATCAATATATTTAATCAGCTACATCGAAATTCACTATTTGTGGTATACAAAAATATTTATTTTAAATGGATAAAAATTTTATAGAGTATCCTAGTCATAATATAGCAGTTAGGGCGCAAGCCTAGCATGCTATCAAGCCGGTGTCAATTCTTGGAACCGTGTGGTCCTCTGAGCAACACGGAGTGCAGTGCTGGAGTCCCCCAGTACCTGCTGTGTAGCCTGTGTTCCTCTGGAACTTCAGGGGCCTTAATTTGAAACACCTGCCTAATTGGCTGAGATTTGCCAGTGGAGCCTAGGGGCCTCCTGAGCACTGTTTGAGAACCCCCCCCAAAATATTAGTGAAATTATTCAAGTAAAAATAAAGGCATAAAGTTTGGTGGCACTTCAAAGAGACTGCCCCTTGTGTGGGGCCAAGTAATTGAGCTGGAAGAATATATTCAAATTTACTGATTTCCATTTATTATATCGACTAAAG
The DNA here is from genome assembly GCF_027595985.1 of Sorex araneus. Taxonomy (NCBI): domain Eukaryota; kingdom Metazoa; phylum Chordata; class Mammalia; order Eulipotyphla; family Soricidae; genus Sorex; species Sorex araneus. Next base: position 140,792,201 of record NC_073305.1, on the reverse strand, counting down.
GTATCCATAAAATAATACTGGGTGTATCCATTTTATAAATATGGGTATAAATTATATATCCATATTTATAAATATGGATTTATATGGATATATAATTTATATCCATTATATAATTTATATAAATTATATAAATATGGATATATAATTTATATCCATTATATATATTTTATATATCCAATATATAAAATTATAAATATTTTATAAATATGGATATAAAAGTATCCATAAAATAATACTTTTTTTAGGACTTTGGGTAGACAAACTTGACTATCAGGTCATAAAGTTAGAAACATTGGAGTTAGTGAATTTTAAATAAATCACTTAGTTCAAATTGATGACTAGGATATGCCAAACTTCTGTGATGAGTGCCTGGTATATGTAGTAAGCCCTGAGTTTACTACAATTGTATATTATGAACAATCACTGGGAGTCAGAATATCAGAACTAAACATATATTATAGAAATATATATGGTTCAAAGCCTCTATGCTTGTATTGAGAGCAGAATCAAACAGGAGAAATATTAAAACAATTAAATGATTACTGCTTCTGTGAACTGTTTACCTCAGTGTCAGTCTCAAATTTATAGACACAAATAATTTTAGGATGTATATAAGTTTTATATTAATTTTTAAGTGGAACAGACAATATACTGAAATCTGTACTAGTAAACTGCACTATAAAAGCTTTAGGACAATATTAATGGTACAAGTGGCTGCTATAATTTTCTTATTAATGAGTGGTACACAGAAGTGGTTCATTAAATATAGATTCAGGGGTATTTGGGCTTCTCAGTAGGTTGGATATATTTCTTAGGGATATATGATCAAGAGTTTTTCAGCAGTTAACTATTAACAGCATATAGTTATTTGCACCACAGAGAGAGATAAAACAGTGGGAGAGGTAGCAAATGCTGACCTACAATAAGGATGTAGATTGTTTAAGAGGTAGCTAGGGGAGAGATACAGACATTTGGATGTTCTCCAAAGACAAATTAAGATTTTGCTATTTAAAATTAATGAATATGTTAAAGCAAAGAAAAGATTAATAAACGATGAGTCAATTCTTTGTAGAGAAATAACATGCTAGGTTAATGATTTGCTTCCTACTCAAAAATAAAGTAAAAACTCAAATACTGCGCATTAAGATGAGCAAGAGAAAATAATAAAAGTCATAGAAAATAGAAAAAAATAAATTAATTTGTTATATGTATATAAAATCTTTGTACATATAAGGAAAATAAATTTTCTATAGTCAATGCCTTAGTAAAATTCTCAATGAAGTATCCATAGCATTTTATATATATCCATTTAAATATATCCATAGTATTCACACATATTGGGCATATCAAATAGATAAAGAAAGAAAAAATAATAATTATTATATTTATCAGCGTTTGACCTCTATATTCAACTAGCTTTGCTCAATTTTCTAAGCCTCTCTGTCTTCTCTTTCTAATTTTCATAATAATATTAAAGTATTATTTTTCGGTTTAATATTTTAAGAACTAAATAATTTAATATCTGTGAAATATTTAAAACACTATAGTATATAAGCCTTAACAAACTGTAATATATACATGTTGCTTTTCTAATGATGCATATCTGAAACATGTTATAATGCTGTGTTTATTCAGCACACTCCCCTGTCCAGCAAGGGGCCGCCGCTCAGAGTCCTGAGGACAGGGCTGAGCTTCCCTCTTGCAGAGAGAGGGGTTCCACGGAAAAGAGCAAACCTATGCCACTGCCTCCACAACAACTGAGAAATGAGAAATGAGCACACGAGCACGGTGGGGGTCCCATCAAGCCGTTCTGATTTATTGAGCAAACAGTGAAGCTTATATAGGCAGGGAGTCATGTAGTCACAGTGGGTAGAATAATCATGAGTTTTATCTCAGTTCTATAGATAGGATTACATTGTTTCATTATAGTTCTTGTAGATAGCGTTATAATATTTCATTACAGTTCTATAGAAAGGGTTATATTCTTTCTTTGATCATAATGGATAGGCTGTCACCTGCACATCTGCCAAACACATCTCAAGGGTTGCATTGACCTGTGCTCATAAAATACATTTCAATAGGCTCCTGAATGCTGGGAACATCGGCCTGGGCCAAGTCCAAGGATTAATATAGCACTTCAAAGCAGACCAAGAGGGGCTTTTCTCTCAAAATTATATCATATAATAATTTCCATTGGTCCCAATAGCAGTTAATAAATTTGGGTCATAATAACTCTAGCATATAGTAGCACTGTAGCACTGTCATCCCGTTGTTCATCGATTTGCTTGAGCGGGCACCAGTAACATCTTCATTGTAAGACCTGTTGTTACTGTTTTTGGCATTTTGAATATGCCATGGATAGATTGCCAGGCTCTGCTGTGCAGGCCAGATATTCTCATTAGCTTACTGGGCTATTCGAGAGGAACAGAGGAATTGAACCCAGGTCAGCCGTGTGCAAGGAAAATACCCTACCTGCTGTGCTATCGCTCCAGTTCTAGTACATAGTAAATTATTTAATTTTTATTAAAGATAAAATTTTAATAAATAATGGACACAGTACAATATCACTTATAATTATTTTTAAATTATATAATTGTATATAATATCATACCAATATAGACAAATATCAGAAAGATTAAATGTGTTAGAAACAGAGAAAAGAAAGCATATAATCACTTTAATTTTTGAAAACAATGTTTTAAGGGTTAATGTGTGGAGAATATAGTCATCCAAATAGGATGACCTCAGTGATGTCTCTTCTATTTATTTACAATGACACAGTCTACTAGAAAATTTTCTATAACTCTTAACTACAAAAAAACAGGAGCAAAATCTAATAAGCATGGAGTTTGACTCTTCTCCCACTTTGAAAATCAGTAATTTGACCACAGAGAAACTTGAAATTCAATGGCTTCGGATTTTGGTATACTCTTTTGAAGCTAAAGTGGTAAAGGCACGATATAGTAGTTTCCCAATATATTTTTTAAATAGACACAGGAAAGGGAAGATCTATCTTTAAAAGACTCCAAATCTTGGGGATTTAAGAGATAATACAGGTGATGTTATGCTTTCCTTATGTGCAACTGACTTGAGTTCAACCTCCTCCCCGCTCCACCACATATCATCCCCTGAGCCTGGACAGGAGAGATTCCTTAATGTAGAGCCAGAAGTTAGACCTGAGCACCTCCAGGTGTGACCCTAACACAAAACAAACAAAGTTTCAATGCTCAGTAAACTTACATTTGAGTAATGAATAGAAGTCTATTTAAGAACAGTAGTGTCTTCCCTGGGCTGGAGCAATAGCACAGAGGGTAGGGCGTTTGCCTTGCACGCAGCCAACCCAGGTATGATTCCTCCACCCCTCTCGAAGAGCCCGGCAAGCTATAAAGAGTATCTTGCCCACAAGGCAGAGCCTGGCAAGCTACCTGTGGCGTATTCGATATGCCAAAAACAGTAACAACAAGTCTCAAGATGGAGATGTTACTATTGCCCGCTCGAGCAAATTGATGAGCGACAGGATGACAGTGACAGTGACAGTGTCTTCCTTGAGAAGGGAAGACTGTAAGATAAATGTTAAAATACATATTTAAAACAAGTTTAGCAAATTCTCTGAGTTGGTACATAATGGAAGTTAACTATTCTTTCATCGTTTTTACTTTTATTTAAAGTGTTTTAATTAGACATTGTGGCACATTCTTATTACAAATAATGACAATAAACAATATAATTAAAATAGAGAGGGTGCTTACATATACATACATTTCCTAAATGCGGAACAATGCAAAGATTGGCATTGCCCCTCTTCAAGAATGACTATGTCAACTTAAAAGTAAAGAGAATCTCAAATATTTCTATATATAGTCATTTTGGTAAGGTTGGAACTCAGTCTCACTTTAATCTAACTATCATGTTAGTTTATCATTAATATATGGAATCTGGTCATTTTCAAGACAAAGAAATCAGGCTGTGTGAAATTGGCTGCCTCACTGAAAAACCCAAGGTTGGGATATCCCCGTAGATAATATAGCTTAGGTCCTAGAATACAATGGGTTTGCAAACAATAGAATAGCAGGAAAAAATAAAATACATGAAATATATGCTAGCTTCTGAAGTGTGCCAGGCAGTCATAAAATAAGACTGTGTAGGGTCTTTTACATGTAGGGTCAGCTTGAGGAAAAATAGAGTAGAAAGCTGTCCCAGTCTTATATTTTAAGAGTGCCTTTTGATAGGCTATGTAAAATCCCCTAGCCACTGCTCTTTATGGACCTATTGAATGTACCTGCCTTTACCTACATTTTAGACCTTGGCTCACCAATGCCAACAATGGCTCACCTGTTGGAAGCCTAGCAGGGGCCGGGTGTGTGTGTGTGGGGGGGGTGTGGGCCCGATGTTGCATTGAATAAAAAGGCTGTTCAGGCTACCCTAAAGCTTTCACACTTTGTATGTGCATCTCCTTATGTTTTTGCTTCTCTATTCTCTGCACCATTTCCCACTGAACAAGGTTGAAGGTGTGAATCCATTGGGCTTTAGAATTCAGGTCCTGAAAGAACAAATTCTGGAGACCAGTGAGAGTGGGAAAAACCAAAAAATTAACAAACAGAGCCTTGCAACAATACTAAAAGCACTATGAAATGTGTCATTTTCTGGTATTTCTGTCCAAAGTTGAAATATATAGGAAATGATGTAATAGTCAGATGTGAATTTAGTAGGGTTATGACTAAGACACATATCTAAGTGCTAATAGAGACTAAAACTATAAAAGTATGCTGTGTGTGACTGCCATTTACCTCTCTGATAGTTAAGGTCTATTGCCTTAAATAGGCACTTAAATACTTTGAGTCATACATTTAGATTTCTTAGTGGACATATGCTATAGTAGACCACTTATTTGTATTGACTATGTTTTATTTGGGTTGCTTTTATGATATACTTTATGCCTTATTGCTATTAGTGCTATTGATAACTTATATTGAGCATCAAGAAAAATAGCCCAAAGGCTTAGAGCAAGTGCTTTCATGTAGGATCCTGGCTTTGAACCCCAGCACTAATTGTATGTGTTCCCAAGTGCTGCCTTGGAAGTGGCTTTGAACAGCACCAGATTTGATTTCAGAATCTAGTCTTTTCCCAACCATGCACAATAAAATACATGTTCTATTTTCAAGAAATGGAAGAGTGGTATCCATTTGCTGTCATTGACAAAAATAGAATGGTGATATAACAGCCAAATTTCTATGAAGGAAAGAATTTATCTCGTTCTTTATTCCCACAATAGTGTTTCTAGCAGGAAGTTAGTAGAAATTTTTCATAGAGACTATGGTCAAATATTTAAGTAACAAGTAACACCTCCCACCAGCAAACATATTATGTAAACCTTGTCCTTTATGCCAATTTTAATTGTTTAAAATGTATGATAAACTCAGTTTCTCATTAAGATGAAAGGTTTTTTTTAAAAAGAGCATAAATTTTAGCATGAACCTCCCATAATGGCTTAAACAGTGCCACATGCCCTGAAAAAGTTACAATTAACTCTTATGTATAGATTTAAATTGTAGCACTGTAGCACTGTTGTAGTACAACATGTTGTTCATCTGTTTGCTCAAGTGGGCACCAGTAACGTCTCCATTGTGAGACTTGTTACTGTTTTTGGTATATCAAATATGCCACAGGTAGCTTGCCAGGCTCTGCCATGCGGGCGGGATACTCTCGGTAGCTTGCCGGTCTCTCTGAGAGGGATGAAGGAATTGAACCTGGATCAGCCACGTGCAAGGCAAACCCCCTACCCACCGTGCTGTCTTTTTTAGGAAATAGGTCCTGGTTCCGTATGTCTCTCTATGAATTTGCTAATAAAATTGAATCCCCAAATGAAAACAGCTGAAAGGCAATATGTTTTTATAAATCCAACATGTTCAAACAGCTTTGTACCTAGACAAATGCAAGTTATCTAGATTATGATTTTTTTAATGATATAATGAGTAAGGAAAATTAGGTTAATAGAGTCAGTAGGAAATGTGAATTATTTTATGACAGTGATTTCCAGAAATTCCCAAGATAAAACAAAAAGGCAATTTTCATATCTTCCATGGTAAATAATCATACTAATTAGCAAAGCAATACCCATCATGCGTGCAATGAACTAAAAGAAAGATGAGACAGTTGCTATTATAGCAAATGATTAGAAAAAAATGCCTTGGGATAAGAAGTATGATCCAACGTGCCCCAGAACTATATATAGTGGAATAAGTCTTCTAAATATTCCACCATCTGGCTTTTGCTCATAATAATACTTATAAAGCATTCTGGATTATCTTAAGTTACAGTTGAAGGTATATCTGTCATTGGTTTAGTCTATTAAAGAGTGAAAAATTGATTTAATTCAAAAATTTATTCATTACATAATATATTGGTATAAGTCCAAGGGTAATCCATGTGGTAGACTGGAACATATTTAATTTCTTTCAATTGTTGAATAATACTGTATTTTATAAATAACTATTTGTATTTGTTCACATATTAATAGATATTTGTTTGCTTTTTAAGCATTGTTGATAGTGCTTTTATAAAATGTGTACATATGTGATCATGTGTAACATCGTTTTTCTCTTAAGCAGATAGTAAAAAGGGGAATTATTGAATGAGAATGTAAATTACGAGCCTTTAAGGGACTGAAGAGATAGTACAGAATTCGAGGTGCTTGTCTTGAATGTGACTTACCCCAGTTTGATCCCCAGCAAAGTATATGGTCTTCCAAGTGCTGCCAAAAGTGATCCCTGAGTACTTCCTGAACCAGGAGTAAACCTTGAGCATCACCAGGTGTGGCCTATTCCCTCCTCCTGCACAATAAAAAGAAAGCTCCTATGACAAACTGCCAAATTTCTTTCCAAAGTATCACTTGTATCACTTGTCATCCCATTGATCTTTGATTTGCTTGAGCGGGTGCCAGGAACGTCTCCATTCGTCCCTGTTGCATGCTAGTGTAGCCCAATGGTATCTGCTCACTCCAGGAACATGAAGAGCCTCAAACCATTTGTTCAGGGTTTTGACAAAGAAGTCTGACCATCTCGTAGACAGGCGGCCATGCATTCTTTTGACGTCCTGTGGAATCCAGTCGGTAACAACTCTAGTCCATCCTGTGGAATTTGGTATGTGGGCAGGTAGACGTGGCTATCAAAGAGATATGAGTAGAAGTAGTGAATAATCCTCTCCATTGCCTTTCTGAAAGATGTAATAGATCCATCAGGACGTCAGAGGGAAGTCATCTTGGTCTTCTAGTTGGCAAAGGACAGGTGAGCGTTGCCAATACTTTTCCCAGCTTCTGCTGCAGAGGCCAACACTGCTGCTTTTCTTTCTTTGAGGTCTTTTTCTATCACTTCTCTGCACAGCTTTGCAAGCTTGGATGTTAGCTTGTGGTTGTCTGAGGCCCATGCCAAACCACATTGGGAATGAACTTGAGAGTTTCTGAAGACAGGGGTCTGTTTGTGGCTTTCCCACTCTCAGCATTCCTCACGTAGTTATGGTGCTCAACCAGTCGATCGTATTCCTTGTTAATGTTGTCAAGGACGGCATCTTCCCACATTGCCGCATAAGTGCCAAAGAGCTCCCAGTTGGTGGTCATTCTGGGAGTTCTCTTCTTAAACTTAAACTTTGCAGTCCTTTTTCCCTGATATGTGAAGTAGAATTTTGCACGAAGGAAACAGTGGTCCAATCCCATTTGGAATTTTGGGACAACAGCGACATCGGTCAGGCAAAACCATCGATTAAATATGTTGTTGTCAATTTCATTGTGGAATTGTCCATGGGGAGACTCTCATGTCTAACATTTAGATTTGGCCTTCTGGCACTGTGAGTTACCATGGATGGTCTTGATCAAAATGATGAACTCAGACAGTCTCTCACCCTGTTCGTTCCATTCTAGGCCATGGGACCCATTGTGAAATTCTTCAGGCAACCTTCTCGGTCCTATATTGGCATTAAAATCACCAACAATGAACTTGTAGAAGGTGTGGTCTTCTTTATAGAACTTCTCCAGCTCTATGTAGAACTTTTCAATTTCTTCTTCATCGTAGTTGGATGACAGTAGTTGTGTAGATGACAAAGATAGAAACTGCCGAAAGTGAGCCATATCTATTCAAGCGTAATCGTACAATTCGGGTTGTTAGGCACTCGAATGAATCAATGCTCATGGCCAAGTTCCTGTTGATAAGGAAACCAATGCCTCTGTTTTCGCATGTTCTGAAGAACATTTTTTCAGTGTCGATAATGGCATGATGTGATTGAAGCCTTCTCGTTTCGGTCAGACCAGTGATGTCGTATTCGATCTTCTGTGCTTGCACCATCAGTTCCTTGATGGATGCTTCCGATCCAGCGTACGTGCATTGAAAATACAGACGGTGATTTTAGTCCTTCTTCATTTTGGCAGTCTAGTACATCCCTGAGATTTTATCAGTCTCTCCTTGCTCATCCTTCTTAATGCTGCCATATTGGGAGCTCTTTCAGTGTCAGGCTAATGAGGCCCATTGTTGTTACTGTTTTTGGTATATCAAATATGTTACGGGTAGCTTGCCAGCCTCTGCCGTGCGGGCAGGATACTCTTGTAGTTTTGGGCTCTCTGAGAGGGATGGAGGCTTTTGGGGTAGCCTCTAATCGCCCTTACAAGTGTTCTCATGGTTCATACCATATTTGAACCCCATCAATTATGGTGCGGAAATTATGGAAAATCGGTATTAAGTGTCTTATGGTGTGTCCAGAAAGCGTCCTGGAGCCTGGTGGTGGCTGGGTAGTGGAGGTATTGGAAGTCAGCTGATGAGGTATTTATCTGGCTCCAGTAGGGTAAGGCATCTGGGTTTGATCCCTGGGGCGCAATTGGAGGAGGCAGACAGAGGATCATCTTGTTTCCAGGTCTCGTTGAGCCTGGAGTCCAAGTTCACAAAGTTCTGCTTTACCTGGTTCTGTAGGGCTTCACTCATGCATGAGGTTTGGCCTGAGTGTCCAGAAAGTGGCCTAGAGTATGGCAGTGGCTGGTAGTGGAGGTAGTGGAGGTTGGCCAATACTTTCCAAAGTAGTTGCAATATATTATATTCCCAATGTGGTATACAGGATTTCAACATACAGACATATATGACTAGTATATATTTGAGGTATGCATATGTGTTTGGTATACTCCCTCACTGCTTACAGCAGAGGACAATTTTCATATTCATCTAGGATTTCTGTTGCAGAAGAAAGAGATTATACAGAGACAAATATAAAATACTTGTGATGTTCCAACTATTTATCTTTAGTTTGTATTGTCTTTATGTTTGGGGGCTATACCCATCACTGTCTATGAAGCATGTGGTGCCTGGGACAGAATCTGGGCATCCACATTGTAGACCATGTGCTCCAGCCATTTGCATCATTGTATAAGATATTTCAAATGTTTCCTAAAATATCAAATTATGAAATAAATTTGAGCCAATCAAACATCAGGAGTCAGAGAGTGCAGTAGGCAAGGCATGTGCCTTGCACGTGCAGACCTGGGTTTAATCTCCAGCACTACATACACTCCGCTGAGCACCACGAGGAGTGATCCTTGAGCCTAGAACCAGTAGTAAGACCTGAACACAACAGCGTATTTCCCCAAAATAAGAACTGAAAAATTTAAGGAAACAAAAATATCAAGGGTCATAGAGGTAATTTAGAAATTACAGAAGTTAGGGTAGATGCCTTGAATGCAGTCTACTCATTTTTAATCTTTGGCACTATGTGATCACTGGTCATCGATAGATCTTACTCTGGAGCCGCTGAGTGTCTCTAAGTGTGTCTCCTACAGTCTCCAAGATATGAGCATGCTTGACCCTGGCATTGACCCACCCAGCTATTGTGGGTGTGACCGTGTCTGTGAAGCATCCTGAATACTGCTTGGGGGCACACCACCCCATAAAAATAATGAATTTTAAAAAAGGAAAGAAAAAGGAACACCATATCAGAGATAATGAAAAGGAAAAAAAAAATCCACACACATACACAATAAAAAAGAGAGAAAATCCTGATGGCATTCTTACTGTACATATATGCTTGAATAAGGATATTTAGCAAATAAAATAATCTTTTTCATTCAGCAGTGCAGGAGCTGTTAGGGAAGTCATTTGAACTGACACAGTTGAGATGGCAAAGATAGGCAATGACTCTGCTGGATAAAATGAAAATATGTTGCATGGGGGAGCAGTCACAGCAACCTCAGAGAAAAACATAGTTTCCCAGTCAGCTTTACAATATAGCCATTCTTGCAGTCTACTAAACCCCTGGGTCACAAGTGGTTTGCAATTTTCCTAAATACTGATAAACATTCTTTATTATTTGTGCAACTATAAAAATACTTGGCTATTTTGAGAGCATTTCTAAAGAATAATTTAAAGAAATGCATTTCTTTTTATGCCACCAGCAAGTCGCACCAGTTGAGTGTCTATATGTAACATAAAAATTGAACTGAAGGTTTAAGGATAGTTTACCTCCAGATAACAATGATATATTAACTGCAAATTTTCATGTTCTGAAGATTTTATTTACAGAAGAAAATATACAAGAGACAGTATTTGCTTGAGGAGGGTTGAAATTTTTTAAATTATAACTTCCTTCTTTTAAATTATACTTTACTTTTTCATGAATACTTATTTTCATAGCTTTGACATGATATCACACTTTCTACTCTGTCTTACATAATGTTTGCATATCTATTATTAGTTTATATCTCATTTCAGAATTTTTTTAATTTATTTTTTATTATTTGTATTGTTGTACTGGAGTGATAGCACAGTGGGTAGGGCATTTGCCTTGCATGTGGCTGACATGGGTTTGATTCTTCCGTCCCTCTCAGAGAGCCCAGCCCTCATGGCAGAGCCTGGGGAGCTATCCATGAATATTCAATATGCCAAAAACAGTAGCAACAAGTCTCACAATGGAGACGTTACTGGTGCCCACTTGAGCAAATCAATGAACAATGGGATGACAATGCTACAGTGCTATTTACAGTTAATGGTTCCTAAATAAAAAATTGCACTAAGTCCTCTTTGATTCCTTGAAACCTGGAATGAAGGAAATACTTGCATGATATTTCATGCTATAGGCTGCCAAATGTTCTTGCCATTCAATCAATCTTTCTTTCTTTGACTTCAAAAAATTTTAAGCAACAAGAATTATTGCATTCTATTTTCCAAACATTATAGGGAAATTGTTGGTCCAAGTATTAAGCTTGTAAGCAAAATTTCAGGTGCAGGCATTCTTTGGGTGTTTTGTTTCAGTCTGCAGCCTACGATTACAGCTAGTCTTGGACTTTATTTCCTCTTATTAGGCTAGGTTAAATTATACTATCAAACAACCTAACAATAAACTTGTAGCCCTAGAATAATAGGACTATAATGATTCTTTTATTATGAATATATGTTAGAGTTCCACAAAAGTTCCCTACTTTAAAATAAGACTTTAGTTTTCCAGTCTTTTACTAATTCATATCACAGATAACTAATTTTAAGATTATCTCTCAAATTTTAAATTTAATTTATTCTCTTCATATTTTATTTTCATAACATTCAAATATTATTCCTTAATTTTTTCTAATTATAATTTTAGGAAATTTTGGTAAATTCAAAAGTTCAGAATTTGTGTTATATTGGCCTCTTAGTTTGCAGAAAAATACTTTATTTTACTTGAATGTATGCTATGCACAATTAACTTGAGAATTCCTCAAATGGGAGTGAGTTTCAATTGTTAAGCTCATGCCTGTGTGGATAACTCTTGGGTTTGATCCCAGGAACCACCAAAAGCATACACTGTCATGTCACTGTCATCCCATTGCTCATCGATTTGCTCAAGTGGGCACCAGTAACGTCTCCATTGTGAGACTTGTTGTTACTGTTTTTTGCATATTGAATACGCCACAGGTAACTTGCTAGGCTCTGCCGTGTGAGCGGGATACTCTCGGTAGCTTACTGGCTCTCCAAGCGGGACGGAGGAATCGAACTCGGGTCAGCTGCGTGCAAGGCAAATGCCCTACCTGCTGTGCTATCGCTCCAACCCAGAATATATATATATGTATATATATAATAAATATATACATACATGTATGTATTTATATATAAACACACACATACAGACACACCCACACATATACATATATATATATATATATATATATATATATACAGAGTAAGAGGCTTGAAGCGATAGTTCAGAGTTTAGGATCCAAGGTTTTGGGTATTTTGTTGTTTGGGGCCACCTCTGGGGGTGCCTGGGAGTTACTGACCCCAGCAGTACATGAAAGGTCATGCAGTGTCAGGGATCAAACACTGCTTGCACGCACTTAGCTCGAATTGTATAATACGTCAGTAAATTGGATCTAAAGCCAAGGAATTTTTCACAACACAGCTCAATATTGTTCTTCAAATTCTTGCTTGGAACTTCAATAACAGCTTATGTTTAAAGCTAGCTTAGTCTACAGAAAAACCTTTTCAACTTTCAATATTAATTTATATAGGCAGAGCAAAACAATGAAAGGCTGTCTGCATTAATTCTAAATATATAAGTATCTCTCAAAAGGAGTATTTAAGATCTGTCATTAATTCTAAATATCTATGTATCTCTCCGATAAAGTCTTAAAATTTTTTAGAGAATATATAAAATTTTCTAATCATATGACGGGCTGGAGCGATAGCACAGCGGTTGGGTATTCGCCTTTTGCGAGGCCGACCCTAGTTCAATTCCTCTGCCCCTCTCGGAGAGCCCGGCAAGCTACCGAGAGTATCAAGCCCATGCAGCAGAGCCTAGCAAGCTACCCATATGTATTGGATATGCCAAAAACAGTAACAAAAAGTCTCTCAATGAGAGACATTACTAGTGCCCTCTCGAACAAATCGATGACCAATGGGATGACAGTGAATCATATGATAACGAAAAGAGAAAGGATATACTAAGGAGTAACTAATCTAATCAAAAGGAGTATTTTCTGCAAAAAAAAAAAAAGTTTGTAATTACCTTGGGATCTATGACGAACACCAGAGATGGTTAATCTTATTTGTCTACTTGATTTGACTTGGTTATTCAATATGTCATCTAACACCATTCTACTTTTATATTTCTTTTAATGTATTTGAAGGAGAAAGTATAGTTCTTCAATAGGACAACTGTCTCTGGACTTTAAAAATATCTCTTTCTGATGACTCCAGCTTGCTGACAAACACTGCATGTTTTACGCTTGCTAGTTGTGGAGCCAATTTCTTATTAAAAATCTCTTATTTCTCTCTCAATCTCTGTTTCTGCTGCTGTCATCCTAACTGTCCTTAATTATGCACTATAGATGACAGATCAGTGAGAAAGAGAGAGTCATATAGATGGTTTATGTTTATTTATTTATTTTTGACTGGTGGATCACACCAGGCAATTCTCAGGGTTTACTCCTACTCTGCAGTTACTCCCAGAGGTGCTCAGAGACTATATGGGATACCAGGAATTGAATCCAAGTCATGCACATATAAACAAATGCCCTACCCACTGTATTATTGCTCTGACCCCCTCATATAGATGTTATTGGTTACTATTTGTGTTTATTCAGAAGAGCCCTCGATTAACATTTCATGCCTTACCTCTTCATCACATTGACGATTACCAGTACCAAGTGTATGAGCCTCCTCTAAGTTCTATAATTATGAAGTTGTTTGGGGAAAGTAAAATAATTTAAATAAAAATAATTATATTATCTTTATAAAAGTGAAATAATGTTATAAATTCATAGAAATTTCTATCATTTAGCCAGTGAGTTAAATTTGGACAAGAAATTAAGATAGACTTAGGGAAATGAATCCACATGTGAGTGTGACAGTAGATGGTTTTATTAGCCTTATAACGGAAAGTGTGCATGTCTGGGTAAGGGTACAATAGTGTCAGTAAACAGTGTGCTAGTAGAGGAAAATTTTCCAACGTCACTCTTAGCCTTTTCTAGAATATTTCACAGAAGTAATTTGTAGGCAATTGGAGAAATTATCCAAGCTCATATGTACTTGCAACATTAAAATTAACAGAACTCAAGAATAAAATCAATGAAAGGCATCAGCAGTAGGTTAAGCATCTGAGGGAAAAATGATGAGTGCCAAGGTAAGAAGAAGTCCTTTATCATTCAACTCTCTGTTTAATAAATACCTCTCAGTTCTTCAGGATTCTCACTTTCTTCTGTTTGCATAACTTCCAAAGATGAGGTTCCTTCCGTTTTTTCCCCTTTATTCCTTACTATCTTTACACCCCATTCAATTATTCACAAGTTAGATTCTAGTTTCTATTATACCACTATGCCTTCTAAGACTTCCCTATGTATGAGCTGAAATATGCATCTCTTATATTCTCACTGTAAACAATGTTTTTTTTAATAAAATTCTTGTGGTATTGTTTCCTATTTAGTTATATGTCTAATAGTTTTCTTTATGTTTAATATATATCACATATATAATATACAACATGATGTATATTCACATCCAAATTAGTATATTTGTGTATATATATGTGTGTATATGTGTGCTTGCATAAATATATATATATATATGCACAGTGGGTAGGTTGTTTGCCTTGCATGCAGCCTACCCAGAATCGATTCCTCTGTCCCTCTTGGAGAGTCTGGCAAGCTACTGAGAGTATCCGACCGAGAGTATCCGACCCACACGGCAGAGCCTGGCAAGCTACCCGTGGCATATTCGATATGCTAAAAACAGTAATAACACATCTCACAATGGAGACATTACTGGTGCCCGCTCAGACAAATCAAGGAACAACAGGACGACAGTGCTACAATGCTATTTAAAATGGAAAATACAATACATATTTTATTCTAGCAAATGAAATATGTTATATTCATATAACATTTATATATATGTCCTTCAAAATTATTCTACTCAAATTATATCAATAAACAGATTTATTAAATCATAAATAGAAGCTAAAAATCTTTATAAATAATCTTTCTTGGTCCATAAAGGACTTTTTGAATAATCTCATTCAAAGCAGTAAAGAGTAAAAGCATGGAGGTTGCTCATAAATTTATTTGGATACATTTTTCTTCTTATGATTATAAAATCTTTGAGGGCTTTTCCCTATATTTTTATATTTTATATTGTTTAAATTTATATTGTTTAAATATATATTTACATACATTTATACACATAAAATATGTATGTTTAAAAAAGCAGAATCTATCTCAACCATATCTTTCTTTTTCTATCCCTAGTTTCATGGATCTCATATGACTGCATTTTCAAAGTGTTATCAGCAATCACTTTATATGAGCTTCAGAAGATGTGGTCTGGACTAGACAAAAAATTTACAAAGAAAAAATATCTGTGGTATTGGAATAATCACTTACTCAAGAAGCTAAAGCAAAAAATAAAATAAACAAAAAACAAAAGAGCCCACCTTTTTAGCTTGATAAAATATATTATAGACAAAGATCTGTGTAACTTTGAGCACACTATTTTCCTTTTACTCTCATCAGTTGTGTGATTTTTTTTTCTCTTGAGCTAAGTGTTTTGATTTTTTTTTAAGTCGGAGAGTGCATCACTTCTTTTGACCAGTAACTTGCTCCCCCTGGTGGTCTTATTAAGCTTAAACTATTAATAAAATATAGATCTTTAAAATATTATTTTGTTCTTAATATTTTTGAAAAATGACATCTCAGCACCATATTTATAGGAGGTGTAATGTGTTACTAAAATTACTGTTAAGACATGTTGCCCATTAATTAGTAGGGCTAATCCCAGTTATATCTCAATTAAAAAAATCTCTCATTGTAGTCCTCAAGCCAAATAATTTTTAGGTATTATTATAAGAGTTAACATTAAAAAAGCATGGTGAAAGAATAAAACTTGACATTTGTCATAAAGCTCTATCAAGCTGGATCAGTAATTGAGAATGTCAGGGGTGAGGCAAAAATTTCTTATTTAGGGAAAATCTTTATATTAAAATTATTTGATGTTGCATATTGATATTACAATGTTATTTACAATTCTGTTTAGTATAATTACAAACTTAGGGATTCCTTTTGAAGTCACAGAGTTTTTCTGATATTAAAGAGATACAGATGAACAGAATTGGATTAGGAAAGTAACACTTGAATCCGGTTTTCTGAAATAGAGAGCATTAAAGATAAATGGCCATTTCTAAAATTCATTAAAAATAAATGTTCTTTTCTAATTTTACATGTAAATACAGCCAATGTTTAATGGCTGCATAGTATAATCTTAATTCTGAGTAAAATGCTAAAAGAGTATATTTGTGTCAGAATGTCAAATTGGCTTCCAGTTTAAAAAGTCTTCAGTAAAATGCTGTATTAGAGCAAAGGGAACAAAAGTGTCTTCAGCTGAGTATATGTATGCTCCCAAGCAATACTTGAAATGTTTTACTCTGGCCTCTTCATGCTGGAAAAAGCATTCAAAAAGAAATCTATGATATATTTTGCTCAGATGTCTTATCCTGAAGACTTAGCATTTTAAAGCCTCCCTATCTGTCAGAGCCTACTGAAAAGATGGATTCACTCCAGTAAGTTTTGAAAAGCTACTGGCTATTAGGAATGATGAATAAAAGGGAAACTAAAAGAGCTAAGAACAAGGGAGAGAAGTGGGTTGAGAATTTCCATTTACATCTGAAGTATAAAACCTTTAGAAAGTTTTGAGCTTAACAATATTGTTTACATAACAAATGCTTAAGAAGATTTGCAGGTCATGGTATCTTAGGGGTTTAGGTAAATTTAGGGGCTTTTCATTTAACAACTATACAGAGCAGATTTGTCTTAATGCTACTGAGCTTATCCTATCAACATGCTGCTTTGGGGCTAGTAGTTACTGTAACTGTGCAGAAATAATAACTAGTAGCTGCAGCATATTAATAATCCTCTGGAGAAATCATCTTTGACATTCTTTTATAAAATGAGGGCAACCATGAAGCGTTTCTGTATTGATTTTCAGATATTGGAGAGTCTGAAAGGGGGTTAAATATTTTCCGCTTAAGGTAGTCCTAATCTTAACAGAGAGACAGCTGGTCCCTTCAAAACCCTCTGTTACTTTTAGTAAGAGACTTTGTTGTATACATAGTTCTCTTGAGCCAATTAAAACTTGACATTTTGTACCCCCTTGTAATTAAAATGCAAATGAAGGGATGAATTTTGTTTTCAATAACAGATTACACAGGTTAATTAAAATGAAACTTACTTAGACCCAGGTTTACAGTTAAGTAGGATTTTCAAAGAGCCTACTAACATGATAGAATAAGAATTCTGAGCCTGCCTTTTACATAATGGAAAAATCCATTATCTACATGTCAAAGCAAGGGAAGAAAGTCCAAACACAGAAAAATATAATTATTCCCTATACTCTTTAGTGTAATAGTAAGGAGAAAGCAATTTGTCAGTTTCTCTTTCTGTACTCCTATTGTGCTTCATACTTAGAAAATGCTAGCTTTAAAAAGCACATAGCCTTCAGATGGTATAGATGATGAAAATTGCCACAATGAATAAATTTATGAAAAACCACAAACTTTTGTGCATTTGTTCTATTTTTGTCTGTCCACCTGAGTAATTAAAGAGAAATTTCTGGACACACTGGAGGCATTAGGTCACAATTCAAACACACAAGCTCCCTCCCTAAGAGGAAAGGTGAACAAAGCCAAGGAAAGCAAACAATTTAGAAATGACCTTGCATTATTCTTGGTACTACTGCAAGGAGATGCAATTCTAAGGGTGATAATGGAAAGGAATAAAATGAAACATTCATTTTCCACACTGAAAAGCCAAATAATGCTTTGTTAGTAGCTTTTCTAAGGGAGCATTTTCTAGTCTTTGCCACTTAATCATAGCTGAACTCCTTATATATACAAAACACAATGTCATATTTAATTTTTAGCTATTAGAAAGATGCATATTATGCAGACTTTATAAACTGGAAATATGAAGAAACAAGTACATAAAATTTATGGCATGAGAAAGAAAATAAATCTATATATTACAAATCAAACATAATAATTACTTTAAAACCTAAAGGCAGGGCATCATGTTGAAAATTTGGAGCATAGAATAATTAGCATGGGGTTCCAAAAAGTCACCAGTGCTACCTGGATACCAAAACTATTTCTATAATATAAATTAAGCTGTTGGAAATTGAGTATAATTGTTGAGCCAGCACCCACAGCATGATATAGCATTGGAACTTCTCATTAAATATTTCAAATTGATGAAATGCTTTAACATCTGTTATGCATTGTCTTACTATTTTAAATTTAGTCCTACAGTGCAGAAAAAGAAACAGACTACAGTCTAGATAGAGTTTAAAGGAGAGTTAAAGAAGACATTTTTACTGGATATAGATATAGATAGCTATCGATATATAAACTTTGTTATTTAGGTGCCATTCATAGTTGGGTTTCAGGCATACAATGTTCTAGCACCAATCCCACTACCAGTATCAAATTTCTTCCACCCCAGATCTTGGCCCATCCCCCAGCATATGTCCTTGACAAGCTCATTTTAAAGCCTGGTTGCTGTAGCTTGGACCTCCTGTTTTCTTGTTGGCTCTACAATTTAGATAAATAGCTACACCTATACCCCACCAAAGTGCCAAAGTCCCCTGTACTTCCTGTGTGCCTCTCTGTATTTCCTCGAGTAGCTAGCTCCTTTCCTTCCTTGTCTTTTTCCTGCTATACTCTAGTGTCAAGGAAGATTTAGGTATCCACATTTAATACCCAGTATTCCCTAATCCCGTTATTGTACATATTACAGCTTCAAGATGCAATGAAATCATGCAAGTCGCTGCAACTTGGATGGAACTGGAGAGTATAATACGTGAAATATGTCAGAATAAGGACAAACAGGAGGTGATCTCACTAGTCTGTGGTACATTTGTTCTCTATGGAAGTCACTTCAGTGGCCTTTCAGGGCAAAACTTTGCTCAAGTGAAAAAAAAGACTATTTTTTATTCTCTTAGTAAGATATTAAGTCATTTAATTTTCTTATTTTGTTTTACTTAAAGAATACAATCTTTCATTTCTTTTCTATTTTCGCTACAGTTTACACATGACCAGATATTTGAAATCCCAAACTAGTCAAACCTATGCATTTTAATTTTCACTAACAAAATAACAAAATGAATTTTCAAAAGATATACCTTATCATTTTCTTTTACACTCAGTATGTAAGTTCCTCTTTGGTGTTTTATTATCTGTTCTGCACATATGCATACTTTTTGTAATATAATGGAAGATGCTTCTGCTGAGCCATGTAAACATTTATAGGCATCCAAGAGTTAAGCACATGGTTATTGGCTCTCTCTTTATAAGACTTAAATTTTTGTTTTGAATCTTTAATTCACTCCCCTCACCACCCTTGTAACATTAGTAATGTGTTGGTTTTTTCTTTGTATGCTTTTCTTTTACTTTTGCTACAGAGGCTGCACCAGGGCAAATAGTGCCTGGTTATTTAATAGGGACAACTCTTTTATCTTTGCTGAGAACATAACATGAAATTGAAAGCCCAACTCAGAACATACTAAAACCGCAGAGAAAGATCTGATAGGTCCCATGAGGCTAGCTCAAGCCCTTTCGTTCTCTTGCTGCTGCTGGTCAGGTCCTTGAAAGAAGATGATGGGCAGTAACACATGAGTGTTGCCAGGGAAAATTCCACCAGCCCTGGAAACAAACAAATTAGCCCTAGTCCTTTGGGATAAATAGAGACCGTTGCCACAGAGCCAACCTGTCTTCCCCTCATTTACTTTCTCTCCTTCATGACTGCATATCCTGCTCAGAGACAGAGTTTCTTTCTGTCCACCTTAGGGAATAGTCCCTGTTTATATTTACTTCCAGTTTTGTGAAGGCTTCTTTCCATGGACACTAGCTACCATTCAATAGAGAATCATGAAATCAATGCCATGGATCATTACTCTAAGAACTACTTTAGTGTTCTCTGGCTTCTTCTAAAGAAGTCCAAATTTTCCCATTCACAAGAAGGTTACTATTTGGAAAAAAGCAGATGTGTCATAGACACTGAGTTCTTTCTTCTCTAACCATAGTTTAGAATTTTCCAGGGTCATTACTAGGAATTATCACTGACAGTAAAAACTTGAAGGATAGTCCATCTAACTGCATCATAGTTGTTTAAAAAAGTGGGGAGAAAAGAGATAGCCTGGAGAAGAGAGTCCTTTTACCTCTCTGTTCCACCCACCTCAAGCCACCCAAGGAAATTTTTGACTTGGATCAGAACAGGGAAAGTATGCTAAGAGCACCTACACCGCGTGATACTCATGTCTCCTCAAGACAGTTATCAAGCTGTACCTGAAGCCCACTCATCCTGCACAGTGTGGAAAATGATTTCTCCCCTTCTCTCCACCCCGCAATGTCTCCTGGAGCTGTGGACTCAGGCTGAAGTAAGAAATCGCTCTTTTTGGGAAATGAAAGTCAATCCTGACCTTGGTCGGGTTAGCCTTTCGCTCATAGAAAAGAATTTTAGAAGGAGACAAAACAGTGAGGATAGGTTTTATGGAACAAAACAGAATAAAACTTACTTTAAAAGATGGAAGAAAGAAAGGAATAGGTGTTCAAGAGAGAACCAAGCTTGAAACATCAAGCAAGCATACACAGAAACATTAGAGACACACGTGCACAAGAGAGAACACTAGAGAGGTCTACAAGAGAGAAAGCGGGTTTGAGAGAGCAAGCCTGTAAGGATAAGTGTTCCTGGGAGAACAAAGTCTTGAAAGAGCAAGCCCCATATGACTTTCAGGAGGACTTTCTATACAATTTTTCCAAAATGTTTTTCAGGTACTCTCCAAATACATAGAAGTTAACCTGGGCATTGTCACAGGGAAAGCTTTACACTGTTGATATTCTTCTCATAATATCACCAGGGCCTTTAGACTTTTTTGTACCTTCTGTTTCTCTAGGTGATCGACCCATTTCTGGGTGGGGCCTTGGATTTCTGCATCTGAGTGGTGTCTCAGTTTCTCCTCTCCAAAGAGTTCAGGATTTGAAGATCTAAAGAATGTGGTCATTATGTTATATCTTTAGGGCTGAGTGATTTCTTCTTAGATTTTATTATGCCCCAAAAGTACATTATCAGGGTCCTCGCTTATCTGTCTATAAAAATAGGTTTTCTTATCCCACCTGGAACCTGACCCTGGAAAAATGGTGAAGCACCTAAAGAACAGAGATATGTAGAACTTTGAGGTGGAGCAATTTCACCAAGATTTATTGCCTTTATCCAGTGTGCAAAGTATAGTTTTTCACTCTCATATTCACATAACTTTGGAGTTTACTTCCCTTACTCAGCCTTCAGTTATATATTCCCCAAACTTAGTTTATCACTTTCAAAATTTCTGTTCCTGGTAAAGAGGGCAAAACAAAGAGAAACAGAGCAAAACAAAAGGAAGAGCCATCTTTCACATGACAGTTATCCTTGGCATTCCTCCCAGCATCTTGCCCTTGATGAACATTGTCTCTTCCATTAAATTCAGTTTTCTAACAAGATTATGATTTCATGCATCACAAAAGTGTTTTGGATTTAGGTTAACCCCTAAATGGGTATCCACCCCACTCCAGATTGAGTTTTTGGAAAGGCTTACTCATCTAAATAGTAGAAGTTATACAACTTGCTTTATTATATATTAAACCACTAGATTTTGCAATCCAGAAACATTCACAAGTCTCAAGTCATTTTACCACAGGCATGGATAAACTCCATACCATATTCTTAATCTCCCCTTTCTATTAAAATTCCTGCCAATATTCTGAATTAGATAATAATCCCTTGATAGGAAACTAGTCCAATTGTTTGCTAAATTGTATTTTGATGCACTAAACCCTTCAATCCAGAACTTTGGACCTTAAAATTGACTAAAATGATTATATCTCTTAAGTTTTCAATATAAATCACATTTGTACTAACACCTTCACTAAAACCTGAAGTTCTTTATCTCTCTCTCCTTATCTGTGAATTTTTTCTTTAGCTCTTGTTGACAACACCAATCCCCATTTCAATCTAACCTGTCAGCCTTCCTTTCAAAAATATTCACAACAACAAAACCCTCCAAACTGGATTGCAAAAATCTTCTATTCTCTATTCACCCAAAATACAAAAAAAGAGATTGGCAATGATCAAACAACTGGGTTGATTGGACCATAATATCAATACTCTAATCTTAGCTATGACCCATATACTGTTTGGTAATCTTTCTAGTAAGCACCCTGGAACAGTTACAAATGTCAGCTACCACAGATAGTCTTAATCATTGTATCCAGTCAAAATGTCATAAGTTCTAAAATAATTTTGTTTTAAAGTATAAAATAACAAAAAAGCACATAAGTTGACAATTTTATGGGTCTCCCAAATTTTAATGTCTGTGTCCATCAGGCTCTGACCAAGAAACCAAATATAAGCCCAGAAATCAGGCTATGGTCCCTAGCCCTTAGTTAGTCTTCCTTTAAGCAATATACATTATTTTCATATTTTAAATATACTTTTAATTTCCATTATTTTTAGAGAATCAATAAGCATATAGATTTATTCATTATATTATAGACAGACATTTAGTATACTTTTAGCTTAGGATACAAAAAGTAATTTTGTTATAAAATATTCTAGCTTATGTCTTCAGATGATCATAGTTGTGCTTTTTTCATAGGTGTGGACATAAGAGTGGAATCTCTTTATTGTTTGACTTGCTTGCATTTATCTCTACCTGACAGTGCCAAGCTACCATTCAAGCCTACTGCACTATTCTATACTTATTTGATGATCTTGACCTTATAAAATTTTTCACTTTACAGAATTATTTTTGTGAAAGAAATCAGTTCATTAAATAATTCCATGTCTTAGAAAATAATGCAAGGAACATGAACTATTGTAATGATAGCTTTGGGGAGAATAAAAGTGTTCAGCTTCTGAGACAAGGAAGGAACATTTTGAGCAATAGCATTTAAATTTGACTTCAGGAAGAGACATCAATGGCAAAATCATTAAAATAAAATATTAGGTAGAAAGTGTAGCAATGAAAATCTTTGTGGCAGGACATAATTTAACATCTTTGAGATATATAAATGAGGCCAATTCTTCGTTAAGAAAATATCGAGGATAGAAGGAACTTGAAATCATGTTAATTTGCAAATTTGGAAGGATTGTAATTCTGAATATACATATTTAGGCAGAAATCTACAAGATGTCCTAAAGACAATAATGAGGTATTGGAGAATGAGCTCATATATAAGGCAAAGACCACTTGAAATAGTCACAGGTAAAACAGTCAGTCATATATAGTTAAAATGTAAAAATTGGTAAATATCTTTCATCTTAAATTATAAGCTATCTTTTTGGTGGTTTTGTACAGTCTAGATGCAGTCTGTGTTAGATTTAATTTTCAAGGGATAATAAAAGAAAATTTTCTGTAATGGTTTTCTTTTGTCCTATTTTATGGTCCTATTTTATTTTGGCTCCAGTGATGTTAACCTTTCACAGAATGAAGAGATTTACTTGGCTGGTATATTGTAAAAAAGGAGGATAAGGGCAAAACTTCTAAGTTGAGTTGAGAAAATTGACCAGGAATTAGTTCATTTAAAGCCTTGTAGACTATCGGCTATATTTTGCTTTTACAAGTCTATCTGAAAAAGTTCAAGAAATTTTAACCTGGGAAAGAGGGTGGAGGTATTTATACCATCAATTGCAACTTATTCTGACATCAGATGAAGATTAGACTGTATAGTGACAAGAATGGAAAAAAGATGCACTCAATAGTAAGGTGACCATTCATCTTTGCATCATCAAATTTTGACAATGTTTTATAAATATATAAGTATATTTAAATACAAATAGCATAGACTATCAATTCTAAAAGTGTCTTATAAGTAAGAAGTATATGGTTAAGTTAAAGATATGGCAATCTTATCCATTAAAAGATTTTATGGCAGAAGAAATATATAATTGTTCTGAATTGGGTTGGTGGTGGCAGAG
Organism: Sorex araneus; assembly: GCF_027595985.1. Taxonomy (NCBI): domain Eukaryota; kingdom Metazoa; phylum Chordata; class Mammalia; order Eulipotyphla; family Soricidae; genus Sorex; species Sorex araneus. The sequence goes on along the minus strand of NC_073305.1, from coordinate 140,768,209 downwards.
AGAAAAATGCTTGGTAGAACTAAAGGTAGCCCTGAAAGATGAATTCCACTATCTCTGAATCACATATGGGAGTCAACGAAAAGGTAAGATAAAGTATCCAAATTTCTAACTTTGTTTCATTAATTGATGGTGACATCATATACAAAAGAACATCTAAAAGAACAGTAACTTGAGTATAGAATAGCTGGTCTATCCAGTCACTTGTGAAATAAGAACTGAAGAGATGGGAAAAGCATCAAAAATAAAATTGTCAAAATAGATGCTGGAGGGTAGTATAGAGATTAGAACTTTTCTTTGCTTGCGACCCTGGAACCATGTCTCTCATACCCCCCAAGCCACCACCCCCACACACCTCCAAAATAGATACTTAAGTATGCCCTCATGGCATTGTGTATCCACATTGTTCTTTACAATATCTTGGGGATTTTTGACATAGAGAATATTAGTTCCTTAACAGGTGAAAAGGCCAACATTTGAAAGAGCAGCAAATCAATTTTTTTTTCTTTTTCAGGAAGAAAATAAATGTGTTTTTTCCTGACTTCAGTGAACCAGCATGTTCAACTCATGCTATACTCATCCCAATTTAGAGAGCAGAGATAATACACAAATCCTTAAATTATAATTTCTGATTATTTTGTCTTCTCTATATATTTCAGTAGAGCCAATGAGATCAATCTCTTCTACCACAATAATGCATATTTACTACAAAGCACAATTGTATAAAATATATTTTTGTCTCTGCTGCATGTTATACTCTATTTTTGACACATGATTCAGACCTTACTAAATTTCACATTTTGTTTTTGACAAAAAGACTCTTTTCCACTTTTACTATTATGCTACTTTATAGTTTATAATTAATTTAATAAGTATTAGTAAATAAAGTCACCTTATTTGATTTTAGAAATCTTGCACACAAACGCTAATATACAAATGATAGTGGCACCTCACTGTGAACAATTCATGCCTCCAGCTATATCTATTTGATGGACATTCACTTAGTTTTGCCCTCAATAGCAAACTATCCATCTATATGCTCAAGAGATGCAATGATTGTTATTTCACTACCATTATCTAAAGGAATAAAATATGAATCTCATTTTTATATATTCCTGCCCTCTAAGAACATTAATATTTAAACATTATTAAATATTCAATAGTTTAATTTCATAGCTAGTATTTAGAAAAAGTCACTGAGTCTTAGACATGCAGGGTATTGAATAGATAATGCATGTAAAGGCATTATCTATGAGTAGGAAAAATAATCTAAAATTGAATACCCTGGTTCAGCAATAATTTTGTATATGAGTGAAACATGGGTTTAATTTTATTTATTTAATGAGGAAACACTATATTTGGAACAGACTAGTCAGTCTTGTTATGAATGATCAAGTTTATCAAAAGACTAATTTTTAAAAAATAGACAATGAGGACCTGCACTGGATGCAAAGATGGAAAATAAATGACTGGATGCAAAGATGGAAAATAAATGTCTGAAAATAAAACCTATAGGGAAGTAGAAAAGAATGGAAGGAATAAATTGAGTGTGTTTCTTTGCTGAGCCAATAAGAGCTATAGAATTCAGAATCTAGCTTTTCTAAGAAAAATTATTTTTATTTTTTTTAACATTTTAGCTTATGACTCCTGGCTAAAGATAATTTTAAGAATGCAATTTTTACCTATGCAAAAACCATCTTGATTATTCTTAACATTTTTGTTTATGACTTCTGGCTTACATATGTGATTTTTACTTAATATTTGATAAATATTCATTACATAAATTAATGTGAATACGTTTAAAAATAGATATCTGATTTAAAGCACAAAATTTTTGTTGCTTTGCATTCTGAGAATATTCCTTGTTATGGTACAAAGTACTAAGGTTATAGTCAGCATAAGCTTACATAATCTGTGAAATATGTTTTGAATGAGAAAAATGTTTTCAATATATTGGAAACATGTTTTATATTTTTATTTATGCAAAATGCATTACTTTAAAAGTGGGGCTAAAGTTAGATTAATTTAAGAGAAATAATGTTCAGGATCTATATTGCATGCACTGTTTGTGATTATTGCTGGATCATGTGAGAGCAGAACATTCTGTAACAAATTCACAAGTAAGCTTTAGCTCATTTAAGATTTGATAACATTTTTCTCACTATATTAAAAACAATGGTAAAAATGTTTAGTTAGTGCATTATATACAAAGTTAATAATCAAGTCTACTCATGATCAAATTTAGTATTTTGGTAAATTCAAGAGTATCTTTTCTTACCATATGTATTTGTAAAGTTAAATTATATTTCTGCAACATGTAGTTAAATTTTACATTTTTTAATTTAACTCTATAGTGATTTCTTTGTTCATTTAATCATCTTTTAAAACATAAACTTACTTTATAATTTTTATCTTATAGGTATTTTTTAATTACATAATCTCTCTAATATTTGTTTGTTTGTTGTTGTTTGGGTCACCCTCAGCAATGCACAGGGGTCACTCCTGGCTCTACACTCAGGAATTACTCCTGGTGGTGTTCAGGAGACCATATGGGATACTGGGAATTGAACCTGGGTCTGCTGCGTGCAAGGCAAACACCTTACCCACTGTGCTATCACTTCAGTCCCCCTTTCTAATATTTTTAAAGTTTTAGTCAAAACTGTCTGATTAAAATCCACTTATTTTAAAAAGTGTTATGTACATAAATTCTGGTAGAATTTTTTAAAATCTAATAATTTATAAGCTGCCTTTCCATACAAAACAATAGGTTCTTATCACCTAGTGATCAATACACAGGAGAAATTTCTCCTCTACTATGGCATTGTATGCACTAGTTTAACTCTTAGCAGATTGGGAGATAAAATGTATTAATTTTAAATTTTATTTTGCTTTTCTTATGAATTAACTTTAGCTTTTTAAAATTTTTAATTAATTGCTGAATTTATTCTGTGTGTTCTTTCTTAATTCTTTATTATTCTAAACCTGTTTGCAATAAACTTTTATTTGAACAATATATTTCAAATTAAAATAATCTATGTTTGAGAATTTTCTTAATTTACAATCAATTTTGCTTCTTTACAACTTCAAAACTTAAATACTCTATATTCTGTCTTTAATCTTTATTTTTCTCATATAATTCAATCTATTATTTTTATTCTTATAAAGTTAGCTGTTCTGAATCCATGCAAGTAAGCACTTATTGAACTTTTCATTTAGTATTAGTTTTATTTTCTTATAATTTATTATCTTATATATGTGATATCATTTTGTTTATGGTATATAAAAAGATTAATTTTATTATTTTAAATTCTGGAAAAAAACAGTGAATTATATTTTCACTCAAAAAAGCACTCAAGCTCATGAATGGCTAGCCCTGTCCTAGACACTGAAACATTCTCTTGACATCAGTTATCATAACCAACCATTTAAAAATCTGTTCTATTTCTTTTTCGTGACTGCAATATGATTTTGAATATTGTCTATTTATAAAACAGTTCTAACATGCACTGGTACAGTTCTTTGGATGTGCTTAGCATTCCATTTAGACCCTTTGGATAGAATTAGAAATCTATTTAGAAGAGGATTTTTACTTTTTCTTTAATTATATATGGTTTTAATTTTAAAAGAGTAGATTATTTTATAACTTATAATGTCTTTATTACTTTTAACTGCTTTATCAAACATTTTCATTCTGTTTAAAAATATATCCTATTAAGGAACTAATACAAAAAATTAATATGACAATTTTAATAATATTCAGTTTCCCATTTAAGAACATAACATGTCTCTATTCAGTTATTTCATTTAATCCTCATTATGAGTGCAATTTTTTTTTACAAAGACCTTTTATGCTTCTCTTTCCTGACTTAATTGTTAGACATTAGTAATATAATTAATTTTTTTAACTTGCTACTATTTGGGGCTACTGTGTAGAACTCAATTGTTTTTCATATTTATTTATGACATTTTTCTTAATACATTTTAATCGTCCTAATTTATTTTAATAGTTTCTTTTAAGTTATAATTATTTTATCAGAAAATGTTGTGAGTTATATTTTGCCTCATTAGAACTGTACATATGATTTCTGATTGGCATAGCTGATTGGTTGCTGCTAGCAGAACAATGTCACCAGTAATATCAGGAGCTCCTAGTTTTGTTTTGATTTTCATGAAAATAAGTTGGTATTTTGAAGTTGAGCATGAAATTTTGTCAACTTTCATGCATAACCTTTATTATAAACTATTACTGTTTTCCATTACTAATTGTATGCACTATAAATTTTTTCTACATCCTTTAATAATATTTTCTGTTCTGACTTATTGTTTGCATGTGCTAATTGAGTAGAATTTCCAATATAAAAATAATTTTATTTGATAATAATAAATCACACTTGGGCAGTTTATATTAAATATTCAATGAAAGGGACTAAAATACAAATGGTCTTTTTTTCTCTTTTGTACTGTCAATGATAAGGTTTAAAAACTGTAGATAATAATGTATCAAAATTTTAATTGATATATTTTCAAATAGAAGTGAGGAAGGGGGTTTTAAGATGGTTTATAAGTATATAATATTACAAGTTATTGGAAAACTGAAAATAAGAATTCAGTAAAGTGAATGTAGAAACAGAATTCATTGACTTCCTTTAATATTTTTTTTTTATTGACTTGGTCTATAATGTTTAACAATTCTTTATTACAATTGTATAATGGATGTGCTACTTGAATAACATTTAGGCAAATTTTATTGCATCTGATATCTATAACAGTAGTGTTTATTGGATGGTATTTTCATTAAAGTTAAAAGGCCTACCTCTGAGTCAGGGATTGACCCCTGTAGTAAAAGCATGTGAGGTCCTGCAGTGGATTCCTGGCACCACCTGGTCCCCAGTGCGACACTAAAGGTAACCCTAGGCACTACCAGATGTGACCTTCTAGGAACACTAGGTATGGCCCAACACTAAAAAAGAAGGAAGGAATGTAGAAGGTAGGGAAACAGGGAGGGAGGGAGGGGAAATCTATTATTAGTTGAAGTAAATAAATATAGCTTTTAAAAAGTACAACTATCTCCTTTAAAAATTGTGTCATTACTTTCAGGAGTAACATTTAATTTTAGTAAATAGGTTCTTTGCCTCCTTTGTTAAATTGATTCTTAAATATTTTATATTCTGATGTAATTGTAAATAGTATATAGTCTTTATTTTCTACATCGTTGATAATATATAAGAATTCAACAGATTTCTGTGCATTGATTTTATAGCCTGCTCTTTTACTAAATGCTTATTTTTTCTAAGAGTATTTTCAGTAAAGTCTCTAGGGTTAATATCCAGATATATAATGCCCTCTTAAAGATCAACAATAACAAAACCAATAAAACAACCCTCACCAAAAAAAAAAAAATGGGGAAAAGAAATCCACAGACAATTATGGGGAAATGTAAATTAAAGCAACACAGAGGTATAATCTCATGCCAATAAGAATGTTCTATACTGAAAAATCTGGAAACACTAAGTATTCATGTGGATGTGGCATAAAAAAAGATAAGAATGCTGCTCTTACCTAACCCTGGTAGTCTGTTTCTTTGGTTCCAATCACCTCTTGGAAATATTTGGAGACTTCACAAAAATTTGAGAATAGAGGTCTCATTTGATCCTGTTGGAAAGGATAAATGTACACTTAAGTTCATTGCAGTGTTGTTGACAACATCCAATATCTGTAAGAACAACTGAGTGCCCAACAATAGGTGAGTAGATAATGAAACTGTGGTCTATGTAGACAATGAAGTACTACTCAGCTATGAGAAAATATTATGTTTTACAATATGTTATGACTTGGATGGAATTGGAGAGTGTTAGTCTAAATGCCAAAACAATAAATGATCTAACTCATTTGTGGAGTATAAGGAAATAAAGCTAGATATCAGATAATCCCCCGGCAAGAGACTCTGACATAATAGTGAAGGGATTCTCACATTCTGTTGGTGGATATGATGTAGCAGCACTGAAAAATATACAATAGCAATATTGGACTATTGTGATATAAAATATAAATTAATTAAACAAATAACCTCTTTTAAATTTTAAAAGTAAAAGCTAATGGTGAAATAACTGAACTTCTTTGCACTGTCTGTAGGACTGTCGTTCCATTGTTCATCAATTTGCTTGAGCGGGCACCAGTAGTCTCCATTGTGAGACTTGTTGTTACTGTTGTTTGGCATACTGAATACACCACAGGTAGCTTATCAGGCTCTGCCATGGGGGTGGGATACTCTCTGTAGCTTGTCTGGCTCTCTGTGAAGGACAAAGAAATCAAACCCTGGTCGGCCATGTGCAAAGCAAACGCCCTACCTGCTATGCTATTGCTCCAGGCCAACTGAACATTTTTATGAAGGAAAATCATTAAAGTTCTCATTATGATGCACTAACATGTTGCCACTTTTGTGTTCAACAATAGATGCCAAGGACCTGACATTTTATTTTAGAATCCTCTCACCTTTGCTTTAAATCATGGTATTGTTTATAGTTTTAAATAAACTGTTATTATGTACTGTGCATAAACCTGTATCTGGTTTCCACAACTTTATTAGACTGAATTAATCTTATTCTATATTCCTTTGACTTGTCTCATTAACTGGATTTAAATTGTCACCAACCTTCTTCACTGGTAGATAGTCCCTATACTTTTAAGGGAAGTAAACCTAGCAGGAAGCCAATCAAGAACTCCTTCTCATTTCACCACCTCACTTTGTGTAACCTTACCTCTCTTACAAAACTTTATATTACTGCTTCATTTCTAACAGAACAAGTTGCAATTTTGTGTTTATTCCTGAGTTTGTTTTATTCATGTATCTTCCATGATTTTGAAAACTTGTATCTATCTCTCATTGAGTTCTAGTCCTGACATATTGAATATAATGACTGAATACTCCCTGATTGCAAAAGAACCACCTCTAGGAAACCAAGTGATAATTGCAAGGGGACACAGGCATATTTTGGATGGTTAGCTCACGAAAGATCAACAATCCAGGACAGAGTTCAGGCTTAGAATTATGGTGATCTCTTCCAGGATCCTCTCACCAGGAGATGAGATTACAAAGCCTAACCTCAGCACCCCACAGGAAGATTGCTTTTGTCCTGTAAAATACTGTAAAAAATGTTTGAATGGCTATTTTTTAGAAATTTATACAAAAATATAATTCATGGGAGATTTGTAAAATCTTCGTAACTTTGTAGATAGCAAATATATTTAGCAGAACTGTTTGTGATATTTCTGACTTCTCTTTTCCAGAGAATTCAAAGAAAACCTAATATAAAAACTAGCACCCATTTATTCCTGAGGTATCTAGTTCTAGAGTCATGCTGAGGAAAAAGCTTATAGACTCAGCAAAAGAGGCTCCCTTTTTGGCTGTAACCCTGCTCTTCTGCCTTCTTTACCTGCTATTGCTTCCAACTCCTTATCTATCAATTTTTGTCATTTACATATTTCTGATACAAGGTGCTCATTTCAAGTGAGTACTGCAAGCTGTATTAAAAAAATGTAAACTGTGTTAAAATGTTACCCAACCAATTAAAATACCTTTATTAAGGCATACACGCCAAAATCGTGTTTTATGCTACTCTGTTAATTTATTTTATTTTATTTCTACCTGAACAGTGCTGAGATAGTTGTGGGCTGATGTATTTGGTAGTTAGAAATCAAAATGATAGAACAAAACTCCCTGAGTTAGAATCTTAGTTCTATAACAGCAATTATACACTCTTGAAGCAAAGCTTTTCACTTTTGGAGATTGGGTTTGATCAGACATGGAAGGATACTGTGCTTTTTTTCATTGTTTTGCTTTATTTTGTTTTTTTAGGTTTGAAGACTTAGGCATATAGTAAACTGTTAGGCAGATTAGTAGCACCAAAAAAGTGTGATAAAGATGTCCAGATGATAGGAGTATTCAATTTAATATCTTCGTATTCTGATAAATGTAAAGGAGTTTTGTCACAAGTCACATATACTCTAAGTGCACTCCTCAGCCCTTAATATTAAACTCTTCAATTTAGAAGAAAAATGTACCCAAATATATGTACTTTAATCATTCTTGAACTATAATTTATTGACAGCTGTCTTTCTACCATCAATACTTCTGTTGTTTCAGTGTTAGGAGCCTATATTATCCTAGATGATGGGTAGGATAGAGACAACGGTCTCTCTAGGAAGGCTGACCAATGCCGAAAAAACTGTCAATCCAATATGTCTATTGCCTTTTCTCTAGAGAACTCAGTTCTAGTCTTGGCTCTACTATCAGTTAATGATATGACCTTGGGCAAATGACAATCTGTCTAGGCTTAGCTCCCTCATTTGGGAAATGAGATGATTGGCAAAGAATCCGTTCTCAAATTTCTCCTCATTCTACAAGGAATGTGATTAGTGCTTGTCACTCTAGGCAACATCTTACTGTCTTAGCTAATAAGGTTATGTGTGTTTAAAGTCCATCAATAGATCATTTTGCTGAAATGTTACAATTCTTTATTGATATCCTTCAGATAATTTTGAGTGAATACTAACTCACAGTAAAAAATGTTCTGCTTCAAAATGCACCAGATAATAAACTTGTACTTTACCTCAAAACTCATTAACAATTTATTCCCAGAAGTTCAATAACAATATTTCTTTGGGCATAATCTTATATTTTACAGATATCACATCAGTTAATCCTGACATCAATAGCCATCACTATCTTCACCAATTATTATTATTGGTGATCACAACTAATGTTTTATAGGATGTTCAAAGAAATTTCTTCTTATAGCTTTGCATATAAGAAGAAAGTGTAAAGAAATAAAATGACTTTTTACATAATTCTTATGTTTTCATCTTATTTTTCTTTAAGAGTTCTAGGAACTGGGGTAATTTATTCCTCATTTTGTTTTACCAGTCAAAGAGTAATGAAAAAATTTTAAATTAGGTGGCATACAAACACACTTGTGCCAAAATAATTTAAATTTTTTACTCATTTCTCCTCCAGAATCATAAATGTGGACTTTGATAACTTTATCTCGGTTCCAAAAGATATTTAATGTGCGCGCTCTCTCTCTCTCTCTCTCTCTCTCTCTCTCTCTCTCTCTCACACACACACACACACACACACACACCTCTCACACACACACACATTGACATGTAACCTTCTTTATTATGCAAATTTCTTCTCAGGACATGACTCCTTCAGATTCTAGAAATGCTTACAGTAAGTGGCACAGTAACCCCATAGATAAATATCCTGAATAAATAGCATAATTAAATTAAAAGATGGAGGCTAATTTCCTCCACCTTGTGGAACTGGTAGCTGGATCAGAGTATTTACATTAATATTTTAATCCCTTAATCTAGAAATCAATGTATGACCCATGGCAACAAGTAAACAGCTTGCCAAAACTAGTCTGGACAGATGGCACATTGATCCACCTTTCAATGCCCCAAGATTCTTGGAAGTATTTGGTATAAGAGCTTGACAAAAGAGTTAGGACAGCTATAAAATCCCTATGGCATTTCTTATTTTCTCTTTATTTCAAGAAATAGAGATACCTGCATTTTTTGAAAAAAAAATTATATATACACATACAAATATACACACTGTCATCCCGCTGTTCATCGATTTGTTCGAGTGGGCACCAGTAATGTCTCTCATTGAGAGACTTATTGTTACTGTTTTTTGGCATATCCAATACGCACGGGTAGCTTGCCAGGCTCTGCCGCGTGGGCTCAATACTCTCGGTAGCTTGCCGGGCTCTCCGAGAGGGGTGGAGGAATCGAACTCAGGTTGGCCTCATGAAAGGCGAACGCCCAACCACAGTGCTATCGCTCCAGCCCACAAATATATACATAAATCGTTAATAAGTCCTGCTTTCCCTAGGACACCATGGATCTAAACATATCATATTTATGTTTAATTCACACAGACTGTTACAAATATACCCTCTCAGTTCTCACTGCTCCAATAGCATGTCTCTGTAACACTTTTTTAAAAAAAATATTTTAAGTATTTACTTATCCAACTTTAATCTTTACTTATGATATTTACAATAGGTGTACGGGACCCAAGGCCTTGATCTCCAAGCCTGCTTGGATCGGGACTGGGCCTCTTCCACCCAGATCCCCCATTTTCCAGTAGCTAGGCAGTCACACCCAGAAACTGCCCCTAACGGCCATGTAATCCCATCAACAGCCAACATCCAGAGACTATAAATCCAAGCTCTCAGAAGAGAGTGACGCAGTCTCTTGCCACCGTGCCTGGCTGTCTTCACTGGGGCCCCTTGAAGGGGATGGGTTGAGTTTCCCTCCCTGCCCCTAGCAGAGCCTCAACAGTTGAGGACCTCCAGAACTCAGCCACAGCAATGCTCAGCGCCCCCTCCCTCCCAATCTCAGGCTGTGTAATCCCATCACCAGCCAACATCCAACAGAGACTATAAAACTAAGCTCCCAGAATCTAATAGCCTAGTCTCCCTCTTGGAGATCCTGACAAGTTACTGAGAGTCTATTGCCCACTTGGGAGAGCCTGGCAAGCTCCCCATGGCGTATTCATATCCTGAATATAGTAACAGATATATACATACCTCTCAAGCTACCGAGAGTGTCCAGCAGCATGGTAAAGCCTGGCAAGCTACTCATGGCGTATTTGATACGCCAAAAACAGTAATGATAGGTCTCATTCCCCTGACCCTGAAAAAGCCTCCAATCCTTGGGAAAGATAAGTAAAGAGAGACTGCTAAAATCTCAGGGATGAGTGTAATAGAGATGTAATAGAGATGACCAGAGTAAATCGATGAACAAGGGGGATGACAGTGTGATACAGTGTGTGTGTGTGTGTGTGTGTGTGTGTGTGTGATACTTATAATACTATTAGCAATAGAGTTTCAGGCATACAACCAACCAATTCCAGACCCATCACCAATGTCAACATCCCTCAACCTCTGTCTCAAGGTCCTCTTCCAGCTATCCCCATTTCAGCCCCTGTTAGAAACTTATTATTTTTAAAAAATATTAATAATGAGCAGTCAGAGCAATAGTACAGTGGATAGGGCATTTGACTTGCACACAGCTGACCCAGGTTATATCCTCAGCATCCCATATGGTCCCCTGCACACCTCCAGGAGTAATTGAGTTAAGTAACCCCTGAGCATCACCAGTTATTATATATATATATGTTATATGTATATATATATATATATATATAATAGGTTAAATCATACTTTGCAGTAGTGTTAACACTGTTTGGTGCTCACACCTGAAGATGCTCAGGAGGTATTCCTGGCTTTGTGATCAGGAGTCATGTGTGGCTAGAAACAGACCACGGTAGCTGCATGCAAGACTAGAGCTCCTAAATTCTTTCCAGTCCCTAACACTTAGGTTTTGATATACAGTTACCTCACCTTATCATTACTAAGGGGCTTAAGACTGCGATTTTCTTTCTGTCTTTGTTTACATGTCACTGTGCTTTGGAGCACTAGAGGTTGTATAATTTATTCTTTATTTGATAAAAAAAAATCCCTAAACAGCAGTAAGATGTCAAATTTTTCTTAGTAGATAAAATCCTCAGGGTCTTTCCTTCACAGCAGATGGCAACACAAGGCAATTCACTGTTGCATGTTCTGTCTGTGATACTTTCCATGTTTAAAGCAGCAATTTTATTGCTGGTGAGCACTCCTATGAATAGATTAAATCTCTGAGATGTTGAATGTTTGTGATTACTTCTTCATGTGTTGTACTGCTTATTTATCTTTTTTTTACCATGTTTTCTCTCATTCCAAAGGCATATTCTTCTTTACCTATTCAACTTTTTATTTTATAGATAATGCTGTCCTAGATGTCCAAATAAATTTTTGATATCCAGCCTAAGTAAATAAATAGTAGAGCAGTTAAGGCACTTGACTTGCATTTTATCTCAGTTCTATCCTCATCGGGTAGAGGGATAGCGATAGCACAACAGGTAGGGCATTTCTCTTGCATGCAGCCGACTGGGGTCCGATTCCTCCAGTCCCTCTCAGAGAACCCCAGCAAGCTACCAAGAGTATCCTGCCCACATGGCAGAGCCTGACAAGCTACCCATGGTGTACTTGATATGCCAAAAACAGTAACAAGTCTCACAATGGAGACATTACTGGTACCCACTGGAGCAAATCGATGAACAATGGGACGACAGTGCTACAGTACTACAGTGCTATCCCCATCACATATGAGCCTTAAGCACCACCAAGAGTGGTCTCTGACCACACACACAACCAAGAAGAAATCCTGAGCATTTTGAGTGTGGCCTAAAACCCTAAATAAATAAATAAACATTTATATTTATCAATAGTATGTCTGATAGTACCTGTTTACAGTTCTATATTTAATACAGTAGATTTTATTTTTATTATTCTAATTTTTTGTTTTCCCTTATTCCTTAATTTAAGGTAATTAATTACACAACAATTTTAGTTTAATAAACAAGCTTTTTTACTTCATTTTCATATTCTATGTTTATGACCTTACTAATTATTTGGTCACTCATAGTCTTGTTCAAAACCATATCTGAGAAAACTATCTAAGTTCATTTTCCATTTTCTTCAACAAACAGCCCCCATTTCACTCAGGCAGATTTTCATGTCTATTTTCACTGAACACTAAACTCTTACTGCACCTTTCCCTGGTTAGCTTACTAAAACATTTTGTTCTCCCAAGGACAGTCTATCTCTGTCGCAGTGTCTTTGAAGAACCGAAACAACAGGTTATATTCTTCATTCCCCTCTATACCTTCTTAGTACTGCTACCTAGTCATATGATAGAGAATATAAATGATTATTTCAACTACACAACAATCTATAAGCCTCAGACTTCTTTGAAGTTGCCTTAATCCCATCTAGAGCCAGATAAGTGGTGACTGCCACATAGTAAAGACTATTTTTCATTCAGTCTCAAAGAATCATTCTGAAATATATCTGATATAGTTTCTCAAAATATAAATGTCAGCATCTGTACTTGAAAAAGCAATTCGTTTTTCATATTCTCTAATCTACTGTCTCTTGTTAAAAGTATCATGATCTAGCCAGAATACTGAAAACATACAAGCTTTTTTAAAGAAATTGAGGCTTTTTGACACAAAATAAAATTAGTTTCAAGTGTACAATATAATTATTCGGTATTTGTATTACATAGTTATCAGTACATTAATTCTAAACACTATAATTATATACATTATTTAAAATTTTATTTCAGAGCCAGAGAAATAACTCAAGGGACTAGTGTGCAAATTTTATATGCTGAAGGTCTGAATTTAATTCCCTGCACCATGTGGTCCCCTTAATACCACTGGAAGCAAACCTGAAGCATTGTATCAGGAGTAAACTTTGAGCACTGCTGTGATGAAACTTTTAATTTCAACTCTCAGCAATGTTCATATATGCAGTATGATAATATTATATTTTATTAATCATATGTACATTACTTTTTCCTTAAATGTATTTTATAACTGAAAGTTTATATTTTTAACTGAATTATATCAATTGGCGATATTAAATCTTGATATTCTACACTATCAACATATAAATTTCTTTTTAAAATGCAATACACCATGATTTACAGAGTTGACCATAGTAGAGTTTCAGACATTCAATGTTCCAACACGCCCCCACCACCATTGCAACCGTCTTTCAGCCAATATCCCCAGATTTCCTCCCACCTTCAAGCCTGTCTTTTTTTGTAGAAACATTGTTTTTAGAATATTTCCAGCTGCTCTTCCCCAAATAAAAAGTAGAACACAAGATTAGGAAAGGAAGATTTTAATCTCTCTATGTAGCAGTACGTTTTACCTGTTTTAAAATGAGGTGGTTTTCTTTACTTCACATTTTTTTTCTTTTTGGGTCACACCCGGCGATGCACAGGGGTTACTCCTGGCTCATGCACTCAGAAATAACTCCTGGCGGTGCTTGGGGGACCATATGGGATGCTGGGACTCGAACCTGGGTCGGCCACGTGCAAGGCAAACGCCCTACCCGCTGTGCTATCACTGCAGCCCCTTTACTTCACTTTTAACTCATGTAATTATCCATTTTTTAAATCACAGGTCCTTAATTATTCCTTTTATTAGATTCTGTTTTCTTAAAGGAGGTGAATAAATGTCTTGCTTTCTTACCAATTTCTACTCTTTAGTATAGAACACTAACCAACTTACTTAGATTGAAAGCCAACCTGGATACTTTATACCTTACTTTTTCATTCTAGAAGTTAGTAAAGAATGATATCTTGAATAATATTTTCACTAAAAGTGCTATAGTCCTTTGCATTAGCTCTTTGATTTTTCATAGTACTTAATAAATTGTAAGTTTAATTTCTCTACTGAAATAATCATTATAATGGAATTTTCTGAAATTAAGCTTTCTACAATATTTATCTTGTATCTAATCTGGTTGAATGACATGAGCCCCCTTACCTTGCTATTTATTTTGACAAGGAATCTCTTTCATATTATTCTAAACTTTTGTACTATAAAAACTTCAAATGTGCTACTCAATTTCTTTATAGGCAATTAAAATTAGTAGTTAAATAAGGTAAATTGGAATAAACTGGGGAGCAAAAACTGAGTTTTCTAATGCTAAAACAGAAACTTTATCCTTTAATCTTTAATCATGGCTTTACAATTTTTGGCAACAGAGGGAAAAATGCATATTTGTATTTGCAAAAATGCAAAAAGGCTATTTGTCCTAAATATTTCCAATAGAGAAATGAAGGATAAAGAGATTTGCAGAAATACAACTAATACTACTTTTTTACCAAAGGCTGACCAGAAAACAAAACCACAAAGACTCATTTCCCTTCATTCTATGCTGTCCTTCTACCATGTCTATCTTGGCTTGACTTCCATGATGATCTAAATGCAGGACATGTATGAATGGGAAGGTGAGGGTTGAGTAAACTGAATTGTTATCATTATTTATAGAGCCCATGGGAGTGAATCCTAGAATATTGATTTCTACCCAATTGTGAACTTTTGTTTTCCATTATGGGATGCCTATGTGAACATGCACAGTTAAATAGCCATAATATATAAACACCTAGTGACTCTCAGCTGGGGGATATTCTGGGATCACATGGAAAATTTTAGAAATGATTCATACTCAAATAATTCTGATGAACTTGTCTGGAGTGGGGAAATATGCTAACTACACCTCCCTCGATTGCATTGTTTGTTTTTAATGTGAAACATTAAGTTGGAATTTCTTCAGCAGTTGTGCTTTTTTAAAGAAGTAGATAATCATAGAAATTAGGATAGATTGCTCATTTTCACATAATTACAAGACATGTATAAAGAATTGTATCCTGTATATGCCTAATTATATGTGCATTTATCAAGCATATCACTGTATCACTGTCCTCTAGTTGCTCATCGACTGCTCAAGCGGTCACCAGTAACGTCTCCATTCGTCCTTGTCACATGCCAGTGTAGCCCAGTGGTGCTTGTTTGCTCCAGGAACACGAAGAGCACGTTGTTGTTACTGTTTTTGGCATATCAAATGAGTCACGGGTAGCTTTCCAGGCTCTGCAGTAAGGGCGGGATATTCTCGGTAGTTTGCCAAGATTAAAATGATGACATGATATTCTCATTATGAATGAAGACAGAAGTGAAAGAAAGGGGACTTAGGTTAAATTACTATTAGTAACAGGTAAAAATGTGTTTAGAGATTCCCCCAATAAATAAGTGCACTTTAAATTATTCTAGTTTTCTCACAGTTTGAGATGAATATCCTATAAAACTTTTATTCCTGTGAAATGATTAAATTATATAAGTGTGCTAGACTTTTTAGAGATATTTATAAAAAACTTCAGTTGAGAATCTGAGGAGATTGTGTCTGAAGTTCCTTAATTTCTTTATGTTTGTCTGGAGCAAGATTGTCCTTTGATTTTAAGTATCACACCAAATATATTTTAAGTTTTCCAGGAAAAAAAATGTATAATTTCAGAAAGATATAGGATTCTCTAGGTTTTACCTTTGTAGCTTAGCAGACTGTGTCATCTGAGTCACATCTACTATGACATTCAAGAAAGGGGGTGGGCTGGAGTGACATAGTACAGAGGGTGTTTGTCTTGCAAGGGGCCTACCCAGATTCATTCCCTGGCAACCCATTTGGTCCTCCTACCACCTCCAGGAATAATTCCTGAGTGCAGAGCCAGGAGTAACCCCTGAGCATTGGCAGGTATGACTCAAAGGGCATAAAAGGAAAAAAAGAAAGAAAGAGAGAGGGACAGAGAGAGAAGAAGGAAGAAAGAAAGAAAAAGAAAGAAAGAAAGAAAGAAAGAAAGAAAGAAAGAAAGAAAGAAAGAAAGAAAGAAAGAAAGAAAGAAAGAAAGAAAGAAAGAAAGGAAGGAAGGAAGGAAGGAAGGAAGGAAGGAAGGAAGGAAGGAAGGAAGGAAGAAAGAAAGAAAGAAAGAAAGAAAGAAAGAAAGAAAGAAAGAAAGAAAGAAAGAAAGAAAGAAAGAAAGAAAGAAAGAAAGGAGAGAAAAAGGAAAGTATGTATACATATATATATATATATATATATACACACACACACACACACACGCACAATAAATAGAAGCTAGAAAACAACTGATGGAGCATTTAGAGCCAATCTACTGGATGGAATAGATAAAGAGAAATGGGATAAAGTCTATCTGCCTTCAATATTAGCTCCTTGATCATTTCAGCAGATAAGTCGGAAGACAGTATCTGAGTCAACTGCAATATAAAAAAGATGTGTTCTGCCTCTTTTTACTATAATTTTTTTCTTTTTCTTTTCTTTTTTTTTTTTTTTTTTTGCCTACTGGTGCTCCTCTTCTCTGACCTTGTTCTGTTTTCTATGTAATTTTAATCTTTTATTTCACCTCAGAATTGCCTGATCTGAAATATGATTACCTCAAGTTTGTTCAATTTATTTAAAATGTTCAGCAGCGACAGTTTCAGATTTGCATTTCTATTCCTGGAGTCGAGGGAGTAATTTCAAACTTCCCCCATTGTTCTTCAGAATAATCTCTATCTTATCACATTTCTAATCAAACTTTAGTGCTAAATACCTGTCATTTCTCAGACTTTGGAAGTGTTTAGTGCTCTAACAGAAGTTTTTAAGGAGTTTCTCTCTTCCCCCCTCCCCGCTTCATTCGTAAAAAAAATTAAAACTATAATTTGAGAGAATATCATGATGCATCTCAGTACATTTATTCAATCACCTGTAGTTCTCAAAGTTCTCATTGCTTCTATCCATCCTTTAAGTTTGTTAGCAGAGTTGGATGTTATCAGTCACAGATAGGTTTAAGTAACTTTGTTTAAGATCCTGTAGGTGAATTCAGAGACATAGAGACACCAGCTGGACCCCATTTTTGGCTGGTCTCTCCTCCGCACATATTTTTCGATGACTAAACAAATAGGCTGTAGGACCCTCCACTCCTGAAGGGAGCGCTTCTCCAACTAGCAAGATTATTAGTGCCAGCAAGAGTCCTGTGTTAAAAGGTACAGTACAAATGGAAGAGAAGAACAATTTTATGGCTCTTGGTCACTTCTTCATCAGCTCTTTTGACTAGCTTATAGCATATTCCCTCCAGAAATGACTCATGAGCAAAGAATAATATGCACATTTCATATGGGCATGCCAGTGTGTCTACAGTTTCTTGGGAATATTAATTAAAATTTAGTATTTTATCATATATTTTATCTTGAAATACCCTAAGGAATTATCAGTCTGGGTAATATTCATGTTTCTACTGTTTGGGGAATCTTACCCAGCAGTTCTCAAGATTTATCCCTTGCCTTTTGCCATAGTAGTGCTTAGGATACCATATTTAGTGGCATTGATTCAAACCAGGATGAATGGGATATAACCCTTTCTAATATGGGTCTTTAAAAGGACTACATAAATCAGAATATAGCCATGGAATCAAAAAATAATTTATGCATTGCGATTCTTTAATTGAGGGTAACACAAGAGAACATACCTGCCTAGCATGCAGGTTCCATTCCTGACTGCACATGAGGATTATTTTATTTTATTGGTATTTGGCACCACTCAGAAGTGCTCCGGTCTTACTCTTGGGTCTGCATTCAGGAATAACTCCTGGAGGGGATCTGGTGGCTATGTGTGGTACCTGGGCCATATGTCGAACCCAAGTTGGCCTTGCAAATAGCAAGCACCCTACCCACTGTGCTATCTCTCCTGTGCCCAAAGACTCATTTGTAGATCTTTGTACCACTAATCAGTAGTTGTCCCACTCTCACTCTGACTAAACGATTTCAGCAAAACTTCCAGCCAGCATAAACAGTCCTGCTTCAGCTCACATTTAGTCCTAATCAAGTTCCGTAATAGATTATAAAATCTAACTCCTCAGTATTTGAAGTTTAAATTTATCTACTGCCCTAGTTTTGCTTCCAGTTAAGATCTGGGATAAACCAATATTGATTTGCATGGTCACTGTGCATGGTGACTTTTCCCTGATTCCTAGTCTGCAAATTAAATACATATAACCAGATATTCATTCTCATTCTTTATTTATATTCTAGGGTCTTTTTTTTCCAATTTGAGCTGAAGCAGTGGCCATACTTTAGGTTATTTAGCTTTACTAAAGCTCTAAAACATAATCTATTTTAAACAGTATTTCTATTCAGGTGCAAGATACACATTTCCTTGCAACTATGGGCACCAAACAAAAACCACCATAGCACTCCCACCTGCATGGGATTTACAACTCTTTTCTCACCCAAGTAGGGCCGTGTACATGAAAAGAGCAGATAAAAGATGTCAGGGACCTTCAGTTTTATGGAATTTTTTGTAAATGTGTTCAGAAACAGCATCTACAGCCAGGAGAGGTCCCTCTCTCTTGCCCCCACTTGTCCTCCAATTATGGAATCTCCCAAAGGACCTGCCATCAGTTCTGGTGTGCTCTGTGGTCCTTGAATTATTAATATGATTCTTAAAGTGAAAAAAAAGACATCAGCAGTATTATGAGCATTTACTTGCCAATTACATGCAGACTTTTAGGGTTTCATATAAGAGGACTACTGCTAAAAAATATTTTCCAATAAATTTTCTAAATTTTGCCTACCTGGCCCAACTAAGTTCTAAGACCATTTCTTTCTTCTGAGACCCAAATAATTTCACTTCTATTTAGCCTGTCTCCCAATCCCCCTGAACAGAGTTCTACGGCACTGTAAGTGTGAGAGAGCTAAATTCCACCTAACTTTTACAGCCTTTTGGGCCTGGATTCAATGTATTCACCATCTATCATGACAGCCAGAATGAAGGATCTAATCCCACATAAGAAATTATGAAAAGCTACCTATATATATATTTCTATATCTTTAATTTTTTCTTATTGATAAAACTAAGGCAACTTTATCAAAGTCACCTGTAGACTTTAATGTAGAAAATATTTAAGTCAGAAAGGAACCTTACCACAACTCAGCAAGAATCAAGATGAAATGTGCTTCAAAAGGCTCTGGAAATAGGGAACATAAGATCCACTTACTAGAATTAGTTAGGAAGAGTATCTTGGGAAACAGATGAATAATAGGAAATCCCTTCTTTGACAAAAGTATTAATTTCACAGCCACACAAAATTTTATCTAAATATGAGGAACTCAGACTCATAAAATTTTTTCATGGTCCCCGGTCTAATCAAAGCAACCACTATAAAAATATCCAACAGAAATATTTGCTCTATATCGATTTACATGAGTAGTGAAAGTTTCTGCAAAAAGAAGTCTTTTCTTTCATGTCTTCTCTTTTAGGATAGACATTTCTTTGAAATAAAAATTTACAGTTATCTGAATACAATGCTGAGATCCCATAGACTATTGTGATATAGTTCGTACAGAAGTGTGGATCAAAAGCCTGAGAGTCTGTCAGAAATGTAACATATCAGATCCTCAGACACACCAAATCAAAGTTTGAACTTTTTTTAGTCAAGCAGGATAGGTTTTATTGAATGAAACTTACTTAAAAAGATGTGAGGGAGAGAAAAAAGGAGTATTCGTTCAAGGGAGAACACAGGCTGGGAGAACAAGCCCAAAGTCTAAATTTTTAGCTAGACCCTTAAATTGTTATATAGACATAAAATTGTTAACCATTGATTTAGCAAATATGAAAGAAGTAACCAAACCACTTCTTCTTATTGGATAATTTTATCAGACTTGCATTGAAATTTAATCCTGTCCTTCCTTTCCCACTTGAAAAGTTTCAATGTATCCTACAAATTCCACACTAACATTATCACTTTGGAAAAGAATATTCTATGCCTGCCTCAATTTGAGAGTGATTTACTACCATCCTCTTCGAGTAATTTTTATTATGTTCTTAGTTAAATATTATTTATACAAGTATGTTGCCAAAAGCAAATAATGTCATGAGCAAGTCCTCTATAAAATTATGATTACATATGTCATGATAATAAAACCACTTTATATGTTTGAATATTATAGATATGCTCTGAGCTTTTTAAATGCATTAATTCATATAGCCTTGAAAAGCCATAAGTGTGAGTATTATTATTTCCACTTTCAAATTGTATCAGTTATAAACTCACTAACTTGGAATAAATTAATATTAGAAAAGCACCACATCTCACAAATTGATCTGCTTGTATTTGTTAGGTCTTGAAATAAATTATGGATTTAAAAATAGTCATTTATGAAATGCTTTAGTTTCCAAATCTTCGGGGCCGGAGCGATAGCACAGCGAGTAGGGCGTTTGCCTTGCACGCAGCCGACCCGGGTTCGATCCTCGGCATCCCATATGGTCCCCCAAGCACTGCCAGGAGTAATTCCTGAGTGCAAAGCCAGGAGTGACCCCTGAGCATTGCTGGGTGTGACCCAAAAAAGCAAAAAAAAAAAAAAAAAACAAATCTTCATGCAATATTCATTATATCCTTTCCTTGAAATCCTATTTTTCCATTCAACAAGGAGCTATTTATTAATGAAGCACTCTGTATCTTTAAATCATTAGCAAGAATAATACTAAGATATCCTAGATATCTAACTGTTGCTTCTCTACATACAGAATTAAGTGCTATGTTTGAGTTTAATTGAAGTTTTCTATGGCCTATCCAGTGACCTGAAATGCATTTGTTTTGTTAACTCTAATTTTCACAGGTTGCCATCATACCCCAAAACAGTAATAGTTCAGGCAAATGTTCAGTTTTCTAAGGTTTCTGCCAAACCAGACAAGGAACTGTAGCCTCTGGGATGATCAAAGTCACCTGAGCACTGTCTGGCTGCACAATGAGCATGGGATTCGGTATCACTAAAAGCTTGTCACCAATTACCCTCCACCCCCTATCTCTAAACAGCTTCACTGAAGAACCTCCAAATGCATCTGGGAGAAATTTTAAGAGACTATATCCTGACCTCTTTGATTGTGTTTAGTAAGCATTTTATTTCAGAGATTTTAAGAAAAACAGGAGTATGGGCTGCAGATAGAGTACAGGAGATAAAACATTTGCTCTGCATGTATTCAACCCTAATTGGATCCAAGAACTGAATATATGGTTTCTAAGAATCATGAGCGTTCATTTCTTTTTTAAAAAATTTTATTAGTGAATCACTGTGAGGTACAGTTACAAATTTATGAACTTTCATGTTCGTGTTTCAGCCATACAGTGATCGTTTACATCCTTCCACCATTGCCCATTCTCCTCCACCAATGTTCTCAGTATCCCTCCCACCACCCCCACCCCAACCCCCACCACCCCACCCTGCCTCTGCAGCAGGGCATTCCCTTTTGTTCTCTCTCCTGTTGGATGTTGTAGTTTGCAATAGGGGTATTGAGTGGCCATCATGTTCGGTCTGTAGTCTACTTTCGGCACGCAGCTTTCAACTCGAGTGGGTCCTCCCAACATTCTCTACTAGGTGTTCCCTTCTCTGTCTCTGCTGCCTTTTCCCCCTGCATGTGAGGCCAGTTTCTAAGCTGTGGCGCAGACCTCCTGGTTCTTGAGTGTTCATTTCTGAGTACAAGCCAGCACAGGACTAACCTCTGAGAACCGTTGGGTATGAACACATCCTCTTTCCACCCACCCCAATAAATTTTTTAATAAAGAAAAATAGGAGAAATAATCAAAATATGAGGGCCATGTTAGTGGAACAATGTAAAATCAAAGGCAGATAAAAGGACAAAATTAAACAAGCATAACGATGGTTTTTGTACCAAACACTGAGAACCTGCTATCCAGCAGGTCCATATTATTCTGTCTACTGAGACCAATACTGTTTTGATAAAGATTGGATGCCCATACTCTCCATAACTCAACAAAATAAAGATATATTTCTTTAACTCTGTAAATAAGAGATATTTTATATATATATATAGACATATGCATCAACCTAATAAAAGATTATGTTGGGGTCACTCTAAGTAAATCATTAACAAGTATGACTCAATACCAGTAAGAAAATGTCAAATTCTGCCTTGATTTACTTTGCATCCAATGTATTATGTAAGATATTACAGTCATCAGACAAGTTAATAATCTATTAGCATTAATTAAGTAAATACTATGTTTATCAATCTTATCACGAATCTAACATGATTTGAAAATATTAAATTAAATATAAATAAAATTTTGATTGCTTTGCCCCTGAGATGTGATACTGGGGGCTGTACGTGTGCAGCCTCACCGCAGCTGCACGAGCATGATTCCAGAAACCAGCTTAACTACTTTTGATACCAGCAGCTCCTTGCAGAAGGTCTCCAGACTGAGAACTAAGCCGCGGCACCATGCCTGCCCAGGAGGGGAAAGGTTTTTCTCTCTTTCTCACCTTTTCCTTGTGGAAGGGGGTGGGGGAAGCGTGGTTGCCATACTATGAGAACCACTAATGAGAGATACAAGCTTGCAATGATCCAATTTCTGGAAGAAATTTCCCTGGACTTAGTTGCTAAAATACAGAAATCCAAAACCGCGCAACCTCATATTTCTTCACCACAGGTCTGACTCTAATGGGGAACTCCTAACAATAATAGTGAGTTTTTTGTTGAAATGTTGAATGTAACCAAAGTAAAGAGAAAGTAAACTGAACTTTATCCGTTACCCAGGCAGGGGGGGAGGCGGGAGGGAGTGATAGGAGGTATACTGGGTTTTTTTTGTTTTGTTTTGTTTTGTTTTGTTGGTGGAATATGGGCACTGGTGAAGGGATGGTTGTTTCAGCATTGTATAACTGAGACTTAAGCCTGAAAGAATTGTAATTTTCCACATGGTAATTCAATTAAAAAAAGAAACAAAAATAAAATATTGATTGCTAAGTTTTGATTTAATTCAAAAGCACACCTATAGAACTTGAGAGATAGTATGCTTGCCTTGCATGTGGTTCCGTTCCATTTGCAGAAACCTACGTGGTTTCCTAAGCACTGCCGGGACTGACCTCTGGATGTAGAACCAGAAGTAAGCCTTAAACACTGATTTGTGGCACAAAGATCAAAAATCAATATAAGTAAATAAACAAAATGTGTATATGTTGGCCAATAAAAGGGACAGGGTTTTAAAATTTAGCAAAGTATTCTACTGAAGGTTGGCACAAGTGAATTCACACTTTCTGACCCATCATTTATTTTAGAATTTCCACTTTAAGTATTTCTTTTTAGGATCATACCCAGTTGTGTGCAGAGCTTACTCCTGAATCAGGGATCAGTTCCTGATGGTGCTCAGGGGATCTTGTGTAGTATTGGCTATCAAACAGAGATTAGTCATGTGCAAAGCAAGCACCTTAACTCCCATACTCTCTCTCCAGCCTAACGTATTTTAATAAAATGTATAACCCTGGTATTTTACAGCAGCAGGTGGCTGAAGTACAAAATTCAGGACAGTTTGAGACTCTCAAGCTTCCACATCTGCAACCTGCTGTTCACGCTCCTATTGACACAAACAGCAATATTCAATCTGTCAATAAAACCAGCACTGAAGCTAAAAATCATTTTAGAATATTGATCCCTAGCAGTCGCAATACAATATAAAGCCACTGTTTATTATCCATTATCACCCACTGCTTGAAAAACATTTCTCGCTCTCGGATTTCAGACCATTATCTAACTGCTGAGACTGCTGTTGCTGTTATTATAGAGTCAAATGCTTTTAGTACGAGACTCTATAATTGTACTGCAGGGGGAAATTCCACAAAAACTGTACTTCAGTTTTAAAGAACAGGGCAGACTGGGGGAGAAGGATTTTCTCTGAAGAAGCCATTTTACCAAAGTTTTGAAATAGCCTGGGTGGACCTGCTGCACTTCCATCTGAACAATCTCTTCTGAACAATCTCTCTTGATTCTGTCTTCTTTTTGGCACCTGACTGACTCTCATGAGTGTGTTACATTTGTATCAGCCTAATAAATAACAATCTTCACACTGTATAACACCAGTGGTAACTAATGCTGTCTGAAAAACTATTATCGGAGTGTTCTCTCTCTCCAGATTTCTGTATGCCTGTGATTTTATGTACAATTGCTATGATTGAATTCTCACAAAGAAAATCTTAAGAGGTTTCAGGATGCCATAAATTTAATTGTAGTAGTATTAGTAGTACTTGTAGTAGTAAAGACACACACACATGTAAGTACAATGTATGGTGTGCATAAACTCCCCATGAACCATCCAAATTGCAATTATGTTTAATTATGTATAATCCTCATTACATGATTAAAACTATAAATTCTCATTAAATTTAGGGACTTAAAAAATCTGTCTCTCTTACTTTTTTCTGGATTTGATCCATATATTTAATTTTGAAAATAAAAGCTGCTGGTCTAATAAGTTAAATTTCTTACCCTTGAAGACAAAAAAAGTAAATTTATTTCGTAATTGATCTTAGAGGGATTTTCTCATGTGTTTTGTTTCACTGTGAGTGAGTAGGGTAATCTGCCATTAGCCTACTCAATCAGCTGGCATCTGCAATGCCAATGGTGAAGCAGAACTTAATTATCATCAGCTGCCTGATTAAATAGTTCTGTTTACTGATGACCCACAATAAGATATACATACGGCAAACAAACCAAGTCAACAAGATATAATAGTTTCCCTTCTAGTCACCATTTTCAAAGGATGAGTTAATCTTAATAGAACCTACCAAATCTTACTTACTAGTTTCAATTATTATTTGTATGTATATATGCAAATCTCCTCTCCTGGCACCAGGCTGTCTTCACCAGGGCACCTCAGAGGGGGCCAGGTTCAGTTTCCCTCCCTGCCCCAAGCAGAACCCCTGCAGCTGAAAACCTCCAAAACCCAGCCACAGCCATGCTCAAGGCCACTCTCCATACGCTCGGACGAGCCTCACCCATGAAGGAACTGACAGAGGAACCCAGGTATGTGGGACCTGTGGCTGAGATCTCCAAGCCTGCTCAGATGGAAACTGGGTCTCCTCCACCCAGGTTCCCCATTTTCCAGTAGCTTGGCAGCCACACTCACAAACCACCCCCACCCCTCTATAATCTCATCAAGGGCCAAGATCCAGAGACAAAGAAACAAAGCTTCCAGAAGACAGTGATGCAGAATCTTGCACAGCAGAGCCTGGCAAGCTACCCGTGGCATATTCGATATTCCATAAATAGCAATAATAATGGGCCTCATTCCCCTGACCCTGAACGCAACAGGGACAAATGAGACGTTACTGGCACCTGCTCGAGCAAATCCATGAGCAGTTTCAGAAGCAAGTTTCAGAAAAAGTTGGGCATTTTTTTCATTGTGCATCTTTAATGACTTGTTTAATTAGATGGAAGACTGACAACTGTTGTATGTGAAACTACCTTTGGATGTTTATAAAGCTCTGCCAAGTTTAAGATATTGGCCTAAAAAGCCTGGGAGCCAATGATATTCATATGCTGAATATAATACAGCTGCACTGAGGAACTGAGCTTTATGAAGAGAAAGGTTCAAATAATAAGGAAAGAATGACTGTGAATTGAAGACCCTCAAAATGGAAGACATTGTTCTAGCTAGTAAAGTCGCTTTGAAGTCCAAGGTCCAAGTGTTTTACAACATCATTAACAGAATGACTTTGTCAAATTGCAAAGGACCAGAGGCTATCTTTTTATTCTGACATTCAGGGCAAGAAAATTAGTAGAGTAAGAAAGGTAGGATCAATTTGTTGCTATTATTTTACATTTATTATGATTCTTACAAGGATTTCTCTGAATAGGAACATTTTTAAAATAAAATTATCTCAGGTGAGTTTTGAAAAGAGAAGTACAAGTGTTCTTAACAATTCCTGCATTACAGAGTTCTGGAAACAGACAAGAAAAGTGACATTCTCATCTTCAAGAATTCAATTTCTGGGCAAATTGAAAAGAAAACATGTAAGCATCTTCTCAAACTCTGTCATCTCTCAGGGTCCAGTCTCCTTCTCTGTGAATATTCATGTGGATTAAATCATAAGGTTCATTTTCATTCATTACTGTGCAATGCTGATAGTTATTCCTTACATCTGAAATAGATTTTTTCATTTATTTGAATTTTTTTTAATATCCTCATTATCAGTATCATTCCTAAATAGCTTTTAAATACAAAAGATAACCATCTTTTGTTTTCAGAAGGACAACTTGTAGTATTTTATGAGCAATAATATTTGAACTTAAACTTAAAAGTCTTACCCTTTTGGGTAATAAAATTAAGTATTCCCAGGATGTTTACTAAAATAAAAACTGTCTCATTAGTGAAAAAGACAAGTCCAAGAATTTGACTTTGTCATTCAAACACCAATGTTTGCAGAATGCTCAGAGTAGCCCTAAAAGCTTATGAATTCTAAATAGCATGACAAGGCAGCAGATGAGCGCCCTCATAGTTTGAAAGCATTAAGCCAAGGACCACAACCAGCAGTTTAATAAAATTTAGGATACACAAAATAACTTGTCCTTATATAGAGGTTTTTCTAATACCAGAGATTTACATAATCATTCCTTTTCCTGACCGTCACAACTATCAAACCAATACAGAAGTATGCAGGTTGAAACCCATAACACAATTGACCATAAAATTAATGGGAACATGAAACATGTTTTTTTATTTCTCACACTGAACACCTCTCAAGACAATTATGATCACTTAAACGTTTATGTCAATAAATTTCCAAACTCTTCTCAAAATGAAACCTTTGAAAAAATAATAGAAATAATTTTTTAAAAATCTATGGCATTTTTCACTGGTGGCATGCCCTAAAGCAATAGCTCCATTGTTATTCAAAGACTGAATGGAAAAGTACAGAGATAGTAGAGAGGGTGGAGCTTACATGCATCTAACCTAAGCTTGATCCCAGGAAACTAATATGGTCCCCTGAGCATAAAGCAAGTATAAAGACCCCCAAGCACAGCACAAAGGTAAAATGTAAATCTTAATATTGTGAGGGGAAAATAAAAATAGTAAATGACGTTTGAGAATTTCTGCCTTTCAGGAACTTATGAGGAATGAGTATGTCAATAAGTATTAATTAAAAAACAAAACATGAGTGATTCTTTATAAAGTATAGTTTACCAAGTATGAATGAATTAGACTATTTATAATCTGATTAGATATATATATGAACACATAAAATTTCTCCTGTAAATATTACAATTCGTCATATATTATTGTCAATCAAGTTTGTTTAATCAGAATATAAAATGTAAGTTATAGCTCAACAGAACAAAATTACCACATTCCTAATATTGCAAACATAATTAACTTTGAATTATATGAATTAACAGTGCCTAACAAATTATCATTCAGCTCTGAAATTAAATTCTTTCATACCATTAGATTTGTTTGGTAAGCTCAAGTAGGCAAAAATTATAGTTAATAAAGTAATAAGGGTGTTTTGCTAATAGTGCCTTGAGAAACATAGGCTTATCAAAAATAAACCAGAGAATTCCTATTATTAGTTTATTTGTAAATATCGTAGCTTTAACATAATAGAGAAATCTGATACTCTAAATAGTGCTATATGTTTATTAAAGTATACCTTTTCATAGTTATCTCTTTAATTATTTTGATGGCTATGTTATGCTATACATGCAATATAAATAATTTTAACATTGTTTTAAATTTATAGGTATATTTCATTAAAGCTATGTAAATGCCTCTGTTTAAAACAAGATAAATAAAAGCCAGAGTGACCACATATTACCTTTTACAGAAAATTCAATCTAACCATCTTTGAAGTATATTTAAAGTTAACAAACAAAAAATTAGGAAATATAGTAGTCAAGTATGTCTGCATGCTGACAGGAACTGAAATTTGAAATATGCACTTCTTTTCTTTTTGTTTTTGTTTGTTTGTTTGTTTGCTTGCTTTTTGGGTCACATCCAGAGATGCACAGGGGTTACTCCTGGCTCTGCACTCAGGAATTACTCCTGGCAGTGCTCAGGGGACCATATGGGTTGCTGGGAATCAAACCCAGGTCAGCCACGTGCAAGGCAAACACCCTACCCGCTGTGCTATCACTCCAGCCCCAATATACACTACTTATATGGCAGATCCTAACCACAAAACTTCCAACACTTCTGTGGACTGAAAGTTAAGTATATTAGAAGCAATGAGGAGTCATGTTTTAATATCTTTGTATAAAGGAACATTAATGATATGTGTGATAGATTTTCCTGCTGGGTGTCATCTAAACACCATAAATCCAAGTAACGAAGAAGGGTGGTGTGATAGAGGCCTGAGGAATAGCAATGAGTAAGAGGAAACATAAATAATTTTAAAACAAAACAAAATTCTGAGATCTTTTATTCACTTGAATGCTGACACAATGCATCTGCTTTCTTGTTTTTCAACAAGACTTGTTTTTCAACAACAAGAAATTCCAGAAATCTTAGTCAACACAGGTCTTCAAACAATATCTGAGTATAATTTGAGTTTTGCAATGTGGAAAAAGAGAAACTATGCAAAACTTAAAAGATATTTGGAGCTGCATTTAATGTAAGGGGAAGTCCTAACACTACCTTATACCAAGGCTCTCTGTATATTCCAATTATTAAATTCAACTGGAGAGATAGCATTGGGAGGCACTCAGCAAGATCTAATCTGCAAGAGGAAAATAAAAAATGTGCACCATTAGCATTAATCATAGTAAAGGTTATTTGATTAAATGTATAGACAAGTAATATTCTAATAAAGCTTAAAACTTTTCCTCTGAGAGAGTTTAATAGCTTGTAAAGGATCATCAGAGAATAAGCAACTTGCTGATTCTCAATATATAGCAAGATCTGGAGCAATGTTTTTCAATCTTTAAAAAGAAAAACCCTGGGTCCCTCGTTCTGACTTTGTTTCCTTCCTGTGATCCCTATCCTAAGGGTTGACCCCTTGTCTCCAGTGGCTCCTATCAACACAATTCTCACACTTACTCCTTTGAAATATCCTGAAGGCCCTTACCATAAGACTCCCAGTTGAGAAATGCTGCTTTATGGAAAGGTTTTATTCTCTTAGGTATGTCTAAATCCAGGAGTTGACTCTAGCAAGAATTTTTGCTAATTAGGCTTATCTCCTTAAATTAAATGTTTTTTATTAACTAAGCTCACAAAAATCTACATATGAGAAGGCTTCTTTCTTAAAAGTAAAAGGCTTTCTTGGCATAAACTTAGGAAGATTTACATATGAAAACTAATGTTGCCCTAGAGGCAAATCTGTACATAGCTGTGCTGAAGTCCAGACACAAAGCCACTTCTAAAGGAGAGCACCCTCCATATACTTTCTATCACCCTCTTTCTTTATCTTTCTTTCTTTCTTCCTTCCTTTCTTTCTTTCTTTCTTTCTTTCTTTCTTTCTTTCTTTCTTTCTTTCTTTCTTTCTTTCTTTCTTTCTTTCTTTCTTTCTTTCTTTCTTTCTTTCTTTCTTTCTTTCTTTCTTTCTTTCTTTCTTTCTTTTTCTTTCTTCCTTTTCTTTCTTTCTCTCTCTTTTTCTCTTTCCCTCTTTCCCTTTCTCTCCTTCCTTCCTTCCTTCCTTCCTTCCTTCCCTTCCTTCCTTCCTTCCTTCCTTCCTTCCTTCCTTCCTTCCTTCCTTCCTTCCTTCCTTCCTTCCTTCCTTCCTTCCTTCTTTCTCTCTTTCTTTCTTTCTTTCTTTCTCTCTTTCTCTCTTTCTTTCTTTCTTTCTTTCTTTCTTTCTTTCTTTCTTTCTTTCTTTCTTTCTTTCTTTCTTTCTTTCTTTCTTTCTTTCTTTCTTTCTTTCTTTCTTTCCGTTATTCTTTCCTTTCTTTCTTTCTTTCTTTCTTTCTTTCTTTCTTTCTTTCTTTCTTTCTTTCTTTCTTTCTTTCTTTCTTTCTTTCTTTCTTTCTTTCTTTCTTTCCGTTATTTCCTTTCTTTCTTTCTTTCTTTCTTTCTTTCTTTCTTTCTTTCTTTCTTTCTTTCTTTCTTTCTTTCTTTCTTTCTTTCTTTCTTTCTTTCTTTCTTTCTTTCTTTCTTTCTTTCTTCTTTCTTTCTTTCTTTCTTTCTTTCTTTCTTTTTTTTGCTGTGGGGCACAACCACCTGTGTTCAGGGATCACTCTAGGTTTCTCTTGTTTCTCTTGAGGAATTTTCCTGGTGCTGCTTCGGTGACCATTTGCAGTGCAGAGGACTGAACCTGCATAGAAAGTGTACAAGCTTATGCTTTGCGTTATCTCTCAGGAACCACCTCCAGCTTTTATAACATATGTTTTTCTTCAGAAAGGTAATGCGGGGCTCTGGGGGGATGGTTAGGGGGAGAGAGGTAAAACAGCTGGGAAGACACTTGCCTCACATGCAGTCTAACATGCTATGCTCCCCCCAGCCCCATATGGTCTCCTGAGCCCCATCAGGAGTAACACCTGAGCCTAGAGCCAAGAGTCAACTCTGAGCGCCACATCAAAACAAACAAAAAATCACAAACAGAAAGAAAGGTAGCACAAAGAATATTTAGGTAGGTAGTTTCTTGGTGGATGGCAGAATTAAACTATAGTTCTTTGAGTTCTATTAAATTATAGCTCACTGAGTATGTATTCTCATATATTTATTGCAGAGCCAGAGCAATAGCTTGATGGGGCTGAGGCATTTGCTTTGCACACAAGAGATTCTATCCTATCCCCTAAGCAATTCTGGAAGGAAAATCTGAGCACCCAATTAGGAGAAGCGCCTGAGCCATGCTAGGTGTGACCCGAGACACAAAACATTTATAGCAACTGGCTACTCTCCCAAAATATCTTAGGTTTTTCCTGAGAGTAGTTTGTCATAGATCTGACTAAACTTATTTCGTAGATCTTCTAAATTTAGTCTCAGACACTATGTTTCAGTGAATCATTTATTTATGCCAAATAATTCCTCTGAAGTAATATTATTTTCTTTTCAAATATAAAAATTGTATTTTGAAAATATTGGCTAGAGAAGAAATTCACCACACACAATCATCAGAATTTTAGTTTGAATCTCAACGTTTCTTGGAATTATTTATTTTGAGTTTTCATACGTCAGTACTTAGAACTGTTGTCCTATTGTCCATCGATTTGCTTGAGTGGGCACCAGTACTGCCTCCATTGTGAGTCTTGTTATTGTTTTTGGCATGTTGAATATGCCACTCTTGCCCTCACGCCTGGCTGTCTTCCCCAGGGCCCCTCGGAGGGGATGGGCTCCAGCTTCCCTCCCCACCCCGAGCAGAGCTCCTGGCGGTCGAAGACCACCAGAACCTAGCTACAGCCATGCTCGAGTCCCCTCTCCACATGTTTGGACAGGCCTCACACATGAAGGTACCAGCAGAGGAACCCAGGTGTGTGTAATCCCATCAACGGCCAACATCCAGAGACTTAAAAGCAAGCTCCCATCTTGTAGCCTACTTCTCTCTCTGGGAGAAACTGGCGATCTTCTGAGAGTTTCCTGCCCACATGGGACAGCCTTGCAAACTTCCCATGGTGTATTCATATGCTAAATCCAGTAGCAAGCTGGATCTCATTCCCCTAACTCTTAAAGAGCCTCCAGTGTGACATCGTTGGGAGGGCCAAGTTGAGAGAGACTTCTAAGATCTCAGGGAAAGGACAGATGGAGAGGTTACTGAGCCCGCTCGAGAAATCGACGATTAATGGGATTTTGTGTTCATGATCGTGAATACGCCATGGGTAGCTTGCCAGGCTCTGCTGTGTGGGCAAGATACTCTGGGTAGATTGTCGCGCTCTCCGAGACGAGCAGAGGAATCAAACCTGGGTCAGCCACATGCAAGGCAGATGCCCTACTAGCTGTGCTATTGCTCCAGTCTGCCACTTCAGTACTTGTACTTTTATTGAGTAGTTTTTCTGTAAGATATATGACTTCCATAGTATAAGATATCTTTTTGTAGGATGACACTTCACTTGTCATCCCATTTTTCCTCGATATTTTGAATGTCTCCATTCGTCCCTGTCATGTGCTAGTGTAGCCCAGTGGCATCTGCTGGCTCCAAAAACATGAAGAGCCTCAAACCATTCATTCAGGGTCTTGACGAAGAAATCTGACCATCTTGTATGTGGACAGCCACGTGGTCTTTTGACATCCCATGGAATCCAGTTGGTAACATCTCTAGTCCAATGGTTCTTTCTGAAGTGAATTACCTGTTTGGCCCATCTGATTTCCAACACCTTGGCAAACAAGACAGCATCCCTGATCATCAACAGAGGTTGGAATTCTGGATTCCTTCTCTCACTTGAGTGAAACATGATACTCCACGCATAGCTCTTTCGATTCCTCTTTGGGATACATGAATAGTGTTCTCATACTGTTTTCGTAGGGCCCAGGTCTCTGAGGCATATGTTAATGCAATGAATATATATGTATTAATTGAATATATATAAATATATATTCATATTTATATAGTGCTTTGGTAGACAATAAGTAAATCAAACTCAAAAACATATTAGGAAATTACTAGTTCTTTGTTATATTTGACTATAAAACTAGAAAAACTTATTTATTCCAATACATTAAAATACTTTTCAAAGCCACTAATTTGACCTGATAAAATTTAATATTCTCCATCTACCACTTTTTTGTCTTAGTAACCCATACTTCTCTCTTGTATTTCCAGATTGACCTCTTAATAAGTTTCTGTATGATCATTGCCTCTATTATAATTCATTCCCCATATTAAAAAAGGAGTGGTCTTTTTAAGATGCATCTCATTTCTCCCTAATGACTCCCTTTCCCTTCATAAATGCTGCATGATAACTATACTTATTACTGCATATAATAATTACCTAGCTACTTGGCCACAGTATCCTTAAAACAGACCTGTATTTTTCACATTATTTTTTCTTTATTACCTATCAGTATCTGACAAGTGATTGTATATTAATAAACATTTATCTTGAATATTACTGAATGGGCAAAAATTTTCTATAAGATGAATATCTGAAACAGAAAATAATACATTTATAACATTGGAATATGTTAAGGATAGAGAAAGGCAATATTTTTTCTGTTCATATATAGGTAAGATAGTTTCATCCATGTTAATATACACAGAAGACCCATATATTTTTTACCCTCAAATCTAAGCTCTGAATGCAAATACTCAAAGGAAAAAAATAAACAAAAAAAGATAAATGTAAACTTTTTAGAGTCTGACTATTACAAATCTAATTTTGCAGTGCCTGCTTTCAGACACAGTGTTTTTAGGGATGAAACGATAGAATAGGAAGTAATGCATTCCCCTCAAATGTGACTAACTTCAGTTCAATCCCTGGCCCTGCATACGGTGTGTCTGAGCATACATCTAGGAATAAACCCTAACCACTGCCAATATGGTCCATTCCACCCATAAATAGACACATTACATATACTTTTTTCTTATGGCAATTTACTATTCTTTCTTGTATTGTTTTGATTTACAAGCATTTTGCATTATTTTGCATCATTAATGTTATGGGTACATAATGTATATATGCATAAGTGCTTAGAAAATGAAGACTTTGGGTAGTTTACTGAGCTTTGCCAAGTGACCTCTCTATGCCTTGACTGCTTCTCCTACTAAATAGAGATAGTAATGGCATCTAGTACATCTGTTCATGTGAGACTTCAAGTTTCATTGACTAAGTGATATGAAAGTTTGACCCAATCTACATATTATTTATTGTTAGCTTTTGTAAATATTAAACTTGCACATTAGGTGGATTCAAATATTGGTATTTGAATATATTATACTTGAAAATTATATATTCAAATACTAATATTGGGTTTAAATGCAAATTTGAACCCAATATTTCTTTATTCTGGATGGTATACATGTAATATATATATGTGTGTGTGTGTCAGTGTGTGTGTATGTGTGTATGTGTGTGTGTCTTGTACAATATATAGAGAGGTCACCCTAATAAATATAAACTAAGTTTATTGGATGACAGTGAATAATAGCATCTGTTTTCACTTAAATTATATGTAAGCTATTTTTCTAACTCTGCAACTGCCTTCATAGATTTTTGTTTTCCTTTAAGGATTAATTTTATTAAATGAAAAGAAATTTGGCTTTATAACAACAAATAAATTTTTTAGAACAAGTTCATATTTAACAAATTTTATACTTAGTTGTTCTGTGTTTCTTGAACATTTTCCCTCTGACCTCACATTTATATAACATTTTCATTGCTTAATTTGTAAATGCAAATAACTGTTATTAAAAACAAATTTTACAAGCTGTTAGTTTCTAGTTCAAATCTTTGCCTCTAGGTGTTGAAGAGTCAAAATCAAATGACTAAATAATTTATAGGTGAATTAGCAATTAGCTGAAAATGACTTATTGCAAAGTGTGGCTTCATATGTGGCAGGTAGGTTGACAGAATTTCCATAATTGGTAGAATCACCAGTGCCTCTTTCAGAGATTTAAAAACAAAAGCAAACCTAAATGTGTTCATGTAGGAAACCCTGTAATGTGCTACAGTATCAGGATGTGTTCTGTACTTAAAAGTTCATTCAACCACTTGCTAAATCCTGATAGTCTTGAGAGTGAAATAGTTACTAGCATCCC
This sequence comes from Sorex araneus, assembly GCF_027595985.1. Lineage (NCBI taxonomy): Eukaryota > Metazoa > Chordata > Mammalia > Eulipotyphla > Soricidae > Sorex > Sorex araneus. The sequence goes on along the minus strand of NC_073305.1, from coordinate 140,733,285 downwards.
CTGTTATTATGTATTCAGCACAATATGTGACAGACACATTTTAGAATAAGTAGTAGATTAACTTCAAAATTTAACAACCAGACAAGTTAGAAGAATATGTTATTACTTTGCTTTTGTTTTTGAGCCATATCCAGTTGGGCTCAGGGTTACTCCTGGTTCTGCTGGAGTAGAACTGGTGGGCTAGCCCACTGCTGGTGGGCTCAAGAGAACATAAGGGTCACTAGAGATTGAATCCAATGGGCCATGTGAAAGCCCTAACCATTCTACTATTGTTCTGGCCCCACAGAATTTCTTCACCACGCTAAAAAATGATTCTGACTTTTTGATTTTGACTTTTATCTATTTCATTTTTAGGGAAAAGTTTGTTCTTCTAGTCTCCTTCCAAATTTTATAGTAATGGGTCCTTGAATCTGCTAATAAAACTACAATTATTTCAGATTTACTGATAAGATTATTCCACAACTCCAAACAGCAACAACTTATTTGGAGATTATATTCTTCCTCAAAGAAAAGAGTGTTTTACTGCTGACTCAGAATCAGCCTAATATCCATTTTCACAACCCTTACCCCTCAGGGCCTATTTCTCCTGTATTAGCACTTAGGCAGTCATCCATTATAATAGAATCCCAAGACAAAAAGGCAATTATCTTTCTAAATGAGCTTGTTCCTAATTAGTGAGGAAAAAAATATATCTAACTCTGAAATGTTTATTTTCCTTGTTTCTCAACATACATGAGTATGAGCATGCTTTTCTTTTCTGGTTTTGTACCAGGATTCGTAGGCAATTAAGACACATTAAAGAGTCAAAACCCAACCTATATAGATGAACCTATAATAGAAATCTCTGTCATACTAAAGATCCATACTTAGCTGGCCTGTCTAATAAAGGACATGTCTAAGCATTGAGGTCAAGAAAAAAACCAGAAAGAAATCCAAGCAGACAGATCAGATACTAATGGATGTAAAATAAACATTCATTTAGGCAATTAGAACTATAAATTAATCTGAAATTATTTAAGAAAGGAATTTTCGGGGCTGGAGCAATAGCACAGCGGGTAGGGCGTTTGCCTTGCATGCAGCCGACCCGGGTTCGATTCCCAGCATCCCATGTGGTCCCCTGAGCACTGCCAGGAGTGATTCCTGAGTGCAGAGCCAGGAGTAACCCCTGTGCATCTCCAGGTGTGACCCAAAAAAAGCAAAAAAAAAAGAGGAATTTTCAGCTTTGGGATAAAGCAAAATCAAAACAAAGATAATCAGGTTATGCTGGACTTTGTGGAGGATCAACTGTTGGTTCAACTGTACTCTGGATGCTACATAATTAATTCTATTAAGTACTTGAACTGAATGAGGTATGGTCTAGTGGCTATAAAAATGCCCCCTTGCAAATCTTGCAAATCCATGTGAAAAGAAAAGTGTGGGCACAGGAAAAGCTCACTGATAAAAGATAATTTATTCATTATTTACTATTCTGTCTAAAAAACACTGCTCATGTTGGCCCTTCAACATTAAAATCACAATTCAATCAACAACAGTAATATTAATTTATAGAATCATTGAAACCATCAATCAAATTTAATCAGTAAATAATAATTCTATTACTATGAGCCTTACGGAAAATAAATAAAAAGACAATTTTAGCCTGCCAAGCTCCCCTTGGCGTATTCGATGTGCCAAAAACTGTAACAAGTCTCACAATGGAGACATTACTGATGCCCGCTCGAGCAAATCAATGAGCAACGAGATGACAGTGATTCAGTGATACAGAGACTATGCTTTATATGCCCTTTCAAGTACTCTGTAAGAGATCTTTCAATACATCAAAACATAATTATAGCTCTGAACTTAAAAAATGTAGTCACTATACTGCATAATTTTACACACTGTCAATGTTAAGAGATTTATGCATTCAAGATTCCAATACCATAGTCAAGTTGTCTGTTTCCGTTTTCATTCCATTTTCCCTAGAGCACCCTTAATTCCCCTCCCCCACTTCAAAACCTTCCTCTTCTTACTTCTAAGTCTCACTACTAGGGTGAGTGACCTGGGAAACCCTCTCAGCAGGAAGAGAATGTATATATATACATATATATATATACATGTATATATATATATATACATGTATATATATATATGTATATATATATATATTAGAGTACCGGCTATTAGTCTTTCACTGAAATATGCCACAGTGATACAGAAATGGGCTGTTGGGAGGTAAAGAGTTCAGGGAATTCTTCCATTCAGTCTCCCAGCTTCCAACCTTAGACCCCTGAGTTTCCCACTCTAGTTTTGATGTTGTATTACTCCTAAACCAAATAAAAAGCACTACTCACTCATGAAAAAATTTGAACATTTTTTGAGAACACCAACTGTATACACATTTAAAGCTAAAAAAGGTATAGATTCCTGAAGCTGAAAAAAATAGTACAGGGATAAGACATGTGCTTTATACATGGTTGAGCATAGTTTGAACCCAGGCACTGCTTAGTCCTAAGTATAGGACCTTGAGCACAACCCGGTGACACTGTACAGTAGGATTCCAGAAGTTTTTCATCCTAAATCCAGTGAAATTGCCAAAAATTGCCAGAAATGACTCTGAAACTTCCCAAAAACTGCTTAGAAAGTTCCCTGACCCTACCCAAGTATTCATTGTTTACTTAGAAACACCATGGAATATAAAAGGCATCTGTAAAAATAATTGAACTTTATGTTCAAATTCTGTAAATATATATGCAAATACACATGTTATCTACCTGTTAATGAATCATAAGAACTTTTTTATGAAATTAGAAAAAATTTTATTACAGTCATTGAAGAAATTACTTTGTTTACACACAAAAATGTGTAAAACCAGCATAGCAGAGAAGTTGAGTGTGTGTGTGTGTGTGTGTGTGTGTGTGTAAACATTTACAGATATTTACTATTCCATGCATCTATCTTCCTATCTGTCTTTTTGGGAAAAATAAATCCAATTGAGGAAAAAGTCCCATTTGACCAAACAGTTTTATTTCTTAAGCACATATGTGAAGATGAAAAGTTAAATAATTATACAGATAGTTCCTAATATGATTGTCTCAAAAGGCAGCAAATTTTAAATAATTCTTTGGCAGCGATATATATAAAATTACCAGAAGTTGTAACATTTTAAGTAACAGCATTTACTCATCACTTTGTATGATACAAATATTGTGTTACATATGTCCACTTAGTTTATTACTCCTAATAACTCAATGAATTAGATATATGCCACCAAAATATTACCAAATAGTGTTTACAGGAGTGTTGTACCCCAACACACAGAGAAGCACCGAAATTAGTTTCCCAACAAGTTAACAGAATAGACAAATTACAGCAAAAGTCAAAGGAGTTTTATAAACTGCAGTTATTATCTAGTTTTATATACTGCAGTTATAATCTTTAACATAGTAAAATACATATTCTGAGAGGAATGTAATGGATAACAATTCTCATATGATTTTTGAGCAATATATCCTTTGGCAGAATAATAAAATATTAGCATAAAAATTCCCCCCCAAAATATGATTTGTAAGTTTTTTTGTCATAAATATTAAGTAAGAAAAGATGTTTGAATAACTATTAAGATCAACATAGCAGAACCTCCCAGTTACATCTGCCTTTGGGCTGAAATCTCTAGGGCCTTATCAGAGTGGGGATAGGCAGCCTTCCCTCCCTCCTCCCTCCCTAGCCAGAAGTCTCAGCAGCTGCACTCATGCCCCACAAGCTCCTGTGCGTAAATAGTCAAGTTTCACAGATTCACAACTAATCTATACAGACACTAAGTCAATAAAACTCCCAGGTATACTGGTCTAAAGGCTGAAAACTCTAGGGCCCACTTGGAAGGGGGTGGGCCTAAGTCCTCACTCTGCCAAAGTCCCAGTAGCTACAGCCACAAGCCACAGCCTACTGTATAAAGACAGCTCAGCCTCACAGCTTCACTACTATTCTCAAAAAACACTAAGCCAAAAAAATCAACCAGTCCTATAATTCCTGGAACACCTGGCCGTGCATACAACTCCAAATTCCATAATACTGACAGCATAGTAGGAGCACATGAAATTCGATGGGAAAGTAGCACAAAAGTCCTCTTAGCTCAATAACCAAAACCAACAACACAGATAGTTTAACTAGTAGCAAACAGATCAGTGAGTCCTCAGATAATGACTTTAGTCATTTTCTATTGTGATATATAACAATTTTCTATTGATATAAAATAATTTTCACAAATTTTATTTTACTGAACTATTTTTTATAATTTCATTTAACTTTTTTATTTTTTTGCAAAAAGCAAAATAAAATACATTATTTTGTGTCCGCTAAGGGATGGTGGAAGGGAAACTAAAGACAATGGGGAAAGAATGGTAACAGTGATGGGAGGATTGGTGCTGGAACATTAAATTTCCCAAACAACTATATTATAATTAACTTCGTAAACTCACGATCACAATCACGAAATCTCGTTAATCACCGATTTCTCGGGCGGGCTCAGTAACCTCTCCATTCGTCCTTTCCCTGAGATCTTACAAGTCTCTCTCAACTTGGCCCTCCCAAGGGTGTCGAACTGGGGCTCTTTCATGGTCAGGAGAATGAGATCCAGCTTGTTACTGGATTTAGTATATGAATACACCATTGGAAGCTTGCAAGCCTGTCCCATGTGGGCAGGAAACTCTCAGAAAATTGCCAGTTTCTTCCAGAGGGAGTAGTAGGCTACAAGATAGGAGCTTGCTTTTAAATCTCTGGATGTTGGCCGTTGATGCGATTACACACACCTGGGTTCCTCTGCCGGTATCTTCATGCATGAGGCCTGTCCGAACATGTGGAGAGGGGCTTTGAGCATGGCTGTGGCTAGGTTCTGGTGGTCTTCGGTTGTCAGAAGCTCTGCTCGGGGTGGGGAGGGAAGCTGGAGCCCATCCCCTCCAAGGGGCCCTGGGGAAGACAGCCAGGTGTGCAGGGAAGAGAGGAAGAGACTCTCTGCTTTCTAACTTTGTAAACTACAATGCTTAAATAATTTTTTTTTAAATTGAGGGGCTAGAGCGATTGTACAGTGGGTAGGTGTTTGCCTTGCACATGGCCACCCAGTTTTAATCCCCAGCACCCCATATTGTCTCCTGAACCTTCAGAAATAATTCCTAAGTGTAGAGTCAGGAGGGAGCCTTGAGCCTGGCTGTGTGCCAACACTTCCCACCAAATAATTTTATATATATAAAATTTTTAGTACAACCTAAGTAGAGTTATAGGGAAAGGAAACCCAAAAGAGTTTATACTGATAGGTATGTTTTTTGACATATTTCATTGGCATTGATACTTTTTTATTTTCTATAATCATTGCATTATTTTGTTAACCAAGTATGACAGAACATGGGCTTTTGATTGTTTTACCTCAGTTTCCTAATGAAAAATTTTTATAAACATAATTCTTAAGTGGGGAAAAATATCAACATAGTCACAAGAGTTGTGAACAAAATGATATTGACATACTAAGGAGAAAAGTCAGCAACGTAAAGAGATGGTAAAGGATCTATCAGCATTGAAGTTAGCATTGCTTCCCTTTAGAAATGGTCATAAAAATACCTAAAAAGAAGAGCAAAGGCACTGAGCCATACTAATATGTTCATGAGGAAGTTTCTGGTTTCATATGCTGACTCAACTCATAAAATATTCTGGGTCATTTTGATAAGTACATTGAGTTATTCTTGTGACCTCAGTTCATGTCTAATATAAAATGATTATGCCTGCTAACTTCATTTTTAGAGCATATTTAAAGTAACCTTGGCTCAGTTTCAAATTTTATTTAAAGTAGCATTCTTTGATGCAAATTGAGTTCATGAACAATAGTGGAAATAATTTTATCATCTAGCCCATTTTCCAAGTCTGAAATTATATTCAAAGACTTCAGAGTCTGAAAACATATTCCCATGATATCAGAGCAGATTATAATAAATTCCAGGCCAATGGTTCCTGTAGGCCCACAGTTCACTATATGTGTGAGCTCCCACCCAGTCAGTCCTGGAAAAACAGTGTTGGGTGTCTCAGATAACTATTATGATGGGCTAATGTTGACTTTATTATCCACAGATAAAATTTTGGATGGTTTATCATTTTCACTTTTCAACCTATTAATCTACCCCAAGGCTGCTAAACAATGAGAAGAGGAAGTTTCTCTCTTTTTGTGGTCACATTTTTTTTCAAAATTATGTGAGGTAAGCAATAGAGAAGAGATCATCATCATCTTTTACTTTCTTCATTCTTAGGCACACTGAATAAAAAATAGTCCAACTGTGTCTTACTTGAGGAGACAAATTAAAAAACTCAAGCATTTTTCTACTTATGTCTTCTTTATTACTATTTATCATTTTTGCTAATTTCTTACATCAATTCTCAAATGACATTATTTAAGTGGTAAATTGCATATTTCATCTGCTCTTGTTTTCTGTTTTGTTTTTTGAGGTTTTAGGAGGAAGACGGTAGGTCCAAACCTGAATGTGCTCAGGACTTACTCCTGATTCTGTGTTCAGTATCATTTCTGATGGAATTCAGAGGACTATATTTCTTCCCGGAATCCAACCAGGTGCCAGTCATTTGCAAAGAAAATGCCTTGTGTCCTGTATTCTACTTCTCTGCTCTTGTTTTTAATGAAGGAATAAAGATAAACTGCAGAATAAAGGTTTCAATCAACAAGCTAAAACATTTTACTGTTTTTAAAACTCAATTATGAAGCACACATAACTTTGATATTGTGCACTAAAACTCCTTTTCTTGTTTTTATTCTTTCTTCTTACTCTTTTAGATTTTATAGGTAATTGTAAGCCTCTACAATAATTTCTGGAACAAAATCAGCTGTAAACAAAATTATGGTGAAAGGAATCAGCTAATAATGGGAAGCTAAAGATTGCATAAATGAAGTGGCCTAAGTAGAAAGTGAAAGTGGGTTATGTAAAAAAAAGTCACAAACAAAAAAACATTAAATAGAACACTATTTTCAATTTCTTATTTTGTATTTGGAGATTATTTTATTTTTCTATTTTTTTATTTTCTATTTTCTGATTGGACTATTATTTCTAAAAAGAAATAATAAATCTAAAGGCCATTTTGATAAATAAAGAAGAGGTTGTTCATTAAGCTTCCACCAGATTTTAGAGTAAATTTTAGATTTTGAAGGAAAAAAAGAAGTAGAAGAGTTTGGGAAAGATAAATAAAAAGAGGATACACAGACAAATGCAGGACCCCAGCAACTTGCAGCAGAGATGGCCCTGGACTTTGCATAAGGCCTCCTCCTCTGGGCTGCTCTAGACGGGGGTGGATGTTGTCCCTCCTCCTACCCTCTAAGAGATCCAGTGGTCGCCATTTTCTAGAAGCCAACAAAAAGCACCAGGTTCAACTCGCAGTGATGGTAAATCCCAAGTCTTATGGGATGGGGCAGGAGTGGGCCCTCCTTCCCACCACCCCATTGAGACGAGGAGATGATGTCACAGCACCCACTGTCTACTTAAGCTCCCGTGTGGCCATGATCTGGAAACACACAGACAAATGCTGGACCCCAGCAACTTGCTGCAGCGATTTCTTCAGACCCTAATTACTAAAATCTTAGAATTCCTAGATCACGAGGCGGCCACTTTCACGGCCCTACGACATTATATCATATTTGTAACAAGTAATACAAAACACATTGTCTAACATTGCATTTTCGGCAGGTATGAGGGGTGGTAGGACTGGTCTTGAAATATTTAAGGTAACTAAAGTAGAGAAAGAATATTTTGTAAATTGCCACACAGGCAGGGGGATGTGTGGAATTGTGGTGGGGGAAATCTGGGGATTTTGGTGGTGGGAAGCATGCAATAGTGAAAGGATGGGTGTTTGATGACTGTATGATCAAAGTTCAAACGAGATTTTTGTTACTGTACCCCACAGTGAATTAATTAAAAATTTAAAAAATTTTAAAAAGATCAGTGAAAAGAATAATATTTTGCAAAAGAGGACCACCAGGAGATCCAAACTTCTCTTTTAAATATAAATGTTGCAAAGGTTTATGCAAATTCTCCTCCAACATTTAACAAAATATCTTTATGAGTTTTAGCACTTGTGTCACTTGTAGTCCTGTTGATCTTCGATTTGCTTGAGCGGGTGCCAGTAACATCTCCATTTGTCCCTGTCTCAAGCTAGTGTATGTAGCCCAATGATACCTGCTCACTCCAGGAACAGAAAGAGCCTCAAATCGTTCATTCAGAGATTTGACGAAGAAATCTGACCATCTAGTTGGAGGGTGGCCACAAGGTTTTCTGACGTCCCAAGGAATCCAGTCTGTAACAGCTCTAGTCCAACGGTCGTCTCTGAATCGCATTACATGACCGGTCTATCTGATTTTCGGTGCCTTGGCAAACAGGACCGCATTCCTGATTTTGGACCATCGAAGGAGGTCAGAACTCCGGATTCCTTCTCTCACTTGAGTGAGACATGATATTCCCAGCATAGCTCTTTCGATTCCTCTTCGGGATACCCTAATAGCATTCTCATCCTGTTTGCATAGGGCCCAGGTCTCTGAGGCATATGTTAGTGCAGGAAGAACGGTGAGTTTTATAATAAATATAAATATAAACCTGCTTAAGGTAAAATCCTATTTAATTCCTTCCTTGGTTTTTCTAATTATGTGAGCAGGGTATTTATCATCTCATTTAAATTTTTTCTAATGTTTATATTAAGTATACCAGAGGGGAGACCTGTATCTGTTTTCAGTGAAACTGGGGTAGCAAAAGGATAATTAGAGTGGGGCTGGCGCGATAGCACAGCGGGTAGGGCGTTTGCCTTGCACGCGGCCGACCCGGGTTCGATCCCCAGCATCCCATATGGTCCCCTGAGCACTGCCAGGGGTAATTCCTGAGTGCAGAACCAGGAGTAACCTCTGAGCATCGCCGGGTGTGACCCAAAAAGCAAAAAAAAAAAAAAAAAAAGGATAATTAGACTAAAACTGAAGTAGCTACTTCCCTTAGAATAGGGGAAAGCAAAGAGAATTCAAATGGGTCGAGGAGTACATAATTAAGTTTATTACAGAGACACAAGTAAACCTAAATAATCTTTACACCACAGAGTTGGCACACATCAAAATGAATAAGAACAACCTGTGTTGGTGTAGATGTGGAAAGAAAGAGAATCTCATTCATTGTTGGTGGGAATGCTGACTGGTCCAGCCTTTGTTGAAAATAATAATGGTATTCTTCAAATAACTAGAACTTGAGCTTCCATATGACCCAATAATATGCCACTGGACTTCTATGTTTATTGCAGCACTATTCATAGTAGCCAGAATCTGGAAACAGCTCGAGTGCCTGAGAACAGATACAGTTTCTACGGTTACCCAAGAAACTATAGTACATCTATATAATGAAATACTACATGGCCACTAGGAAAAATGAAGCCATGAAATTTGCTTATAATTGAATGGATATGGAGAATATCATGTAAAATGAAATGAGTCAGAGGGAGAGGGACAGACATACAATGAATGCACTTATTTTGTGAGATATTAAAAAATATAGTATGTGACTAATACCTAAGAACAGTATGACTAATCCATGATTGGGAGCTTGACGCCAGTTGGGGTGGGGGTGGGGGAGAGAGCAGTTGGGACAGAGAAGGGACCACTAACCAATAATAATTGGAAATGATCACTTGGGACAAGAACTGAGTGCTAAAAGGAGATAAAAGAATATACATGATAAACTTTCTTGCAAACCATAATTCCCAAAAGGAAAGAGAAGGAGGAGGGAGAGAAGAAAAATAAGAGAGAGAATGGTCAGAGAGAGAAGAAAAGGAAGAAAAGTGTCTGCCATAGAGGCAGGCTGAGGGTGGTGGAGAGTGGAGGGAGGGAAAATGGGGATACTGGTGGTGGGAAATGTACATTGGTGAAGGGAGGAATGTTGGAACACTGTATGACTGAAACAATCACGAACAGCTTTATAACTGTGAATCTCATGTGATTCAATTTAAAAAAGAATAAAACCGGGACCAGGGCCGGGGCCGGTTTGAGCTCCACCGAGATTCGACCCGGGTGGCCATGCCTTTGCACAGCCACTTAGCTGCTGAAGGACCAGGATCCAGAACCTGCTATATGACTTGGGGTCCCAGCGAGTGCTTGCAGCCATGTCTCCAGACTGTGAACTAAGCTTTTGCTCCATGCTGCTCCAGGAAGGGAAATGATTCAATTTCCAACTTAAATCTCCCTGGACTTAATTACTAAAATACAGAAATCCTAAACCTAATACTTTATATCTCTTAATTCTCATCAGTGAAAAACTAATTATCAAATGTTTCCCTGTCAATAGGGCCGTATTCTTGGGGGATAAATTCCAACAAGAATAGTGAGTTTTCTGTTGAAATATGGAATGTAATCAAGGTAAAGAGAAAGGGAGTGAAATTTATCAGTTATTCGGGGGGAAGTTGGGGGGGAGGTAGACTTTTTTTTTTTGTGGTGGAATATGGGCACTGGTGAAAGGATGGGTGTTTGAGCATTGTATAACTGAGACATAAGCCTGAGAACTTTGTAACTTTCCACATGGTGATATAATAAAATAAATTAAAAAAAAATAAAAAAGAATGAAACCTAAATAATCTATCAAGCCATGTTCTAAAATTATTGAATGTCATTTTATAAATAATTTATATTTTTGCTATGTTTGTACCAAATGAGACTATTTCTAATATATAATAAATGTTAAAATATTCCTAAAAATATTTTTATGCATCCTATGCATGTTTTGGAAGTACTAAATATATGACTAAAATTATTCATAAAGATAAATCTCACAAGTACAACCTTTGAACTAGATTCATTTTTATTAAATTTTGCCATTATTTTTGCTGTTAATGTAGACTAAAGTCACAACTATTTGTACAGCTTTAGAGTTGAAATTTATTAGAAAACAATGCTCTGATATTAAAATCAGTAAGTTAAATATCAATTTTAAGGTGAAAATTGTTATATTTCTCTGGGTTGTTAAGTGCTTGTCTAAGAATTTACTAAGCTGTTTGTTGCTAGTTGAGCCTTTTGAGTTTTGGGGGGTTTGCTTATTAAGTTTAGTTGATTTTTATGTTACTTTCCATCTAATTTGGCTTGCTCTCACTGGTTTTTCAGTATTGAGGAATTTGGAGGTGTCACACAGTTGCACATGTGGCCCAGAAAGTTTAGAATCTATAGTTTGGGACAATAAGTTAACATTGTGGCAGCTATGGGAAGTGGGTGTGACTGCCAGGACTTCCAGAAGTACAGAGTTCAGGGGGAAACTATTATCACACTCTGAGAAAACCAAAGATTTCTCATCCTGGGCACCAGGATACTTGAAATTACTTGCAGTTTGGCATCTCTGCGGAAGGTTTTATTGAAGCCGTGGAGTTGAGTCCTTGGTGTGACTGCATTGAGTGTGGGTGTCGCTTCAGCAGGGTTGGGACTTGTCCTGCAGGCCTCCCAGAGGCATCCTAGATAGAGTATTCAGCCTGGGAGACCAGTGTGCCCATGAATTTTATCTGCTTGTCTTGCATCTGCTCAGAGATACATTTGTGCATTTGTAGAGCAGGATGTGAATGAGTCAATATGGTAGCAGCCATGGGAGTTGGGCTTGAACTAAATTCTTCTACATGTTTCACTAAAGGATAATTAGCAATTCAATGAATCACTAAAATGCTCTGTGGATTAACGCATGTAAAGGTAATATTTAGGCAAAATATTAGTGTAGCTTTAAAAATGCTATTTTTAATCTAAAATTATTATTTAAATTATCATATTGTAAAGAAGAAAATAGTAAAGTCTTTTAAAAGTCATTTTTTAAATTATTTATTTTTTTATTATTGAATCACCGTGAGGATAGTTTTAAAGCTTTTAGGTTTAAGTCTCAGTCATACAATGATCAAACACCCATCCCTTTACCAGTGCACATGGTCCACCACCAAGAACCCCAGTATAACCCCCATCCCACCCCCACCCTGCCTGTGTGGCTGATGATTTTCACTTTACTCTCTCTTTTCTTTTATTACATTCAGTGTTTTAACAGAAAACTCACTATTATTATTTGGATTTTTCCCCAATCAGACATGCTGAAAAGGCATCATTTGATAATACGTTTTCTCTTGCTGATATTGAAGGGCACATGAGGCATATGAAGCATATGAAAAGTGATAGCGGCCTCGCGGTTTTGGGTTTCTGGTATTTTAGTAATTAAGTCCAGAGAAATTTCTGCAAGAAGCTGCTGGGTTACAAAATTGGTTTGTGTGCCTCCAGGATCATGGCCATTCAGGAGCGGAGGAGCCATTCTTTGGTGGCAGCTTGGGGTCTCCAAAGTCTTTTAAAAGTCTTATGACTTTCTTTTACATTTTCCCCCCAAAATTGAATAATTTTGGCAAAGAGAACTCTCAAGAAGTACTCACCAGTGTTTTGTCACCAACCAGGCAGGCACTTCAGCACAAGGGCCTGACAGTTTGTTGGGTCCTTTGGTGCTAGGTTTACTCTTACCATCACAGCAGTGCTAGGAATGTTTAGAACCGTACCTCATGGTACTTGTGCCTTCAAGGCTTCCCTCAGTAATGTGCAAGGACCATGTGGTGCTACAGTTCAAGTAGGAGTCATGCAAGGCATGTGCTCTAATTACTGCGCTATTTCCTGACACCTTATTTCATCATTTTTATGACTCCAGGTGGATCAGTATAAAGAGATTTCTAATGGATATTTTCTTATCAGAGAAAAAAAGAATTATAAATGGTAGAAGGTATAGTGAATGTGCATTATCTTCTATTTCTATAAAGTAATAGGAATGCATTGCCATATGGATGGAGCACTCTTTGCTACTGGTGCTACTGGTTGTGTGTTGGCAATTTTCCTTTTCCTCTGATATTTCCTTTTGACTTTAAGCTCATTGGGGACTATTTCATCAAATCCTTATACTAGATAGTATGAACCTATATCTGATAGGATCTACATGTGCTTCATTATAATACTTTAGTAATTCACTGGTTCAATAGTCCTATAACAATATTTACCCAGAAATATTCTTAGTTAAACCAGGTTTGTAAGATGAAACCTGGTAAGATTAAGCATCATTGATGGATAAATGCTAAACAATTATCACTTTGTTCTATAGTGATAATGTAGATAAATACAATGATAAAATTTATATATCAATATTTTGGAAAAATTAGCAAAATTTTTTAAGAGAATTCCTTCTTTGCTCTTGCAAAGTTATTCTGCAAAGATTTTTGCTTTTCTTTGCTCTTGCAAAGTTATTCTGATAAAAAGTAATGACATGGTTTCTTTAGTTAGTGAATTGTGACATCTAAATTTTTCTGTATCTGGTAGGTAATTCATGTGTTGAAGATGCCCTTCTATATATTTTTTCTTTTTGAGTAAGGACAGGTTTTAGAAAACCTATTTTATATATTCTATATAGTTTTTATTTTGAGAGAAATTTTAGATTGCAACGTAATTGACAGAAGGTATTGAGATTTTTCATATACGTATTTTGTGCTGGCTAATTCCCTACTTTCCACATCCTGAACCAGACTATGTCTCTTATCAGCAATGATTGCACCTTTAATTATTTTTCTCTTAGCTATTAATGAAGCTACATTTAAAGATGTTAGTTTTTATCTTCATGGATTAATTTTAAGATCTATGTTCTCTAATCATTAAACAATGATATAAAGAGTACCTACTATGAGGCAACACCATGCTGGCAAAAACAATATGACATTATAAAAAGGACAAATACCCTTGCTCCTTGTAAATTTTATTAACCTGACCACAAATCAAATAGCCTGTTCTAAAATAAAGCTATAATAATAATAATTTTTACGTATGCAAATGTGTTAAGAAATCTCTTAATCTGCTGATTTTGAAAAATGTAACTTGGATAACAGTTAAGACAGTTAATCTCATAATTAGAATGCTGATTTTATAGTACTTTCTGTGAAGATTCACTTTAATGCTTCTCTATGTTTACCAAAGCTGATTTGAAGTTTAATCCAAGCACCATATTAGTAAGCAGAGCAAAATATTGTGGCTTCCTCTCCACCTGGGCAAATGTTCTGCCTTAGCAGAAATGATCTTGTACTTACTCGCTATGTAAACTTAAGGATACTAATTAGCCTTTTAAAACTACAGTTTCCTCATTCATTAAATTAAAATGATAACTATATCAATATGCTGGTAATAAATTATATAGTGCATAAATTACTATTTAATCATAGGCAATTTTTATTAGAAACTGACATCAGTTTTATTATATCTCTCACCAAAATTTTTATTTTGGGACATGAAAGGTAGTACAGTAAGAAGGCTACTTGCCTTATCTGCAGCTAACCTAAGTTTGATCCCAGCATGGAAATGGTCCCCCAGGTACCTCCAGTAGTGGTCATTGAGAAGAGAGCCAGGAGTAAGCCAAGAGCATAGACTGGTGTGGCCAGAATACAAAACTAAGAAAGTTATGTTAAAGTTCTAACCCTTCATACCTCAGCATGTGATTTTGAGATAACGTTTTTGAAGTTATGGGAGAAGACCATTTAAGATATGAGAAGATAGTTATCTGTAAACCAAGTGCAGAAGCCTCAGTGAAAAACAACCATGTCTGCATCTTTAATTGGATTTATGTGTCCCAGACTTGTGAAAAAAAAATTTCTGCTTCTTTTTTTTTCTCTTTTTGGGTCACACCTGGCATTGCACAGGGATTACTCCTGGCTCATACACTCAAGAATTACTTCTGGTGGTGCTCAGGATGCTGGAAATCGAACCTGGGTCAACCATGTGCAGGGCAAACACCCTACCCGCGGTGTTATTGCTCCAGCCCCAGAAATTTCCATTTAGTCCATCTAGTCTGTGGTCGTATTTTATGACAACTTTAACAAACTATCATAAACGTTCATTAAAGTTTTTAACGTTTCTTTTCAGTCTACTTGACCCTCAGAAGACAGTTTTTTTTTAATTTTCAAAAAGTTAGTTTATTCACAGTTGCATTAATTATCTACCCACAAGCATCAAAATATTCGGAAACTTGGGGGCCGGAGTGATAGCACAGCGGGTAGGATGTTTGCCTTGCCCACAGCCGACCCGGGTTCAATCCCCGGCATCCCATATGGTCCCCCAAGCACCGCCAGGAGTAATTCCTGAGTGCAAAGCCAGGAGTAACCCCTGTGCATCGCTGGGTGTGACCCAAAAAGCAAAAAAAAAAAAAATTCAGAAACTCACCTACGTTAAAGAAAAAAACAGGGGCCAGAGAGTAAGTAGCATAGGTAGGATACTTGCCTTGCCCATGGCCAACCTGGGTACAATCCCTGGCATACCCCCAATCACTGCCATAAGTTATCACTGAATGTAGAGATTGGCATTTTCCCTGAGCACTGTTAGTATACCACTCAAAATAAAAATAAATAAACATTTTTTAAAAAATAAGGAAACATTTATTTCTTACAACTTTTGTAGAACAAGTTGCCTAGTGCAGTTTACCTGAAAAAAATAAGATCAGTGATTTGTGTGAAGCTTTCAGCTAAGGATGTAACCTTACCTAAGAATTACTGAAAGAGTGACTTTATCTTCCAAAATTACCAATGTACTCTGGGGAATACGAACTTCTTCAGGGGTTTTGGACTGAAAGACTTTGTTTCTCACTGCTTGCTGGTTAAAAGCTTTCCCCATTGTTTTACTGTGTGAACCACTCTATAAGAGAACTCCTGGCAGTCAGGCAACAAACAAGAGGAAGGAAGGAAGGAAGGAAGGAAGGAAGGAAGGAAGGAAGGAAGGAAGGAAGGAAGGAAGGAAGGAAGGAAGGAAGGAAGGAAGGAAGGAAGGAAGGAAGGAAGGAAGGGAGGGAGGGAGGGAGGGAGGGAGGGAGGGAGGGAGGGAGGGAGGGAGGGAGGGAGGGAGGGAGGAAGGAAGGATAGGATAACATTCGGTTTGTCCTTTCAGCCCTGCTGCCAAGCTACTGGAAAATGGGGTATCTGGGTGGAGTCCCAGTCCTGATCTGAGCAGGCTTGGAGATCTCAGCCACGGGTCCCACATACCTGGGCTCCTCTGCTGGTTCCTTCATGAGCGTGTGGAGAGTGGCCTTGAACATGGCTGCAGCTGGATTCTGAGGTTTTAGGCTGCCAGGGCTCTGCTTGGGGTGGGGGAGGGAAACTCAACCTGCTTCCCTCCGAGGGGGGCCCAGGTGAAGACAGTCTGGTATGGGGATTCTGTATTGCTCTCTTCTGGGAGCTTTGTTTTATAGTCTCTGGATCTTGGTGAGATTACATGGTGCCAGGGGCAGTTTGTGGTTGTGACTGCCAAGCTGCTGGAAAAAGGGGGATCTGGGTGGAGGAGGCCCAGTCCCAATATGAGCAGTCTTGGAGATCTCAGCCACGGGTCCTGCATACCTGGATTCTGCTGTGGGTTCCTTCATGCATGAGGCTTCTGTGAGCATGTGAAGTGGTCTTGAGCATGGCTGTGGTTGGGTTCTGGAGGTTTTTGGCTGTGGGGTTCTTCTTGGGGTGGGGAGGGAAACTCAACCCTCCCCCCCTCCAAGAAGGTCCCGGTAAAGACTGTCTGGTGCGGAGGCAGGAGATTTATAGAATAGCAATGAATATGTGGAATCTGAAATTAAAAACACAATACCATTTTATAAGACAAAAATGAACTGTTTAGGTATAAATTTTATAAAATGCACATGTTGTCACTCAAAAATAATTAAAATACTTTGATTAAATATTCAAAATATAATGATATAAATACGAGGAATCTATTGTCAGGAATAGGAAAATATATTGTTAAATATTCATTCATTATTGAGTTACTTGTATGAGTTTTAATGAACTAATTTTAAATTTGTATAGGAAGACAAACACATCCAACATAATATTGAAGAATAAAAAGCAAACTTTGAGGACAAAAATGATCTGACTTCAAGATTTACTTCAAAGTGATAATAAAAGCAGCACTTTATTAGCAAAAGTAATAGACAAATTGATAAGTAGAACAAAAATGAGTCCAAAACCCACTCCTATAATTAGTTAACTGGTGTGTGAAAAAGGAACAAAACAACAAATATAATAGAGCATCAATAGTTTGTTTTTATCTTATATAATACTAAAACATATGGACATCAATATTAAAAAGTTAATCCATGAACAAATATTACAATCTTCAGAAAACTTTACTTAAAAAAAGATTATGGATGTATACACATATGGATATATATACAGGTATTTATATATATGAAAAAATCTATATGACTTTGTCTATGCAATTACTTTTTCGATTCAAAACCTAAGACATGAACTGTGAAAGAAATAATGGATATCCATTAAACACTATTAAAATTAAAAACTCACCTTGTGAAAGACAATTTGAGAGCAAAAAATATAATTAGTAATAAAAATAACAAAGAAGATATTTGATAATAGACAATTTAAAATACATGAAGAAAGCTTAAAATTCAACTATAACAAAGAGCCTGATAAAAATTGACTAGAGACTCTGACACCTCCCCCAAAAAAGCCATATAGAGAACAAATTGCCTAAAAAAGTTCCCCAGATAATAAGTTACCATATTTTTTAAATTCGTCTGTGATAGCATAATTGGACAGTAGTTGGAAAATCATTTACTTAAGCATGCTGAAAATAGATGAGTTGTTCAAAATTCTAGGTGATTCTAATTATTTGTAATCCATAACAATACTAAGAATAAAAACATGGTGTAAAGAAAATTTCTGTGTAAATTAAAAAGAAATTATACTTAAAGAGAAATATCTTATTACCATATAATTATCTATATAATAATCTCTCCAATATCTCTGGAATAAGGAATAAATTTTTCATTAAAATTGAATATCTTATAAAAAAGCACTATTACTGCAATGCTTACAGAAATGACCAGATATATAAAATATACTAAGTAGAGGGACATCTCTGTCTTATTTGAAGTAATATCAGAATAAGAGGAGTATTTCTAGACTTTTAAATTTGAATTTTTTAGAATACCAGAGCCTTGTACAGTGGTCCTGGTGCTTGTCTTGCATGCAGCTGAGCCTGATTCGTTCTCCAGCAGCTCACAGGGTCCCCCAAATTCCGCAAGGACTAGTCCCTGAGCACAGATCCAGATGTGGCCAGGTGTGGCCCCAAAAGTCAGAAATGAAAAACAAGCAAACAAACAAAATACACTGAGGTTTAATTTAAACAAATAGGGTGTAGGTTTTTTGTTTTGTTTTTGAGAGCATGAGGGGATGATTGGGGGTGGGACCATTCCTTAAGGAGGCTTACTCCTGGAACTGTGTTAAGTGATTATTCCTGGCAGTGCTAAAGGGGCAAAAGTGGTGCCAGGATTGTACCAAGGTTGGCCAGGTGCAAGGTTTTGCCTCTGGCTGCGGTACCTAGACATCTTTTGTGTTTTCAGCTAACTAGATGTAGTCCATTTCTGTTTTAGGCCCACACAGTGAATATAAAGACATAGAATATGTACAACCCCAATACCTCAGTTTTTTTGCTCTTCAAGATCTTTCAGACTAGTAAACAATTAATGAAAAAATAATTTTGTTAACATCTTTAGTTCACAAATGAGCAAATATCAAAAGCATGAGTGAAAAATGTGGTATAGTTTATATATTATTCTATCACTATATTTTAATCCACTGATAGCAACTAACACTGACAATTCAGACCAAAAAAGTTCAGGTAATATGACTCTTTGAGATTGGGGTACAGAGAGCAGGCCGGTATGACAAGGACATAAATCAAATAAATACAGTACTCTCAGGATTATAAATAAATTCTTTTCTACAACTTGACCCCAGCCTAAGTATTTTAATAGTAACATTTCCTATTACACATTCATAATATGCATAACTGTATACTCAGACACTGACTAGTTGACTAGTTTACCAGTATTGGGGTAATAAATTTTCGACAAATATATTTTATATCAATTATGACTTACAGTTTAAGGAAAGGATAGGTCACTTTTTTGCATTTCTATCATTTCCACAAGCCTCAATTATATCTCTTGTTTATGAACAAAAGTTATCAGTTAGCTTTAGCTTTCTTCATAGGTCCCATGACTTGCTGAATCATAATCCTCCCCTTGTTATGGATATGTGAATTTTGTCTATTTGTATTTCATGAATAATTTGAGCAAAGTTTATATTCAATATTAAAGCTCTAATATTCCATAATATTTCATGTATGAACCATTTGCATGCCACCTTTGCTTTTGTATATCAATAACTAATGCACAGGTAGGTATACGGAGACACACTAAAATATAGAGAGAGCAAATATAAGTTCTGCTCCTACCTGATATCTTATTTGTATAAGTCTAGGAGCAATTACTGAAATTTTATACAGATAAAATGTCTTCTACTTTACAAAATATAACATGATAAATCTTTAAGGCTTTAGACTATTTATAGAAGCATTTTTACTGTGTTGGCTTCTCATGAAATATATTTGCTTTCAATTAAAGAACAAAAATGATTAAAAACATACCATAAATTTAGAATGATATATTAATTTAAATAAGTGAATCTCTCATTTTGGTCGTAATTAAAGGATTTTTAACATTACATATATAGATACTCTTTAATTACATATGTATCGATGACTATAAAAATGAAAGGGAGTGAATTAAATAATGATAATCATTAAATATTGCTCATTCTAGCAGTGCAACCTGACCATTCAGTGCTGGGACCTGGTAATGATATACTGCTTGATCCTGGTGGTGCTGGTACCTTACATTGTAGTGCTAGGGGAACAGGTGGAGCTGGGGGTCTCAATTTGTAACCTCTGTCATTCCAGACATGTATTCCAGCCCTTTGAATGATCTCCATAGTCTTTTTTTTATTGAGTCTTATGGGTTATTCATATTTTCTTTTGTTTTAAGCCTTTGTCAAATATGTGGTATGCAAATATTTACTCCCATTCAGTAGGAGTGCTTTTCATTTCCATGGTAGTTTACTTCACCAGGCAGTAGCTATTTAGTTTGCTTTAGCTCTATTTGTTTATTTTTTTCTTTTGCTTCCCTTGCTCTGGATCAGAATTTTCAAATAGACCTTTGAAGTCAATATTGTAGAATATAGTGCCTTTGTTTTCCCCTATGTCTATTTTCTAGTTTCAAGTTTACATATAAGTCCTTAACTCAATTTTAATTTCGTGTATTAGATAGTAATCTTTTGCATGTGCCTTTGCAGTTTACCCAACTCTTGATTCCTTTTACATAAATTAATTGACTGTAAATATGTGGATTTATTATTGGACTCTCAGTTCTGCTTCTTTGATCTATGTTTTGGTACTTCTTCCAATACTACATTTTTGTTTCTTTCACTTTGTATATAGTCGCAATATGAAGAGGACAATACCTCCCTTTTGGTCTTAGTTCCCTAGAAAGTGCTTTTGTAATTCAGATAATTTGCAATTCCAAATATTTTATGGGTTTTGTTCTATTTCAGTAAAAATTACACTGAAATTTTCATAGAAATTGCAGTGAATCTATATATACTGCTTTAAATTAAAGTCACTTCAACAAGTTAAATCTACAAATGAATATAGAAAACATCTTTCCACTTCTTTCTCTCTACTATTTCTTTCAACAATTCCTTACAGTTTTCAATTTACAGGTATTTAGACTCTTTTGATAATTATTTCAATGTTTTTAATTTATTCTGTTTATCTGATTAGAAATAGAGAATTTTTTCCATTTTTTCCCTAGTAGTTCATTATATGTGTGAAGGAATACAATAGTTTTTCCATATTAATTTTGTATCTGTTACATAATTGTATTTAAAAATTTATTTGTAATAGCTTTTTTACTATAATCTTTTATCTATACATTATAAATATATATTGTTATATTTTTACTTATTCCCTTTTAGTATTGATTATTTTATATACTTTTATGTTTAATTGGTTCTGTTAGGATTTCCAATACCATATTTAAAAAGATTAGTGAGTTATCATACTTAACCTGTAACTAATGTTAGAGAAAATGTTTTCAGTTTTCCTTGATTGTGTATTACGTTGGCTGTGAGTTTGTCACACATGGTCTTTTGGTCTTTTGCATAATGAGCTATACTTTGTATATTATGTCAAAACCATACTGTAAATTTTTAAAATCATAAATAGATGTTGAATATTGTTAAATGATTTCTTTATACTTATTGATATATATGATTATATGAGTTTGCATTTGTTAATGTTGTGTACCACTTTTGCTGATGTGTTAAAGCATCCATATGTTTCTGAAATACATTCCACTTCATTGTGATACCAACATTAAAACTTCATTTTATATTGGACATGCAAAGACTTATTGAAGTTCATTCTATCAATGTCAAATTTTGAAAAGTTGGGGGCCTTGAAATCTTCATCTCATTCCCTTTCTGTACCAGCACATACTTGAATTTGATTTTGTACTAAGAAACTTGTGCTAACTATGATTCAACAGTAAAGCATACTAAATGTTTCTTATACATAAATACTCATTTAAGATTTGTAAAAAATAATCATTGCAAATCTATCTTCAAAAAAATGACATAGTGAAATCTGGAGTGATAGTACAGTGCGTAAGGTGCTCATTTTTCATGCAACCAGCTGATATTTAATCCCAGGCACCCCAAGTGGTCCCTGAAGCGCACCAGAAGTGATTTTGGAAATCAAAGTCAGAAGTAATCTGGTGACTGGCCAGATGTGTCCCCTGAAAATAAAAGATGATACATTAACAAAAAAAGATCCACAACTAGGTCAATATAGTTAATAACTCAAGCATTAATATAATTATTGGCATCTCAATCTAATATCATAAACATAGTTTTGATTTATGTATTTTATAAAATATGTATATTATTGGTAAAACATATTTTAATAAGATAATTTTAAAACTTAATTATAATTAGTATAATGTAAGCAATTAATTAAAAGTAAAAGTAAAGACCACACTTATACCATCCTTTTCTTCTCAGATTCTGTTGACCAACTCTCTAATTCTACTACCTTCATACATTTGTTATTCCCTTACTATATTTCTTTATATCTGACATATGAGAGAGATAATTCTTTATCTATTCCTCTCCTTATGAATAACTTTACTATACATGATACCCTTTAGTTTTAACCATGTAGCAGCAAATTGCATGATTTTATCTCTTTTTATGGTTGAACTGTATTTCATTTTGTGTATACACTACAATTGTTGAAATAATATATGCACTAAGTGATCATTAATAGCACTGTAAACCACAGTAATTACCTCAATAAAAATGAATAGAAATAAAAATTTCTCTTCATATCTTAGAAAATAAAGGCAAATGTACACTAAGAGTAGAAAATTAGTAAATTAAAAATTTCTAAACTTATTTCTTTATAAAGTCTAACTGAAAGTGTGTAACATGGAGGCCACA
This sequence comes from Sorex araneus, assembly GCF_027595985.1. Classification (NCBI taxonomy): domain Eukaryota; kingdom Metazoa; phylum Chordata; class Mammalia; order Eulipotyphla; family Soricidae; genus Sorex; species Sorex araneus. The sequence goes on along the minus strand of NC_073305.1, from coordinate 140,710,872 downwards.
GGAAAAAAAATTTTACTTTTGCAACTACAGAAAGAACCCTGAGATTTTGCTAGGGAATTATACACATTCCTGTGGATGATCAAAAATCAAAAGGTGCTACTTATAACTCCTCATGCACTATTGACTGATCCCTTAATTACTTTTAAGAGATGTCATGAATACCTAACAATAATATGGCATCCCTAACCTCTTCTTCTTGTTATTTTATTGACTGTGAATTGAGGCTGATGGCAAGGCATGACAACTCACCAAGTCAATACAATTGAGCAAATTAATGGCGATGCTGATATGACAAAGTTAATAAGTGTTTAGTTGAGCAATAAGAACCTGAGCATAAAAAAATCCAAGGCCTTTCAGGTGGCCCAACTTAATCATCCCTGAATAATAACAGATAAAGACATGTGAGAGGTTACCTTAGAGACTTTTGTCCCAAAGCTTTTGTATCTTTCAAATGTATTTCTTTAGTCAAGTATCATTAGTAACAATAGTATTAATATTGATGTTTTAGGCATACAATATTGCTGTACCACACATCACTAGAGTGTCAATATTCCCGAACCAAGGTCTCAGTGTCCATTTCTTGCCCTCCCAAATTGGCAAACTCAGCTTTCAAATTTATATGAAACACTGACATTGGGGACTTGCAATAGAATTATTTGAATTAAAGCTCATGATGTAGGAGGCACAATTATCTTTCTTGGGGTTCCGGGGGTGTGATCCACACCCAGTGGTGTTCAGAGCTTACTCCTGTCTCTGCACTCAGGGATCACTCCTGGTGGACTCAAGGGACCACATGTGGTGCAAGGGATCCAACCTGGAAATGCCCTACATACTGTACAATTTCTCCAACCAACCAATTATATATGCTTGACAAACTACTGTAGCTTTCCAGAAATTAAATTGTTCTATGGTTGTATACATTATTTGATGGTTGCAAAGTAATTATTAATGATTGTGAACTAGTATAACAAAAAAATGTTCTTATAATTTATATTACAGAGTTACTTGTGATATATCCCAGATAAATGTTCCTATCTTGGTTATTCTCTCAGGGGAACCAGTAGCAAAAACATAATTCAAGGAGAACACATATTCTATAAATTCTTAAAATGGAGCTGTTGCTTCAGATAACAAAAGCTTTTGTGCAGCAACTGTGGTAAATATCATTACCTATTAAATCTAGTAAAATAAAAAGCTACCATAAGTGCCAGGAAGTATTCACAGTGCCTCTCCTACTCAAAAAGAACTCTTTTATAATTTGAAGCGAAGGCATAATTATAATATCACATTTCTGAGAAGAAACGATGCTGGAATTCACATTTAAAATATTGTATTTGTCAGAGGTTTATGAGGTGTGTAGAAAAACCAGGAGTTACTGATGTAGGACCTACTCACCTCTTTGATAGATAAATTCCATAGAGCTATAACAGAATGTTTAAATAAGTTATTTTTGAATGAGAGCTTTTATGTCCAATACAATTCTGTGCCTCAGGCTGTGAGCTCCTATAACTTGGGTTGAATGATGTTTAGTTTCTGCGGAAACAAAAGTATAAGATGAATTGTGTCAAGAGAAATCCTAGTTTATGTGCCATGCTCTGGCTTACTCAGAGAGGTTTCTTTGTAAAATACTGTGCCTGAGGGTACAGGCAAGGAACATATTCTAGTTATTTCTCTGGTCAATTCCAAACAAACAAATGAAAATGAAATAAAATGGCAGTAATATAGTCTTACTAGCACAGGAAAGCTTGATTCTTTTTGTCAACCTCTTTAACTTTTTCCAGCTGTGCTTACTGTTCTTCCTTTATTATTTATTTAGAAGCAACATTTTCTTTTGTACTTATATACTGCTTGTATAGAAAATTATACTTCAAAGTAATATCCAGGCATTAATTCCCAATCACCAAAGCTTTAATTTTTTAGTGTATTAGCTTATAAACCACACCTCCTCAGTGAGAGCTTGAAAGACACACACTTTTATTTCCTATTTTTTCATTCTTTAAATCATGAGTTGCCTATTGTCTTACGTATAGCATGGCTTCTGCTCATCTTAGATTATATATACTCAAGGAATGGACTTATATATATTTTGTTTATTGATGAATTTGCAGACATTAAGAGTTGACAGTCACAAGTGTTTGGTTCATGGTTTGAGAAACTGGGGTATCATGAACAAATAAGACAGAAGTTTAAAAGTAGGCTGAGGGGACTGAGAAACAGTACAGTGGTCAGGCCATTTGCCTTGCATGAGACTGACCTGGTTAAATCCCCAGCACCTGCTATGGTCCTCCCACCTGATCACTGCCAAGAGTGATCCCTGAAAGCAGAGGAGCCAGAATAAGCCTTGATATCACAAGGTGTGGCTCCAGAACCTAAATGTATATATAGGTTGAAAACCAAGAGCTGGAGAGACAGTGCAGGAATTTGGAATTTAGGTCCTTGCCTCAATACATCTGACTATGGTTTGAACCTGGAAGCACATATGATTCCCCCTAGGATCTCTAGGAGTTATCTCAGAACACAGAGACAAGATCAATTAGCAAGCCCTGAGCACTTCCTGGTGTGTCCCAAGCCCACTTACCCTCCCCAAAATAGAGTTTTATATGTGATCTCTATAGAGAGTTTCCTTAGTGATTCTTGATGTGTGCCTTTTTTAAAAAACCAGAGGAATCTTTTTAATAGGTCATTGCTATAAAGCTTTACACAGCAGCTCTCTCAACAGTGGCGAAGACAGCTGAGATGATGAAGAGGTAGGAAGTGAGAACTAGCATGTAACCAGATGTCAGTACAGATCTCCTAGAAGTCAGTAACTTTCATTTAGACTAGCCACCTTGAATACTCATTCGAAACGATAATTCATTCAAATTGTCAGTATAACCCAAATCATGGTGGAATGTGTCTCTTTACATCAAAGCAGACTGAAGGCTGTCTTAAAACCAATAAGCAAACTGTATTGCAAATGCATTGTGGTCTCTAAGAAGTGATATATCTTTCCTAAAGAATAAAATACAGCTCTACATATTTGAAGGTCACAACAAAATTGTGCTTTTTAAAAAATAATTTGTGTCCTAGATGGTATATATTATTTATTCACTGAGAAGATACTATGCACTTCATAAAGGGCACCATCAATCATAAGCTATTATACTATCAAGAGGGTTTCATTCCCACCTAGAATTTAGTTTCAAGAGCCTCCACCTCTATTCTCCTTTTCCCATGTTTTATCTGTTATTATAGAAAGAATATTAGTTAAGATTTAAAAGACCTGCTTCAAATAGTGAGAACTAACTTCACATCAGTGAGAACATGAGCAAGCAAACATTTCTAAGGTACATAAGTAGAAAAATAACAAAAAGAACTATCCTACACATTTCACATGACTATTATCCTGTCAATAAAATAATGACCTTGAAACATTTTCTCCCAACCATGAGCTAAAAGTTTGTTAATAGTTCTTCAGTCAAATTGCATAATTGGGCATTTTATTGTTGATAGGAACATTTATATCAGACAAAGAAGACAAAGAGAGGCAAGACAAGGGCCGTTTGTTGGTAACAATGTGTAAGGTTAACAATCATTTCAATATTAAGGGATCCAGATGCAGTAGCCACTACAAGGTGGGTAGGAGGAAAATTGTAAGTCAGAGAAGTGGTTAAGTGGTTTATTGAAGATTATACAGTAATATTTACTTTTGTTCACTTCTGTTCTTACATGACATTGGAATATCACTCTAAACATTTTAGGTTTAACATTGGTTTGTCCTTTTTCCCTTGCCATAGGGAGCTTAGGTTTATCAGGTTGCACCCATCACAGTGCTCCTGAGTCACGCCTGTCTGTAACCTCTCCTCTGTGCTCTCTTCCCCAATCAGTTAATCACCTTTTCCTCCTAATTAAACTTTGTTAACCTGTAAAATCAGACCCTTCTAAGGACACTGAACTTGTATTGTAAGTTAAATATTGCCTTTCTCTTCTCCTTATGTCTTCTGTATAGTTTACTTTAAAGCAATGTCCTTTTTATATAGACATAGGAAGACAGTTAATATTATGCTTTTGTAACTTGGGAGTTAATTGACTCCAAATAATATTTACTCCTGGGCATCTGCTTTCTCGACTTAAGCCTCAGTTGCCCTTAGTTCCTATTACCCCAAAAGCAGAGTCCTGACGAGCGACTGAATGGACCCAAGTTAAGAGCATGATCATGGACAAATTCTGTCATGACAAGATTAGGACCCTGCTAGGGTTAGGAAAGACTAATCTGGCCTGAGCACTGTAGTCTGAGATCTATAGCAAGATGGACCCAGAAGAGCAATCTTATAAGTTTAATGTATCTCTTATTGTGTCCATACAAAATGATTAATATTATGAATGTCTATGTGTTGTTGAACTAAGGAAAGGAGAAACACAGTCATAGATGGAATTTCACTCTTGGGTGTGTCTTCTTACTGAATGAGAATCTGTCCTAGAAGAAGCTTCCCCTGAGGGAAAGACTTTACATCTGTTGATTGTATGACCACACCTATGTGTAAGCCTGTAATGTTCATGTTTTGGGATTTGACTAAGGATCTAAGAGTGGCTGGAGGAGGCAGAAGCAGGAAGGAGAAGCATGAAGGAGCAGAATCCAAGAGGAGGATCAGGGGGATTGGGGGAGGGGTATCTGGAGGAGGAAAAGAAAGATGAGAATGGAATAAACTGCAGCTAACACCAACCAGCCTGGCCCTCATTTCCTCCTCTGTTCACCTATTGCCACTGGCCATCCCAGGGTGGGGAAAGCAGCCTCAGATCACTGAACAAAGGCGGCGAGAGAGAGTAGCTGAGGCCTTTCATAATCTATTTTTGAATACACATCTGGCATTCCTGGGTTTCATAATTTATTTTTTGACTATACAACATCCTTCTAGTTGATTTTAAGGTATCTCACAAGTCTGAAAGTGACAAATCAGTGTTGAACTCTTTTTTTAAATTCTCTCAGTTTTTTCTTGAACCATAATACAGATAAGCTGTCCTGAGAGGTAAGCAGTCAGAGATGTATTTCTTGCTGTGGTTCATGGTAAAAGTGACTTCAAAGTCATGTTTTTGTGTTTTGGGGTTTATCTTGGCCAAGATATGCTATACATTTTTCTTAGATAATTTTTCCTAGATTTTTTTTCCTAGTTGTCTTCTAACAGTAGAAGAGATCTGCAAATGCCTACAAAAAAACCTACATCTGCCTTTCTTTTATTCCGTCATGTTCCAACAGTTATGTAGTTGAAAAAGTGTCACCAGACTTCAATTACTTTATTGTAATATGTGGTTTATTAGCTTAAATTATATTCCTTAGAGCCTGATTTCTAATTCTGTTTTATTTCTTCATTAAAACAAAATGTTGTGTTTGGACCACACCCTGTAGTATTTAGGGTTTAATCCAGGGAGTGCTCCAGGAACTATATGCAATGCTGAGATTGAACATGTTTAATGGCACACGAGGTAAACATCTTACCCCAACACTATTTCTCTAGCCATTTGTTCCATCATACTTCCCACCTTATGCCCATTTTTTTCCTCGTAACTACTACAAAATTTAAATTTAATTTGTTTAAAATGTTATCTTATTATAACTCTCTCTGATCACAGATTACTTTTGGCTATATTTTGTGCTTGAATATTTATTTTTAATATATTATCCTAAGAGGTGTTATCTTAAAAGATAAACTAAGAGTGCTCTTACTATACTTAAAAATATTACCATAAGCACATTTAAAGGGTCTGATTTTTATGTTCTAAAGTGCCCCTTTCATTAAAATGCTTCTTAGAAGGCAAAAATAGCTCTGGAAAGTAAAAGTGACCTAAAGTACTAAATAATCATCACCAGCTGTGATCAGCAAAATGGAATATTCTCTCCCCACATACACATATGTTCATACTGAGATCAATGCACACATAGTTCAATTACAAACAAAATTTCCTTGAGAGACAAGTGGCAGGAGACAATGAAGCTGAAAGCAATGTGACAACACTGGTACACAATGGTGAGAAACAACTCAACCCTGTAATTAATTTCTATCATTAAACTCCCATCAATATCACTTAGCTGGATGACTTTGACAGGATAGGAATATTACCTAGAGACAGATTTCCTACTTCAAAGGTTATAGCACTGTTTGCGTATGTACTTTAGAATAAATTATGAAAAGGTGAAACATATGGAAGGCATTATGTATAACCTGAGAACAACTTAACAGAGCATAAACGTACGTATTTGACATTGGCTGTGGTAAATAAGAAAAGTTGGCACCTTTTTCTTCACCCTAAAAACATGCATGGAATTAGTTACTAAAATTGGATTGCAAAAATGTTTAGGATCAATGTGTAGAGTGTTCTAGAATTTCCTTTGGGCTATTGTAATACTTAATGACAATGGATAAGAATATAAAATAGCTTCAAACTGAGGTCATAAAGGAAAGAAATGAAAGGGAGGAAGAAATGACGTTAGATGTAATCAGACAATTGCTTCTAGGAGAGTTGATTAAATGGATTTATTATGGAAAACAGAAGGGAAAAAAGTCCTTTAGTAGCTTACCAGTAAGTCTAAGGAAAGAAAAAAAAATTACAGAATAGCAATCATCAGGAAAGCTGTAAAAATTTCCCTTAGGCTCAATATAAAGTTTCTCTCATCCAAACCAAAGTCTAGCAAATGATTTATTTGAAAAATAAGTCTGAACTCCCCAACTGAGAAATACCACATCGCATAATCTTCTCTGACCAAAATGCATTACTACATATGGTTTATTGTATCTTAAATAGACACATCACTTAAAATGACTTCTAATTCTTAATGTAAATACTTCTTTCAAGTCCTTTATTTCTTTCAAATTCCTAGTAGATTCCAAATAAGGATAATTGCACATTATTTTATGATATGACAGGCTCTGGAATTAAAATTACCCATACTTTGAGCATTAATATAAAAATGTGAATGAAACTTTTAACATTATGCTTTTCATATTGAACAATATAAATAACGAAATGGCCCTTTGCTGGATTCTGACTTAAATTAAATGTGCACCTTGATGAAAAGCACGATGCTTCAGGCACATGTGTGGGAACATGTTGAAATTTTCTTCTGCATTAAAAAATAGAAAACATAGAAGGGTTTTTAAAAGGCAATGAGTTTCTTTTGAAGAATAAATTCATAGTGCTTAACTTTGCCTCAGGCACACCATCATCAACATTATATAAATATTTTAGAGGAGTTTTTTTTTTTAAATTATCTCATTGTGAGACTCAATCAATTGAAAGGAAGCTGATAAAATGCAAATACCATACTTTCTGTAGGCAATTATAAAGTGCATATCTCAGATTCTCCAGCATGTGTAACACATGTTCTAGATGTGATAACATGATGCTCACTTGATAATTTGTTCAACAAGTTAGGTTTATTTTGTTTTCTTTTTGGATCACACCCTGCCTGCGATGCTCAGGGGTTACTCCTAGTTCTGCACTCAAGAATTACTCCTGGCAGTGCTCAGGGTATCATATGGATGCCAAGGATCAAACCTGGGTGGGCCGTATGCCAGACAAATGTCTTACTGGCTGTCATATCACCCTGGCCCCTCATTCAACAAGTATTTTTTAGTCTCCAAATTTTACCAGATATTGTGCCAGACAGTATCATAGGCACTAGAAATATAATGATCAATCTGACATCCATATTCCGAGGGCAGAAAATAAAGTCAATAAGCACACATGAAATTTTAGGAAAGATTACTACAATAAACAAAACAAACTAGATTCTACAAAAATAAATCAGCAGGGGCTGGAATGATAGTACAGTGGGTAGGGTGTTTGCCTAGCATGTGGCCAAGACGGGTTCTGTTTCCAGCATCTCATATGATCTCCCGAGCACCACCAAGAGTAATTCCTGAGTGCAGATTCAGGAGTAACCACTGTGCATCACTGGGTGTGATCTCCCTGCAAAAGAAAAAAAAATCAGTAGAAGAGGAACAGATGAAAATGGTCAAAATTAGGAGATCTTCTAGAATTAGCATACAGACTGAGAAACCAACAAAGATGGAGCAGTCAAGGGAAGATGGGGCACAGTGTTCTCTCTGAGAGGTGGATAGTATACTCAAAGTCTTGAGTGAAGAGAGAGAGTTTTAAAAATTCTAAATATGATTTAAAAAAAAAGATTCAAGGAAACAGAAGTGAAGGTGAGCTTTCCCAAATCATGAGCAAATGAAAGGGGTATGTAAGCTAAGGTCAGCTGCAGAATTTTCTGATAAGTCATAAAAGTTCATTACAATTGTATTCTAAATGAGGGGCTGGAGCGATAGCACAGCAGGTAGGGTGTTTGTCTTGCACTCGGCCCACCCGGGTTCGATTCCCAGCATTCCATATGGTCCCCCAAGCACTGCCAGGAGTAATTCCTGAGTGCACGAGCCAGGAGTAACCCCTGTGCATTGCCGGGTGTGACCCAAAAAAGAAAAAATATATATATTCTAAATGAAATAGAAGCCATTGAATTTTTTTTTTACAAGAGTATTGTAACTGACAGCTCTTTGGTTGCTTAGCTACTTGTAAAGGAGATGTTTCTAGGTAATATCAGTAACTAATGAACACACAGACAAGAGACAAAAGCAAATGATAAACCATTTTAAAAGATGTACACTAGGGGCTAAGGAGATAGAACAGAGGACAGGGCATTTGCTTTGCATGTGGCCCACCTGGTTTCCATCCCCGGCACTTCGTATGGTTACCTGAGCACCACTGTTGGCATCCCTGAGAGCAGAGTCAGGAGTAAACCCTGTATTACCGGGTGTGGCTGGACACCAACAAAAAGTGAAAAATAAGTTAAAATAAATAAAAATATAAATACTAGGCAAGACTGATAGTAGCAGACTGATTTAGGTGCTTGCCTTGTATGCTGCCAATGCTTTGTATGATCTCTGTTACTGCATTTGATCTCTCAAAACTATTAGGAATCTAGGAATGATTCCTGAGAACACACACACACACACACACACACACACACACACACACACACACACTCCAAAACTCCAAAAGCATTATAACTGGTTTTTAAAGTGTATGCAATGCATTTCAGAGAGTTAGAACATAGACTAAAATTGGGCTTGTCTTTTTCCCATCCCACTGTTTTACCATTTAAGGTGGTAAAATATATCAGAGACATATTAATAATGAAGAAAATGTTCTATTTCACGATCACAGCTATAACCAACACAACAATTTCCACAAAGCAATGTAGTTCTGGCTCCATATTTCTATCTGGAGAATAATACATAATTTAATAATAAATCTCTTCCTCCCCAATTCTGATGATGAAAATGAGGCTTGGGGAAATAAAACTACTTTACCCAGTCTAAATTTGCCCTGATTTCAGAAAGAGAAAAACAATTATCCAAGAGTTTCACTAAATAGTTTTAAGACTGTGTCTTTGAAATATTTTAGGATAATAGGAACATTATTAAATATTTTAGGATTTTAGGATAAACCCAACATTTGTTGGTTTTTTTGCTCTATATTTTTTATACATTTTCTTTGACTGTAACCTTGTTCAAGTTTTTAGTCTTCTACATTATTTTCATATACATGTACTTGTATGACCAGATATTCACAATGTCATTGTAGTTTTATTATGCTAGCAGTGAAATATTAGTAAAACTTACTGAGCTTTTACTGTATCAGGAAGTGACAAAGTCATCATTAGGTTTTATACCTTAACAGGGCCTATCATTTAGTTTATCAAATAAATCCTATGAAATCTACCTATGAAATATTTACTATCAGTGCACTTATCAGCTTGGCCATTGTCTTTATTCTAGATCAAGCCTCCAGACTCAGTCTATACCATTATAAGCAAAGCACTTTTCTTGTATGTTCTAAAACTCTCAAGTAGCAGTCAAATTAGTATTAAACTATTTCTCCATTTTAATGTTCAATTGCCTTATGAGAAAGAGAAAAGAAAGAAACAACAACAAAAACGTTTTCTAATATGAGCTGCAAGACCCTGCAAAATCTCAGTGTTCTCTTCCTATTGCTAAGTTTGTTATCACTCGGGATTTATTTGTTTATTCACTTATCTGTTTTTGTTTTATATATTTTTACTTTTTCTATGCTCCAACTTGGAAGTTCATACTTCAGGCCTTCACTCTGAAATTCCTTTCCTCTGGAATTCACAACTACTCATTCTTTCATTAGTGAAACTGTTTTTCTTAAGAGAATCATCATGCATAACACTTATATATTGTCTATATGAAATAATTTTGTGGAAGACTTCTTGAGGAAATCTTTTAAGTTGGCAAGATATCTATATATTTCTCCTTCTAGTACTAACTGAATTACTAAAATAACTGTAGGATTAGCAAGAAAAAGTACAGCAGATAAGGCATTCACCTAGCACAGAGCTGACACTCGACCTGATCCCCATCCCCATCCATCTCCCATCACCACATATGATTCTTGCTTTGACACCAAGAGTGATATTTATACTTAAAGCCAGAAGTAAGCTTGAGCATTGCTGTGTGTGCACTCCAAAAATTAAATAATAGTAGGCCCTCACAATCGAGAAACTGCACCTTGAAAGAAAACAAGCTGTGGACCAAATCAAATTCTCAAATACATAAAATAATGTCATTACACTCTAAGTCAACCAGTGATCCACTCCTCCCCCCTTCCCCCATTTGATATTTTAATGGAACTTATGAAACAAGCAACATAATCTCATCATTTGAAAATTTGGATATTATAGCTTCATAGTCTGCAGGGTTGATGACCAAAACATGAGTTCTGGAAAACGTTCAAGAGAACTTGTAAACTCGACTTGATTGTCGACAGAGGTCGGAACTTTGGATTCTTTCTCTCACATGAGTGAAATGTGATACTCCTAGCATAGCTCTATCGATTCCTCTTTGGGATACCTGAATAGCGTTCTCATCTGTTTTCGTAGGGTTCGGGTAACCGAGGTTTATGTTAGTACAGGAAGAAGAGTGGAGTCGAAAAGATGTGCCTAGAGCTGGAGGATCTTCGTCCTCTCAACCACTTCTTCGCCGCTCTTGAAGGTGTTCCATGCTGCTCTCTTACTCCTGTGCAGTTCTGGCACCAAGTCGTTCCTCATGCTGAGTTCTCCACCCAGGTACATATAGCTGCTGCATTTGGAGATGTTCATTCCATTGAGAGCAAATGGAATATCAGGGACTAGTTCATTTTTCATGAACATTATCTTGGTGAGATTTAGCTGTAGTTTGACCTTTCCACACTCGCAGTTGAAATGGGCCAGCATTTGTGCAGTTTGACTAATGTTTGGTGTTAGACAAAATGAGAGTGGGAAAGCCACAAATGGACGCCTGTCTTTGGAAACTCTCAGCTCATTCACCAATGTGGTTTGGCACGAGCCTCAGGCAATCACAAGCTAACATCCGAGCTTGCAAAGCTGCGCAGAGATGCGATAAAGGAAGACCTCAAAGAGAAAAGAGCAGCAGTGTTGGCCGATGTGGCAGGAGCCCGGAAAAGTATTTGCAAAGTTGGCCTGTCCTTTGACAACTACAAGACCATGATGACTGCCCTCCAACGTCCTGATGGATTTATCACATCTTCCAGAAGGGCAATGGAGAGGATTATTCACTACTATTCCGATCTCCCGGATAGCCATGTCCACTTGCCCACATACCAAATTCCACAGGATGGATATGCCCTTCCCAACGTTCTCCCTTCCAAAATTTGACACAGGCATTTCGTCAGTAAAGATGCGTACAGCATTGGGTCCAGACAAGGTCAAACCTGAACACCCGAAGAATCTGCTGCCAGTACTCATCAACACACTGGCTCAGCTCTTCACATGCTACCTGTCCATATGCAAGGTTCCATCCCAGTGGAAAAGCAGCAGGACCGTTCTGTTGTCCAAGAAGGGAGACATCCATGACATCAGCAACTATCGCCCAATCTGCCTATTGTCCGTCGTCTACAAGTTGTTCACTTGAGTCATCCTGAATAGAATAGGCAGAACACTAGACAAAGGACAACCATGCAATCTTTTGAATTTCTTTGGTTTCTGTTGTGATATCCCCCTTTTCATTTCTCATTCAGTTTTTTTAGGTTCTCTCTCTCTTTCTTTATGAGTCTTGCTAGTGGTTCATCAATCTTGTTTATTTTCTCAAAGAACCAACTCTTGGTTTCATTGATCTTTCAGATTGTCTTTTGGGTTTCCATGTCGTTGATTTCTGCTCTAAGTTCTATTATCTCTTTCCTTCTGCCTGGTTTGGGCTCCTTTTGTTGGTCCTTTCCTAAAATCTTGAGCTGTGAAGTCAATTTATTTATGTGGGCCCTTTCTTAAATTCCTGAGAAATGCTTGAAAGGATATAAATTTTCCCCTTAACAGGGCTTTAGCCGTGTCCCACAGGTTCTGGTAGCATGCATTCTCATTCTCATTTGTTTCCAGGTACCTTTTGATTTCTTCTTGATTTCCTTCCTGACCCACTCATTGTTCAACAATGAGTTGTTTAATTTCCAGGTGTTTGATTTGGTTTTCTAATTCAGTACATGATTAACTTCTATCTTCAGTGCATCATGGTCTGAAAAGATACCTGGTACAATGTCTATCTTCCTGATTCTGTTGAGGTGTGTTGTGTGGCCCAGCACATGGTCTATTCTGGAAAATGTTTCATGTGCACAGGAGAAGAATGTACATTTTTTGGTGGGATATAAAGTCCTGTATAGATCTATTATCCCTCTCTCTTCTATTTTTTTCGTTCAAAGCCACTATTTCCTTGCTGAGTTTTAATCTTCTTGATCTATCCAGGGCGGTGTTGAAGTCTCCAACTACTATTGTGTTGCTCACAATGTCCTTCTTAAGGTCTGTTAGCAATTGTTGTAGGTATTTAGCTGGTCCCTCATTGGGTGCATACACGTTTAGGAGTGTGATTTCTTCCTGCTGTACATATCCCCTGATTAATAAAAAATGGCCTTCACTGTCCCTTATAATCTTTTCAACCTGAAATCTATGTTGTCCGATACTAGTAAAGTCACCCCAGCTTTTTTTAGAGAGTTGTTTGCTTGCAAGATTGTTTTCCATCCTTTGACCTTGAGTCTGTGTTTCCTCTGGCTGTTCAGATGTGTTTCTTTTAGGCAGAAGAATGTTGGGTTCAGTCTCTGAATCCATTTTGCAACTCTGTGTCTCTTAATTGATGAATTTAGACAGTTGACATTGAGAGAGATTATTGTTGTGCGGTATTGTGCCATCTTTCTATAAGGGTTTGTTTTGCTTGTAGGGTTGTTTTTTTTTTTTGTCTTACAATAGGCCCTTTAGTCCTTCTTTTAGGTTTGGTTTTTAGTCTATGAAGTTACTAAGCTGTTGTTTATCCGCAAAATAGTGTATAGTTCCTTCAAGTTTGAATGAGAGCTTAACCGGATAAAGTATTCTTGTTGAAGCATTCATTTCATTGAGTTTTATCACTATAACCCACCATTGCCTTTGGACTTGGAGGGTTTTCTCCGATAGGTCTGCTGTGAATCTAAGGGGTGCTCCTTTGTATGTGATTTCCTTCTTAACCTTGCTGCTTGCAGTATTGTGTCTCTATCCATGGCATCCATAATTCTGACTATGATATACCTTGGAGTTTTTTATTGGGGTCCCTTTTAGCTGGCACCCTTCGGACTCCTTGAATCTGGATGTCTGCATTCTCCAGCTCTGGGAACTTTTCAGCAATGATTGCTTTGACTGTGCTTTTTCATTGTGGTTGCTTCCCTGTCCTTCTGGTACTCTGACGATTCTAATGTTGTTCCTTTTTAAATCATTCCCTAGGACTCTGATTCGCCCTAGAGCCATTTTGAGGTCTCTCCCCATTGTTTGTTGTTGCCTATAGGTTTCCTGCAGCTCAACTTCAAGCTCACTGATTCTGTCTTCCGCTGTAGCCATTCTATTGTTGAGGGCACCCATTGAGTTTTTTTTTTTAATTCATCTACCGAATCCTTCATTTGTGACATTTCTTTTTGTAGCATTTTTATTTCTGTTCTCATTTCTTCCTGTATTTTCTGGGCTGTTTTTTCCATTGCTTCTGTTAGGTTCTCCTTTAATTTAATAGATACCTGGTCAATCTTTCCATTGAGTTGATTGAACATCTTCAGGATTTCATCTCTGAATTCTTTGTCAAAAAGCTCAAGTTTGCGGGAAACGCCTATTGAGGCATCTGGACTCCATCTCTATCCTCAGATTAAGTGATTCTATACTTAGAGAACCCTAAAGTCTCTACCAAGAAACTCCTAGAAACAATAGACTAAAATAGCAAAGTTACAGACTATAAAATCAATACCCAAAAGTCCATGACTTTCCTATATGCAAATAATGAAAGAGAAGAAAGTGACATTATAAAAGCAATCCTGTTCACAATTGTACCTCAAAATATCAAGTACCTCGGAATCAGCTTAACTAAGGAGGTCAAGGACTTGTATAAAGAAAACTACAAAACTTCAGGAAATAAAAGAGGACACAAGGTAATGGAAAGATATCCCCTGCTCATGGATTGGAAGAGTTAATATTGTCAAAATGGCAATACTCCCCAAAACATTTTACAAATTCAATGCAAACCCTATAAGGATATCCATGACATTCTTCAAATAAATGGAGCAAACACTCCTGAAATTCATATGGAACAACAAGCCCCCACGAATAGCTAAAGCAGTTCTTGGGAAAAAGAAAATGGAAGGAATCAAACTCCCCAACTTCAAACTCTACTACAAAGTGGTAATAATTAAAACATCATGGTACAAAGGCAGAGCTACAGACCAATGGAACAGGGTTGAATATTCTGACACACCACCCCAAATATATCAACATCTAATCTTTGATAAGGGAGCAAGAAGTGTGAAGTGGAGCAAGGAAAGCATTTTTAATAAATTGTGCTGGAAAAATTGGACAGCTACATGTAAAAAAATTGGCTCAGATCTCCACCTATCACCATGTACAAAAGTCAGATCAAAATGGATTAATGACCTCAGCATCATACCAGAATCTATAAGTTACATTGAAGGCAAGGTCAGCAAAACCCGCCACGGCATTGAAGCCAACGGTATCTTCAAAGATGACATGCCACTGGCCAAGCAAGTGAAAACAGAGATAAATAAATGGAACTATCTCAAACTAAGAAGCTTCTGAACCTCAAAAGAAACAGTGACCGGGGCTGGAGCAATAGCACAGTGGGTAGGGCGTTTGCCTTGCACGCGGCCAACCCGGGTTCGATTCTCAGCATCCCATATGGTCCCCTGAGCACCGCCAGGAGTGATTCCTGAGTGCAGAGCCAGGAGTAACCCTTGTGCATCGCCAGGTGTGACCCAAAAAGAAAAAAAAAAGAAACAGTGACCAAAGTACAAAGATAGTCTACAGAATGAGAAAGGATACTCACCCAATATCCATCTGATAAGGGATTGATATTAAGGGTATATAAGGCACTGGTTGAACTCCACAAGAAGAAAACTACCAACCCGATCAAAAAATGGGGTGATGAAATGAACAGAAACTTTCTCAAAGAAAAAATTCGAATGGCTCAGAAGCACATGAGAAAATCCTCTAGATCACTAATCATCAGGGAGATGAAGATCACAACAACAATGAGATATCATCTCAGACCACAGAGACTGACCCATATCCAAAAAAACAAAAGCAACCAGTGTTGACGTAGATGTGGGAAGAAAGGGACTCTCCTTCATTGCTTGTGGGAATGCTGACTGGTTCAGCCCTTTTGGAAAACAATATGGACGATTCTCAAAAAACTAGAAGTTGAGCTCCCATTTGACCCAGCAATATCACTCCTGGGAATATATCCCAGAGATGCAAAAAGGTATAGTAGAAATGACATCTGCACTTGTATGTTCATTGCAGCACTGTTTACAATAGCCAAAATCTGAAAAAAACCAGAGTGCCCCAAAACAGATGAATGGTTAAGGAAACTTTGGTAAATCTACACAATGGAATACTATGCAGCTATTAGAGAAGATGAAGTCATGAAATTTGCATATAAGTGGATCAACATGGAAAGTATCATGTTGAGTGAAATGAGTCAGAAAGAAAGAGACAGACATAGAAAGATCGCACTCATCTGTGGAATATAAAGTAGCAGAATGGGAGACTAACACTGAAGAGTAGTAGAGATAAAAAACAGGAGGTCTGCCCCACAGCTTGGAAACTGGCCTCACATGCTGGAGAAAAACGCAGTTAAGATAGAGAAGGGAACATCTAGTAGAGAATGTTGGAAGGACCCACTTGGGTTGAAAGCTGTGTGCCGAAAGTAGACTATAGACCGAACATGATGGTCACTCAATATCTCTATTTCAAACTACAACATCCAAGAGGAAAGAGAACAAAGGGATTTCCCTGCTACAGAGGCAGGGTGGGGTGGTGCGGGTTGGGTTTGGGGTGGTGGGAGGGATCCTGGGAACATTGGTGGAGGAGAATGGGCACTGGTGGAGGGATGTAAACAAAATGCAAACATGAAAGTTCATAAACTTGTAACGGTATCTCATGATGATTCACTAATAAAAACTGAAAACTAAAAATAAAAAATAAAGGACAGCCATGTGAGCAAGGTCAGTTCTGAAAAGGATTCAGCATGATTGACCATATCCACACGGTGACCCAGCTCATTGATGTTTCTCGAGAGTTCAAGATGCCAATCTGTCTAACCTTCATTGATTTAAAGGCCTTTGATTCTGTTGAGACTGAAGCCCTAGCCAAACAGGGCATTCAAAATCAGTACATCAAGATCCTCCATGAACTGTATTATGGATTCACCACCAAGATCTCACCATTCTACAAGGAAGCGATCATCATCAACATAAAGAGAGGGTTTCAGCAGGGTGATACCATTTCACAGAAACTCTTCAATGCCATCCTCAAGAACATCATGCAACGACTAGAATGGGAAGGAATGGGAGTGAAGATAGACAGTCAGCAACTACACCACCTCTGCTTTGCTGATGACATTGTTTGTCATGCTACATTTGGAAATTTAAAAATACTTTCTTTGGGGGGGATGAGGAATACGTAGATGGACGTGCATTGCTCAGAGATTACTCTTGAGTCTGTGTTTAGAGATCACTCCTACTGGTTCTCAGAGACTATATGTGGTTGATTAATAGGTTAAATATGGGTTGGCAGCATGCAATGCAAGCATTTTATTCACTGTACTCACTCTATGGTCCAAAATACTTTTAATAATCAGTCATCCCATGTGGACAGCAAATAGATGGTAAATTAATTAATAGACACAAGATAAAGGAAAATATGTACCTGGAAAATTAAAACATTTTTCTAGCTATGAGCTTCTTTTAAAGGAAAAGCAGGAGATGTTCAAATGAAGCTCAAGAGTGTAGAAAGATAGGAGTAAGAATAGTAGGGTGTGGCAAAGAAATAAAAACAAACAATAAGTACATAAATAAAAACCTAGAAAGAGTTAAGGCCCTTGTCTTGCATGCTTTCAACCTAAGTTTATGTCACAGCAGTGTGTGGCCCCATGCTCTGCCAGATGATCCCTGAGCTCAGAGCTGATGTACAGATTCTCAAAAAAAGATCACATGCTAGGTAATAAAACATACCTCCATAAAATTAAGAGGATAGACATTGTATCAACTGTCTTTTCAGAGCATGAGGCTCTGGAAGTAAAACAAATGGAGAACAGAAATGGAGGATCAAATCGAACACCTGGGAATTGAGCAGCTCATTACTGAACTGCCAGTTGATTAGAAAAGAAATCAAAGAGGAAATCAAAAAATTCCTGGAAATAAAAAACTGAGCTTTCAGAACTTATGGGACACAGCAAAAGCAGTCTTCATGAGGAAAGTTTATAGCTCTGCAAGCATACATGAGAAAGGGAGAAAGGACCCACATAAATAATTTGACTTTACAGCAGCTTCAGATCTTAGAAAAATGACCAACAAAGGGGATCCAAGACAGGAAGGAGGAAAGAAATAATAAAACTTAGAGCAGAAATTAATGAGCTGGAATTCCAAAAAGCAATCCAAATGATCAATTAAATAAGAGCTGGTTCTTTGAAAAAAGAAATGAGATCAATAAACCACTAGCAAGACTCACAAAGAAAAAGAGAGAACTCTGATAAACTGAATCAGAAATGTAAGAGGGCCAACACAACAGAAGCCATAAAATTCAAAGGATTATCAGAGATTCCTTAACAGGGGGTAGGGGGGAGGTTGAGGGCGGGAGGGAAACAGGTGATATTGGTGGTGGGAAATATAAACTGGTGAAAAGATGGGTGATGAAAAAATAAAAATTACAAAAACTTTTAAAGTTGCTACTCAATGCAATACTAGTATGAATATATAACATAGATGTTGAAATCTGAACATTATGTTATATTAATTATACTATTTTATTCACCATTCATAATAAATATGTAGGATTAATGTTGAGGAGAAATAATTTTGGAAATTTCCTTTTTTAAATAGAGGAATATCTAAATAACTGAATGATCTTGGTGAATTTTATAAACTATTAACACTTCATTATTAAACCTATAGGCATGAATATATCTAATTATATATAAATCTTCCAAAACATTTTAGAATTTCTTTTTTTAATTTATTTTTTTTTACAAAGTTGTTCACAGTAATTTATTATATTTATTATTCCAACATCAATCCCCCCATTATTACACCTTTCCACCACCATATTTTGAATGTTTTCACCCCAATCCCCAGTACTGCCTCCAAAGTGGGACCTAAATAATTTATTTTGTATTGGTTGTTATGAATAATGCACTAAAAATGATTCTCAGAGGAAAGTGTGTGAAGATTGCTGTATTTTACCCTGTAACCTCTAAGCCCTTGGATAAAAGATTGCTAACATGTTGTTTAAGGTTGAGTTTTGTATACATATATATATACATATGTATGTGTATATATATATATATATATGTATGTATGTATGTATTTTTCTCTCCAAGATTGGTTGCCTTCTACTTTGCACCCTATCAAATGTGGTGTGCTACTATTGGTACATCAGTTGTGCAGAGTATAACATGTCGCTCTAGGAATTCCAAAATTTTAAATATGTCTATATAGCTGGGTTGATTTTCTTTTTTAACTGAATGGTGTCTTTGGGGGTCAGAGGCATCTTTGCAACATGTTGCTCTTGTGCTGCTCATTTCTGAGATATTTATTTGTGAGCCTGGATCATGACCAAGGAGCTTATATGATGCCAGAGGTCATTCTTGGGCATGACTGCCAGGCTACCGGAAATACAGGAGATGGAGGGAGAGCACCCATTCCCATGCAAGCCTAGAGATTTTGGTCACAAGTCCTGCTTACCTAGATTCTTCAGCAGATTCACTCATGGATGAGGCTCATCTGAGCCTGTGGAGATTGGCTTTGAGCATGGCAGCAACTGAGTTCTGGAGGTCTTTGACTGCTGGGGCTCTTTTGGGGTGGGGAGAGGAACTCACCTGCACCCCTCAGGTTTTACCCAGATAAAAGAGCCTGGCGCAGAGTCCAGAGGCATGTGCATGGCGAGTCGCTGTATTTCTTATTTTTTCAAAAGCACATCTGAATTAAAACAATAGGCTATTAATATATACCTATTTTCTTACCAAATATTGTTTTAGGCCTAATATTTGCCAAACTCATTTCAACAATATCCTGTTAAATACTTACAGTACTTCTGTGATGTGGAAATTGTCATCTTCATCGTATAGAGGTAGACACTTTATCATAGGGTTTGCATTAGCTGCTCAGTGTGACATATTTGGAAATGGCCAGAATTTGAGTTTGGGCTTATATTGGTCTACCTTAAAGTGCCCTTTCAGTAAGAGGAGGTTCTACATACTCCCATGTGTTTATAATCTGAAGACGTAAGACTGGGGAGTTAGCCCAAATGGGTTGAAGTGTGTGTCTTTCCTGTGGAAGACCCCAAGTTTGTTCACTGAGTATGATCATCAGCATGGCATATTATCCACCCTTAGCACCACTGGGTATAGTCTTGGTGACCCCAGTATCTCTGTATCCAAGCAACATTTCATTACCTGGTCCAAGTATTAAACCATGTAGCCTAATCAGACAAGCATCATCACCTGGAGTGGCTATGGGATCCTTTGAACATTGCTTGGGAAGACATCCCCCCTCCCACCAAATGAAAAGAAATCAAAACTGCAAAACTGCCTATCTCATAATATTGTGCTGCTTTGCCCCTGGCAATGAGAGAATCGCAAAACAAAGAAAAAGATATAGAAATAAAAAATGAAACAATCACCAAGGGAATTCTTTTTTATTTGTCTATGTAAATTTGTCCCATTGGTGTCTGTTACTTTTATTTCTGTTATGCAAATATATAAATCTAGTCCATGTCTAGGCAATACTGTACGCAAGTAAAAAACAATTTTGCTTTATATAAAATAATTATACTGTAAAATGTCAGAAGATAAATACAGAAACAAAAGAAAAACCCATTTTCATTTTAGTACCCCAAGCTGAAAGTAGTACAAAGAGAAATGAATAGCTTTAATGAATGAAAACATTTCATTTTTAATTATCATTTTATTTTTAGAATGTGGGCTTTATAAATGTTTGAGTTTTTGTAATCATCAGTGATATTGTCAGGAAAATTGAGGTGACATGCTTTGCTTTACCAGTCAAAAATTTATTTTATTTTATTTTCTGTGGTGTCAGAGATCTAACTCAGTGTCTCCCAAATATTAGGTAAGAACTTAATCACATTCCCGGTCCCTACTGAAATATTACTTTTACTGGTTTATTTTATTTTCCATATTAAAGATGAAATTTAGGGTTTTCAGAAAACTAGAAACTTGAAGAGAAACAGTTTAGTTCAGAAAATTATTTGCCCCATCAAAAATTATGTGATTTTCATAATAATCTTTAATTTATAAAAGTTAGCTGTCATAAATTAATACAACAATTAATGATTGTATTCTGTGTTTAATATATTTTCTATTATTTTAAACTGTTATAAAATCACTATTAAAATTTTTCATTGTTATTAGTTGCTCTAATGTTAATAGCAAAACAAAAAATTATCTCTAAGTAAAATTATAATTAAAATAGTAAGATTTACTGTAGTATATTTTACAATATCTTATGTATTGTACACATAGTATGTTTAGAAATATACATATATATATTACATACATACTCAATATAAATTCACACAATGCAATATTATTAAGAAATCAGAAAATAAATCCTGCCTTTTGCAGTGATGTAAATGGGCCTTGAGGGAACTGTGATTAAAAAAATAGTTCAGAGGAAAAAAAATACTGTGATATCACTATCTCTGGAATCTTAAAATCGTCAAACTTGTAGAAATAGATAATGAAATGGTAGTTACTGGTGGCAGGGGCACAGAGAATTAAAGAGATATTGGTTAAGGGTACAAACTGTCTAAGTTAAAGTGAATAAGTTCTGGTGAAATCATGAACATTTTACTTATTTATAGTTAGAACCACTCTTGTATATTTATTTATTTATTTATTTTATATTGATTGAGGTCCTATGATTTGTGATACTGCTAGTGACAATTTTTCATACACATATTGATAACTCCATGTCCATCACCAATGTACCCACACCACTACTACCCCCCCCGAAGATCCCTGTCACCACCCTTTCAACTTGCCTCTCACAAGACAGAAAAACTGTATTTGAAAATTGCTAAAAAAGCAAATATTGAATGCTCTTAATGCAAAAAAGAAATGGTAATTATGTGACATGAATGGAATATGAACTATGAAAGGAATCATTGTCTTGCATATAATTCTTATAGTGATAGAGATTACCCTACTCTTTGTCTTAGGTCTAGTGACAACTTTACAAACCTTCTATAAAATGAAAAAATGGTTATGTTAATAGATAAAAGAATTGCATATACATTCATTAAAAATAATTGCATAAAATATGTTTATTCATAAATTTTCTGAATAAGTTTTTATAATAAATTTCTTAAGAAGAAAATTATACCCTTTCTACAAATTAAAAGTGATTCTATAGCAAACTTTAATATTTAAAGACCAGATTAGTATATCTAGAAACACTCAGTTTGTTCAATCATTTGTTCTGTGATATAAGTTTTAGTTCACCCAATAGACTTGGTGTCATTTGTAACTACCACTATGCAGAATAAACCTGAAACTTGCCACTAGGCGTGACCAATACAGGACAAAATCCTATGGGGAAGTAGAGTAACTCTCTGGTTTTATTCTAATCCCATATAATTTCCTAATACTTATTTATTTTGCTTACAAATTATTTGCTCATATCATGGCACATGAGTCTAATGACATAGGCATCATCACTGAACTTATTCTTAGATACATCAGCCCCCTGTACAAGTTCTAGTATTAATTCTTACTTAATTTCAAGTCAAACATCAACATCCCAAGTCAAATATAACCTTTGATTATATTATCTACAAATGAAATCCTCATTTCACTAGTTGGCATGTTCTGTATGAATAATAAGAATGTACAAATGTGAGCCTTTGAAAGCAAAATGAATGAAGTCACAACTATGTCTCTCTAGCTTGTTAGTACAGAGCAGCTATGTGTGAGATCAAAATGAATGGAATGCCTGTTTTCTGATAAACCTTTGTTTACAATTTTTTTTTCAATTCAGTATTAGGTATAGTAGTTGACATCATTTAGTATATTTAGCCTAGTGTGCCTAGTCAAATTTTCAAGTCATTGGTTGGGAGGGGAGTACAGTGGCACACAGGCAATGGTTAAAGCAAGTTACTCTAGTCTTTCATAGACTGCAAAATATTTAAATAATCTATACTGCATTCAGCATTAATGAAATAAAACCATGTTCCCAAATCAGGCTAAATGCATTTAAAATGCTGTATAAAGAAATACACTAAAGCTTTCAGGGGAGGAAAAAATGCTCATCAACATTTTGAAATTTCCCTAGATGAATCACAAAATTGGGTTCTCATTGCAAGTTAAGTGTTAAGTAATGAACCATTGTCCCTTCAGTCCTAACAATAGTTTTATTTGAAACTATCTTTGAGCGGTGTGGACCTTTATTTCCTTCCTAACACTTTGGACTAATAGTCTGTAAAGACTTCCACTTACCTACTTCAGCAGCTTCCCTTCTGTAGGACTGACAATTGCTGATTCCTTAACAGGCTCAATAAATTACTAGTCAGGTAAGTTTTCTATCATATTTTTGAGAATATGAAGCAAAGGTCTTTCTTAGCTGTCTCTTCCAGTCTTCTTCCTAAACCTCATAAATTACTTTGCCTTTTCATATTGTCCCACTTCTCAGGTACTGTTGATTCCTTGCTTTTTTGTTACTTCTACCTCAGAAAGGTAACGTTTCTATCAATAAGGCTGCATTCTTTTTTTCTATTACTAAAGTAAATGTATCTGTTCTGTGGGGGGGGGGAAGTATAAGATGAAATTGTAGTGGTTTTATAAACAAAAGTTTTTTATTTTTTTAATTTAAATTTTATTGAATCACCATGTGGAGGGTTACATAGTTCTCAGGATTATGTCAGTTATACAATACTCAAACACCCTTCCCTTCACCCGTGCCCATATTCCATCACCAACCACCCCATTAAACCTCCCGCCCCCTCCCGCCCCCCCAGTCCCCGCCCTTGTAAGTGATAAGTTTCACTTCGTTTACGCTTTATCTTGGTTACAGTCCATGTTTCAACACATAACTCACTATTGTTGCTAGGGTTTCCCCCAAAAAAGAAAAGACAGTCCCACTGTCAAGGAAGCATTTGATGGCTCTCCATTGCTGAGAATGTAGAGATATTAAGTCCCGCTGTTTGTTACATAACTTTTCTATTTTTTTCCCCCATCGTCCCGCTCCACCGAGATCACGCCTGTTTAGTAATCACCACGCTGCCTGACAAAGGGAAAACAAACCAAAAAAGATGGTTATTTTCCGTCATCAGCCGGCGTGGGGCTCTGGCTTAGTTGATAGTCTGGTAGAATGTCTGCAAGCAGTTTCTGGAATCAAAGGTAATACGCTGGTATCGGCCCCGGCTCGAGATTCCACCAGCGTCCCGCTGTTCCAAGTACATAATAATTTATTGCCTTGTATCCCATTCCCACGCCACCAGGTCCGTGTCAGCTTAATGGACATCATACTATGGTTAACGCCACGCCGCGTTTCTTCCCGAGAAAGAAGGATATTTCTTCTCAGCCAGCATGGGGATATGGCTTAGTTCAGTCTATAGAGATGGCTACCACTTTGGTAGCCTTCAACATTTCAGCAAAAGACTTACTACTCTTGTTAGGATTTCCCACCAAAGTCTGACCCGTTAAGAAGGAACCATTTCATCTGGCCCAGGCGCTGCCGGTGGGGTATGCTCTTTTCTCTCTCAACCCTTTCTTTTTGAATGCAGCGAGGCAATAGCCGGTTTTTAGACTATGCAGGAAGCCCGGGAAAGCCGATGGGGCGGGACTTCCGGATCCGCCCTGTGCCGGCCAACATTTAAGCACAGAGCCATGCGGGAACGCTCCTTTCCGGCCCTGCGCGAGATCGACCCCGGAGGCAACTGAACCACTTTGGACACGAGCGGCGCCCCCAAAATGCCTCCAAACTGTGTGCTGGGAGCTTCTGGCCCAGGCGCTGCCAGCGAGTGATGCAATTACCAAAAGAATTTTCCCTGGACTTCATATAGAAATCCAAAACCGCGTGGCTGCTATCGCAGCTGCGCGTCCTAATATCTCTTGATTGTCAGCAACGTGTAAATGTTCCTTTTTGGCAGGGCTTATCGTGGGGGGAAAATCCAAACAATAATACTGAGTTTTTTGTTGAAGGGTAAAAGATTGTAACGATAGAATTTTAGGCAGAATTTTCCCTGGACTTTATATAGAAACCCAAAACCGCGCGGCCTCAGCAGCCTAATGTCATCTAATCATCAGCAATATGAAATGGCTCCTTTGTAATGGGTTGGACTTTGGGGGGACCATAATAGGGTTAAAGTTTGTAGCGACGTGTAATTTCTGGCTGTACTTTCCCTGGACTTTATACAGAAATTCAAAGCCCCTAGGCCGCTGCCATGGCCGCGCAACCTATTGTCATTTAATCATCACCAATATAAACAAAAGTTTTATAAAAAAAAGTTTTATATACAAAGGCACTGTTACTGTTATCCCGTTGATCATCAATTTGTTCAAGTGGGCACCAGTAACGTCTCTCATTGAGAGACTTTTTGTTACTGTTTTTGGCATATCCAATATGCACGGGTAGCTTGCCAGGCCCTGCCTCAAGGGCTTGATACTCTCGGTAGCTTGCCGGGCTCTCTGAGAGGGGCATTGGAATCGAACTTGGGTCGGCCACGTGAAAGGAGAATGCCCAACTGCTGTGCTATCACTCCAGTCCTATAAACAAAGTAATTAATAAAGTTAGTTCCTCATTTTCATCTTT
The DNA here is from genome assembly GCF_027595985.1 of Sorex araneus. Classification (NCBI taxonomy): domain Eukaryota; kingdom Metazoa; phylum Chordata; class Mammalia; order Eulipotyphla; family Soricidae; genus Sorex; species Sorex araneus. Next base: position 140,685,486 of record NC_073305.1, on the reverse strand, counting down.
GAAGAGCACTATGTCTTTCAACTCATTTGCGTACATTTAACTTACTTCTATAATACCTTGAAAAGACTGAAAATAGGAGTATAAAGGCCTGAGCCAAATGCTCACAAGAACAAGAAGCTAGAAGGGTCTTTGTGTCTCTTAACTTGCATTTCATCACTCCTAAAATGATTTCCTTTTCCAAGATATTTATCTTCTGCATTAAAAATATGCATATCCTAGATTTTAGGAGTTACCAGACACAATCAAGAAAAAAAATAATTTTTGAAAGTTGATTGTAGCATAACATAGCCTCAGGTAGTTTAGTTTAGGTTTATTGGGTTGTTCCCATCACAGTGCTCCCTTTCCTCTGTGCTTATTTGTAACTTCTTTCTTTGTGCTCGGTTGACTTATAAATATTGTTTTTCTCTTCTCCTTAAGTTCTTTGTATAGTATATTCAGAGCAATGTCCTTTTCGTATGAGCATAGGAAGACAGTAGTAAAAAGTTATGCTTTTGTCATGTAGGAGTCATTTGATACTTTCCTCCTGGGCATCTGTTCTCTAGACCTAAGCCCAGCTGCTCTTACTTCCTAGCACCCCCAAAATCAGGGTCCCAACTAGGGACTGGATGGACCTCGGGCAAGTGGTGAGCTATGTGCTACCCTGGCATCAAGATGGGCCTGGCCAAAGTGCCTAATGCTTAACTATAAGTTAAGAGCTTGGTCATGGACAAATGCTGTCATGATCCAAAAATTAATAACTAGATTTGGACCCTGCTAGGGTTAGGAAAGATTAATCTGGCCTGAGCGCTGTAGTCTGAGTCTGTGGCAAGATGTTTCCAGAAGAGCTGCCCTACAAGCTTCAATATATCTCTTACTGTGTCCATACAAAAACAACTAAAAGAAAAAACACATTAAGTGGAATTTTGCCCGTGGGTGGTCAGGAATGGCTTCTTTATGTTGTTTTTGCTTCCAGACCAGCGAGAGCTTGGGCCCCGAGGGCACGGTAGAGAGATATAAATAGGGGTGGAGAGGGTCAGAATCCAAGAGAAGTAGTGTGAGTCTGAATTCAGAGTGTGAATCCGGAGGGCAGAATTCAGAGGGCAGAATACAGAGAGCGGGGATCAAGGAATGAGGAGCTAGTAAAGAACAGAGCAAGAGATGTGAGAGAGAGAGAGAGAGAGAGAGAGAGAGAGAGAGAGAGAGAGATTGAGATTGAGATTGAGATTGAGATTGAGATTGAATAAACGGTAACTAATCAGCAACCAGCCTGGTCCTCATTCTTCCTTCACCTGCCCATTGCCTACAGCTATCCTGATCCTATCCATACACAGCAGCTCGAGAGCACCAAACATGGGGGTGAGAGAGAGCTGCCGGGATAGCCCATGAACACATATCCATCACTCGGAGTTCTTTACAGTTAATATGTTGTGAAATTTTCTTTTTGTTGAAAATAGGCCTCATATCACAATGAAATAGAAACTGGACTTTTCACTGGAGAAAGTAGGCACATGGGCAAGAGGAAAAAGATAATAAAAAACTCTGCATTGGTTGTTCCACAATGGGTTGGCCCTGAACCTTAACTTTAAAAAAATTAAGTTCTTCCTTTCCTCCTTATGGAAGGACAGAAAAAAATATTTATGCCATAAATAATCTTACTAGTAAAAGAATATTTTGCTGTAGACTTTCCAAAATTTACAGGCATTTAATATCTTGGGCATTCAAATTTTTAGGAGCATCAAGAAGAAAAAAGTGTGGTCAGTGAAGGTGCTAAGAGCTCAGATCATGAAGATTTTAGTTATTTCCTGTACGTCATCATATCATGAAACTATGCAGGGAAACTATATTTTTTTTGCATATATACCCTTTCAAATTCTATGGTCTTTTTCAGATAATTTTGCAAGAGTACTCAGAGAACAATAATAAAAATTGTAAGATGACATGTCATCACAGTTTGCCAAGATCTATTCCAATTTTTTCACTGAAAGCCCTTATCTAGCATAATTTTTCAAATCTATACAAACTAAAATTGTTAGAAATATAGGCCCTAGAGGCAAGAAGATTAAAAAAAGAATATGTATTTTATAAGTATAAAAATAGTAGATATATTTTTACAATTTGAGTCACCTTGGATAGGTAATAGCATCAATCGAACACATCAATATACTCAACTTCAATTAAAATCTACAAAACTTTTATAAACAAAATTGTTACAAAGAGTTAAAAAATAAACTAAAATTATTTATCATGCATTTGGAGCATATTATGAGTAATCAACAAACATTAACTACCATGAATGTTAGTGTGATGAGCTATCTGGCACTGATATCTCTTATGTTTATTTTCATAGCCTTTGTACATGTTGATAAGATTGGGAATATTTAAGTTTCTACTAGGTGGGTGAATACTGAAAGGGACTTCCTTTCTCAGAAATAAAATCTGAGCAACATATCATGCAGGTGAATTCTTGAACACATTTCATGGGAAAATGTCTTCAGAAACAGGAGTTAGCAATGCCATAACTGTATTGCTGTGGAGTCCAGCATGCACTGGTTTAATTCCTAAATTAACAGATCATTAAATTTAACCTCTCTGCACTAAGTTTATTCCTCTGTGTTGTGAGGGTGATGGAAATGTCGCTACAGGATTCAGATAATTTATAAGTGAAATAATGCTTGAAAACTTCTTAAAACACTACCTGACCATTTTAAAATTTGAAAAATATATATATATACAGCAATAAAAATAGCTAACATTTATCAAGTTCTTACTATACACCATGTACTGTTTTAAGCATCTTCATGAATTGGCAAAATTAATTACTTCACTTCATTTGTATCACTTGTCATCCCATTGATCTTCGATTTGCTAGAGTAGGCGCCAGTAACATATCCATTTGTCCCTGTCACATGCTAGTGCAGCCCAATGATATCTCCTTGCTCCAGGAACAGGAAGATCCTCAAATCATTCATTCAGGGATTTGATGAAGAAATCTGACAATCTAGTTGGTGGGCGGCCACCCAGTCTTCTGAAGTCTCATGGAATCCAGTCGGTAACAGCTCTAGTCTAGTAGTCATCTCTGAATCGCATTACATGACCGGCCAATCTGGTTTTTGATGACTTGGCAAATGAGACAATGTCCTTGATTCTTGACCGTCAGTGGAAGTCAGAACTCCAGATCCTTCTCTCACTGGAATGAGATGTGATACTCCTAGCATAGCTCTTTCGATTCCTCTTTGGGATTACTGAATAGTGTTCTCATCCTGTTTGTGTAGGGCCCAGGTCTCTGAGGCATGTGTTAGTGCAGGAAGAACGGTGGAATCAAAAAGATGTGCCCGGAGTCAGAAGTTTTTCATTCTCTTAACCACTTCTTCAATGCTCCTGAAGGCATTTCATGCTGCTCTCTTCCTCCTGCGCAGTTCTGGCACCAAGTCGTTCCTCATGTTGATTTCTCGACCCAGGTACACATAGCTGCTGCATTCGGAGATGTTCCTTCCATTGAGAGCAGTTCCACAATTAAATTGACCACATCATATTCAACGGAAGGTTTTGCATGACCGATGTCGCAGTTGTCCCAAAATTCCAAACGGGATTGGACCACCGTCTCCTTCATGCAAAATTCTACTTCACAGAGCAGGGAGAAAGGTCTGCAAAATTTAAGTCTAAGAAGGCACCTCCCAGAATGACCACCAACTGGGATCTCTTTGGCACTACTGCAGCAACGTGGGAAGATGCCATCCTTGACAACATCAACAAGGAATACGATGGACTGGTTCAGCACCTCCATGACTGTGTGAAGAATGCAAAGAGTGAGAAAGCCACAGACACCTGTCTCAACATGGTTTGGCGAGAGCCTCAGGCAACCACAAACTAACGTCCTAGCTCACAAAGCTGTGCAGAGATGCGATAAAGGAAGACCTCAAAGAGAGAAGAGCAGCAGTGTTGGCTAGTGCAGCAGAAGCCGGGAAAAGTATTCGCAATGCTCGCCTATCCGCCAACTACAAGACCAAGATGACAGCCCTCCGATGTCCTGATATATCTGTCACATCTTCCAGAAAGGCAATGGAGAGGATTATTCACAACATCTACTCGGGTCTCTTTGACAGCCATGTTCACCTGCCCACATACCAAATTCCGCAAGATGGATATGTCCTTCACAACATCCTCCCTTCCGAAATCTGACACACCATTTCGTCGGTAAAGATGCGTACAGCACCCAGTCCAGAAAGGTCAGACCTGAACACCTGAAGAATCTGCCGCCAGTACTCATCAATACTCTGGCTCAGCTCTTTACACTCTACCTGTCTGAATTCAAGGTTCTGTCTTTACACTCTACCTAGGTCTGAATGCAAGGTTCTGTCTCAGTGGAAATCCAGTAGAACCGTTCAGTTGTACAAGAAGGAAGAAGACATCCATGACATTGGCAACTATCGCCCAATCTGCCTGCTATGTGTCGTCTACAAGTTGTTCACTCGTGTCATCCTGAATAGAATAGGCGGAACACTGGATAAAGGACAACCATGTGAGCAAGCCGGGATCTGAAGGGGATTCAGCACAATAGACTATATCCACACAGTGACCAAACTCATTGAAGTTTCGAGAGAGTTCAAGATTCCGCTCTGTCTAACATTCATCGACTTAAAGAAGACCTTCGATTTTGTTGATACTGAAGCAGTCATCGAAGCCCTCATCAAACAGGGCATTCAAACTCAGTATATCAAAATCCTCCGAGGGGCTGGAGCAATAGCACAGCGGGTAGGGCGTTTGCCTTGCACGTGGCAGACCTGGGTTCTAATCCCAGCATCCCATATGGTCCCCTGAGCACTGCCAGGGGTAATTCCTGAGTGAAGAGCCAGGAGTAACCCCTGTGCATCGCTGGGTGTGACCCAAAAACAAACAAACAAACAAAAATCCTCCAGAGCTGTATTGTGGATTCACCACCAGGATCTCACGATTCTACAAGGAAGTCATCATTGTTGTAAAGAGAGGGGTGCGGCAGGGTGATACCATTTCACCGAAACTCTTCAGTGCCACACTTGAGAACATCATGCGATGATTGGAATGGGAAGGAATGGGAGTGAAGATAGACGGTTGGCAATTACACCACCTCCACTTCGCTAATGACCTTGTTCTCATAACGCCAAATATTAGCCAAGTGGCACAAATGCTGGCCAACTTCGACCACAAGTGTGGAAAGGTCGGATTACAGCTGAATCTCAACAAGACGATGCTCATGAAAAATAAACTAGTCCCTGAAGCTCCATTTGCTCTCTCTCAATGGCAAAATTAATACCCAAACAAATTTTTGTGATATTTGTCATTACTTTCTACATGTTACGGATGTGAAAACAAAGATACAGTTAAAGCAACATTCCTAAATTATATCACAGAGGGTATGTATTTGATTTTATTGAGAATAAATAATTTCTTAATAACTTTCTCTGGACTTAGTTACTAAAATACTAAAATACAGAAATCCCAAACCTCGTGGCTGCTATTATAGCCACACGACCTCTTATCTCCTCATTCTCAGCAATGGAAAACAAATTATCAAATGCTTTCTTTCCAGCAGGTCTGATTTATTTTGGGGCCTGGGGGGGGGAACTCCAAACAATAATAGTGAATATTTTGTTGAAATATTGAATGTAAACAAAGAAAAGAGAAAGTAACGTGAAATTTATCAGCTACACAGGTGGGGTAGGGGGCTGGAGAGGTGGGGGGTGGGGGGAGGTTTACTGTGGTTCTTGGTGGTGGATTATGTTCACTGGTGAAGGGATGGGTGTTTGAGCATTGTGTAACTGAGACTTAAGCCTGAAAGCTTTGTAACTTTCCACATGGTGATTCAATAAAAAAAAAAAAGAATAAATGAAAGTTCAGAGACTTCAGAATTCAAGTGTTTAACCACCCAGCTTTATTAATTTATCCCAGTGAAAGAACATAGAAAGGTAAGAAGAAAGGAAACTAAGCATGTGCTTCAAGAAATAGGAGAACGGGGGTATATAGTGGAATATTCAATAAGTGACTTAATGTTCAGTGACTTTTAAATTTAAATGTCATGATTTACAAAGTTGTTCATAAAACAGTTGTTTGAGTCGTTCAATACCAACCCCACCACTAGTGTAACTTACCCTAAACTAATGTCCCCAATTTCCCACCCATCTCCTGAGCCTGCCTCCTTAGAAGGCACAAACAAATTAACTTGATATTGATTGTTACAATAAATAGCAAATAAAATTTTAAAAAAATAAAAAAACATCAATCTATGATGATTGTTAATTAACATTACAATGGTGTTACTAAAGTGGTTTTCTGAGGATTTGCTGAGCTAGTAAATTTTTACTAGGTGCTAGTTAAGCTTTCTGTGTTACTGTTTTCCTCACTGAATTTGGTGGTCTTCTGCACAACTTTCCCAATTTGCAGTGCTCCTACTAGGCATGAACACTATGAAATAGGAGGGGTTGCATGGCCGCATATACTCCAAGAGCAATAGAATTAGAACAATTTAGTACCTTGGGTGGCTTGATGAGTTTCAATTATGGAACTGGGTCATTTATGTGCTGGAAGATGTTTGGTGTGAAAGGTCTGTTAGGAAAGGAGGGGAATTTTCCCACTCTATTTTGAGAAGACCCTAGAACTCCTAGTCCAGAGAATGATAAAGTCAAGTCGATTCAGTGGCTTGGCATTCTCTGTGAATATTCAGTGACTTATAAGGGTGAACTTATACTCATAATCATGCTGGACTTCTTAATCAAGATTATTCTTAATCAAAGAATAATCTCCCACTCATTCAAAATTATGTGTTCTTAATCATTAATATTTATGGTAGTCTATTTATATATCTGAACAGCATGCTTAACTATCAAGATACAAACAGAAAAAGCATCTTAATATTTCTCTTATCAAGTCTATATTTACCAAGCAATTTTTTACAGACCAAAACAGAAAATCCATGTTAGATAAACAAAAAATAGTTCTTTTCACATTTATATGATCTTATTACACTATTAATCGCTAACAGAGAAATAAAAAAAAAACGTAATAGGATCAAGATGAAAGGAGTTGCTCTCAGCTGTTGGGACAACCTCTTGCCACTAATGAACTAAATGCTTTGTAGCAGTTACTATTTGCAACTCTAGTGACTTAAAAGCTGCATGTCAGCTTTGTACTTCAGTTTAGAGTCAGAAAGACTGATACTTCCTTACGAGTAATAAAACAGCCTGATAAGTTTAAATGCTATGCTATTTGTCTCTTTTAATCTACCAAGTATCTGAGATTATGAAGAACCTAAATGAATTACATTTCAGAAGTCTAGCAGAGCCTACGTATAGAGTCATTTAAATAAAAAACACCTTAACACTTATAGGAAAAAATAGCTAAATTTAATAAACTTCTAATGGATCGAAGTATGCTGTATTGATGAAATGAAATCCTAAGAAGTCGGACACCTGGAGTCTAAACTTACATATTTAATTCTTCCTCATGAGAGTTCAGCAAGTGCACAGATAATTTTAATGAAGTATGGAAGAACTGAGACTATGAACCATTCCCAGAGTTACAAGTAAGGCTTATTTCTAAGAAGAAATGCAGTGTTTGTTTGTTCCTTTGTTTTCTCTGAAGGTTGCTAAAGAGGAGGAAACTGAGAGAAAATCATCAAGTCACAGCCCCATGCCATAGATAGATAGAGGATGGATCTCTGAAAGCTGGCCAACTGTCAGGATGGAGAAAGATTTATTGTTTGGGGAGTCAGAAAAAAAAAATTAAATGAGAATAACTCAAGGATTTTAAAAATCACTGCCAAATTTTAAAGAGAAAAAGCAGGGAATTTGGGGATGATAAGGAGTGATGGAGGGGTACAGAGACAGGGACAGAGACAAAGAATCCCAGAGAATCTTCTCTCTTTCAAAATGCTGGTACCTAAGTTGTAAAATACAAAGAGATTGCTAAGATCCCAATCTCGCAATCTCTCAAATGGAAAAATTTGGATTCTCAAAATTTGAAAGCAATAGTAAACTAAAACTTACTAAAACTACAAGAAAGTAAAAACCTCAATCAAAACTATTTGATTAATTCAGTTTTACATACAGACCTAAGCTTGATTAAAGAATTTTCACAGCTTTTCTAGGTGCAAATATTTTTTTCGATCTTTATTTTACCTGTTAGTAAAAAGAGACAAAGTGAAGTAGATACTGTGATGATTCCAAAAACAGCAGTATCAAGTGGAGATTTAACATTTTTGTTGCATATTTGAATTACTCCTTCACTATTAATCAATGAATTATTTATACATGGTAACTAAAAAATAAAGTTTAGAAAAATAACTGAAAAATAGCATCAGAAAAGATCAATACCTAGAGGTAATTCCCAAAGAAAACATGTATATAAAACTTCTACATTGATTTTTTAAATCTTAGTTTATGCTGTACACTATAAAATTTAATAATGTTATGATGTATTTTTCTAAAATTGATCTTCAGAATCAATGCAATAACAATCTGATTCCCAAAGTCTTTATTTTTATTGAAATTAAATTTAAACTTATGTAGAAAGTGAATATATGTGCATATATATATAGATATAAAAATCAAAATGATCATGGAACATACTGGTGATTACAAAACTTACTACTAAACAATAATATTTGACTGATTTAAGATAGCAAAAAATAAAATATCAATAGAATACAGCTTAGTACAGAATGCATTCATTTAGGCAATTAATTTTGGTCAGTCTATCAAGTAATTTCAATAGAAAAATTTATCATATGTGGATTATGCTTTAGATGAATCAAATAAAAGTGGAAATCTAGAGCAATGACTCATCTAGAGAAGTGACTTTAAATCAAGAAACAATTAAGTTTATGGTAGATTTCAGAGGGTAAGAAAATACAATTATTTAAAGTCCACCAAGTGAAAAGCACCCAAAATAACAAAGAAATTTCCCTCTTTTTTCCTCATTGATGTTGCAAGAATAGCTAAAAGAGGAGAAAATGGGTATAAACTAAAATGGTAAACGTTACTAAAATACAACTAATATTAAAATGTTTATTTATCTTAGCTCTCTGGAAACCACCTTTCTACTCCCAGAGTTAAGAAAATTGAAATACATGTTAATTTTTTATTTTTAATTTATTTGAAAAACTTCCATACCCTTTATCTACTTGGTGATAGACATTATACCAAGTATGAGATAATATTTTGTGGTTTTGACATGTATTTCCCTGGTTGATATTGAGCACCTATTATGTACCTGTTGGCCATTTAACTACCTTCTTTGTGAAAATATCTATCCACTTCCTCTGTTCACTTTTAATTAGGTTTGGTTTGTTTGTTGTTGCTGTTTTTAACTATCTAGTTGTGTGAATTTTTCATATATTTTAGACATTAACTTCTTAACAATTAAATTATTAACTAGTGTTTTCTTCCATTGAATAGCTGTCCTTTCATTTTGCTATTGTTTTCTTTTGTCGTGCAAAAACACATCAATTTGATGTTCCACATGTTTGGTTTTGTGACATTTATTTTAGGTATCAAATCCATAAAATCATTCTTCCAAGACATATCAAGGACCTCACTGCTTACGTTTCTTCTACAGTTTTTACAGTGTAAATTTGGCATTCTAACTTTGAATTTATTGAGTTGCTTTCTTGTGTGTTAATATAAGACAGAAATCCAGTTTACCATTTGCATGAATGCCAAGTTTTCCCAAAAATATTTATCAAAAACTATCTTTTCCTCTTGTCTATTATTGACTCTACCTAAACTAATTAAATATAGATGCGTGTATTAATTCAGGGTCTATCCATTTGTTTTGTTTGGGGCCACACTCTGGTGCTCAAGGTGTTCTCTGGGCTCTATGCTCAGGGATCACTCTCGGCAGTGCTTTGGGCACCATATGAGGTCCTGGATCAAACCAAAGTTGGTCACATGCAAGATAAGCATACTCCACTCTGTACTATCACCACACCTGGGATCTCTATTCTTTTTCATTGATCTGTGAGTCTTTTGCCTATCCAATAATAAATACAAAAATTTACTAGATATTTGTAATATAGTTCTATATTTACTAAGTGTGATGCTTCCAAGATGTTTCCTCCTTCTCATTATTTAGTTATTAAGGTTTTCTGTTCCATACAAATTTTCAGATTGATGATATTCTGTAATAAAAAAATGACATTGTAATCTTGATAGGAATTTCATAGTCTGTAGATTTCATTGCATAGTATGGATGATTTCTCCAGTCAATAAGCACAGTTTATCTCTCCATTTATTTGTATCTCTTTCATTTCTTTCATCTGTGTATTATAGTTTGTAGTGTAGAAGGAGGGTCTCACCCCTTTGGTTAAATTTACCTCGAGGCGCTACTCTTTGTAAAGTATAAATTGTAAATTATATTGTTGCAAATTATATTGTTTTTCTCCTTATGATAGTCCATTGTTATTATATATAAATACAATTTTTTTTAAAATCCCATTTTATCTTACAACTGCACTGATTTTATTAGGTTTAACATATTTCCAATTACACTAATAACACTGTCGTCCCATTATTCATCGATTTGCTCAAGTGGGCACCAGTAATGTCTCCATTGTGAGACTTCTGGTTACTGTTTTGGGCATATTGAATACGCCATGGGGAGCTTGCCATGCTCGGCCATGCAAGCGGGATACTCTTGGTAGCTTACTGAGCTCTTTGAGAGGGACGGAAGAATCGAACCCAGGTCGGCTGTGAGCAAGTCAAACTCCCTACCCACTGTGCTATATTTATATATATAGTTTTATGACACATCATCAATAAATAACTGTTTTTTTTTCATAGAATTCCTAGGAATTTCTTAATTAAAACTGGTAAATGAGCATCTTTGTTTTTGAGCTAAGAAAAAAGTTTCATCTTTTTACCAATAAGTGTGACATTAAATGTGGATTAATCATATTTGACCTTTATTTATTTGCTCTCTCTACATTCACTGTATTGAGAATTTTTAAAAATCATAATTAGACTTTAAATTTTATCCAGCGCTTTTTCTGCATCCACTGAAGATCATATGATTTTTATGCTTCATTTTATTAGTGTGGTATGATTAATTTGTGTATATCAAACCATCTAATTGCACCCACATCCCTGGAATAATAATAAAAGCAATTCCCATTTTGTGGATTACACAATACACAGTTAATGTCATCCTTAAGGGTTAAAAAAATGACAAAAGCTTTTCTCGAAAATCAAGAGCAAATATGTCCCTTTACCACGTTTATTTAAGAAATTCCTGGAAGTTCTAGTTAAAACAATTTGACGAGAAAATGAAATAAAAGCAATCCAAATTAGAATGAAAAAGTAAAACCATCTCTACTGATGGACTTTGCATCTAAGTTCATTAGGGATATTGGCCTACAGTTTAATTTTCTTGTAGACTCATTATCTAAATTGGTATAAGGATCATGTTGTCCTTTAGAAACAAGTTTAGAGTGTGTTTTTTTATTTCTTAGATGATCAAGTAATTATTGATATTTGTCTTTAATTGTTTCAATATATGATAAAATTTGTCAACTAACTTATATGATCTGATTTTGCTTAGGAGTATGGTGTGTGTGTGTGTATGTCTTGAATTATTGTTTTGATTTCCTTGCTAGTGATCTATTTAGATTTTTTAAAACTTATTTATATCTTGGTAGGTTATTTCTAGATATTTATCATCTAATTTATTCAACATATTGATATAGAATTATTTATAATATTCTATAGCATACTTTGCAGAATTATTTGCACTATCCATCCTTCCATTTTAAATTTATTTGATTTATTTCTAGGTTACTATTGCTAGATGTTTGACAATGGTTTTAAATTTGAATAAAACAACATAGGACAGGCAGTCTTTAGAAAGCTGAAGACAAATTATCAATATTAATTTCAATATTAATTTCAATATTATTCTTCAGTATGTGTACTTTTTGCAACTCTGCCTAATTATTCAACAAAATATTCACAATACTTGTTTCTTTCATATCAGTTTTCAGGGAAAGGGCGTAAATATATTTCCCTTGACTTCTAAGTTATAATAATAAATCTTTAGAGGAAATATCTTGTTCTCCTAATGTACTTACCTAGGTACTTAGTAGCATTAAGTACATAATGGGATCACACTCTATTTTTGTATCATAGCAAGTATATTCATTGTCCATAAATGCATCTCCTAAAAAAGAGCAAATTACTAATTTTGAGCTAGAATTGTTTAGCTCTAGAAGTATGCTTAGAATAATATGTCAAATAGACACTTATTTTTAATTATTTCTTATTTTATTCTAACGTAAGGTTGCTGTGAGACAAAAGGTAGAGGGTATGTTTTAACTTAATTATTCTTTTCTAAGCATGATATACATATGTTTATTAAGGAGCATGTATTGTAATTATATAACTCTCAATTAAGATGTACATGATAAAAAAGTTATAACTTTTCAATACTTAAAAAATTTGCTTTATCAGAATACATAAAATTGTATAGCATGATTATTAGTATGCAATAGAATGAAAGTTAAATAATTCTATTTTTATTTTTGACAATATTTTATAAAGTAGTATTAAACCTTTTAAATTGTAATCTCTACTAATTACTAACTCTTCATTTAGCATATATTTTCTTTTTCTTTATCACCTTTAAATCCTGACTACATTTCTGTAGATTCTCTAGTTCTGCAATAAGAAATTTCAAAAGTTGCAAAAGGGCATGTAGCAAACAAAATTAATGTACCCTTTTAATTTGATTACTTTTTTAAAAGTGAAATTATCATTTCTGTTCATTCAAATCTAAAAAATAAACGAGAACGTCTTTAAGAGCTTTTCTATTATAAATATATGATTCAACAGTTTAATCTTTTTAAATTAATTTATTTTATAAAAAAGCACAAATAGAAATCTTTCAAGGCAGTCCTTCATCTTAATGATCCTTTTTCATCGAAACAAAATAAGTGAGGGAGGCAATTTCTGAAGACAGGCTGTCCTCAGCCTGTGAATTGGTTGTATTCCAAAAGGTCACTCACTGGTCAGTTGAATACATTAAACTCAGGATATTCAGCAGTGTATTTCGAGAACCCAGCCAATCATTCAGTTTTAAGACACCAAACTTCTGTGTTTGGAAACATCGAATATTAAGTAGTGAGACTTTGTCATCACAAGAAAAGCATAAGGACAACATGAATTTCAGAGGTTTTCTACATGTTTCTTCAGACATAGACATCTTCAAAGTCTAACTCTACTAGGATGTTTTTATAGTAATATAGGCACCTTTGATTCTTATCACAATGCTCAAATAGTTCTTTCCCTAAAAGTGGTAATTGAGATCTAATCTAGAATTTCTTCAACTTCCCACTTATAACCATTTTCAAAATATTTACACAACCATTGATATATTGGCTTTTAAGATAGGCCTACAAATAAAATATTTCTGATAATAAAACTCTAGGACTAGAGAGATAGCACAGCAGATAGGGCATTTGCTTTGCATGTGGCTGACTCGAGTGTGATTCCTCCATCCCTCTCGGACAGCCCGCCAAGCTACCAAGAATATCCCGCCATCAAATATATGGGGGACACACAGAGGTCCTCAGGAAATACACCTGGCCCTAAAGCAGGGATCATTCCTGGTGAAGGTTGGGGGACATCATGGAGTTCTGATGATCAAATATAGATTGACTTCATACACTGTAGCACTGTAGTCTCATTATTCATTGATTTGCTCGAGCGGGCACCAGTAACATCTCCATTGTGAGACTTCTTGTTACTGTTTTGGGCATTTTGAATACACCATGGGTAGCTTGCCAGGCTCTGCCGTGTGGACGGATACTCTTGGTAGCTTGCCAGGCTCTCCGAGAGGGGCGGAGGAATCAAACTCGGGTTGGCTGAGTTCAAGGCAAAGTCTCTACCCGCTGTGCTATCACTCCAGCCCATATCAGCAAATTTCTGCTAGCTCCATATGGACTGGTCAGGAACCCAAACTTTCTAAGAGTGACCTCATTTTTTTTCCTTGGTCTTGACTTTTCACTTGGCTGTCAGAGGCTACTCCCATTGTTGGGCGATCACACACTGCCAGGACCCAGGCCTCAGCAAACAAAGGAGACAGTTCAGTTCGCCAGGCTCTCCCCAGTTTCAAAACTCATGTTCAATTCCAAGATCCGTGATTCCATGTATACTGATCCTTATAGTATCCTGTCTCGTGATATATCAATTAAAATATGATTTCTTGGCGCTGGAGAGAAAATAGAGTAGGTAGAGCACTTGCCCTGCTGGCGACCATACTGGGTTCAATCTACAGCACCACATAAGGCTCTGTGAGCCCCACCACCAGGAGTAATCCCTGAGCACCATCAGGCGCCAAAATACATACATGCATACATACACACACACATATATGTAAAATTACTTAAGCTCATATATTGTGAGCGACAATGCACTTCAAAGGCAAGTGACAGGGAGAAGAGACTCTGTTAAAGGTAAAGTAAATGTTTAATCTAATTCAAGAGATGAAAAAATAGATTCCCCAATTCTTCCGCATTATTTTGTAACTTCATTGCAACAAACATGCACATTAATTTCTGTATGTAGTTGTTTTATTCAAGAGTAGGAGGGTTAAATGGTTGATTTTCACATTGTACGTAATGAAAAGACTGATTTTTTTTTAATACCTACCAAAAAGATGGTACATAGATTAACAGACTTGCCTGGCATACATAGAATCTGCTTGATACCAGACACACACAAATGATCTGTCAAGCGCCATCAGGAGTGAATACACAGCACAGAGCCAGAGTTAAACCACCAGTACCTCCTGATATGGCGTTAACACTGCACTAAAATAAATTAAAGCAACAGACTTTCAAGAGCAGGACACCTTAGAGGACCAATTGTCAGTTCAATGCAAAAGTCTGAGGACACAAGTGTGCTTGCGAGGTGCCAGGGTCAACCTGAGCCACTCCAATGGTGTTGGGGGTTCCCAGGGTCACACCTGTTGGTGCTTAAATACTGTATCTATGCTCAGGGTCCATGTGGTGCTGGAAATCAAATAAAACCCAGGTTGGACACAGGTTAGGCATGCATGCTAGCCACTATATTTTCTCCTTGATCCTGTCTAGCCATTTATAGAAAATGTTTGGCATCTGTCTCCTAAATCATTCCAACCACAACACAGACTACAACATTTTAGGGTATCAGTTTTGAAGGGAGAATGTTTAATATGTTATATGAAGCTATTGATAAGTGCTATTTGATGAGACCAGTGTCAGGGAATATAATTTTCCTAAAAGTCTATGCCCATGATTATTTCCTATATGAGATAAGAGTTTGTTTGCTTTTTCTTTAGACCAAGCCCTACATCCTTATTCTTTCATTTATACTTGAGCTGTAACTTTAGAAAAATGATAAATCAGAACTAACCACAGCCTATATAGGCAATTTTACTTCTTCCCAGAGGAACAAAGTTTTATCCTATATCCCCAAAGAATAATTTTATTATTATTTATTCCAAATTATTCCCAGTCACTTCTATTTTCATACTTATTACTGTATTATCTGGCATAGTCTTCTTTTCAAGTGAAATTCCCCATGCAATTTACTTCAGACTTGCTCATACAAGTTTCCTTGGCATAGCACGACTCAAGTACCCCAGGGACTATCAGAAACTTTAAATCATCACAGAATCAAGCATTTTCTCTTTTACTTCAGCTTTGAAAAGATAATATCACAATGTTTACTACACAAACTTTTTCTTGGCATTGAGAACACGACATACAAACTACTCACCACTGCTTTTGCTAACATAACATGGAGAAATGAACTTATAAACATGTAGATGATCTAAAGTTTTGTGCTGTTTTTCACTTATCGTAATGGAGAAATACAACTGTCCTAGTCACTTGGGTTGTTAAAATTAAATTTAGTAAGATAAGGATTCAATGACAAAATTCATTTTTCACCATTTTGGACAGTGAAATATCTAAAATGCAGTTTCTGATGAGTGCTGTCTTTCTGGTTTGCAGATGATATTTCTCATTATGTCCTCATATACAGTTTTTCTCCCTCTTTGTTGCTTGAAATGTGCTACCTCCTCTCCATTAAGAACACTGACTTCATCATGAGGCCCCCTACATTAATTTTTTAATCTAAACCTAATGAATTTCCAAATGTCTCATCTTAAAGTACCATAATATTAGAATTAAGTCTTCAACATATGAATGGGAAAAGGTAAGGTAGGGTAAGAAGGGACATCACACACAGTCCCAGGATGGCTAATACAGAGATTGGTATTAGAAGTGAAATTATGCCTTCATTAAAAATCTAAAACTTATAACATGAGAAGACTGATACCACTCGTGATCATTTTAAAGGTTTGGATGGTGTGGCTTTAAACCTATGATTCTGTCAGACACAATTGTCCATCCTAGGCAACATTTTGCAATGCCCACAGACATATTTGCTTATCGCCACTGTGTGAACTGGGGTGCTAGAGACATTTTGTTGGTAGACTCATTGATGTTGCTAACCATCCTACAAAGCAGAAATCTCCTTAAAGAACACAGAGTTTACTGAGATAATAAAATATAAATATTATCATGATGGAAGAATCTTGTCTTTAAAGGGATGTCAAAAATAATTGGCTCACTTTGGCAAAATATTTGAAAAAAATGATAAAATATTTAGGCAACTTAAAAATACGATGCTGTAAGGCTGGAGCGATAGCACAGTGGGTAGGGCATTTGCCTTACAAGTGGCCAACCCAGGTTCGATTCCCAGCATCCCATATGTTCCCCCGAGCACTGCCAGGAATAATTCCTGAGTGCATAAGCAAGGAGTAACCTTTGTGCATTACCGGATGTGACCCAAAAATCAGATATATACATATGTATATGTATATATATGATGCTGAAGATAAAATATCCTTGAATTTCTCTTTATTACATCAAAATTATCTCATCTTAGCATTAAAAGTATGACATAAGCAAAATTATCTACACTCAGATGTAAACAATTTATTCTATAATGTTCTGTTAATTATAAAGTCACAAATCCCTTTTGGAGTTCTTTACATCTAAATATAAAATCTAAAAACTATTGCTCAACCAGAAAACATCTCCACAAATAAAACTGCTTTAAAAGCTTAGAAAAATTCATAACGACTCACAAAGAGGAAATAATGTCCCTCTTGCAAGTAGTCGCAAAGCTTGTACTCAGTGTATGCATTTTAAATTATTACCAAAACTTTTAGGTGTTCTTTCTAATAGCAACATGATTTCAATAGTTTTCATCAATATCAGATCATGAATAATTTTTGTATTTGTGAAATTTATGGAAAAATAAATGGGTTTTTCAAAAATTAGCAAATAAAACATATTATTCTAGATATAATATGTTTAGATAATAATAATAGAATAATAATATTCTATTATTATTCAAATACCTATCATTTTATCAGAAAATAAAGAATTGTTTTTTATTTTTCCCATGTTTGCCTAGAAAATTTAAAATTATTCATCTCGTATTTGAGGACTTACTTAGTATAAATAGCAGGATTGGGATATGGGTTGAAAAAATGTGAAAATGAGGACTCAATTTTTTATACCATGGCTGATGCTGAAGAAATGTATGTACATGCTGGTGTAACAGGTCCTTTCCAGAATTGTGCTCTTCCTGGAGAGATAAGGGGCCTTCTACAGCAATCTTGGTCCTATGACTGGTTAAGTCAGATTACTAATGACTTCCTGAACTTTTTTCCAAGAGGATTGAATAAGAAAATATAGTCACGTTTGAGTGTGAAAAATAGTTCAGAATCTCAAAAAAGATGTCCAGAATATCCCTACTGGTAGGTAATTCACAAAAAGCAATTGAGTTTACCTCTATGGCTCATTTTAAATTCCAGCATGGTCAAAAACCAGAACATGACAGTGTGTCAATTGAGCACAGGTCTCAAAAGTGACTTAAGCTCTTCTAGGATGGAAAATAATTCATCATCAAAGAACTTCCCAAAATAAGGCAGCATGAAAGAAAATAAATGTTTCTTCCTTTTATGCCTATGTTTTGAGCATTAGAAACTAAGCAATGAAGTCAGATAGCCCCAACGGAAGTGTGATATGCGTAAGTATTAGAAGGCAAACAGAAAAGGAGATGGAGGATAAACATTGTTGGTTTCTTGTTTGTTTTTGTTTAGGCACCAAAATTTATGTAATTGTGAATAATAGAGTTTCAGGTATACAATTTTCTAACTCCAATCACTAATTTTCCCAGGTTGTCTCCCAGGCCTGCCTTCCTAAGAGGCACAGTTTTAATTTAATTACTATAGTTTCAGTCCTATGCTCACAATACTGTCAGCTGTAGTAGTCTAGATATATACAGATATCTTGCCTCTACACCACCAATATGTCTAAGACCCCTGACCCTTGTCCCTCATGACCTCCAGACCGTTTCATCTACTTCTCTCCATCACAGGCCTTTTCAGTTCTGTAATCTGGACCAATCCTTGATGCTTCCCATAAACAGTGATATGTGTCCTCATAAATTGGTTATTTGTGCCAAAATTATCAAAAAATTTTAGTATCTATAACTTATAAATTAACTCTGTACATATTTTATTTGAATATATTAAATATGTTTTGTATTTTAATTAAATTTATTATATATAGAAGTTTTTATAAATTTATGACATTTATAATATATTGAAGACATTATTATTTAAATTATTGAATATATTTTGTTTTACCATCTGCATGTTTTTTTCCCCTAACTTTGTTTAAACACTGTGGTTTACAAAGTTGCTCATAATACCAATTTTTCCAGCAGTCAGTGTTACAGCACCAGTTCCATCACCAGTGTGTTCTTCCCTCAACCATGTCCCTAGTGTCCCACCCACCCCTAGCTTGCCCTATTAGCATGTCCAGATTTGTTTGATATTGCTTGTTTCAACAACATGGCAAATGGAATTATAAAAAACATATCAATAAAAGTTCATTTAATTGTTATAACTCACAATTAATAGAATTAAGAGAGTCTCTTGCCCGCACAACTGGCTGTCTTCCCCGGGGCCCCTCGGAGGGGATGGGCTCCAGCTTCCTTCCCTGCCCCGAGCAGAGTTCCCGGCGGTCGAAGACCACCGGAACCTAGCCACAGCCATGCTCAAGGCCCCTCTCCACACATTTGGACAGGCCTCACACATGAAGGTACCGGCAAAGGAACCCAGGTGTGTGTAATCCCATGAACGGCCAACATCTAGAGACTTGAAAGCAAGTTCCCAGAAGCGTGTGGCCACTTTGTGGCCATGCAATATCTTATAACCTACTTTTCCCTCCTCGAGAAAATCACAAGCTACTGAGAGTTTCCTTCCCACATGGGAGAGCCTCGAAAGCTTCCCATGGTATATCTATATGCCAAAGCCAGTAACCAGCTGAATCTCATTCCCTTGGCCCTGAAAGAGCCTCCAATGTGGCATTGTTGGGGAGGCCGAGAAGAGAGAGGCTTCTAAGATATCAGGGACAGGACGAATGTAGAGGTTACTGAGAACACTCGAGCCACTCAACGATCAATGGGATTTCTTGATTCCCATTCGTGATTCGTGATAACTCACAATGGTGTTACTGAAGTCATTGTCTGAGAATTTACTGAGCTAGCTGGTGCTAATTAAGTTTTCTATGTTGCTTGCTTTTTGAGCTCTGTGGACTTCTTTTGTACTTTACCACCTAATTTTCTGTGCTAACACAATGCTTTCCATATGGTGGAATTTGGAGGTCTTGGTCTAGGAGTTCGAGGAGCTCCAGAAGCTATAAAAGTGAGAAGATTCTCAGTCTATCCCCTTCTGAAGTGGTTCCCAGTATTTTAATCCCAAATATTAGTGTAGTTGGAAGTTTTATCAGCTTGGCATCTCTTTCAAGTATAGTCATAAGGCACTGAAGCTGGGCCATTTATATGTCAGAGTCTGTGGAATGTGTGTCACACTTCCTAAGTTCTAAAGCTCAGCTCTGATATTCAGTTGCTGGATAATTTGGGGCAAATAAATAAATAGCTATATTTTCTTGATACATATATAAAATAGCATAACCTATTTTAAATTTATTAATAAAACAGATTATTGCAAATGAGTAATGTTGCAATTCCTTTATAGTTGTTTTAAATGTAACCTTTCCAATGGAAAACCTTATACATATTCATATAATTGTATCTGTTAATATACCAACTGCTATGATTTGAAATCTAGTTATTCACAGCTCTTCCATAGCAGTCTTGTATAACAAGGTAGTAAAATTATGCATATTAAATAAATAGTATCTATATCTAAAGCCTTTAAACTTTTAACTCGAGGGAATAAGAAAAGATAAGACTATTTGTAGCAAAATTTCAGTTGTGAATAAGGATGATTTAAACCAAGGAAACAAATCTTATCATTTAAAAAAGAGACTCAGAGCATATGCTGCCTGAGCCCATGTGCTGCTTGTGCCCACGTGGCCGAGCACATGTGGTGCCCGAGCACATGTGTTGCCCGCATCTCCCCCCTTGAGATGTGTACTTTCATGCTTTCGTGTCCAGTGCTAGGATGTGTGTAGAGCTTCCTCCACCCTTGGAGAAGCCGAGTTCTCTCTTGAGCGCGTTACTCCTACTGTTTTTCTTTTCCACTTATCCCTTCCTCCTTCCCTAAAACCCTCTAAAATAAAATCTTTTATTTCAAAGAATAAAAAATAAAAATAAAAATAAATAAAAAAGAGACTCAGTTTCAAATCTTAGGTTTGCATATTCTTTCCCAGGTATATTAAAAGTTTTCCGTAAAGACATATTACCTATTGGAAATGCACTAAAATATAAATGATATATGTGTGTTTCAGGTTATTTCAGAACAAAAATTTGGGGAAAAAATCATATTTGAGTTAAACACAGTAATATAGACATTTCTTTTTATACTGTCAGAAAATTACCATTTTCCCATTGTTTATTTTATTTTTTTTCCATTCAGGTTTTAAGAGTACCATTCTTTCTTTATTATCCTTTAGAAAACATAAGTTTTAATGTATCTAAAAAGTCATGAAAATATTGTTATTTTTTTCAGCTCCTATTTTTACACCCATACCCAAATAGTGCCCTCTTGAGCAAATTGATGAACAACAGAATAAGAGTGCTACACTGCTACCCAAATAGTTATTGTTTGAAAACCATTGTAGGTTGTAATGGACTAAGTAAATCTCATATGCACACATTTTACATGGGAGGCATATGCATGAATGAATAACTCAAGTTTGACCTACTCACACAGAATCAAATACCATAAACTAGACACTGCCCATCTCTTTGTAATATTTGAAACGTAACAATAATGCTTGTCTTTTGTATTATTTATACAAATGTATCATGTAATTTAACGTTAGTACAAATGTATACTAAACATTGAATGCAACATAAATTAATTAATTTGTATTTATAGATGCTGATGTTATCTTAGGAACATTTTTCGTTTTGGCAGTTTTATTCGTCTAAGATTTTATCAGCCTCTCCTTCCTCATCCTTCTTAAAACTGCCATATTGGGGGATCTTTAGGTGTCAGACAAATGAGGCCCATTGTTGTTACTGTTTTTGGCATATTAAATACTCCATGGGTAGCTTGCCAGGCTCTGTCGTGTGAGCAGGGTACTCTTGGTAGCTTGAATAGATGTGGCTCACTCCAGCAATTTCTATCTTTGTCATCTATGCACCAACATCCAACTACAATGAAGAAGAAATTGAGAAGTTCTACATGGAGCTGGAGAAGTTCTATAAAGAAGACCACACCTTCTACAATATCATTGTCTATGATTTTAATGCCAAGATAGAACTGAGAAGGTCTCCCAAAGAAATCCACATTAGGTCCCATGGCCTAGAATGAAACAAACAGGGTGAGAGACTGTCAGAGTTCATCATGTTGACCAAAACCATCCATGGTAACTCACAGTTTCAGAAGGCCAATCTAAACGATGGACATGGGAGTCTCACAGTGGACAGTTCCACAATGAAATCGACCACATCATATTCAATTGAAGGTTTTGCCTGACCGAGGTCTCTATTGTCCCAAAATTCCAAACGGGATCAACCACTGTCTCCCTCATGCAAAATTCTACTTCACAGAGCAGGGAGAAAGGTCTGCAAAATTTAAGTCTAAGAAGGCAACTCCCAGAATGATCACCAACTGGGAGCTCTTTGGCACTACTGCAGCAACATGGGAAGATGCCATTCTTGAAAACATCGATGAGGAATACGATCGATTGACTAGATAAGCACTTCCATGACTTCGTGAAGAATGCCGAGAATGAGAAAGCCACAAACAGATGCCTGTCTTCGGAAACTCTTGAGCTCATTCTCCAATGTGGTTTGGCATGAGCCTCAGGCAATCACAATCTAACATCTGAGCTCACAAAATTGTGCAGAGAAGCGATAAAGGAAGATCTCAAAGAGAGATCAGCAGTGTTCGCCGATGTCGCAGAAGCCAGGAAAAGTATTCGCAATCCTCACCTGTCCTTTGCCAATTACAAGACCAAGATGACTGCCCTCCGACATCCTGATGGATCTATCACATCTTCCAGAAGGGCAATAGAGAGGAGTATTCACGACTTCTACTTGGATCTCTTTGATAAGCACATCCACCTGCCCACATACCAAATTCTGTAGGATGGATTTTTCATTCCCAACATCCTCCCTTCTGAAATCTGACACGCCATTTTGTCAGTAAAGATGCATATAGCACCTGGTCCAAAAAAGGTCAGACCTGAATACCTGAAGTATATGCCACCCGTACTTGTCAATACACTGGCTCAGCTCTTCACACACTACCTGTCCATATGCAAGGTTCTGTTCCCATGGAAAACCAGCAGGACCGTTCTACTGTACAAGGAGACATCCACGACATCGGCAACTATCGCCCAATCTGCCTGTTGTTCGTTGTCTACAAGTTGTTCACTTGAGTCATGCTGAATAGAATAGGCAGAACACTAGATGAAGGACAACCATGTGAGCAAGTCGGGTTCTGAAAAGGATTCAGCACCATCGACCACATCCACTCAGTGTCCAAGCTCATTGAAGTTTCGTATGAGTTCAAGATGCCACTCTGTCTAATGTTCATTGATTTAAAGAAGACCTTTGATTCTGTTGAGATTGAAGTGGTCATTGAATGCCTAGCCAAACAGGGTGTTCGAACTCAGTACATCAAGATCCTCCAAGAGCTATATTAAAGATTCACCACCAGGATCTCACCATTCTACAAGGAAGTGATCATTGACGTAAAGAGAGTGGTTCAGCAGGGCTATGGACATTTCACTGAAACTCTTCAGTGCCACCCTTGAGAACTTCATGTGACAGCTGGAATGGGAAAGTATGGGAGTCAAGATAGACGGTCGGCAACTACACCTCCTCCGCTTGACTGATGACATTGTTCTAATAACACCAAACATTAGCCAAGCAGCACAAATGATGGCCGACTTTGACCACGAGGGTGGAAAGGTCGGACTGCAGCTGAATCTCACCAAAAAAAGATTATGAAAAATGAACTAGTCCCTGACATTCCATTTGCTCTCAATGGAATGAACATCTCCGAATGCAGCAGCTATGTGTACCTGAGTCGAGAACTCAACATGAGGAACAACTTGGCGCTAGAAATATGCAGGAGGAAAAGAGCAGTGTGGAATGCCTTCAATAGCATCGAAGAAGTGGTTAAGATATGAAGAACCTCCGGCTCCGGGCACATCTTTCCGACTCCACCATTCTTCCTTCATTTACATATGTCTCAGAGATCTGGGCCCTACGAAAACAGGATGAGAATGCTATTAGGGAAACCCAAAGAGGAATCCAAAGACCTGTGCTTGGAGTATCACGTTTCACTTAAATGAGAGAAGGAATCCAGAGTTCCTACCTCTGTTGATGGTCAAGAATCAGGGATGCTGTCTTGTTTGCCAAGGCATCAAAAATTAGATGGGCCAGACATGTAATGCGATTTAGAGACGACCGCTGGACTAGAGCTGTTAACAACTGGATTCCATGGGACATCAAAAGAGAGCATGGCCTCCCACCAACAAGATTGTCAGACTTCTTCGTCAAAACCCTGAATGAACAGTTTGAGGCTCTTCGTTTTCCTGGAGGAAGCAGATACGATTGGACTACGTGACAGGGACAAATGGCGACTTTACTGACACCCACTGGAGCAAATCAAATATCAATGGGATGACAAGTGATACAAGTGATGCCTTTTGTGATACATTTTCTAGAATGGAATTGAAAGACATATTATGACAGCAATTCTAAAACCCATCACAGTGGTACAAAGTCATTTATCTTTGTTCCATCTAGTCAAGAATTTCAACCACTATTGTATCAACTTACAGTGACGAATTAACAATAACTGTAAATATTTTAAAGTTCGGAAACAATACAATAGGTGCTTAATATTCGTATCAAATATCATGTTTAAACAAAACATGTCAATTTTTCTTATCTCACAACTTGACCACCCGATTTTCCGTCTACTTAAAAAAGTTATAATCTAATACAAAAAAGAAGAATAAAGATGAAATTCTTACACATAAAGTTCTGTGAATAATATCATATAGGTGTTGTAGGATGAAAACTGATGAGAATTCTCAAAAAAAAAAGACTTAGACCTCTTAAAGAGGAAAATTAACATTTCCTGTATGATATGAGAAAGGAATCAAGATAAAACATGCCTCTACTCATGCTAATCCAGAGTGCACCATGAGTAACAAGTCTCCTCAATGGAGCAACATTTGTCATTTCTTACAGAATACCTGTCATCAAGAGCCAGTCTAGATAAAAATTTAACAGGGTTGCTATTTTTTTTTTAAATTTCAACTTAAATAAGTATGTTATATTCTCATCCTCCATAGAATATTAGTAAAGCAGTAAATGGTCAAAGTTACAGAATTTACAGGAAGTAAAAACAAAGTGTAGAAAATAAACTAGGGGAAAGGGGCATTGAAAATAAAATAAAAAGAGGAAAGAAACATTTAATATTCATGAGAAGGAATAAGGGTAAAGATAAAACTCAATCTTTTTGAATTGCCAGGCTAAAAATTCACTAAAAAATACAGAATATTAACTAAAAAAGATAAAAAAAAGAATGACTTTTTTTTTCATTTGTATATGTGCTTATATAGTAGCTAGAATACCTACAAGTCCCAGTGTCCCAGATTGATTTTTTTCTCTTGAATATATTTAGTTATGTTTATTTTTATTTTACTCATTCTTTTTGCCTGCTACTCTTCAAGGTCTTTTGTAGTTTTCCTTCTCTAAATTATCAAATATGAAAGACTTAATATGTGTATAATTAAATAAATATTCTGGTCATAGTCTTATTAATGCAAGACTAACTCTAAATTCTGAAAAGTATCTTCACTCATACCGTTTTTAACATCATTCTAAAGTATAACTTTCCTCAAAAAAAAAACTAAGAACAATGGAGCCATATGCACATCATACAGAAAAACATAATTAAGAATAATGAATTTTAAGCAGTTTGTATAATAGATGCTTGAAAATGAGAGGCACATGTTCACTGGTATTTGGCATTGCTTTCTAAAAAATGCTTTGCATCTTTTCACTAATGCTTTTTGTCTTAAAGCATCTTTCAGGATCTCCATTAATCTGAATGAACTCAACAAACTCAGAGCAGGGCTGTTTTGGCAGAAGGACAAAGGACACTTTCCTCTCAGCTGGTAACAAATTGCTTTCATTAACAACAAAGAGTCTTAAAACATTATTCTACTTGACTCTGCTTAGTGACAAGTCTAAAGGGTAGACCCAGTGTTCACTGTAAACAATAAGAATGGATGGTTCTCACAAGTAGAGTGTCATTTGATGGTTTTAAACTCTGGGAACATAAAATAGGGCACTTCCAACCATAAAATACCAACTTGCAAGATATTTAATAGTTTGTATCAAGACTTTCCCAATGGTTATGACAATTTTTAATTTAGCATGTTATTATTATTTTAATTCAGTATATGTAAATAGATATTTAAAAAACCAGTATGTTTATTATAAAAGATAACAGCTTTCTGAAATTATTTTAAGAAATGAGTAGCTTATTTTAAAAGAAAACATCTTATTCTACTACTTTGACGTTTTTTATACCATTAAAAAAGGAATATGTGTGAATCTGTAACTGTACCCTCACTGTGACTCACTAACTAAAAAAAAAAGAAAGGAATATTTAGGCGAACATTTCAAATAGCTTTGGAAATTATCACAAAAATTTCATGTGCAACACTGAAATTAAGCAAATTCCGCTTGTAAATAAAATAATATAAAGAGAAATCCTAACATAATATAAAAAAATATTGGTTTTTAGTTTATTATCTTTAAATTAATGTTTTATTATAAAATTCCAAGTAGTAAAACAGAAAATACCATATTTTTATATATATTTTATAATATTGGCCTTTTTCCCCTATTTTTAAGCATGTCAGATTCTTAAGTTGCTTAGGGCCTTATTTTTTTTTTTTATTTTTAAGCATGTCAGATTCTTAAATTGCTTAGAAGCAGTATTTAAATCTTGAGGAACAGCCTCCAAAGATGCATGCCAATCCTCTTCATAATGTTATTTTATTACTCCTATTACTGCATTACCTCTATGCTATGCACTTACAAATCTTAAGTTTCAGCATGTATAACTCAGCAGTTTAAACTGAATCAGATGTCTAGATACAAACTATGTTTTTAAAAGGAAGATTAGAACTAAACCAGAGTACTTCAAAGGTTCATTGGCCTTGCCTTGAGCAAGAAGTTGAGAAGAAAGAAGGGTGTCAGGAGAAGTATATTTTGTGTTTGAATAAGGAATTGATTTCCAATTAATTGGCGATAATCTCCAGGCTAGTTCAGACAGTAGATCATAATTTTCTATTCTTCCAACACTCTATCACTAAGGAAACATTAGTGGAATTTATCCTCTAAATAAGCAGTATGTCTTTGATTTCATCATTACCATCAAAAACTGTGTTTGTTATTCACACTGCAGTTTCTCGACAGGAAGCTGTGTGGATTGTCTTGATTATGAGAAGGAACACAGAAAAGTCACCCTTACTTAAAAAATACTTATATCACATATAAGATAGGTGGTAAACAATATCTTTCCTTTTGTTCTCTTTATAGCTTTATGTATACTAGCCAAGAGGAAATTCACAGAAATATAAATAAATCCACCTTAAGTTTTTATATTTTTAAAAAGGCACACTCAATACCCAATATCACTCAATTTTATAGAGTTGAAAAAGACTTTTATAGAACATTGAATCTACTAAACAATTATTGACTATTCATTTTTAGCATAAAAATTCAAAGCACTGACTTTGATAAAATTTTCATCTGAAAACATACAGCACCACAGTTAGGTGTAGCAATACTCTTGAAACATTGCCTGACAAGGGAAGAGAAAAAGATCTATTGTTTGAAAAGAAGTAAAAGTGGTTCAACTTTGGAAAAGCATCACTGTCCATAAAATGAGGCAGTTTTGCCTCTTAAAGTTCTGATTGTTGCTGCAAATTGTAAAAGATGAATGTCCAAGTAGAACTTGCCTATTGGAATAGAGGTATTTTTTTTTTCTCTGAAGTAAATTAAATGGTATTATCCAGTTTTTCTTTGCTCTCCTTCATGGTAACTGATTCTGACTTGCTAGAGTCTCCTTCCAGGCCTTTGGACTTGGATCAAAAGTTGCTCATCCTGAAGCAGATATTTCATTTTGCTCTTTTTTTTTTTTAAAGAAATATTTTATTGAACCACCGTGAAAACAAAAAAAAATACAAAGCTTTCAGGTTTAAGTCACAGTCAAATACTGATTAAACCACCATCCCTTCACCAGTGCACCCGTTCCACCACCAAGAACCCCAATACACCCCCCTCCCACCCCACCCCCATCTAAGTAGTTGATGATATTCCCATTATTCTCTCTATATATTGAGTACATTTCATATTTCCATACAGAACTCACTATTGTTGATTGGAAATTTTCCCCAACAATCAGGCCTGCTGAATAAGCATCATCTAATAATTTCTCTTTTCATTTTTTTCATTTTGCTCTTTTTAATCTGAAGTACTAACCAATTTTAACCCATACACTAAGAATACAACCAACCTTCATATAAAAATATTAGATACCAGGAATGTATTCTAAATGTTACATATGAAAACTTTAAAAAGTAAAAATGAGGGTCTGGAGCAATAGTACAACGGGTAGGACGTTTGCCTTGCATGCAGCTGACCCGGGTTCGATTCCCAGCATCCTATATGGTCCTCTGAAAACCGCCAGGGGTGATTCCTGAGTGCAGAGCCAGGAGTAACCCCTGTGAATTGCCAGGTGTGACCCAAAAAGCAAAAAAAAAAATAGAATAAAAATAAAAATAAAATAAAAAGTAAAAATGATTTGTAAAATAATTAATGAAATAATTTGTTTCTTCATTATAAAAGCACGAAGAATGCCATTGCTGAAAACAGTAAGCTGGCATAAAATCTCTTAAATCTAAAATTTCAAGATATTTAAATGAATAAATTGTCAGGACTGAATTTTTATTCAAATAACTTTAATTATATATTTTATTTTATCCTGTTTGCTCTTTTGGGCAACACACAGAGTGCTAAGGGCTTACTCCTTGCTCTGTGTTCAAGGATCACTTTGGACAATGCTCAGGAACTACATATTGTTGCGGGGATTGAACCTAGATCAGCGGTATGTAAAGCAAATGCCCTATCATCTGTACAAATGCTCTGAATGCTATAAATTAAATTAAAATTAAAATCATTGTTACATCTAGCTTAGAACAGGTGGAGAATCAGGAATATTTTAATACTATGTTGAGAAATTGGACATTAGTGTTATTGATTCATATTCTCAAAAATTTTTGTCACATAATTTAAGTATTGAAAATCAATAGTGATTCATGACATGAATTAAGAAGAAACCCCTCTTTGCCAAAGATTAATTGCAGCAAGACATAATCAATAGGGCAAAAATATTGTCACAAATATATGATGAATTCATGGGATAAAAGATAATACATAAATAACTTATGATAGTTTAGTCTAGAAAGCATCGTACTATTTAAAGAAATGTTGATAAATGATACCTGATCATTAATGCTAATGCAAAGTATTGTATTTCTGACTTACTGGAATTCTTAGACTTTGCATATTACTTAAATGCAATTATTTAAACACTTTATGTATAAAATTTAATATATATACTTGAAGGAAAAATCTATGCTATCATGAATTTTGATTTTTTCATCCCATGGAACAGAAAATGGGGATCATTGTAGTAGACAGGTAAGAATGAATAGAAAAAGAGCAAGGAGGATTACTTTGCCAAGAAGATGCACTCTATATAGAAACAATTTGAAAGCAATAATGTCCATACAATCTTCAAATGTAAAGTTATTAATAAACCTTTTAAGTACCATAGAAGAGTATTGGAATTGTGGCTATTTTTGTCTAAAAAATAGCTATGATGCCAAAGTATGATATGCTAGTATATTGGAGAACAGTTCCTACAAACAAGTGACTAAAAAGAGACTCTAATTAAGCTTGAATTGGAATCTATTATGGTAAAATTTCTGGACTAGAGAGACCTGAGTTCTGTCCTGGAATCCCATATGATTCCCTGAGCACTGCCAAGAGTAATTTCTGAGTTCAGAGCAGGAGTAAAGCCTGAGAATGGCCAGGTGTGATCCAAAATAATATGCACTACTAAATTATTTTTAAATTAAATGGAAAATGACCAAATAGCAAAGTTATATATTGAACAAATGGACAAGAATGAGTGAATTAATCAACATTATATTTAGAACAAATGTAACTTATCTTTCCAAAAATTCTAAATTTACCCCTTAGATGTACTGAAAACAATCAAACAGACAAAAAAAGAAATTATTTTGCAACTTTAAAATAATATCTTCATTAATATTGTAAGCCACTGTTCAAGAAGTGATGAAGACACCCCACAGACTAGATTTGACAAAAAATTAATGTTCAAAACATGCAAAGCACTTTTGCTGCATGGAAAAAGGGAAAAAGGAGCTCTCATCCATTGCTGGTGGGAATGTTCACTTGTTCAACTTTTTTTGGAAATCAGTATGGACAGTACTTTCAAAACTAAGAATTAATCTTTCATTTGATCCAGAAAGTTTACTTCTGATCATTTACCCCAAGGGCCTCAAAACTAATGAGACTTTCTCTCTCTCTCCCTCTCTCTCTCTCTCTCTCTCTCTCTCTCTCTCTCTCTCTCTCTCTCTTTCACTCTCTCTCTCTCTCTCTCTCCCCCTCTACCTCACTCCCCCCTCTCCACTCCCCCCTCCAACCTGCAATCCCTCTATCTGTCTCAAAAATGAAAAATAAGTGAAAACTAATCAAAAGAGACATTTGTGTTTTTATGCAGTACTTTTCATAATAGCCAAAATCTAGAAACAATCCAAGTCAGAAACAACCCAAGTGTTTTGTTTTAAGGTATGGGATTTTCAAATGTGAGCAATGTAGCTATTTTTAAAAGAAAATTATTCTCATATATGACCAAGTACAGTTCATTTTGAAAAGCAATCCTACTTCAAGAAAACTGACATTCAGTATGAAAACATACAAAAGACGATGTTTTGTTTACACTTTTTCTCTTTTTCTCTTTCTCTCTCTCTCTCTCTCTCTCTCACACACACACACACACACACACACACACACACACACACACACACACACATAAAGCCCTTAGGGGAAAAACAGTATTAGGCTATTCAGAAAAAATAAAGCCTACTAGTTTAAATTTGTATTGCATTTTATTTGACATATAGAACATAAAACATAAACCTTATGAATTTTAATAATGAGTTCAATTTATTTTTAAGATAAAACATTTTAATTGCCTGTGTTTTACATTTTATTTTTTAAAGAGCAGAAATATATTACTACACAATGATTATTTCCAAAGATTAGTTTATTCAAGGACCATTGTAGGGGGAAGAGAGATAGTATTGGTTTTAAGGTGTTTGCCTTGCATGCTGCTGATCAAAGGAGGATCCCTACATCACATATGGTTCCCCAAGCACTTTTAGGAGTTAGTCCTGAATGTGGAATAATCCATGGGCACCTCCAGGAGTGCTGTGTATCACTGTATCACTGTATCACTATCATCCATTGTTCATTGATTTGCTCGAGCCGGTGCCAATAACATTTCCATTAGTGCTAGCCCTAAGATTTTAGCAGCCTCTCTTTACTTGTCCTTCTCAATGGTGCTGCATTGGAGGCTCTTTCAGGGTCAGGGGAATGAGACTCATCATTGTTACTGGCTTTGGCATATCGAATATGCCACACAGAGCTTGCCTGCTGTGTGGGCAGGTTAATCTCGGTAGCTTGCAGGGTTCTCCGAGAGGAAGAACTAGACAATAAGAGGTTGTGCGGCCACACCCTTGTTTTATAGTCTCTGGATCTTGGCCATTGATGGGATTACAAGGGCGCCAGAGGCAGTTTGTGTGTGTGACTGCCAAGCTACTGGAAAGAGGGAGATCTGGGTGGAGGAGACCCAGTCCTGATCTGAGTGTCTTATAATGTGTCCAGAAAGTGACCTTGAGTGTGTCAGCAGTTGGGTAGTGGAGGTTGGCTGCCAGGACTGGGTCCCTTGAGGAGGGAAGGGTTCTCACCCGACCCCTTTTGGGGCACCCTGAGTGAAAACAGCCTGGCTCGAAGTCCAGAATAACAGTATAAGAATAAGAAAATAAGGTCAAAAGGGAGGTTTCTCTATTGGGCCCTCCCTCTTCTGCATCTGCTGGACTGTTTTCTTCCACTGTTCAACAACTATGGACCATCATACTAAAGGCCAAGGAAGGAGCTAGGAGCTTTTGTGGTTCCTTTATCCCAAGTGCACCCAGCATGTAATTTTTTTTTTTTTGCTTTTTGGGTCACACCTGGCGATGCACAGGGGTTACTCCTGGCTCTGCACTCAGGAATTACTCCTGGCAGTGCTCAGGGGACCATATGGGATGCTGGGAATCGAACCCAGGTCGGCCGCAAGCAAGGCAAACGCCCTACCCGCTGTCCAGCACGTAATTTTATTTTCATGAAATTTACCAAGATGGTATAGCCAAAGCATTGATCTCCCAAGATCTAATAATATTATTCATACACTTATTCTTATCTTTTTATAAGCATCAGGTCATTTATTAGGATTTCGCTCATTTTTGCAATTAGTGAGGTTGTGATCTTTATCTTCTTTACTGCATCATGTACATTTAAAGCAATTTTACATTCAATCTCATAAAGTGTAAATTTTATTTTGTATGTTTCAGGAGGCAGAATATTCATGTGTAGTACATATAATTAAGTGGCTTAGCATTCATATGTGGCATTGGAATAATGCATACTTCTCATACAACAAATATTAAATAATATGCCATTAAAGTTTACTTATCTGGTTCTTTTTCTTTTTATGTATTTTTTCTTCTTGGTTGAGTTTATTATACTCATTCATTCAATAAATATTTATTGTATATTCATCTACACAATGGAATGCTATGCAGCCATTAGGATAGATGAAGTCATGAAATTTGCTTATAAATGGATAGACATAAAGAGTATCATGCTAAATGAAATGAGTCAGAAAAAGGGACAGACATAGAGGGACTGCACTCATTTGTGGAGTATAGAATAGCACCACATGAGGCTGACACCCAAGAACAGTAGATACAAAGGCCAGGGGGTTGCCCCATAGCTGGAAGACTGCTTCATGAGTGGAGGGAAGAAGGCAGATGGAATAGAGAAGGGATGACTAAGAAAACAATGGCTGGAAGCACTAGTTGGGATGGGAGATGCATGCCAAAAGTAGATAATGGACCAAACATGATGACCTCTCAGCATCTGTGTTGCAAAATGCCCAAAGTAGAAATGCCCAAAAGTAGAAAGAGAGTATGGGGAATATTGTCTGCCATAGAGGCAGGGGGAGGGTGGGAAAGGGGGTGTATACCCAGGATATTGGTGGTGGGGAATGTGCACTGGTGGAGGAATGGGTGTTTGATCATTGTGAGATTGTAACCCAAACATGAAAGTTTGTAACTATCTCACGGTGATGCAATAAAATTAAAAAATATATATTTATTGTAAATTTTAAAATCTTTTTAAAATATTTGTCTACATACTCTTCACATTGATTTTTGTTCATTTCTATAATGTTGTGTTTTTATACTTGAAATCCTTTCAGTATTCAATTATCACAAGTATCCTATCAAGTCCAAGAACAAATTACTAACAGAACAGAACATAAAACCAAAAGGCCTACCATGAAATGCTATAATTCGATATGTATATCTGGAAATTTTCTGACATCCAACAAAATATTTGTAAATTAGTTTCTAATTTAGGGAATACACTTATGATTACAAGGGAAAGGCCTCTTGAGAGAGATAGGAATTCCATATCCCAGATGACTGCAACCTCAATGAGAGCCGATAGAAAAAAGAAGGTTAAACATACATGTACATATACATGCTTATAGCTGGGGATGAGGCTTTCATTCTTTAATATGACCCACTCTCCCTTTACTTAGCCATTCTGTAACTGTAGTCCACTGCAATAAGACATCTTGTTTCATTTACACCATTACATTGCTTCCCAGATACTAAAATTCTGGTTCAATGCCAGCTTATTTTGTCACAGTGCTGAAAATTTCTTGCTTAAAGGCAGAAACACTAGCATAGTTATTTCTTTATGAGCAGACAAATCTTTACCTACAGAGAATAATTTGAGTAACACTCCAGAGATCAATACCTTAGGGAATAGTTGCCTCAACATTGTTTCTAGAAATAGCCATTTCTTCTGCTTTAGTCATGATCTTTAGGAGTAACAGGTTAACATAATGATACACTAGTTTCTGTTTCTTAGTTTTTCTATAGTCCAGGAACCACTACTATATTTTAAATGTATTAACACATTTTTTAATTTTGCTAGACCAAATTGAAGATCAATGGGATGACAAGTGATACAAGTGGACACAATAAATTAAAAAAAATAATTCGAAGTAAAATGGGTTTATAAAAATGTAAAATGTTTCTTTTTCTTAGGGATATAGTGTATCCATGCTCACCTCAATTTGACAATAACCCTCCACAACATGTATTTAAAATGATTTAGGGACTGAAGAGATAGTTTAAAAAGCCGAAACACTTAAATTGCATGCAGGAGGCCCTGGTTCAATCCTTGCACTGTGGTCCCCTGAGTACCTCCAGAAGCAACACACCAGGATTAGCCCTTGATCACCACCAGGTGAGCGCAAAAAAACAAAACACAAAATAAAATCTTCAGATAAACTATATTCGCACTTACAATTTATGGAATAAAAGCGAAAAGGTAGAAAACTTGACCAAATCAGTGGCAGATAAGATGTCTGATAAAGACTAACTGGCTTCCTTATCTCTTCATGTCAACACTTGAACCATCACTGGGCACAGTAGAAGTTAAGCTGCCCACAACTTATCTCTTAAGATAAGCAAATCAAAAGGTTTGCTTCCAAACATGGATAAGGTTCTACAAATGAAAGTTTGGAAGCAAATCACTTCAAAAATCAGAATGATGGATGGTACTGCTCAGGAAAAGTACGATAGGGACAAACTCGGTAGTGAGTCTCGGATGTAAGTAGGGATAGAAATAGTAATCTTGCATGATATATTTGCAAGCAAAGCAGTCACAGAAAAATGTATTCTGTACATCAAACTAAGACAAATTGCAGTTAAAGTCATTGTGCATAGCAATCGCCTGTAACGTGCTAAAAATGCCTATTTCTGCATAGAACTCTAATTTCAACTCACCCTGAGTATCTAGATTTGGAACAGGATTTTGCATTTTGTGGGATAAAATCTAGGAAAGAATGCAGTTAACTTTTTTACTTTATGTAAGGGAAAATAGCATACTACTACAGGATGATGCATTTTAATTTTTTCAGATTTTGTAATTTAATCTGCTACATACTTATGTTAAGCATATATATATATGTGTGTGTGTGTGTGTGTGTGTGTGTGTGTGTGTGTGTGTGTGTGTATCTCTATATATACATACAATTGTGTATGTGGGGGGGAGGTGACTTACAAGCAGTTCTTAAGGCTTATTCCTGGCTGCTGTGTTCAGGGATCACTACTGGCAGTGCTCACGTACCCAGATTGACCTTGAACAACTCATTTATTCTTTGAGCCTCTATTTCTTTTTTTTGTGAATAACGGTCTTATGAAACACTTTAAAAGTATAATGCTTTCAAGAAAAATATATCTTACAACTATTTATAAAAGCCTAATATACCACAGCCTTTAGAATCATATAGCTAAGGCAGAAAAACGATATATGCAAATTTTGCCATAAAATATTTGCACCTTGGGGTCAAAGAGATAGTTGAAGGGTTAAGGTGTTTGTCTTGCACATGCTGGACTCCTGTTCTATTTCTACTGCAGAGCATATTAAATCCTGCGTTGGAAAGACATTCAGAAGTAAAGTGAGCCTTGCCTGCATCTGATCCCAGTCCTATCTTCAGTATCATGTGGGCCAAAATCATCACAGCTGCATCCTTGGAAGACCTAACAACTGCTGAGTGCGGCTCTGGATCCTCCCCCATACCTAAGCCCTGAGTCTAAGCAGCATTAAAGCCTCTGATTTTGTTTAACCACAGCGGGGTGTGTGTGTGGGGGGGCAGTTCTAGGCCTCCTGAGAACCCCTTGAAGGAGCCTCGCACCCCCAAACTAATGCTTTATGACATGTTTCTGATATTTTCAACAAATGTAGGTACCTGAAAAGATACCTAAATGACAGCATTTTTAAATGAAAAATACTTATAATGAAAAGTCATTTCCCCTGTGTAGCCTTGTGGTAGAGAGGTCAGAATAAGTTTGATGTAGCTAACAGTGCCTTGGGGGATGGTAATCCTCAAATTAAGTTTCCTGCATCCTCCAATTCTTCAACACTTTTTTCTGTATAATTTCTATGAGCTCAAACTTTTCTGCTGGACAAATGTTGCTCTCCATCCAAATGTGGTCCCAATGCAGAGCCAAATGCAGAGGACAGGAACAAATAAACACATTAACAGGCCAGATACTGATCACACTGAGAAGCAAAAGAGAGAAGTACTGAAACCAACCAACACAGGAAAGTCACATTGTTTTTTTTTTCTAATCTCAATATTATCTTACCTAATTTTATAATATATTGTAATTTTTGTTATGTCATCTTAACTAAGATGAATATAGATACTCCAGGATTGTTATCTATGAATTAATTGCTCTAAGGTAGTTTGAAAAATGTGTGTGTAATATTCAAGGCAGCAATGAAGTAACTCCTATACTGTAAAAATTGCTTTCCATATTTCAGTTTGTCTTATTTTCATTTAAATGTTCCAAATACATATTTCCATCCTGATAATCATTGTCAGTATATTATTAATTAATGCATATCAACAACTCCAAGTCAATAAATTGGTCATCACTGAGATCTCAGAGAAGGAAGAACCCTAAAGATCTAATAGTATGCAGAGAGTTCAATCCCAATTCCTACTCTGTCACCCAGAAGTGCTGATTTCCTACCAGCTCTAGATAATTTATCAGCAGCAGGATTATTTAGGGGACATTTTTGAAATCTTTTTAAATATTATACCTCCTCTAATGATACTGGGAGGTTTATTTGTGTTTCAAAATTTTTATTCCACAATATTAGTGGCAAATCTACATCTAAGTTGAATACACAATGAGCATAAGTGAATAAAGGGAAGTACCAAAATTTAAAGACTAAATTAACTGCTTCTGTTTTGTTTGTTTTAGTTATAACAATGATTCCAGTACATCTATATAAACAAAAATGAAATCAAAATATTTGTATAATAAAGATTAACCCAGGTGTGTGGGACCTGGGACTGAGACCTCCAAGCCTGCCCGATCGGGATTGAGCCTCTTCTGCCCAGATTCCCCATTTTCCAGTAGCTCGGTGGTAACACCAAGGGACTGCTCTCCCCACCCCCTGAGCCGTGTAACCCCACCAACGGCCAACATCCAGAGACTATAGAACCAAGCTCCCTGAAGCAACATCTTATAGCCTAGTTCTAGTTCTCCCTCTGGCAGAACTGGCAAGTTACCAAGATTTTCCTGCCCACATGGGAGAGCCCCGCAAACTCTCCATGGTGTATTCATATGCCCAAGCCAGTAACAATGATGGGTCTCATTACCCTGACCCTGAAAGAGCCTCCAATGGGGCACCATCGGAAAAGACGAGTAAAGAGAGGCTAAAATCTCTTTACTCGTCTAAAAATCTCAGGGCTAAGACGAATGGAGAAGTTACTGAGACTGCTCAAGAAATTTCATGATCAATGGGATGATAATGAATAAAGAGTATAAAATTTTGTTTGTGAGATTACTCCCATTTGTAAGACCTGGTATAATAAAAGTAGAGTTCCAAATACTTTATTGCTAAGTATATTCAAACTATAAGTCAAGCCAAAAAAATTAAAGAAAAATATGTTCTGATACATCTCTTTTGCACGAGCAGAACCTGGCAAGCTATGCATGGTGTATTCATATGCCAAAAACAGTAGCAGTAGGTCTCATTTCCCTGACCCTGACAGAGCCTTCAATCGTTGGGAATAATAAGTAAGAAGAGGCTGCTAAAATCTCAGGTTTGGGAGGAATAGAAATGTTACTGGTGCCTGCTCGAGTAAATCGACAAACAACAGAATGAGAGTGATACAGTGATACATTGTTTTTACTTGAAAAATTTTGACTTGAAATTTTTAAAAAATGTAACATAATGATTTAGTGGACAAAATTATTAGCCACTCTCAACATAATAAACAGTTTAATTTAAACATGAAAAGTTGTCTGTATCAGAAATAACTTACATTTTCTAAATATGATCAAAGCAATGCCTCTGTAGAAAAATAAGTGCTTTTACTTATATTAAAATTAAGTGATGGAGACAAATATGTTGTACTTATATATAAATATTATCACCGTATCACTGTCATCCTGTTGCTCATCGATTTGCTGGAGCGGGCACCAGTAACGTCTCCATTGTGAGACTTGTTGTTACTGTTTTTGGCACATTGAATAAGCCATGAGTAGCTTGTGAGACTCTCCCATGTGGGCGAAATACTCTCGGTAGCTTGCTGGGGTCTCTGAGAGGGGTGGAGGCTCTTCACTAAAATTAATAATTTTAAGATCATAGTTTTTGCTCCTTAGAAATATTAATTAGGTTTTATTATAAATACTTATCTAAATTGCAGAAATCTAGTTACTTTACTGATACATAAATGCAAGTTTAATTTTAGTATGAATTTTATGTAATATAAAATACTTTTTGGCTTTCATTTGAAACTGTTACAAATACAAGGCTAATTCACTTAATGTTTCCCAGTAAGGAAATATAAGAAATATAATGGCTAATTTTATATGTCAATTTAATTAGCCCATGGAGTACTTAGTACTATTTTTTAAAGTGTCTGTGAGACTGTTTTCAGTTGAGATTAGCATATGAATTGGTAGACTCAGTACATTTCCTGCCCCAATTTAGGTGGGCACCATTCAATTCGCTAAAAATTTGAGATGAACAAATTTCAGGCGAAGACCAAAGGGGCCCTTTGAATGGTGACATAGTTCTTCATCTGCCCTTGTGCTATTATTTGTATCACCGACTCCTCGAGTACTCAGGTCTCAGTTAAGGCCTGAATTGTACCACTAGCTTTCCTGGTTCTGCAGCTTGCAGATTGTGGGGTTTTCTGTTTCTTTCATAACCACAGGAAAGAAAGAACTCTTTTTAAGTCTTCTTACATAAAATAATGTTTCTGTTCCTCTAGTAAGCCCTGACTACTACAGATAATATAGTTTGTCTATCCAAAGTTCTAGTTAAGAAAAAGGGAAAAGTCAGCTAAAATAGTTTTGTTGAAAAGCATTAGAGAGCTGTGGCAGCAAAGAGAACTAACAAAGTTAAAATTCTGGAGAAGTAGGAATTCTGGAGAGGCAACGAGCTGACAGATCTGTAACCACATTTCCCCCGAAGTGCTTGCTGGTTTTATGCAGCAAAATTGACATTAAACCTTGGTTCAGAGGGTATCATTGGGAGACAGAAAGATTGACAGAACTTTTGGTGGTCTCCTGGTTCTGCAGTGACAAAATGGTGGGCATGTGATGGGGAGAAACTTGAAAAGTTTCAAGTACAAATATTTTATTTCTTCTAAGAGACTTGTCAATTTCTAAAGGTGCTTTGAAGTCTCCTATCTAAAGGAAATTACTGTAAACTCTCCTCCTGAGATTAGGATTGAAACAAGCATCCCATTTATATTCAATATTATACTGAAAGTCTAAGCAATTGCCATTTAAAAAACCAGAAAAAGGAGTTGTAAAGAATTAGAAAAAATTAAAATGTCATTATTCATATGTGATTTCTTGTAATGAGACATAATCAAAAGAATCCACAAACTATATTAACAATTTGTTACCATTATTTAAAAGCTCAAGAAATGATAAAAATTCCATTTCTATGTACCAATGTATTAGTAATGTTTGCTGTGTAAAAACCATCCTAAAACTTCCTAATTAAGAAGACTATCTTTTCATTTCCCAAGTCTTAACATCAACAATTTTTGTGTGTCTATCTGAACAGTTCTTCTTGTCTTGTTTTAGCTCACTCATACATCTATGGTCATCTTCCTGGCTGCGGCTAATTGCCCAGTTATTATCATGAGCAATCACTACTGTTTACTTTGGTTGCTCGGCCCCCAGTAAGTTAACCTGGACTTGTTACATTGAAGTTAGATGTATATTAAAGAAAGGAAAATTTAAGATTTTTAAAAGGGCATAGGAAACTTTTGATGGTAATAGAATTTTCATTATCTTCATTATGAATATGGCTAAATGGATTAATACTATATGTTAAGTGTGATCACTTTAAATATGTGCTGAATTCATGTGTCAATTTTATTTTAATAAATATACTATAAATCAAATATTTAAGAATAAATAGAATTAAATCTAAACTCATATACAATACAAAATACAATATAAATATAAAATATAATTAGCATACATTAATATTGAAATAAGAAATCTGTACCATTTTTATAAACTAGGCACTCAACATTATAATGTAAGTTTTCTTCCAAATTGTATATAGTGCTGGAGAGTATAAGTTAATACAACAATTTTATAAAGCAAAAAAGCCCTATTATCATAAATTCCACTCCTTATTATGTACCCAACATAAAGAGTACAAAGATTTACTAATAGGCATGAACATGAGTGTACATGGCAGCACTACTTAGTAATAATAGGAAACTGGAAATGACACAAATGTCCAATTATATTATAGATAATATACTTTGTCATTTACATATAATACATTGTACAGCTGCTAATGAATTAAAACTGTGAATCAATTTGAATAGATCTCATTAATACTGAATAAAAAATGATAGTTGCCAGAAGAGGACTATATGATGATTTAACATAAAGTGATGACTGCAGTATGGTTTTAGAGTTTAAGATAGAATAGATATTGGGACTGGAGCAATAGTTCTGGGGATAGGGCTTTTGCCTTGCATGCAGCTAACCCGAGTTCACTCAGGTTTGGTTTTCAGCATACCATATAGACCCCTGAGAAGTATTGTTGGAGCACTGTATGACTGAAATGCAATCATGAACAGCTTTGTAACAATATCTCACAGTGATTCAAGAAAAAATTAAAAATAAAAAAAGAATAGGTATCAAATACGTTCATGCCAACTGCTCATGCCATGAACCACCATGAAACTGGCATGTAGTTCACCTTCAACTTCAAGATCATAGAGCAAGAGAAGTAGGACAAACATCTAATTCTTTGAGATTTATTTATTTTTTGCATTTTTAGTTATGACTGGCTTCATTTTATAAAAACAAAACATTATTTTAACGCCGTGGTTTACAAAGTTGTTTACAATATAGTTTTTTCAGGTGTTAAATGTTTCAGCACCACTTCCACCACCACTTTGACCTTCCCTCCACTGTCCCCAATTTCTCACCAATCTCCCAAACCTGGCCCTTGTCAGACACAAAGCAATTTATTTAATATTGTTTTTATATGAAAATGGTATGTGGAATTATAAAAAATAAATGCAACTAAAATAAAATTTGTGAAAGTTGTTATACCTCACAACTTTGTCACTAAAGTCATTGAGGATTTACTGGGCTATTAGTTAATAATGGAGACTTCTATATTATTGGTTTTAGCTTATTAAACTGGATTGACTATTTTGCTACTTTCCCATTATATTCTCTGTGAACTTACTGGGCTGTCAATATTGTGAAATTTGGAGATGTCACACGACTACATATGCAGCCACAAACTCCATAGGCTCCAGAATCTGTGTACCTGTGAGTTTTATTTATTTATTCATTTATTTTAATTTTCATTGTGTTAAACCACCATGAGACATACAGTTACAAAGCTTTCATAGTAAGGTTTCAGTCATACAATGTTCCAACACCCACCCCTCCACCAGAGTACATTTCCCACCACCAATGTCCCAAGTATCCCCAACCTACCCCACTCCTTGCCTGCCTCTCTGGCCAGGGCTTGTCTTCTTACTCTCTCTCTACTTTGGGGCATTATTGTTTGCAATACAGATTCTAAGTGGCAATGGTGTATTACCCATTGGCAGCACACATCTCCCATCCAAAGGGATTCCTCCAACCATCATTGTCATTGAGGTCCTTTCCTTATCTTGACCTCCTCTACACCAGCACTTGAGCCAGGCTTCCAACCATGGACCAATCTTCCTGGTCATTGTTGCTGCTGTCCTTGGGTGTTAGTCTCATACTATGTCATTTTATATTCCACAGATGAGAGTAGTCATTCTATGTCTGCCCCTCTCCCTCTGTCTTATTTCACTTAGCATGATACTCTCCATGTCTGTCCACTTATAAGAAAATTTCATGATTTCATTTTTTTCTAATAGGGATGCATAGTATTCCATTTTGTAGGTGTACTATAGTTTCTTTAACCAATCTTCTGTTCTCAAGCACTCAAGTTGTTGCCAGATTCTAGCTATAGTGAACAGTGCTGCAATGAACATATAAGTGCAGAAGTAAGTTTTGCTGGTTTTTTTGTACCCTCAGGATATATTCCCAGAATGGTGTTTCTGGGTCATAAGGAGGCTCAATTTCTAGTTTTTTGTCCATATTGATTTTAAAAAAAAAAACCTGTACCTGTTAGTCATTCCCACTAACAATGAATCCTGCATCTGAGGCAGTACTGGTTATTCTTACTCTTTTTGATGTGTGCCAGTCTATGTATACAGATTCAGTGCATTCCCTATAGGGATACACATGAAATTTGTCAAAGAAACAGACAAAACACTCCTGAAATTCATATGGAATAATATCTCACACACAATAGCTAAAACAATCCTTGGGGAAAAAAAGATGAAAGTTATCACCTTTCCTAACTTCAAACTATATTATAAATTAGTACTAATTTGTGCCAGACACAGAAGTCAGATCAAAATGGAGTAAAGACTCAATATCAGAACTGAATCCATAAGGTACATAGAGGAAAACATAGTCAGAACCATCCATGGCATTGGCACTAAAGGCATTATTAAAGAAGAAACACCACTGATGAAGGAACTGGAAGCATGATAAACAAATGGGACTACATTAAACTAAGAAGCCTCTGCATTTCAAAAAAAAATGGTGACCATAATACAGAGACAGCCCAAATGGGAAAAATCATTTACCCATTACCCATCAGGTAAGGGGTTAATATCCAAGATATATATGGCACTGGAAGAACTTTACAAGAAATAACCTCTCGACTTATCGAGAAATGGGAAGAAGTAATGAACATCCTCAAAAAAGGAATACAAATGGTCAAAAGGCATATGAAGAAATGCTCTACATGGCTACTCATCCCGGAGATGTACATCAAAACAACAATGGAATATTATCTTATACCTGGAAGTTTTAAGTGGCTTTGTACTTCTTCTGAAACTATTCATGCAGCATGAAATTGGGCTGTTTTAGTGGTGGTGTCTACAGAGTTCCAAGGCTTCAGCAGGTTAGGGACTTGGTTCATCCCCTGCCTTGAGGGCACCCCAGAATTTTCAGCCTGGCAAACCAATATACCCATGAGTTTCATCGGATCATTGTCTCTTCCCAGATTAGTCATGTAGCTGTTAAGCTGGACCTTTTCATGTTGATGGCTTTGAGATATGGGTGTGGCTTCTGGGGCTTCTGTCAGTACAAGGTGATGAGGAGAGGCTATCTGCCTCCACTTTGAGAAGACTACAGAGTTTTCAGCATGAGAACCAGTGTACCTGGGAGTTTTACTGCATGAGATTGCACCTCTTCTAAGATTAAGCATGAAGCTGTGAAGTTGGGCTATTCGTATGGTGGCTGTGGAGTATGGGTATAGCTGTCAGGGCTTAGGCAGGGCAGGGATTCAATCTACCCACCTCCAGAAGGTGCATCAGAGTCTATAGCCTGAAAATTCACATATCCATGACTTTCAGCAGCTTGGCTTGCATCTCTTCTGAGATTAGTCCTGAAACCGTGAAGCTGGACTGTTTACATTGTAGTGACAGTGGGATGTGGGTGTTCTTTGAGATTTGAACGATGTTTATGGATACAGGTCACAAATGATAGATGGTCTATGTACTTTATATCCAATGATTTTCTTCATAACTAACAGTAATTTTCAAAATTACTGTAATTAGGTCAGCACTAGGCACTTTCTTTACCCAGGTCTAAATAAATTCTGATAAGATTTAAATTTAACTAGTATCTTTAAACTAGTATCTTTTAGACTAAGATGTATGAATGATGATTCATTGCCGCAATTACTATTATACACTATTTGTAAATATTTTAAGTTGTCATGAGATAGTTTTCCATTTTTGCCATGTTACTACCAGATGTATCTAAACATGTTTAAGCACTACTAAAATAAAAATATAAAAGAAAAACTTATTTGTCTTAAAAGAAAAACACACTCATCCAAATGATTTTTTGTTTTGGCTTGACCAAGCCAAGCTTGGTCATGCTCCGGGATTACTCCGGATCTATACTCAGGGACCACTCCTGGAAGTGCTCAGAGGACCATATGCAGTGCAGAGGTTGAACCCAGTTGTCTGTGTAAAGGCAAGCATCTTACTCACTTTACTATCTTTCTTATTCCTACCCCATTGATTTTTTTATATTTGCTTTCATTAACTGTGCTGTGTTTTTGTATACTCCCGAAAAAGTGTAAACAACTATAAAAATCTAACCTGAGGTCTTTTAGCAGCCTATGTTGGGTTATTAAATGTCAGATTCGGGATGCTAAAAAAGAATAAATGCTATAGATGGTCCGTTCACTGTTAATTAGATTGTTTGTAAATTGGAATTCTTTATATCATGAGTATTAATTCACTGGAGGCTTGAGTATAGAAGAGGAGCCAAAGGAAAGAAACTAGATTCACAATGGTGTGTTATTAATTATCATTTCTGCAGCCAGGTACTTGCCCAGATCATCAGAGTGAAACATTAGGGGGTTTTGGTTTGTACTTTGCCAAATGATCCACCCTGCTTCAGCTTTATCCTATGAGAGGAAATAAGCCTTTTAAAAGATAGGAGCAGCAATTCTGCCTATTTGATGGCGAAATGCTCAGAGGAGTTTCCTGGTTAGCTTAGAGACCTGCAGAGCACCAGGGAGAAAAACAACGGACTTAGGGTGGTAGAGTTAAAAACAGAGATGAAATAAAGGGCAAATGAGAAAATTCATCTGTCCTTAAAGTATAGCAAGATAGTTTATTGGCAACTATATAACTATAGTTTAAAGCCAAAGGAGAAGAATTTTACAAACTGCACGAACTGTTCTTAAGTATATTAAATATATTTTTGTACTCAGCTTGTAAACAACCCAAATATCATGGGAAATTGA
Organism: Sorex araneus; assembly: GCF_027595985.1. Lineage (NCBI taxonomy): Eukaryota > Metazoa > Chordata > Mammalia > Eulipotyphla > Soricidae > Sorex > Sorex araneus. The sequence continues at coordinate 140,640,577 of NC_073305.1, read as the reverse complement.
GAGAGAAATCTAAAAGTATGACTAACTTTATCTCGTGTACTCTAACAAAGTAATCTGGCTGTTGAATCAATATTAGTAATAAGTGTGATTCAGTTTCCACTTACAAGGAACTGAATATAATCAAATTGCAAAACCCACTATCTTTGTTAAATTTCTAAGCTACTTGATAAATGTCTCTAAAATGTAAAATCCAAGAAAAAATATTTTCCTGAATGTCCAAGATGATTATTGTGAGCAACTAATGCCAACCAAACAGGCTTAAAGTGGAAGAGGGGAGGAAGGCAAAATTAAATTTCTCAAATACATCATGCCAATTCCTCTTTCACACTACTATTAGCTACTATACCAGGTCAATGTTAATATTCATGAATAAGAATGGAAGAGTTTTTCTACACATCTGTTATCTTAGAAAATACACCTTTTTCATTTCATCATACCCTTCATCCCCCCAACATAATATGTTCATTGCTTAAGAAGTACTATCACTTGTAAAAAAAAAAAAGAAAGAAAGAAGTACTATCACTTGTATCACTTGCATCACTTGTCATCCTGTTGATCTTTGATTTGCTTGAGTGGGCACCAGTAACGTCTCTATTTGTCCCTGTCACATGCTACTGTAGTCCAATGATATCTGCTTGTCCCAGGAAGAGGAAGAGCCTCAAATCGTTCAATCAGGGTTTTGACAATGAAGTCTGACCATCTCGTTGGTGGGCGAAAACGTGGTCTTATGGCTTTTGGTGGAATCCAGTCAGTAACAGCTTTAGTCCAGCGGTTGTCTCTGAATTGCATTATGTGTCCGGCCCATCTGATTTTTGATGCCTTGGCAAACAAGACAGCATCCCTGATTCTTTTTTTTTTTTAATTTATTTATTTTTAATTAGAGAATCACCGTGAGGGTACAGTTACAGATTTATACACTTTTGTGCTTATACTTCCCTCATACAAAGTTTGGGAACCCATCCCTTCACCAGTGCCCATTCTCCACCACCCGTAAACCCAGTGTCCCTCCCACCCTCCCCAATCCCATCTCCCCCCCACCCCACCCTGCCACTGTGGCAAGGCATTCCCTTCTGTTTTCTCTCTCTAATTAGCTGTTGTGGTTTGCAATAAAGGTGTTGAGTGGCCGCTGTGCTCAGTCTCTAGCCCTCATTCAGCCCGCAACTCCCTTCCCCCACATGGCCTTCGACTACAATGTAGTTGGTGATCGCTTCTCTGAGTTGACCTTTCCCCGGAACGTGAGGCCAGCCTCGAAGCCATGGAGTCAACCTCCTGGTACTTATTTCTACAGTTCTTGGGTGTTAGTCTCCCACTCTGTTATTCTATATACCATAGATGAGTGCAATCTTTCTATGTCTGTCTCTCTCTTTCTGACTCATTTCACTCAGCATGAAACTTTTCATGCCCATCCACTTGACTACAAAATTCTTGACCTCCTTTTTTCTAACAGCTGCATAGTATTCCATTGTATAGATGTACCAAAGTTTCCTCAACCAGTCATCCGTTCTGGGGCATTCGGGTTTTTTCCAGATTCTGGCTATTGTAAACAGTGCTGCGATGAACATACATGTGCAGATGTTGTTTCGATTGTACTTTTTTGCCTCTCTGGGATATATTCCCAGCAGTGGTATTGCTGGGTCAAATGGGAATTCAATATCTAATTTTTTGAGAGTCGTCCAAATTGTTTTCCAGAAGGGCTGAACCAGTCGGCATTCCCACCAGCAGTGAAGAAGGGTCCCTTTCTCCCCACATCCTCTCCAACAGCGGTTGCTTTTGTTCTTTTGGATGTGTGCTAGTCTCTGTGGTGTGAGGTGGTATCTCAAAGTTGTTTTGATCTGCATCTCTCTGATGATTAGTGATGCAGAGCACTTTTTCATGTGCCTTTTGGCCATTCGTATTTCTTCCTTGGTAAAGTTTCTGTTCATTTCTTCGCCCCATTTTTTGATGGGGTTGGATGTTTTCTTCTTGTAGAGTTCAACCAGTGCTTTATATACCATTGATATCAACCCCTTATCTGATGGGTATTGTGTAAATATCCTTTCCCATTCTGTGGATAGTCTTTGGATTCTGGTCACTGTATCTCTTGCGGTGCAGAAGCTTTTTAGTTTAATGTAGTCCCATTTGTTGATCTCTGTTTTTACTAGATTGCTTAGTTCCGTGTCACCTTTGAAGATACCTTTATCTTCAATATCGTGGAGGGTTTCGCCGACCTTGTCTTCAATGTACCTTATGGTTTGTGGTCTAATGTTGAGGTCTTTAATCCATTTTGATCTGACTTTTGTGCATGGTGTCAGGTCAAGGTCTAAACCCATTTTTTTGCATGTGGTTGTCCAGTTGTGCCAGCACCATTTGTTAAAGAGGCTTTCCTTGCTCCACTTCACATCTTTTGCTCCCTTATCAAAGATTAGATGGTCATACATTTGGGGTTGTGTGTAGGGATATTCCACCCTGTTCCATTGGTCTACGGCTCTGCCTTTGTTCCAGTACCATGCTGTTTTAATTGTTACTGCTTTGTAGTAAAGTTTGAGGTTGGGGATGGTGATGCCTCCCATCATCTTTTTCCCAAGAATTGTTTTAGCTATCCTTGGACGTTTGTTATTCCGTATGAATTTTAGGATTGCTTGATCCATTTCTTTGAAGAATGTCATGGGTATACTTAAAGGGATCGCATTGCATCCCTGATTCTTGATCGTTGATGGGGGTTGGAACTCCGGATTCCTTCTCTCACTTGAGTGAAACGTGATACTCCTAGCATAGCTCTTTGGATTCCTCTTTGGGATACCTGAATAGCATTCTCATCCTGTTTGCATAAGCCCCAGGTCTCTGAGGTGTATGTTAGTGCAGGAAGAATGGTGGAGTTGAAAAATGTGCCTGGAGCCTGAGGTACTTCTTCCTCTTAACCACTTCTTCGACACTATTGAAGGCGTTCCACGCTGCTCTCTCCCTCCTGTGCAGTTCTGACTCCAAGTCGTTCCTCATGTTGAGTTCTCGACCCAGGTACACATAGCTGCTGCATTCGGAGATGTTCCTTCCATTGAGAGCAAATGGAACATCAGGGACTATAGAAATACTATATTTTAACAAAAAAAAATTAAAATAAGGAAAAAAATCTCTAGAGATAAAAGAAAATGATGCAAAATTAAACTAAAATTTTAATCTATTGATACATCTTTATCTTCTTTGGCACTGCTTATATATGAATAAAGTCTTTTACTATTGATTGCTTGAATGACTACAGAAGCCTGATTCCAGAGATAGACCATTTATATTCATTCAGACAGCTTTCAAAATATTTTATGGACATAGAAATGATTATTACTTTGCTGCTCAAAATCTATCTTTTTAATGTTATAAATTTTTTCACCTAGAAGTTCATCAAAAATATCAATGTCTTATAGTTGTATAAAATTTCTCTATTGTGTTTTGTGTGCTTACAAATCAAATGAGTATTTTTCTTTACATATATTGATATAACAAGGTAATGACAATTAAATATTAATAGAATTTAATTAACATTTGTATTGAATTTTATTTTGCTTTTTCCATGATTTTTTAATTTTTACTTCTGTAATTTAGTTACAAATTAATATATTTTAAAGTATTTGGCTTTTATGTCCACTAATATTTAGAAAAGTTTCTCTGAACGCTCAAGCCACTCCTGAAGGATATATTGGCTATTTTACAAATGATAGAAAGCTATAGAAAGCAATAGCTGTTGCTGAAGAGATAATATAGAGCGTAAGATTCTCGCCTTCATGGCCAACTCAGCTTAAGTCCCTGCTAGTGCATCTTGTTCCCCAATCACCACCAAAGGGAATCCCTCAACAAAAGTCAGGCATAAGCCTTGATAACTGCTAGGTGTTAGTCAAACTTTCCTTTCCCTAAAAAAGTACATTTAAGAAGCCATAACAAAGTCTTGTCTAGAATACTAGCATCATAATTAATAACTAGTTGCTTTTGCTTATACAGCTACACAAATCTTTTATTCTTGCAAATCCATGATATTATTACCATGATTTTTTTTCATTTAAGCTTGCAAGGACAAATACATTTATACATTTTATTGAAAATTCATAGACAAAAATTTTACCTGTTTAACTACCTGTACATTTTTATAACTACCAACCATACAAGGTAAGTGAAAAAATAGAATCTTCTTTTAGATAACTGAACCATTCTCACTGTCCTAGTATAAGGTTAACAACTATTCCCTAAATCATGTGAGTGTGATACATATGTAGATACTCTTTGTTGTTTCATAAGGAAAATATTCAAATGCTTTCTTTAATTATTACAGAATTTTTTTCCTTAAAATTATTTCAGAACATCAAGAAAAAATTATAACTTAAAAAATATAAACAACTTGGGCTCTCCGCAGCTGCATGAGTGTGACTCCAGATACCAGATAAATTTTTCGGCATGGGCAGCTCCTTGCAGAATGTCTCCAGACTGAGAACTAAGCCTCGGCCCCATGCCCGCCCAGGAGGGGAAAGGTACCTCTCTCTCTCTCTCTCTCTCTCTCTCTCTCTCTCTCTCTCTCTCTCTCTCTCTCTCTCTCTCTCTCTCTCTCTCTCTCTCTCTCTCTCCCCCTCTCTCTCTCTGTCTCTCTCTCTCTTCCTTGCCGGGGATGAAGGGCGTGGTGACCTCCATATTATGAGGACCACAGATGGGATTTACGACTGCAGCAATAGGACTCGAGGGTGCTCTTGGGAAGGTGGGTGGCACCGGCCCCTCCCGCCGCCAAGATGTGATCCTGGGGGGCCGCACGTGTGTGCCGCCTCTCCGCAGCTGCATGAGCATGACTCCGGACGCCAGCTAAATTTTTAGGCATGGGCAGCTCCTTACAGGATGTCTCCAGACTGAGAACTAAGCCGTGGCCCCATGCCCTCCCAGGAGGGGAAAGGTATTTCTCTCTCTCTCGCCTCTTCCTTGCCGGGGGTGAAGGGTGTGGTGACCGCCATATTATGATGACCACAGATGGGGTTTACAACCTTGCAATGATCCAATATCTGGAAGAAATCTCCCTGGATTTAGTTGCTAAAGTACAGAAATCCAAAACCTCATATCTCTTCACAACAGGTCTGACTAGTGGGGTACTCCTAACAATAATAGTGAGGTTTGTGTTGAAATATTGAATGTAACCATAGTAAATAGAAAGTAGAGTGAAATTCATCAGTTACATGGAGGAAGGGGTGCAGGGGGGAATGGGAGGAGTGCTTTTTTTTTTTTGTGGTGGGATATGGGCACTGGTGAAGGGATGGTTGTTTCAGCATTGTATAACTGAGAAGTCTGAAAGTATTGTAATTTTCCACATGGTGATTCAATAAAATAAAATTCTTTAAAAATATATAATATATATATATATATATATATATATATATATATATATATACTTGGGGCCAGAAAGATACAGTGGGTATGGCCTTGCCTTGCATACAAGCAATGCAGACTTGGTCCCTAACCATATGATCCCTAAGCCCACCAGAAGTGATTTCTGAGTTAAAAGCCAGTAATAATCCCTGAACACCAGCAGCTGTGGCCCCAAAACTAATAATAATAGTATACTCACCAAGCTCACCAGAAGTGATTTCTGAAAGCAGAGCCAAGAGTAATCCCTGAGCATCGTGAGGTGTGGTCCCAAACCCATATTAATAATTACAATTGATAATAAGTAATAATAAGAAATTATCACAGACAACATTGTAACTGATTTAAGCCTTACCCCTAGCCCTCCTCCCAAGCAAATTGTTCCATTTCTAGCTTTAGATTTTTGTCCTTAATAATAAATAGCTTGATAAGGAAAAAATACCTGTATATTTGCCCCTCATTTGTTATATTTGTCAAATTAATTTAAAAATTCAAGTTCCAAAATGTGGTATAATAAGAGATGAACCATGATTTACATTCTTAAATGAGAATTTTTTGATGAAAACAACTGTCAATGTAGGGGGAGCATCATACTTATATAACTTTATAAAGTTATATTTATTTGATAGTCAATCATCCAGGTATATAATAGGATTGTAACAAGGAAAGTGATTGTGATTTTTATATTTCTAACAAGTTTTTTTTTAAAACTGCAACTTTCTGTTCTCTAAGACCTCTTGCTTTGAATATAAAAAGTGAAAAAAATAGCAAGATCAGCAGAAACATATCTAAGGAATGTGTTTGGCCTTTGTTTTGCTTTTTCCCATCTAATATTTGTATGTTTTATTATTCTCCAGTGTCTGTGACATTTCAGAATGGAAACTGCACCACGTGAAACATGGCTTCATAGTGTGCCACTGAAAGTGCCTTCTCTGACAAATTTTTAGAAGCTCTATCAGTTCGGCTGTACAGTTCCTGTGTTATAAAATATTCCACGTTTAAAACAGAGAAGAGCAGGGCACAGATGACCAAAGGGGCTAACTACTTGCTTTGCAAGGAATAGGCCCTGGTTCAGTGATCTTGATCATGTTCTTCTGAGCATCCCCTTACTGACAAGCCAAGAGTAGCCTCCCAAGTACCACTGGGTATTCATGTCTAAAAAAACAGAGATAGAGGGTGGTATTAAATTTTATTTTATAAAATGATTATAGTAGAACACTGCATCAGTTTAAGGTGTATAACAAAATAATTTGATAGATGCACTTCTATATTGAAATATGATTATACAGAAATATTAGCCAATATCTTTATCATAGGATCTATCACTGTATGTATTGATAACAGTGAAATTTAGTCTCAGTAACTTTGAAATTTGTAAGTATTGTTAACTATAATGCTTGGTCAATAGTTGATACTCTAAAACAATACCTCCCTAATTCCTTAATTCCCCAGGTTTCTCTGCTTTTCCAAATTAATGTTTATCTATTTTTTAGATTCTACCCATAGTGACACACACTGTGTAATCTTTGACTACTTTATTTCACATGATCTTCAAAGTTCATCTATTTTTTTTGATGAACTTTTTAAATGGCATGATTCCCTTCTCACAGCTGAACAATATACATGCTATACACAGATCTTGTCTCAATTATGCATCCATTGACAAATTCAGACTTGGCTTATTTTCATTTCTTGGCTACTGTGAATAAATACTATGAGTGCGCAGATATACTTTCAACATACTTATTTTGATAGAAACTCAAGAGTGATATTGCTAAATCATGCAAAAACTCAACTGTTTTAATATTTGAAGAACTGAAGGAAAGCCATATTTTATGACATTCCTGCCAACAGTCTACAATGATTCCCTTTTAGAGGAGGGTGTGGCTGGGGTCAAGCTCTATGCTTAGCCTCACTTCTGGTAGTGTTCAGGAAACGAATCTAGTCGACTGGGTGCAAGTCAAGTGCCTTAACCCTTAGAACAGCTCTCCAAATATACAGATTTCTTTTTATGAAAGAAGTAAGTATTTTTCAGTACTTGAAAATTGGAAGTTGAGGTATTGAATAGTGAACATGGACACTAATTTAGGCTGAATAAAACCTATTAAATAGCTGACACTTCTCTTGCAGATATTTTTCTATTTGTGAGGTATTTAAAAAATATATGAGGGGCTAGAGCAATAGCACAAGAGGTAGGGCTTTTGCCTTGCATGTAGCCAGCCCGGGTTTAATTCCCAACATCTCACATGGTCCCCCATGCACAGCCAGGAGTTATTTCTGAGTGCAGAGCCAGAAGTTAACCCCTATGTATCACCAGGTGTGACTCAAAAAGAAAATAATTAATTAATTAAAAAATTCAGTTCCTCGGCCCCGCTCAGAGAGCCAGGCAAGCTACTGAGAGTATCTCACCTGCACAGTAGAGCCTGGCAAGCTACCCATGGCATATTCAATATGCCAAAAACAGCAACAACAAGTCTCACAATGGAGATGTTACTGGTGCCCGCTCTAGCAAATCCATGAGCAACGGGATGACAGTGATGACAGTGATAGTGACATATGAAAGGTTAATTTAATCGTTAATAATCAGCTATGTGTCCTGATTCTTATGACTTATGTGATTTTTAGTGTTTGTATAAATTCTAATATTCGTGTCTAGGCCAGGGAGATAGTGCAGCATACATTGTCCTGCACTTGACCACCCCAGGCATCCCTATATTGTCTTCTGAACAATTCCAGAAGTAATCCCTGACCAAAGAAACAGAAGTAAGCCCTCAACATCACTGGGTGTGGCTGAAGAAAACAAAATTTTGTTGCTCCCATATAAAATTTTTGTTATTGACAAAGACAATACTGTAAGCATCACTATGGCTAGAATCTAAAGAATAAACATTAATTTGAAGAAGCAAAGGAAAGTGTAATGGTAACCAAATATTTTGTTATTTTGTTTTATTTTATAAAATTTTGTTATGGTTCCCATATAAAAATTAGTTATATAGTTATTACTTTCATAGCTGTTTCATAGTTATTATTCTCAAAGTTTCAAATGCAGAATCATACTTGATGCTTACAACAGTATTACAGTTATCATATATATATGTGTGTGTATATATGTATATGTATATATATACTATAATCACAAATTTTCAGATTAACAAAACTACTTAAAGGAGAGAAGTTAATCTCACAGAAAATAAGGGGGAAAGGAAACATGTTATCTCAGATAGACTTTGAGATGGGATTATTCTGTCCCTAATTATCCAAGACAATGCCTCAAAATAGGTTTAGCAAAGGGCTTCTAAGAATATGCTATAATTAAACAATTAAAGAAATTGTTTTATTTTCTTGGTTATTATATACTGAAAGGATTTAAACTTCTTGAAAATCAAAAACTATAGTTAATTATCAAATGATTTTTTATGATTTTTAATTTTATTTGAATAGCAGCAAGATAACTTTAATTATCTTTATAACCAATTATTTTTATGAGAGACTTTCAGAAAATGTTAAAATTCTTTACTTTAAGGGGCTGGAGCGATAGCACAGCGGGTAGGGCATTTGCCTTGCACGCGGCCAACCCGGGTTCGAATCCCAGCATCCCATATGGTCCCCTGAGCACCGTCAGGGGTGATTCCTGAGTGCATGAGCCAGGAGTGACACCTGTGCATCGCCAGGTGTGACCCAAAAAGCAAAAAAAAGAAAAAAAATTCTTTACTTTAAAATACTCTCACCAAGTTTATGTTATTTTACATATGTTGTTCCAAAATATATTGCAAAAATTGGAATATTTCCTTTATGTATATTTTACATTTTTATCCAAGTTTAAACAAAAGCTATTTATTTCTTTTGACATAACATAAACCTTAATCTAAATTAATTCTCCCAGAAAAAAATGTATCTACTGAAAAATTATATTGTAGATCTTCTATTATAAAAGTGTTATTGGCATCTAAACACCCAAGGAAAAATTACTCAGAAGGACCTTTGAAATACTTTAAAAGATTTATTGCTTGTTGCATAGGATGTGCCCATGACATTTTTCCTTTCAGTGTATTAAATCAGTCTTCACTATGAAAGCAAACATTTGGTTTCTCTGTAAAATAGACAGATAATTTTCAAGGATGATTACCAAAAAATACTCTTCCTATTACCCGTTTTGAATTTGTATACAAAGTTTATAAGATTAATATTTAAAGGTTAACTATAAAAATGAAAAAAGAATTCAAGTTCAGAATCACAATATTATGGTGCCTTTGTATTTCTCATTTTAGACTGCCCTATAAGACCACTGGACAAACTATGTTAGAGAAAAATTATTAAAGAAACTTGTACTAAAATAATATCAAATAATGCCTTTAAATTTTGCTGTTAATATATTTAATAGAATACAAAAAGTTTTATACAGCACTAGGGAAAAAAGATAGAATTTTAACAGACTCTAATAGAAAGTGAAATTGTTCTAGAGACATAATTTAAATGGCTTTCTTTCACATTGGCTCTCATACAAGGTTGTTACAACATCATGCAATTACTGTATGACTAAGAAAGGCAGATAGCTGAATTTCTTAGAGCTGAAACTTGCTAGAGGAAAGGAAGATAGTCATTTAATAGAAATTGATGGTCTAAGAACTCTGTTCTTATAGACAGTACCTCATCAAATGCATGATGTACTTAGAAGTAGAACTGAAAGGATTTTTATTATTGAGAATCAAAGTAAGCAAAGCCATGTTCTTCTTAGATCAATATTTAAGGAACTTGAAAGAGAAGGTAAACTTCTACTGAGAGTAAGTTCTTAACACTGGTTTAGTTTAGAATTATTATTTTCTTTGAGGATCCGAAAGCTACTATTTTAGGAGTCCCTTATGATATTTGGCATAGTGAAATAATAATAATAATATGCCCTGTTTGGGGTTGTCATTCTCAAGTAGTCTCTAATTTTTTTTACATTTCCACTTGTATCTTCTCTAGAAATTTTAACTTGAATTTTAAGTTAAACTTAAAATTAGAATTTTAAGTTAAAGATTTTAACTTGAATCTTGCAAATTTTGGATTTATTTGTACATAATATATTATATTTAGTTAATATAATATATTGTCTGCTTGGCCTGATTGTTGGGGGGAAATTCCAGACAATAATAGTGAGTTCTCTATTGAAATATTGAATGTATTCAAAGTATAGAGAGAATAAAGTGAAGATCATTAGCTACTTCAGTGGGGAATGGGTGGGAGGGGGGGTATATTGGGGTTCTTGGTGGTGGAACATGTGCACTGGTGAAGGGATGGGGGTTTAATCATTATATGACTGAGACTTAAACCTGAAAGCTTTGGGTTTTTTTCCCGGTGATTCAATAAAATAAAAATTAAAATATATATATTGTCTGCTTATTAGTCATAATAATCAAATGTGACCAGCTCATAGATCCATTAAGAAAATACTTTCATTGTGTTGATTGTGGTCATTAGATGATATTCATCCTTTCTAAATTAAGATATTGACTATAATCTGTTACTCTTCAAATGATTGAGATTACCATTAAGTCAAATGTAAAGGAATCATCTGAAAATTAAGATTATATAATATTATTTCAATTTTTCTATGTGCTTATTTATTAACTGACTCAACTAGAAATAAAAATATTTGAGCTGTGGGAAAAAAAGCCACCCATTTCTTTTTTTTAAAAGGACACAATGAGGGGAAGGGCACTGGAGCAATATCACAGCAGGTAGAGTGTTTACCTTGCACACGGCCGACCCGGGTTTGATTCTTAGCATCTCATATGGTCCCCTGAGTACCGCCAGGAGTAATTCCTGAGTAATTCATAACTGGCTCTGAGTGCAGAGCCAGCAGTAACCCCTGAGCATTGTCAGGTATGACCCAAAAAAGCAAAAAAAAAAAAAAAAAAAAAAAAAAAAAAAAACAAGTACAGTATCCTGGCCATGGCGATAGTATATCAGATAGGGTGTCTGCCTTGCATGCTGACCTGGGTTCCATCCTCGGTATCCCATATGGTCCTCCAAGCCACCACCAGGAGTAATTCCTGAGCTCAGAGCCAGGAATAACCTCTGAACATTGCCGGGTGTGACCTCCAACCCCCTCCCCCAAATAGTATACCATCCCTTTCCTTTCGCTCAGAAGATTATAATTTGACTTAAGCATAAAGAATAAGAGGCATCCTTGCTCTATAAGTTCTTTAATTGAAGGTCATGCTAATTATTTTTTATGGCTACATGATTTATTTAAGAGTTTAAATTGAAATTTAAGAGTTTCTTTTTTTTGCTTTTTTTGTTGTTGTGATGCTGGCAATCAAACCCACATATCATGCTTGCAAGGTATGCATGTTATCACTGAGTTACATTTCTTGCATGGCTGCATGACTTTTTTTTAATTTACCACTGTATCTTGCTTTTTTTAAAAAAAAGCAAAGATGACCTAACTTGGAAGAAAACTTTAATTATTACAATGCAATTTCTGAAAGGGGGTAATTATTCATGATAGTGGTCAGGACAACTGGAGTGATAGAACAGTGGGTAGGGTGTTTGCCTTCTACGAGGCCAACCCGAGTTCAATTCCTCCATCCCCTCAGAGAGCCCGGCAAGCTACTGAGAGTATCTCGCCCACATGGCAGAGCCTGGCAAGCTGCCCATGGCGTATTCAATATGCGAAAAACAGTAACAAGTCTCACAATGGAGACGTTACTGGTGCCCACTTGAGCAAATTGATGAACAACAGAACGACAGTGCTACAGTGCTAAAATATTATATTTAGGATTACATTGTATTTTGGAATATTGTTAAGATATTTATGTTATTTATAATTATTGCATCCAATCAGGTAAAATCTGATGGGTAATACTCACTCTTTGGAAGTTTATCTTTATATTGTAATTTTGTGTAATCTCAAAAGACCCCTCAGAGCCAATATAATCCTGAGGAAAAAAGAATAAAGGTCTCTTACTTTTCAACTTCAAACTATGCTACAAAGCTTATAAAATCAGTCAGGTATTGGAACCAAAATAGACACAGATATCAATGCAATGGAATTAATATACATATTTTATATCAATGAAATCAAGTTTAAGATAAAATTTTACGTTTGCAATAATATAGTGAACAGAAAAAGGTCATTCTCCGAAGTCAGTTGACAGAAAAAGACAAATGCCAGATGACCAGATAAACTCCATCATACACAGGTTACAAAGAAAGAAGGCAAGGGCACAAACAAAACTAAAACAAACTTTTTGTACAATTGACTTCAGAAGTGAGGTTACAGATTGGGGCAGGTTGAGCATAAAGGTCAAAGTGGGTAACATACCCATGACCTGTAATGAAGTGATATTTGTACTCTGATAGGTAAATGTAGTTTGTTGACTTATTTTGAAAAAGTTCGAGTTTGTATCCTTAAATATATATAGTTCCATAAACTAATAATACCTTTAAAAAATATTTTAATTTAAAGGCTAAGGAAAAAACTTAAATGGTAGATCACATGTCAAACATGTGCCCTGACTTCATTTTCTGACAATATACGGTCTGGTTGAGCACCCCTCCTAGTGACACTAAAGACTCCAGGATGTATTGGGTGACCTATATAATTTTATTTTTATTTTCCCCATGAAACGTATAATGCCTTACTTTGCTGTAAGTGTTCTTAAAATAATACAAAGCTATGCTGATCGGTTTCCATTTAAATTCTTGCCCCAAAATCAAGAGACTCTTTCAGACTGCCAACGCAGTCTTTGACCTTTCCACTCATTTTCCTGACCTAGAAGTCAATCTCATACTATCTCCTTCTTCTTGAAGTCTCCAAAACATCCTACCTACCCCAAGTTGCTGTTATGTGTGATCTTACTTACTACTTCAAAAAGAAATGGGAACAATTAGAAGAAATATCCCACTGACTCCTACCACCTCCACAGCCAACACTTAATTGCCCAATGTTCTCTTTTCCTGCCTATAACTCTAGATGCCAAGCGTCTTTCCTTCTTGTGACTTGTTGAGACTGTCACCTCCTATGTAGTCAAGGACATGGTTTCCACGATTGGCCTTTTCCTCTACCATAGTATTTATGTTCTCTATATTATATTATTGCTATCTTTCTACAATACAATGAATTACTCCCCTTTAAACATCTTTATTCAATTGATTTCAGGCACACTACATTTTCACTGATCACATGTCAACTTTGTTTCTTTTTCTTTATCTTTTTTATTATTTACTCTTCTTTCTAAAAGTTTTTTAAAAGCTGAGTTGTCCTATTTTAAAAGCTGAATTGTCCTAATACTTGCAGTATTTTAAAGGGCACTTAAGTTTCCTTTTCAGATATATTCATGTCATTCCTTACACCAACTAATTCCATGATTTTGAATTTTACTTACAAACTAAGAATTCAAAAAATTATTATTTCATGCGATAGTTGTAATTCTAACTCCAGACATAGAAATAAATATACTTTACATCTCCATTTAGATGTACAAGGTACATTCCAAAGTTAGCATGTTAGGGTTTCCAGATTAAATACAACTGAAATACAAATTTAATAAATGTATTTCTATTTATCTGTATCTCCAAGATATCCTAAGCTAAACTCTTATTTTAATACTATATTTTTTTTTCCCAATTCAGAAGTCAATTTGTTTTTCTAATCATTTATGTTGGAAACTTGAAACTATGATTTTTAACTTAGTTTACATTTCCTATTCCACATTTAATTAAAATCTTGTCTGTATACCTTTAAAATGCATCCGTAATCATATTACATTCATTACCTCTTTTGTTTTCTGATACTATCTCTAAAACTAGATCACTATTATCTATCAAAATCACTGCAATGAATTTCTAATCAGGTCTCAATGTTTTCATGCCCTGTTGCATTCTGATCTTTATTTTGACTGATCCCTTAAACTGTTCAGCAAGAGAACACTTAAAAGAAGAGTATTTTAAAATATTTTTATTTTATAAAGTAGTTCACAATATTTGAATACATTTAATATTCAAAAGAAGGTTTTTACAATGAGCTATGAGTCTTCATTTTCTCATCTGGTTTCATTTTCTGCAAATTTTATGTACCTTGATCTTAAGTCTCCTATTCCTGAAAATATCAGGTCAACACACTTCAATTCTTTGTCCTACTTCTTATGCTACCATGGAATAATTTTTTTCATCTGTTAAAGAACAAACTTCCTGCAATGATTAAGTCTTTACTTTAGTAAATTATTCTATTTGAAAACAACTAGATTACTCTACTCAAAATACTAGTTGATCCCATTCTCTCTCTACTCTTGTATTCTGTTCTTGTGACACTTATCCTTGACCTTCTTTTGTGACTAGTTTCTATTTAAAAGCAAGATTCACAAAAACAAGAATATTTTGTCTACTGTTGGACTCATTGTCTATTTTTTTTTTTTTTTTGCTTTTTAGGTCACACCTGGCGATGCACAGGGGTTACTCCTGGCTCATGCACTAAGGAATTACTCCTGGCGGTGCTCGGGGGACCATGGGGGATGCTGGGAATCGAACCCAGGTCGGCCAGGTGCAAGGCAAATGCCATATCAGCTGTGCTATCACTCCAGCCACTCGTTGTCTATTTTATTGCTTAAAAGTTTTATATGTGATGGAGATAATTAAATTTTTATGGGATAAGTAAAAATTAGTGAACAAATAGGGACAAGAAAACTACATACCTAGAGCAATATTCATGGAGTCTCTTGGAAATGCTATTTTCTATATTGTTTCCTGAAATTCACAAAGTAAGAAAAATTATATAGGTTCAAACACTCCTCCCATTATTTTGATGATACAAAAGAAGGGAGAATTTTGAATCTACATCATTTTCCTTTCACAATATCAACTTTTAGATATCTACATATATGTATCCCATATGTGCAGCTCAGATAAAATTTACATACAACTTAAATTGTACAGTACCATTATTAGAATTTCAGTTGATAAAATATGCTGATTCTTTTATTCTTAACTCATTAGACTATCTGTTCAACAGATGACTACTGGCATTGTTAGAAGGCAATAATACATCTAAACCATGTTTGCTTAGCCTAGCAAAATAATAAATTGTGCTGTGTTTATCCTTTTGTTTCTAAGGCCAACTGTTGGCTTTATTTAATACCCTCTTAACATGCTAATAGCTCCTAATGGTCACATCAGCCATCAGTTAAACAAACCATTAGGTTGAGAAAAGAAATTTCAATAAAAGCAATTCACTAATTTGTTGATTGTTAATGGACATTAGCCCATTCAGGACCTTAGCCGAGACATATAGTTTAACTCAGAATCTATTATAGCAATTCCTTTATACACAGAAAAGAGGCTAATTCAGCATTCTAAGTACTTCTATTTCCAGAAGACATGCTACCTAGATTTTATATGCAAATTAGATATTTTCAATTTGTGATTTACACATAAAGAAAAGAACCTGCCAAAAATAAATTGACTTTCAAATTATATACAATTTTCATAAAATTTATGATTAAAGATAAATTTACCAGGGTCTTCTTAATTTCTGTCTCAATTACCAAAGCACAGTTACTGCTATTTCAGTTAGAGAGCTGCTCATTTCTGTGTTAGATTCAAAGTATTCTTTATACGATCAAAACACATTATGATGTCAGAGGAATATGAAAAGGATTCACTTTATGCTTGCCTTCACTAAAGAGAGTTTTAGATTATTTGCATTTTCAACTAATTTGCTTAATTTTTAAATAGGAATAGAGTTGATGACAATTTTAAACAATATGTTTTTTTCCAAAAATCCCTGATGCTTGTTAACAAGTTAAAAAACAAAAGAACGTCCTCAACTTTAAAGGCTAATTAAGACACTTCTAAGTTTTTTAAGTAGTGAATTAATTTTCTTTCAATAAACTTCAGGATTTGGGGTATAAACCTATTATAAAACACCTTTACTACAATAAAAATTAAATATATTGACAGATACCAAAACACACAGATGATTGGGTAAAATATGTAATTGTTCTCATTTTTGCATATGTGCTATTCACAGTGCCTACCCATTAATAGCGCATTTTGTGTTTCATTATCATTTAAGATGTAATATAAATGTAATAAATGTATCCTTAAGTTGAATAAATATTTCACTATATTCTACTTTTACCTCATCTTCAAAAGTAATTTTTCTTTATTTATTTTGTTATGGAATCACACCCAGCTGTGGTCAGTGGTTACTCCTGGCTCTGTACTCAGGAATAATTTCTGATGGGCTCAGGGAACCATATGAGATGCCAGGAATCAGACCAGCATTAGGTGCATGAAAGGCAAGCAACCTACCTATTGTACTATCTCTCAGGCCCTGCAAAAGTAAGCTTTTAATGATAGGTGAGTTGCACCTAAAAACCTGGTACTTAGAAGTTATAATTACAACAATTAAAAAATTTATAATCCAAATGCATCAGCTTTAAAATTTAATAAATATCCCATATACAGATATAAAGTGGTCACATAAAAATTTAATAGGATCAGGGCCGGAACAATAGCACAGCGGGTAGGGCATTTGCCTTGTATGCAGCCTACCCGGGTTCGATCCCCAGCAACCCATATGGTCCCCTAAGCACCGCCAGGAGTAATTCCTGAGTGCAAATCCAGGAGCAACCCCTGAGCATTTCTGGGTGTGACCCAAAAAGCAATAAAAAGAAAAAAATTTAATAGGATCTCCAAAATGATATTCCCACAAACCATTTACTTACTTCACACTATAAGATTCAATGTCCTGGTCATACAATAACCTAAATATCATTATTATATTCTACAATAACTTATGTATATGCATTCTTAACTGAAATACATTATATATATATATATATATATATATATTTTGCGTTTTGGGTCACACCCAGCAATGCTCAGGGGTTACTCCTGGCTTTGCACTCAGGAATTACTCCTGGCGATGCTTGGGGGACCATATGGGATGCCGGGGATCAAACCCGGGTCGGCCGCGTGCAAGGCAAACGCCCTACCCGCTGTGCTATTGCTCCGGCCCCATTAACTGAAATACATTATAGTACAAAACACTTGAATGAATTTTACAAAATCTCCTAATCTGTTATGCAAATCAGATGAAGTGCCTATATATAAATTTACTCTTCTTAATTCTCTAAAACTATCAATGTGAGTATGTAAAATTGAGTAGCAGCTCCTAGAACTAGATATTAGCTTATAAAACATTTCCTGATACTTTTAAGGTTAATTTTTCTATTATAATCAATGTACTATATCTCAGATATACATTGGTATTATTTTATGTGACATACTAAAACTAATCCTAAGGAAATTAAGAACAAAATTCAAAGGGAAAAAATAATCAAAACAACCAAACTCTGCTAGGCAGGAAGAACTGTCTTTAGCTGGTCTTTCCCCAAAAGCAACATGGTAAGAATAAGTAAAATCCTCACTCAGAAACCTTTGTCTAAGTTTGCAGGTAGCACCAACTGTGTTTCAAGTAACCAGTTTAGGAGGGAAATTTTTTCTATCATTCTGGCTCACTCACTGGCCTGTAGCCCACCTTCCTGGAAAATGTGTTTCCCTATTCTCTTTTTCTATTAGAACTACATATTAGGCCAGTGAAGACAGTACAGATGGCTACTTTTTGTTGCTGTTGTTTGTTTTGGGGCCACACCGGACAGTGCTCAGGGTTTACTTTGGCTGTGCACTCAGACATCACTCCTGGAGGTGATCAGGGTACCATATAGATCACCAGAGATCAAACCCCAAACCCGAAGTCCACCATGTGCAAGGCAAAACTCTGCCCATCATGTTATCATGCTGGTTCCTAAATGGCTAGTCTGAAGACATAATTCACCATCTTTCAATATGCTGGCTTGTTTTCAATAAGGTTCTTGCTTGACTGCTTACCATATGTGACAGTTGATTGATCTTCAATCAGCAGTGAAACCAGACTTTCATGATTACCATGCTTTTAGCATATATTGATTTTTTTACACTATACATGTAATTTTATTTATTTATTACTATTATTTTAGCTTTTGGGGTCAAACCTGGTGATGCTCAGGGGTTATTCCTGGCTCTGTACTCAGTAATTACTTCTGGTGGTACTCAGGAGACCTATAAGGGATGTCATGGATCAAACCTGGGTTGGTCGCATGAAAAGAAAATGCCCTACCTGCTCTATTTTTACTCTGGCTCTCTTTCTTCTCTCTCTCTCTCTCTCTCTCTCTCTCTCTCTCTCTCTCTCTCTCTCTCTCTCTCTCTCTGTGTCTCTCTCTTTCTCTCCATATATATAAATATAGGTATAAAATAAAAAGTTCAACATACTTTATTAACAAAAATCAACATTTCACAATTTTGAGATGTCAAAAAAACATTTAAAATAACCTTAAATAATCTTTCTTTTTATTTTATTAGTTCAATTATGTAATCATATAGTCAAAATTCATTAATCACATAATAAAATTTTAATTTAGAATGCTTATTAGAAAACAGGCCTTAAGAGGCTTCTTTAAGAACTAAATATGACATTATGATGGTGCATTAAGACTCACTCAGTTTTAGATACCTTTTGGAATATACAGATATAGCAAAAGTTATGAATAGTTTGTATGAAAAAGTATCTTTTTTCCATGCTTGTGAGGGAAATAAATTATTTTTCAATAATTAATGAAAGAGGAGCTCCCTTCATTTATTCATCTAATGCTGTCTCTCACTCTATTTTAGGAACTTATCCATGTGTGACTTGTAATTCTGCTCACAAGTAAACCAGGGAACATAGAGGCCATTTTTCATTCTATCATTGATATTGAAATGATAAGTTGGTGACTGTAATTGTTTCTCCTCTATAGCTTATTAAAAAGTCACCATGTTTATCTCTATGTCATAGTGTAATTCAGCTGATTGATTTAAAATTATTATTGGATTCTATGCTTTAAATTGTCTCTCTCTCCATAAGCAAATACTTTTAGCTAGGGATATCTTACTTGGTCAATATGGTGAGATTAATTTCATTCATACATTTTTTTCCTTTGGCAAGAGAGTCATGCTTGGCAGAGCTCGAGCATAATTGCAGCTCTGTGCTCAGAGATCATTGCTGGCAGTGCTCAGGGGTCCATATGCGGCATCATGAATTCAAAACCAGGGTCATCTGTATGTAAGGTAATCTCCTTAACCACTGTAGTCTCTCCACCCCTTATTTCAGATGATGGAGTTTAGAGAAAATTACATCAGACACTATTGTAAATAGTAAACACCACCATTTTTTTTAATGGCAACTACCTGAGAGAAAAATGTATTGGTTCAGTCATTGTAACCTACCTAGCCCTAAATTCTTATCAGTTGACTTTGTGTTTGTTGCAATTATAGTCATAAAATCTTTGTCTCAGACTATGGAGATGTTCATATTTCAATATTTCTTTTAAAGAAAGCATTGAAACCTTTTCAAAAACATTTATCCTTTCTCAAATTGTTCCCATTGTTTTTAGTTATGCGTGATGGAGCTCACTTATATGATGGTCTCTGGGCAGTTTGAAACTGGTCAATGCTTCCACATCTGCCACTAACTACTATAGGTAGTTTTCTTTCTACACATACCTTGTGATCAAGTTTTCTGATTTAATCTCACCATAATGCTCATTAGCTTTAAATTTCACTACATTTTATTTTATTCATTTACTCACTGAAATATAACTGTGGGCTGGGGAGAGAGTACAGTAAGTATGTTGCTTGTTTGCACACTGCCAATTTGGGTTTAATCCCTGAAACATCATGTGATCCCTTGATTCCTGCCAGGAGTGATCCCTGAGCACAAAGCTAGCCAGAAGGAAATTCTGAGCATATCAGGTGTGGTCCCAAAACAAAAGAAGCAAAAATAAACAAACAAGAAAGAAATGTAATTGAGCATTTTATTATATGCCAGCATATTAAGGGCATAGGAAATCAGCAAGATATCAACTGGAGGAATCATTAAAAAAATAGAATATAATTTTGAATTATCACTGTATCACTGTATCACTGTCATCCCATTATTCATCCATTTACTTGAGCGGGCACCAGTAACGCCTCTATTCCTCCCAGACCTGAGATTTTAGCAGCGTCTCCTTACTTGTCTTTCCCAATGATTGGAGTCTCTTTCAGGGTCAGGGGAATGAGACCTATAGTTACTGTTTTTGGCATATTGAATATGCCATGGGTAGCTTGCCCGGCTCTCCGAGAGGTGTGTGTGTGTGTGTGTGTGTGTGTGTGTGTGTGTATTACTCTCTATGATTTGTTGTCTACTGTCTACACTCCATCAAATATGGTATGGTAATTATGGAAAATGGGTAGGAAGTGTCTTATAATATGTCCAGAAAGCAGCCTGGAGTGTGGTGGTGGTTGCGTAGTGCCAGGGCTGGGTCCCTTGGGACGGAAAGGGTTCTCATTCACCCCTTTCTGGGGCTCCCCAAGTGAAAACAGCCTGGTTCGGAGTCCGGTGACATGGCCATGGGGGCCTCATTTTATACTCCTCTCTGGGAGGAGCAGTCATTGAGATCTGGAGCGTGGTCAATGAGGAGGCAGGTGTGGCAGGGTGTGGCTTGTGGGTGTAATCCCTGGGTCACTGGAGATTGGGGGATAGCAGGCAGAGGATCTTCTTTGTCCCATTGAGTCCAGAGTCCAAGGTCACTAAGTTCCCCATTATCTTTATTACATGAAGTTTCGTGGGACTTCATGTGTGAGGCTCGTTCAGAACGTCAGGAAAGCACCCTGGAATGTGGTATCACTTGGGTAGTGGAGGTCAGCTTCTGGGGTTGGGTCCCTTGGAGTGGGGAGATATAATTTTGAATTTTATCTGATATAATACAGAGAATTAGATCCAACTTTTTTGCGCTCTCTTAGTTTTCATGCTGTAAATTTCTTCACTCATGGTTTTAATATCTATCTTATAAGTTATAAAGTTTCACACAGAATATTTCCTAATTTGGTTTGATAACTCTAGTAAACCTATTAAAATCTTGAAAGGTGATTCTCCTAGAACTGTGTAATGATTGATGGGAAGAAAATGGTGTTATAATATTAGTTCTTCCTTTGCATGTGTAAGAAACAGCTAGAAACACTGAAATTAAATCAGTCTTTTTATTTTTAGACTTGATTATAAAGTTGAGGTTTTCTCTAACAATAAAAATTTTTAAATGTTCACATTGTGCAAACACAATAAATAGTCAATTTACTTTAAAATAGTCAAACCTAGTGAGGTTGAAAGTTAATCCTGTTATTTGGCTTTAGGAAGCCCAAGATGGAAATTTATGAATGTAATTCATGTTGTTATGATTTTTTAACCAAACCCCTTTCTTTGCTTACATGTTAGATTTATTATCTAGCAACATACGATTAGAATTCTAGGGGATTTTTGGGGGGTTACACTTCAGTTACACTTAAGGGATAATATGCAATTCGAGGGATTGCACCTGTATTAGCTGCATATGAGGCAAGCTCAATACCTGCTGTACCCAAGTTCAATACTTAGACCTTTGAGAATAAAATTTTTATATGGAAAGTCTCAATGGCCGGTGAGTAATGGCTATCTGTTAGGCTACGTGTTAGGTAGAATGTACACTTCCAATTAATTTCAATCTCACCGTCCTTTGTCATCATGTACACAA
Organism: Sorex araneus; assembly: GCF_027595985.1. Lineage (NCBI taxonomy): Eukaryota > Metazoa > Chordata > Mammalia > Eulipotyphla > Soricidae > Sorex > Sorex araneus. The sequence continues at coordinate 140,618,603 of NC_073305.1, read as the reverse complement.
GTTAGCTTATTTAAATGATGTTTATTATTTGTTAATCCTACAGTCATTTCAATGTGTGTGTCATAACATACAGTGACAAGTAAGGAAGAAGTCAATGCGTATTGGAATACCAAGTAATTAGTTGAGATAAATAATGGGAGGTTCTCTCAAGTAGCAGGTTGTCTGAAAGTTATTTTGTTCCTACCTAATCCAAAGAATGGCCTTCATATTTCATATTTTCTTGGTTATATGAATGGAGACAATTCTTAGCAATATACATTTACTCAAAGGAAGCATTTATTACAATAGCACTGCACTGAAGCACTGTCATCCTGTTGTTCATCAATTTGCTCGAGTGGGCACAACAGTGGAGGAAAATAATTAAAAACCTAAAATAGTGATGAGACTTATGAGATGTGATTTTGAGCATTAATAGCATTCAATTATTCTCAGAATAAGTTATGTTGCATAGCTTGTTAGTTCATATGTGAATGGACAGGGTAAAATGAGTTTTTATGGATTTTCACATATTAGTTGCATGAGATAACATGCAACTAGTAAGGTGTGTAAAAGACATTAATACAAAGATTGTACTTAGTAAAAGGTAGAACAACGGCAACCACAGTGCCTTTTGAGAGTAGACACTCAATAAATATATCATAAATAAATTCATAGATGGATAGATGTAAAAAACTAGGCACGCCGAAGGGCGTGTGCACTCGTGGGCTCTCGAGTGGCTGTCTCACCAACTCTGTTCGATGCTCTGGAACCGCTGTGTATGGGCCGGATCGGGACGACTGTTGACCAAGGACAGGCAAAGGAAGAACGAGGACCAAGCTGGTTGCTGATTAGTTACCGTTTATTCAATCTTCCATCTTTCTCATCTCCCACACTCCTAGCTCCATCCTTTCTCTGGATCTACTGCAGCCTCTCCTCAACTAGTCCCTCCCCCTACTTGTCTCTCCCACCTTGCCCTCTAGGCTACACACAGCCAGGTAGCAAAATTAACATAAGAAAGCCCTTCCAGAGGGCCCTAAGGTTCAAAGGGAACACAACCTAGGGGCATTCCAAAGCCCTTCCTGACTCTTAAAGGTGTTTTTCTCTTTCCCTTAGTCCAAACTCATTAACATCTTAATACTAGCTATTTTTATGTGGACATAGCAAGAGATGCATTAAGGCTTGCAAGTCTGCTCTCCTGGCAACATCTTGCCACAGACTCAGACTACAGAACTCAGGCCAAATTAATCATTCCTAACCCTAGCAGGGTCCAAATCTAGGTATCACTGTTTGGATCATGATAGCATTTTTCCATGACCAAGCTCTTAACTTATAGTTAAGCATTAGGCACCTTGGCCAGGCCCATCTCGATGCCAGGGCAGCACACAACTCACTGCTTGCCCTGGGTCCGGCTCATCCCTCCTCAGGACCCTGCTTTTGGGGGTGCTAAGAAGTAAGGGCAGCTGAGGCTTAAGTGGAGAGAACAGATGTCCAGGAGGAAAATATCATGTAGAGTCAAATGACTCCCAGGTTACAAAAGCATGGCATTTGCTAAGTCTTCCTTTGCCCATACAAAAGGACATGGCTCTGAACAAACTATGCAAAGAACTCAAAGAGAAGAGAAAAACAATATATACAAGTCAACAGAACATTAAGAAAGACGCTACAAATAAACACAGAGGAATTGGAGCACTGTGGTGGGAGTAACCCAATAAACCTAAACTATCAGAGGCTATGTTATCCTACAGAAAGAAAAGTTAATGAATCAGAAATGCAAATAAATATATTAGCATTTTTTCAAAGTCTGCATTTATCCTGAATATTCTACTTTAAATGTCCATGACAATCACATTGAAGTATGAATATAATTTAAATCTTTTTTAATATAATGGAGTTCAGAAGACATTACCCTCCATTTTGGCACCACTTGGAATATGAAACTCAAGGGGCTTGAAAAATGGCATAACCAGGAAGTTCACTTTGATTTCTTCCTTTCCACTTGTTTTCCTAAAATCAAGAAGTAAATGTCCCATCTAAAATGTGTTCAAAAAGGACAAAATCTTATTTCTAGTTAGGAAATTTAGAAACATAAAGGCTATCAGTATAAACTCCATTCTTTATTCACAGTTTTACTATCATTAATCCAAATCTTTTTGTTTTGTTGATTATTCACAAATACACAGTTCTTTGTGGCCCAAAGTCAAAAAATAGATAAAAAAAATAACAAAAAGACTATTCTAGCTTGGTGACTTTTTTCAACATTCATATTTATGTGTATGTAGTTAGATGTTACGTGCAATTAAATTCTTTATTCTTCTTTTGTCAATCTGTCTTTCACTACAAAGTGCTTCAGCCAAAAACCTAGATGATAGGGAGAAAATTATGTTCCTTCCACAAAAATGAAAGGTTGTGCCTCATTTAGCTTCTGTACAGTTTGCTTCATGTTAATAGTTCAAATCTGGAGTCAGTGATAGTACAGCAAGCAAGGCTTGCACACATCCAGCCCGAGTTTGATCGTATAGTCTTCTGAGCTCTGCCAGGAGTGATCCCACAGAGTCAGAAGTAAGTGCTGAACCCCACCAGGTGTGGCCCCAAAACAACAACAACAAAAGTTTAATCCTTCTTTGTTTTCTTTAAAAAGTCCTGAACTAAAAGAGTTATTTGAAAGAGTGCATACAAACAAAAACCTGCCTTTGATGTTAGCAAAGAACTGGCAGTAAATAGCATGCCTTATTATAGGGAACCTAATCTAGATCCATTTCTACCTGTAACTAAAAACTCCAAGTACATTATAATCAACCACCTTGTGGTATTAAGAGAGGAAAATAAAATTAAGCAGGCATTTTTGTTGGTGACTGAACGCCAGAATTTAAAGAAATTGTTGCTATTCTTTGTCTTTCTCAATTGTTCTCATCAAAAGATGCTAGAATCTGCTAAGACATCAACCTTCATTCGATTCCTTGACTAGAATGAGAAAAGTGAAAACTGCACCTCTATTCTGAGCAGATAACTCCTCCTTAGAGACTTCTGAGAAATCCCTGCCCCCACTCAACCATGCTTCTTCAGTACAATAGTTTAACTTGCCTTTCCAGAAGTATCAAATTTATCCTGCTTTGGGGCCAGTCTCTCAAATGAGATTAGTGGCCTGCAAGTGAGACTCTGAAAGTTCTATGCAGAATATGTTGTCATTTGGGATTGGGTTTGACTGTCCAAAACACAGAATGTCCTTCATTCTGATCCTTAATATTGATACTTGAGCTAAAATCTCTGATCCTGTGATCCAGCTATTAGATACTGAAAAAGAGGAAAAACAGACATCATCTGGAATCAAACACAAAGCAAAATGAATACCAAAAAAAAACAACAAAAAAACAGACATTGGGAGTGGTGTGAGTAGCTAAGACCACTGACTGCTGGGTTTAAGCCACAAACAGAACAAGCGTGGTATTTGAATTTTTTAGAGAAAAAGAAGCTAAAATTGAACTTCATGAATCAGATCTTGTTTCTTGAAACTAGAAGCTGAAATAGAATATTCTGCACATGAATGAAAGCATAAGCTGCAGCTCCAGCCACTGTAGAAGCTGTGACTAATATATAAGTACAACCTAGGGTGGCAGGAGGATGAGACAAGGGTACATGAGAAAGCAACTCATCCTGCTGACTTAGTCACTAGTTGAGAGCAATAACCTTCAAGCAACAAGGTTCAATAGCCCTGGAATACCAAGTCAGAGTTAGCTGCATATTTATCTCCTAATAGAATCTCCATCCCAATTGATCTAATCTCATGCACCTGAAAACTTTCCATCTCTCAAGAATCTGTTCCAAAGCTTTTGCCTCCCCAAAATACTCTTAAAATTATTCCTTTGTAAAATTGCAATGTCTTTCAACCATTTTTGTTTTGCTTTGTTTTGTTTGGGGGCCACACCTAGCTTACTTCTGGCTCTGCACTGGGGGATCAATCCTAGATGGGTTCTGAGAACCATATGGTGGGTTGGGGATCTAACCCACGATGGCCGCAAGCAAGGCAAGTGCCTTACCTATTGTACTATCAATCCAGCCTTTCCCAGCATTATCTAATATGGGTATATGCAAATGTGAACTTCTAAGTGTATGCTAACTAGGTAACTCAGGAAAGAATATATGAAGACATCAGAATGAATCCTACTATACCCGTTTACAGCTGATTATTACTTATTGTAATCTACCCTCTCTGAAACTGTCTGAATAAGTGATAACCACAATGTGAGCAAAGCCATTAGTTATAGTGACTAGTAGTCAACAAGTTTTTATATCACTGTCACTGTCATCCCGGTGCTCATCAATTTTGCTCGAGTAATATCTCCATTGTGAGACTTGTCGTTACTGTTTTTGGCATATAGAATATACCACGGGTAGCTTGCTAGGTTCTGCTGTGCGAGCAAGATACTCTCGGTAGCTTGCCGGGCTCTCTGAGAGGGGTGGAGGAATCGAACCCGGGTCGTCCGCATGCAAGGCAAATGCCCTAGCCGCTGTGCTATTGCTCCTGCCCATTTGTTATATAATAATATGAAATATGATGGGTAGATTTTATTTCTCAATTAGCTGTTGATAGACTCAGGCACACTTAGTTTTGAATTCAGAACCTATGCCTTATTGCCCATATAAATTGAGTTGCCATAATTTTCAAAAGCAAATTGGTTACATGTCTACAGGATGCTAATGCTAAAAAAAAGTTACCTTCCCTGAAAGAACCAACTATTTCATTAATAAAAGTTAATTTTATGAATCTATTTAGTTTGTATATAACTAGTCACAAATATATATGAATTTAAGATACATTTGTCACTTCACATTCATTAAAAAGACCAATGGAGGAAAATAGAAAGTCCCAAGATAAATTCTCAGATTTATGGACAGTTATTCTATGACAAAAGACTAAGTGCATGATATGGAACAAGGAAACTTTCCAAAAATAGTGTTGTGAAACTGGATAGTAATTTTAAAAAATGAAATGAGAACCATATCTCACTCCATTCTCTAAAGCTAATTTAAAATGGATTAAAGACATCATGATTAGGTCAAAATCCTTAAATATGTTGAGGAAAGAAAAGGCATAATTCTCCAGGAAATGAGCTTGGAGGAGTCTTTAACAATTTGACTTCAAAGGCAATGAAAATAAAAATTAAAAAATGAGAGTACATCAAAATTTAAAGTATTGTCATGGCAGAAAAAATGCAAGCTACGATGAAGAAGAAACTGAGAAGTTCTACTTGGAGCTGGAGAAGTTCTATAAAGAAGACCACACCTTCTACAAAGTCATGGTTGGTGATTTTAATGTCAAAATAGGACTGAAAAGATTGCCTGAAGAACTCCACATGGATACCCACAGCCTAGAATGGAAAGAATAGGGTGAGAGACTGTCTGAGTTCATCATGTTGAGCAAGACCATCCATGGTAACTTGCAGTTCCAGAAGGCCTAATCTAAACGTTTGACTTGGGAGTTGTCCGGTGGACAGTTCCACAATAAAATTGACCACATCATATTTAATCAAAGATTTTGCCTGACCAATGTCACTGTTGTCTCAAAATTACAGTTTAGGAAGAGAACTCCCAGAATGAACACCAACTGGGAGCTTTTTCGAACTATTGCAGCAATGTGGGAAGATACCATTGTTGACAACATCGATGAGGAACATGATTGACAGGTTCAGCACATACAGGGTTGTGTGAGGAACACCAAGAGTAAGAAAACCACAAAAAGATGCCTGTCTTCGGAAACTCTAGAGCTCATTTGCCAATGTGGTTTGGCGTGAGCCTCAGGCAATCACAAACTAATGTCTGAGCTTGCAAATCTGTGCAGAGAAGTGATAAAGGAAGACCTCCAAGAGAGAAGAGCAGCAGTGTTTACCAATTTGGCAGAAGCCAGGAAAAGTATTCATAATGCCCATCTGTCCTTCTCCAACTATAAGACCAAGATTACTGCCCTCTGATGTCCTGTTGGATCTGTCACATCTTCCAGAAGGGCAATGGAAAAGGTTATCCATGACTTCTACTCGGATCTCTTCAAAAACCACATCCGAAAAGGATTCAGCATAATCGACCATATCCACACTCTGACCATGATCAAGGTCATTGAGGTTTTGCAACAGTTCAAGATATCACTCTCTCTAACCTTCATGGATTTAAAGAGGCCTTTGATTCTGTTGAGACTGAAGTGGTCATCGAAGCCCTAGCCAGACAGGGCGTTCAAACTCAGTACATCAGGATCCTCTGTGAGCTGTACTACAGATTCACCACCAGGATCTCACCATTCTACAAAGAAGTGATCATCGACATAAAGAGAAGGGTTCAGCAGGGTGATACCACTTCACCAAAACTCTTCAGTGTCACCCTCGAGAACATCATGCGACAGTTGGAATGGGAAAGAATGGGAGTGAAGATAGACGGTCGGCAACTACACCACCTCCACTTCATTGATGACATCGTTGTCATAACACCAAACATTAGCCAAGTAGCACAAATGCTGGCTGACTTTGACTGACTGCGAGTGTGGAAAGGTTGGACTACAGCTGAATCTCATGAAGACAATGTTCATGAGAAATGAACTAACTCCTGACATTCCATTTGCTCTCAATGGAACGAACATCTCCAAATGCAACAGTTATGTGTACCTAGGTTGAGATCTCAACATGACCTATAACCTGGCACCTGAGCTGCTCAGGAGGAAGAGAGCATTGTGGAATGCCTTCAAGAGCATTGAAGTAGTGCTTAAGAGGACGAAGAACCTCTGGCTCTGGGCACATCTTTTTGACTCCACTGTTCTTCCTGCATTAACATATGCCTCAGAGACCTGGCCCTACAAAAACAGGATAAGAATGCTATTTGGGTCTCCCAAAGACAAATCTAAAGTGCTGTGCTTGGAATATCACATTTAACTCAAATAAGCGAAGAGTCCTCTGTCAATGATCAAGTATCAGGGATGCTATCTCATTTACCAAGGCATCAAAAATCAGATGGGCCGGACACGCAATGCAATTTGTAGATTATCGCTGGACTAGAGCTGTTACCAGCTATATTCCACAAGACGTCAAAAGAACGCGTGGCTGTCCACCTATGAGATGGTCAGACTTTTTCATCAAGATCCTGAATGAATGGCTTGAGGCTTTTCATGTTCCTGGAGCAAGCAGACGCCATTGGACTTCACTAGCATGCGACAGGGATGAATGGAGACATTATTGGTGCCTGCTTGAGCAAATCAATGAGCAATGGGATGACAAGTGATACAAGTGATACCACCAAAACACAAAAATATTAATTTGTAAGGATATGTTCACACCCATGTTCATTGCAATGCTTACTAAAATTAATAATACAGAAATATTAATTTGTAAGAATATGTTCATACCCATGTTCACTTCAATGCTTACTAAAATTGCCAGGATTTGGGAAAATGTCAAGTCCCAACTACCGATGAATGGATAAAAATGCTGTGGTACATAATGGAATACCATGTGGCTGTAATAAAAGCAAACTGGAACCATGCGGTTTGCTACAACTTGAATGGAATAGGAGGATGTTAAGCAAAATATGTAATATTTAGAAAGACAAATACCAGATGATCTCACCCATGTATATAACAACGATTGTCAAAATAAGATCATACACAGTACGGAGCAATGACAAGTTCAAGGCATTGGAATACCGAATCAATTATGAACCAGTGGCAGGGGTAGGTGAGAGGTGAAGAGATTAGAAGAGATAAAGGAATAGAGGAATAGTGGTGAAGGAAGGATCATGGGCATTTTGGTGGTAGTAGGATATAGTAATTTTTTATGTCAATGCCATTAAATGTAATAGCATAATAACTACCTAAACTGCAATATAAGAAAAAAAATGAAAAGACAAATAAGTTGAGGATGTAGAGGAAATGGAAATTTTATGCACCACTGGTAGGAATATAAAATTACCCAGTCACTATGGAAAATAACATAGCAATATTATCTATTTTTAAATGACATTTTATATCTCTACTTCTGGGCATATACCCTCAAGAAATTGGAAGTAGAGATTCAAACAAATACTTGGACACCAATGGCTATAGCAATATTCATTATTTACAATAGCCAAGTAGTAAAAAACTATCCAAATGTCTATCAATATATAAATGGATTATCAAAATATGTTGTATGACTCAACCTTAGAGAAGGAAATTCTGACATGTGCTCCACATGGATGAACCTTAATTAAATTCAGTGAAATTAGTCAGTTGCCAAGGAAAAATACTCTGATTCCACCTGTGTAATGGAACTAGAGTAGTCAAATGCATAGAAACAAAAAATAAGAACAGAATTCCCAGGGGTTCTGAGGAAGAAATAATGGTGTTATGTCTCAACCTAGGAAAAGAAAGATTTCAAAGCTAGGTGAAGATGGTGAATATATAATAATGAAATTAACTTGACACCCCTTTATTGCATATTTTTTAAGTTAAGATGTTAAGAGAAAATTATATATTTTACCAGTTTGTTAAAAAAAAGGTAACAAATGATAGTGAATTTGTAAGTATTCAATAAACTTGCACAGTTCATTCATTCTTGATCCTCCCAGAAATTTTACTTATTGTTATTAATGCTTAAATTTTGTTTCAATGAGCTTGTGTTTTATTCTTATTCAAATTGGAAGATTATTTTAGCTATCACTAAGACAATCAAAGAAATGTCAAGTTAATTTTCCGTGTACACTCATTTTCTAGATTATTTTCTTATACCAATATCCAGGAATGCCTGGTGATAAGCAAATTTTAAGTAACAGTGAAAATGAAAGTACACATTCACATTTGATTTCTGTTCTGAAAATCAGTCATAGGTTTTAAGGAAAAAACTGTTTCAGGTGTTTTTCTAAAAATAAGATATATACATATGATAATGTAAACAGTTCTCTTTTGTTATAAAATTTAGCAGGATAGCTATTCCAAAGACAACATATATATGCAGAGCTATATAGAAAGTGGTTTTCTCCAGTGTCTTACGAGGCACAGTGAGTAATTTAGGTGATGTCAGTGGAGACCACAGAGCTATTTAAGGCTTCTCTGCTGGGAAGGTGTTTTCTGGTGTTTGTGCTTTATATATTTATCCTATCTTGTGCCTACCCTGCACAACCTTATTCTTTTTTTGAAGTATGTCTAATAGTCTCTTTTCCCCAAGGCAAAAGACAGGAAATTTGTTTTCCCCATGACATTTAAGCTCTAAGGACCTCTCAAGTAGTTAAATTTCATGATACTTTTCATTGCTATTTCTTCCCATGCTTGCTACTTTATGGAATCATTTACCTAGATTTCTGATTTTCTTTTGCTCTCAACTTTCCCTTTTCTTGTCTCTCAAAATTTTTTTGACTCTCAATTTTTCTTTCAGTGTTTCTATATGACTTTTTTCTTAAAAAAAAATTGGGGGATCCCTATTTAGCTAGTAGGCCTGGGTTGATGAAAGAGATTCTGTCCATGCAGCAGATCAAGGTGGTACCCCACTTCATGTCAGTCATCCTAACTGACACAGGGCTCTGAGATGGAAGGTGCCACTAATAAAGAATTTTAACAGTAAGTCACCGATGGTGACCTTCACCTGACAGTTACAAATGTCTCCTTTATTTTTGTTTACCCTTTCACATCTCATATATAGTTAAAAATCATTTGACAACCCTTTCCATTCCCAGATTTTGTTAGTAATACATAAGAAATCCCTGCAAAGGGTAGTGAGGAAAGGTGAAAAGGAAGGAGAAGAATTTTAGGATAGGTTGAAAAAACGGAGAAGGTAGACAAAAAACACATACTCTTCCTAGAGGAAGGATTGAACCTGGGTGTTAGCATCATCTGTTCTCATGTCATTCATGAAAAAATAGGTCCATAAAGGGCTTTGATTTCACTCCAACTTAATTCACCTTGGTAAATATTGAAATTTTGCTGTTTTCTATTGGAGCCATATCCAGCAGTGCTCAGGGCTTACTGCTGGCTCTGCACTCAGGGATCACTTCTGGCAGACTCAGGGGACCTATCTGCTGTAATATCACTCTAGTTCCACACCTTTTAAAAAAATAATTGGGGACTGCTGTGGTTGAGTTGGGATTTAGGGCCAATCCCTGAGACTCTGCTAAAGTCGGGGCTGGGGGGACAAGGGAAGGCATGAAATTTGATGTTTTAGTGCTAAGACCCAGTGGTGCAACTTTTTCTGTTACTTTTATACTTTTATTTTATAATTTATGATTGTAAAATAATATTGTTTTAATGGTCACAACTATAATATGTACAGCTGTTAGTGAATGATTTAGCAAAAGAAAAAGAAACCTACTACATAATATTCTATTAAAATCCTATTGCAATATGGAAATGTTATGAGATTTCCTTTCACATGGAAGGCTGATTCCAATATGAGGAACAGAGTTTTTATTACTCAAAAATGTATGTCCCTCCCCTATTTCTTGCAGTATTTGATCTAAACATCTTTGTCTAGTTATTAGTTTTCCCCCACTTTGTGATTTTTATATAAATTTATATTCCACTGTATTTTCTTAATGAAGTGTTAGCTCTCTTCCTGCTGAACAAAGATTTTTGTGTAAAATCACAACAAATACGAGGATTTCAATGTATCAGCACTACCCCCTGAGGCAGTTACAATGATATTTTTATTTTAAAGATGAGGTCACTTGTATAATGAGAGGAAAAACTGGAGTAGGATCTAAAGTTTGTCTTTTCCATCTTCCAGCAAGCTGTGCACATGCCTCATTGCTGTGTACTCCCAAATAAATTTAATATTCCCTTTCCCTTGAGTTTACTACTCCAATGCTAACCTGAAGAGAGCAAAGTACATGTTTATAGTTTTGACTGAGAATATATGTTGAGATGTGCCCTATGACAGCCAAGTGTCAACAACCCCTGTTCAGGAAAAATATTTTCAATTATCATGTTTTAAGGAAATGAAATTCAGGTCAGTGAGGTGGTTTCACCTTTCTCAAACTAAATTTAGCTTTCATTTGGGTTTGTAAAATGGATAGCACTTCTTACACAGTTTAAAGGAGGGGGAAAAGGGCTGCAGAGGATAAGAAATGGGGATTTATTACACTGCTATTACTTTGCAGCATTTTATTATTACATTTACTCTTAATTCTATTGAAAATCCATACTCAGTTTGAAAACAGATTTTTATTAGATTTTCAACTTATATTAATGTTCTGCACCAGGTTTAAAATATCACAGGATTTTCACCTTTCGCTGAAAATAATAGACAAGAACATATTCTGTTGTAGCTTTAAGTATACATTGCATGGAAATAGGCTAAATATGCTCATAGAAATATATGTATTGTTCCCACTTTCAAAGATATGAACCTTCCTTAGTAATTAACAAAATGTTATACAGGAGTAAATTGTTGACATAGTAAATTGTTGACATAGTGTTGAATAATCCATTATCTCATTCTTTTTGAACTGAACATTAATATTTTTAAATATAGTCCCATGCAAAAGTTGATTAGTTCCAGAAAGACAGCCGAGGACACAAAGGTAATCAAATAAGTAGAGCATTAAACACAAAGCAGATACTTTGATATTGTTTAGAGAGGTTAACTAGAAAAACAAGAAACAAAGAAAAATTTAATTCTGAACTAAAGAAACAGAACACTAAATTAGATCAATATGGATATGAGAAAAATAATGAAATAAAAACATTATATAGAAACAAGATCACTCAACATCCATTTACAAAGTGAATGTTGGTATTAGAACTATAGTAAGTAGAAGAAGACAACTTCAGATCAATATACCTAAAACACAGAGCACCTAAGGTGGGAATCATGTAAAGAACCCCAAATTCAAATCTTTTCATTCTTTTAGGAGCACACCAATACAGCAAAGGTAAACATATATAACTAGTTAAACATTAAAAAGAATATGTTCATGTTCCTCAAAACAGAAAGAATAAATATCATGTAAAGAGAATGAGTTGCTATTAAATTCCATTATGAGATTACAAAGCAATATCATGGAAGTACAGCAGATAAAGGAAAGCATGAATTGGTTAGTTCTACAGTAAATTAAACCAACTATGTTCTTTTACAATGGCACCCATGTGCAATCACAGCAAATGTCAGTGGCCTTGCTAGACCTCGGAGACTAACCTTTGCAGTGAACATTTATATCTGCCTTCATGTCTAATAGAATCCAGGCAGAGATGAGAGGTGCCTTTGAAAAGCCTCCAGGCACAGTGACCAAGCCACCATGTCCACCCTGGAGAATATGCTTCAGCAAGGCTAGTTCAACTTCCAAGTTCACAGAAGTGTTACATCCACATCTCAAAGTTAGGCTTTAACAAAATGAATGCATAGAAGTTCGAAGACAAGGTAGCTGAATAGAGACTCATCCTAGGTGAATGTAAAGTCAAATAAATACAATCTTGGTGGCAGCCCCTCGACAAATGGTGAACCCTTAACTTCAGACTTTCGTGGAGTTACCCCTCCTAAATCACACCCACAAATAATTTCTACTTTCTATGTGGGAGGGAAAAATGAATTTGTCAAAACCTACACTTTAATTCTATAATTGGAAAAACTGAAAACCAGGATATTAGGGGTCAAATCTTTTAAAGTACTTGGAAGCAATTCTGGCTAGCCATGGAAATTCCAAATATGTTATTCTGTCACCAAGCTCAATATTTAAATGGTATTCCAATAACAGTACATATACAATAATTTTCTAGTGAATATGCAGTTATTTTTATATTGACAACACTTCAGTGAATATTAACCCTCCTTATTCACCACTGAAAATATTCATCAGTTACATTGACTCTTATAAAGATGTCATAAATTCAGGAAAAGCAATAAATAATTTAGGAACTTGCCAAGAATATTGTCCCCAAGAGACAAAGAAACAACTAACTGGTAGTTGGAGACTTTTGCCAGTTCTTTTCCATTCAGCCAATACCGTGCAATCTCCATAAGTGGATTTCACACCTGCCAATGCCAACAGATTCTAAGATGGAAAATTTGGATAGAGTTTTATATGTAGCACAAAGAAGTAGAATACTGATTATTGGAGGAAAAAAATTGCCATTATTCAGACAAATCATGAACAAATTCTTTCTTGTTTTATATGCAATCAAAGATGATCATGTATATCATATATGTATAGATATCAAGATTTATATATAATACATATTTATATATAATATATATTTACATATTATATTTATTTTTTTGTAATTCTACCAGGAGTCAATCTGCTTGTATTCTTGAACTTTCATTGTCTCCCTTTTCCTCTGATAAAAGCCCCTTTTGAGAAAGTATCCTTCTTGCCTTACATGGCCTCTTCATTATTTCCACACTAAGGTGAAAGTATCTCCTACCTTTCTATTAAGTTTCACCCACTTATGTCCAATGCCTTAAGGTGAGAGCCTGAAATTCAAATTATTGTAAAACAAAGTATTTGGATGTGGAGAAATAAATTTAAAGGAAAGGAAGATTTTTATGATGAAGAGCTGAACATGATTTATTAGTAGGGGAAAAAAAACCTAGTAGAAAACAGTTCATCCCTGAAATTAGATGAGATAAAAATGGAATGTTTTTCTGTCATTGAATTTAGTTTCCCTGGTTGTTACTTCATTTCCTTTCTTGGAAATGATTCTCCTGAGACGGCATTAAAAGAAGGCCTGGAGTATCCAGGGACAGTTTTCTTCTCTGAGTTAAGCACCCCTCATCTTTGCAACCACAACAGAGGCTCTTGTTATCACACTGAGGAAGAACCCACTGGATCAAAGTGAGTACTGGGAAAATCATGGCACAGACATGTTTGCCCCTGGCACTTGTCTCTTCCTCCTCTCATCCTTTCCTCTTGTTCTTTGACCCAGCTCCTTTACTCTCAATACAGACTCACATCCAAAATCCACCTGGATCTTTTTGACAAGATGGTGCACTCTTATATAAATGGGCTTCTCATTCGTAGGATGAATGTTGAAGAGAATTTACCATGAATAAAAATTCTCCAAAACATTATCTTTCATAATATATGATTCTAGGATGGGAGAGAAAAATGTTGACCTCTGTAGATCCCAGAGGTACACTCTTCAAACTTTTAGATTCATATACCATCTAAAGAATTTTAAAAGTCTGCATGTATTATATATTTTTATTTTTATTTATTTTTTTATTTTTGCTATTTGGGTCACAACCTGGCGATACACAGGGGTTACTCCTCGCTCTGCACTCAGGAATTACCCTTGGCGGTGCTCAGGGGACCATATGGGATGCTGGGATACGAACCCGGGTTGGCCTCATGCAAGGCAAACGCCCTATCCGATGTGCTATTGCTCCAGCTCCTATATATTTTTAAACTGGAAATAAAACATTTACTCAAGTCTAAATACATGTGAAGAAGGTAAATTCCATCATATGGAAAATTCTGAATGTATAAAACATATTACACTTTCAAATGTTTCTTATAACAATGGAAAATAATTAGTTATTTAAATTATATTAAAATAGTCTAATTATAAAAGCTCTAAAAGTTAAAATTTAAAAAAATGTTTTATAATTGTAACTATCATTTTATTTTTTTTGCTTTTTTAGTAATGAGGATTGAACCCAGAATTTCACAAATACATGGATATTCCTAGTTATGTAATTATTGTTAATGCAATCTTGGTGAAACATTATAAATACATTTAATAAAGAATAACTAAACCAAAGAAATTTTAGCTGAAATAATTTTCTTAACATAAGGATGAAAATACAAATATTTTATTTTTCAGTCAATATATGTGAGCAAGGATAAATTTATTTATTGGTACAAATGAGATTTGGCATCAGTTCAGTTCTTAGTTATAATTTTTATACATGTAAGAATTTGACTATATAAACAGATGGAAATGAAAGGCATTTGCTATAATAATTTCTCACAATTTACTAAATTGAGTTACATGACAAAAGTCATCACAGCCTAGCCAATAATTCCAGTGGGTACTCTTTTCACTGTTGAAAGCTAAAAAGATGAAATCAAATTTACTCGAAAAAAATGTTTCCTACTTAACAATCATTTTAACCTTCTATTTCAATATTTCTCATGATACCTTTTTTTATAACACTTCAAAGATAATTTTTATACAGGAAATCAATGCTCCAAAGTACAAGTTTCAACAGGTAACATTTTTTCTTTCTTTTTAGAGTTAAAGTTGATTGCAAAAGATGTAACCTTAGGCAGTCAATTTTGAGACTATCTGTAATTTGAGTATATAGAAATCAGTCCCCTTGAAACTCATGGTTTCTCTGTAGTCCACTGGCACTCCCATGGTATTCTTTTGGAAAAGGTATTATGTAACAAGTGCAATATCCAAAATGGTACTAGTAACACAGTTATATAATAAGTTAACAAATAGAGAGTCAGTAAAATTTGCCATTAATTTATCTAACTTCACTACTTTTCTCCTGTGGTGTGTTTTTTGGTTTGTTTTGCATTCCCCAGATTCTCTAGGATCACTAAGTCTTTTTTCCTATTTTCCACTTTTTCATTGTTGGGAAAATACCTGAAACATATTTTTCTTAGGTAGAACGACTGTTAATAGCCCAAAGTAATGTATTTCACATGAATATTTTATGAACTTTTGTGTTAAAAAGTAATAATAACTTAACAGAGAAATGAATTTGACCACATATTTAATCATTGGCAAAAGGGACCATTTGAGCGGTTTTCGGCAGTCATTTAACAGTGGAATTTATCTACTTGGAATCACACTCTAACTCAGTTGCCTGTGGGAATCAGTGTGAGAAACAACTTCTTTAAAATATTGAAGATGATATTACCCATCACTTAATAGTCAACTATCAGGGGCATCACTTAAGATTGAACACTTTACATGAGATCTAAAATAGTTATTCCTTATATATGAAGAATCATATCTTTCATAGAAAAGTTGATTCCTTAAAGCTTATAGATTCTTCTACATCTTTGTATGCTTCAAGACTAGAATCCTTATTTTTTTTCTTGTTTTGGGTCACACCCGGCAATGCTCAGGGGTTGCTCCTGGCTCTTCACTCAGGAATTACCCCTAGCGGTGCTCAGGGGACCATATGGGATGCTGGTAATTGAACCCGGGTCGGCCTCATGCAAGGCAAACTCCCTACCCGCTGTGCTATCTCTCCAGCCCCTAGAATCCCTATTTTAAAGAAAATTATAAACATGCATGGTTGATAAGAAAATAAGAAAATTTCACATAGAAAGTACAGCACATACAGAGACCCAAATGTACTCAGTTAAATTTCAAGTGGCCTATTGAAGGATCAGCACATGTATTTAAGGGAGAGGAGACTTGAAGACAGCATAAAGATAGTAAAAGAGATAAGGGAGAATATTACCTGCTTGTGAATCTTTACATTCATACAATGAAAAAGGCACTGTGTTATATGAAGAATTATAAAACAAATTCAGATAGCTCTTTGAAAAATGATTTTTCATCAAAGTGTGGACACTGAATTAAAGAGAAAACTATCTGTTGCAAAAAAAAGTAAATACTACTAAAATATAATATGATTTAATAAAATGGCACAGATTAAAAAATATCCATGGTGATTGTAAGGATTAGAATTCTGATTATATTAATTAAGTAGACTTGGCATGACTGCATAATCAATTGCATGACAAATAAGAAACAGAACCAAGAGAAGCAGAAATTAGTGTTTTGGATTTTTGAGCTTCAATTTCTGCATGATAACAATAGTTAGTACTTAGTGAATGCATACTGCTTGTGAAACAGCATGTTAGACACTTTGCATTCATTATCTCTAATCATCACTATTACCCAAAAGGTCAATTATACTGTTCCATTTTTCAAGAGAAAATTGTGGCTCAAAATGTTAAAAAGAATTGTTTAAGACCATGCAATTAGACAGTATCAAAACTATAATCCAAAGCAGATTTTCCTTACTTCACACTCTGCTAGTTGAGGAAGAAATCTTTAGAAAATACTTATATTCTTATAAAGATTACAATTTTTAAAGAATTTATACATCAATTTTTTTAATTATCCATTTTTTTCATTTTAATATTGAATCACAGTGAGATACACAGTTACAAGATTGTTCATGATTTGGTTTAAGTTATATAGTTTTCCCTTCACCAATGTACATTTCCCACCACCAATATCCCCAGTTTTCCTCCCCCTCCCGCTGCCTGTCTTTGAAGCAGGCACTTCTCTCTCTCTTTGTCTCTTTTTCTCCCTCCACTCTCTTTCTCTCTCTTTCTCTCTCTTTCTCTCTCTCTCTCTCTCTCTCTCTCTCTCTCTCCTCTAGGGAATTATGGTTTGCAATACAGGTACTGAAAAGTTATAATATCGCTTTACCTACTTTCAACACTCAGTTCATGTCCAGAGTGATTATTTTTATTATTGCTATACTGGTCCCTTCTCTATACTAACTGACCTTTGTTCCACACAACTATGGCAAACTTCCAACCACATGCCTCTCCTCCTAGCCTCTGTTTTAACCTGGCCTTGGATATTAGTCTCATACATTTTTTTTGATATCCCACAAATGAGTGCAGTCATTCTATATCTGCCCCTCTACTTCTGACTCATTTTACTCAGCATATTTTCCATGTCCATCCAATTATAAGCAGATTTCATGAATTCACTTTTTGTAACAGTTGTATAGCATTTCTTTGTGTAGATGTGCCATAGTTTCTTTATCCAGTCATCTGTCTTTGGGAACTGGGATTGTTTCCAGATACTGGTTACTGTGAATAGTGCTGCACTGAACAGAGAAGTGCAGATGGTGTTTCTACTATGTGTTTTTGGGCCCCCAGGGTATATTCCCAGAAGTGATTTTGCTGAGTCAAATGAAAGCTCAATTTCAAGATTTTTTGAAAAAATGTTTGTATTTTCTAAAAAAAGCTGGATCACCCAAATTCCCTAGTCTCATTCATAACAATGAATGTGAACCTCTTTCTCCACACTCCCTCCTAGCACTGGTTATCCTGGTTCTTTTTGGATGCGTGCCAGTCTCTGTGGTGTTAGATATTATTTCATTGTTGTTTTGATTTGCATTTACCTGATAATTAGTGATGTCAAGCATTTTTTCATGTACCTTTTGTCCATTTGCATTTATTCTTTGAGGAAGCTTCTGTTCATTTTATTTCCATTTTTTGATGGGATTGGAGGATGTTTTTCTTGTAAAGTTCTACCAGTGCCTTATGTATCTTTTATATTAACCCTTTCAGATTGGAGAGCCCAGCAAGCTACCGAGAGTATCGAGCCCAGGAGGCAGAGCCTGGCAAGCTACCCGTGCATATTGGATATGCCAAAAACAGTAACAATAAGTCTCTCAATGAGAGATGTTACTGGTGCCCACTCATAACAAATCGATGAACAAAGGGATGACAGTGACAGTGACAGATTGGTATTAAATAAATGATTTTTCCCGTTCTGTGGTTTGTCTTTGTACCCATTTTTTTCTTTGGATCTTCATAAAGCCTGTACCTATGAGAGGACAGAAGAGGTATATCACTATCAATACTATTTCACAGTATAAATTTACTTGCTCAAACTCATAGTACAATTTTTAAATGTTAATAGTAATAGTAGGTCTTTGTCTAGGCCTATACTATCTTCCACTGCTGTATCTCTTATAATTTTCTTACTTCTGAGCTACATACACAGCTCTGCTTCCAAGTAGTATCTTATTTATAAGCATAAGTTAGAATTTGTGACACTTTAGAATTTGTTCAGACTACTTGTCAACCAATTTGATAAATGAATAAGTGTTGTGCAAATGATGATTTTTTAAAATAATCTATAGGCTCAGTCTCTCTTATCTCTCTCTTTCATACACAAAAACACACACACAAGCAAACACACACACACACATACACACAAATATTATGCCAAGTTTAGCCCTAGAGAAAGTAAATCAAAAGAATACAGAACCCATTTTTTTAAGCCCTTTCAAAAGCCCAAATTTATTTTCAAATCTCATCAGGAACTAAGATAATGCCACTTAAACTTTTGCATGAAAAATTTAAGTTCGATGTAAGGAGGAACATTATGATATAAAAGACTATAAAACATAAGAATGACTATTCTCTGGAGATTATAATGTCCATCTTGGAAAGGTTGTAAAATAGTGTAGGGTGCCCTTTGCCTGCAGTGGTTTAGATATGGTTTTAAATGGAAGTGGCCTCTTTGGGAAAGTGGTGGACCAGGTGACCTTTCACAGTCTCTTTTAGTCTCTAAATTTCATTACTCTGTAATACTATTAAAAAGATCAAATACATGCAATAATGCCCACTCATTCAGAGGTCAGGCTTCTGGAAACCTCAGGAGTTGATATATAGACTTAAACTTAAAATAAAAAGAAAGAGAAAGGGAGCTCTCAAGCATGAAGAAATATTAACTATTATACTCAGACCATTATATTTGTTCTACAGGAAAGGTAGGCACATCCTAGATTTCTGCTATACAACCATATAGACAAGATTAACTGAACAGGAATACATTTAAGAAAGAATGAGATTCAAAGAACAAATTCAGCTCATTTTAAAGAAATTTAGTCTTTTATGTCTCAAAATCCCTAAAAGCATAACTATAATGAACTATAATTATATATATATTTTATAACAATTTCCCTAAATTCTATGAAAAGGGAAGTTTATGACTAAAATAGGTATCTTTATAAATATTATGTTTATATAAATATATAATTTATAAAAATTTTTAAATGATAGTACAAAAGATCCAAGTATAGAATGAAAAGATGCTTTTATAAAGACAAGACAATAAAATCTATACACTTACCAGGCAAACTGAAGAATGTTTTCTATTTTAATAGTATATTTAATCATTTAGAAGAAACAAAATGATCAATGTAACAGGAAAAGGAAATTGTATGAGTTAGGGATTTTTTTTAACTTTTTTATTTTAGAGAGTTAGGGATTTTTGAAGTGATGGCATGGCAACTTCTTCAGTTAGTCTTACCTTTGATTTTAGGCCTCTAGTCACAAAACATACTGGGTTGTTATAGATATTCATTCCTCATTATTTACTAAAACTTCAAACAAATTATTTATTAGTTACAAAACATGTACTGGGTTGTTTGCAACTATGCACTTCTCATTCTTAATTTTCAAATACATTATTTATATATCATATAATACAACAACATTAAAATGAATAAATAATAAAATTAGGATAAAAATAGAGGTGACAAATTACACTGAAAATGTGTGTAGTACAGGATAGCTTTTTAGAACACAGTTAAACCCTATTAGAGTCCATCTTATTGCAAGGAAATAAAATTTGTTATGTCTTTTTTTCTCTTTGCTTAGTTATCTATTTTACTTAGTCTTTCCAATGTTTCTAGACTTCTTTCTATATTGCAAAAAAGGAGAAAATATTTCTCAAAATCCCTTTCTCACGTTGTCTTGTTTACAGTCTGCCAAAATGAAACACTCAAGTGGGTCTAGAAGATAAAGGAGAAAAAAGCCAGACTGAGAGTGTAATCATTTTCTACTGAGTTTCTAAGAATCACGTTACTGTTTCCACTTAAAATATTTTTTGTTTGTTACTTCTGTTTGGGGGACAAGGCAAGGGGCACACCTAGTTGTATTTAAGGATTACTCCTAACTCTGTGCTAAGAGATCACTCCTTGGACCATATATGGTGCCTGGGATTGAACTTGGATTGGCGATGTGTAAGACAAGAACATTAGTCATATCTCTTTGCCCTCTCCAGTTAATATCTTCATTATGGCTATCTTCACAACCTATACATTGACAGAATTATTTTCCCTGAGTTGTAATAAGGACTGATTGGACAGGTAATTGGCATCATTCTACAATATGTATGGCTGTGTCTTTTTTATGGTGGTTTGTTAAAATGACCCTCAACATAAGCAGATGGCATATATCCAAAATGTGAGTCTATACAGGAAACTCTACAAGGACTGAAACAATGCAATACACTTGCTGAATTACCTGAAAACCTGGTTAAAAACTAGGAAAACTGAAAAGGTAGGTACATAACATAACTTTGGGAAATTTTGGAAAACATTATCAGAACAAGACCAAAAATATTAAACTTTCAAATACCAAATATAATTATTTTTAAAAGGCAGCTTTTTCGAGTCTTGATTTCTATTATTTCACCCTTGAAATCCATCCTACATAAATTTGTCAATATTGTAGAATCTTTCCTTATCATTACTTGAAATGAACAACCCAGTAATATTTTACAAGATTTCAACTTGAAAATTTCCCCAAAATTCTTACTGGAATCCCATTTTTTTTTTCCTACTTAACAATCCCTATCAGCTCAGGCACTCACGAATCACGAATCACGAAAACCCGATTTCTCGAGCGATCTCAGTAACCTCTCCATTCGTCCTTTCCCTGAGATTTTAGAAGTCTCTCTCAAGTTGGCCCTCCCAACGATGTTGAACTGGGGGCTCTTTCAGGGTCAGGGGATGAGATCCAGCTTGTTACTGGCTTCAGCATATGAATACACCTTGGGAAGCTTGCAAGGCTGTCCCATGTGGGCAGGAAATTCTCAGAAGCTTGCCAGTTTCTCCCAGAGGGAGAAGTAGGCTACAAGATATCTTCTGGGAGCTTGCTTTTAAGTCTCTGGATGTTGGCCGTTGATGGGATTACACACACCTGGGTTCCTCTGCCGGGACCTTCATGGATGAGGCCTGTCCGAGCGTGTGGAGAGGGGCCTCGAGCATGGCTGTAGCTAGGTTCTTGTGGGCTTCAACCACCGGGAACTCTGCTCGGGGTGGGGAGGGAAGCTGGAGCCCATCCCCTCTGAGGGGCCCCGGGGAAGACAGCCAGGCGTGAGGGCAAGAGACTCTGCTCAGGCACTAAAAGAAAAAAATCTTAGAATTGAGCTAATAAAACTACTTTCTATTTATCAGCAAATTTTGACAAGAATGAAGCAGGTAATAATCTCAGACAGTTGAAGAATCAGCACAAAATGGAAAGTCCTTCAGCTCACTTCCATTTTCTCATCCCCTTTATCCCTCTCACCATTTTACTGAGAGGAAAAAATAGACCCTGGACTATCTCTGTCACATGTTCCAATTTAAACTAAAAAAGTGAATAGCTCCTGTCTGAAATGTCCAAATCAGGGCAATAGTGTACAAAGAGACTGCAAGTTCTATAGATCTTACACTGAGACAAACATGAAAAAAAATAGACTATATACCTGTGTCTGTCAAATTTTAATAAGTTCAATATGAATTTTTTATTGATATAGCATATTTCCCTGAAGAAAGAGACTGCAAATATGTAGTCACTTTAATTAGTGGCTTTTCCCATCAAAGCCAAAGATACTTCTTGTATTTAAGTAGACTTAAGTGATTAGTAATCGCTTATACTATGAAGCTCCATTTGGTTTATAATCATTCCATACTCAACATTGTTGAAGATTTAGAAACCATAGTTGCAAACAAAACTTACAAAAAAATCCCTCTTTTTGCTTTTATGTCTTTTGTTTTTTGTTTTATTAGGACACAACCAGCAGTGCTCTGGGCTTACTCCTAACTGCACATAGAGATGACTCCTGGCTGGCAGGACTCAGCAGTACCATATAAGGTGCTCAGGATTGAATTCCTCAGGATTGAAATACCCTACCCACCGTACTATCTCTCAAACCCCAAATCACATTCTTAAAACTTAGTTTTTGTCAAATGTTTAGCAATAAAAATAAGCAAAATTTGTACAAATAAAATTATTATAGCAAAAATTAATTTTATAGCTATGCTCAATTAGAGAATGGAAAATGTAGATATTGTAGTGTTGTGGAAATCAGCAGACACAGACCAGTGTAAAATTAAGCTGCAGGCACTGAGAATTGAAAGGAATCAGGCTTACTACACCAGTCAACCCAATAGAGCTCATTCTCAAAACACTGGTCTCCCACACAAGACAGAAAGTTTTGGTTTATAGAATATCTGATGGGTGGGTGGGAGAGACATCTGCAGGTAGCTAGCAGGAGAGATAAAAGCAAAAATTCTCAAGCATTTCATCTGCAAAGCCAAGAACGTGATGCATTTAGTTGTGAAGACAATGACCACATAATATTCTAAATGTATTCCATGGTTACGTCAACCCTGGTTCAGTTGCTCCTTTGCAGTTCCTACTTTGCAGGTTAGACTGTTTGAAAGATGGACAAGAGCCTATTTTTCTCATCAGGAGAATGACAGTTTCAATTTTAAGTAAGATAATCAGGAAAAGTTTTAAAAAATCATGATAAATTTGAGTGAAGCAAAAGAAAATGAAAAAAAACATGAAAATATCTAGGACAAGAAATTGGGGATATCTCATTAGAATAGGAACAAATGATACTATGCTGCTTGGTAACTAGTAATGTTTGGGGAAAAAATTATGTGATGAGAACAGAAGCGATAAAATCAATTGGAGGCAGTGGAGATGGTGGTTAAAACATAGTCTTATAGTTTATTGTAATGATAATGGTTTGGGTTAGATTAAGTTGGTAAGTCAGGTGTTGATCAAGATAAGTGAACATCCTGACCCAATATACATTTCACTGAGATCACATTTGTTGCTAATAAAGTAATTATTTTAAGGAAATAAGAATTATTTGAAGAAGAAAATGTAAAAAGTAAATTATTTCTTTTTTGCCTCCTATTTTGGAGTGAAGGGCATTGAACCATTCTAACTAAAAGAATAAAAGTAAAAACATGTTAATCATCTTTTTCCTTTTTTCCTTTATTTTTGTAAGGGTGGTACATTTTTGCAAGGCTCTGTCACATTGAGAGTTTACTACTATCTTTGTGCTAAGGGGTCACTCGGGGAAGTGCTCAGGAAACCATGTGTGGTATCAGGAATCCAACTGTGGTTGACTTGCCTGCAAGCAACACTTAACTCCATGTATTATCTCTACATCCCAGATCAGTCTATTATCTAGGGAGAAGGGGAGAAGTTAATAGAGGTTGGGAAGTCAGGGAATTTTGCTTTGACTTATTATGATTTTGAGATCTACCGATGGGGATAAAAATCAGTATAGAAATGTCAAATAGGATATGGGATGTTGGTCTGACATGTTGGGTCCACAGGACTTGGAGAGCAGGCAGTGGCCGTCGTCCCAACCCCACCCATTGCTCACCACAGCGGGGAAGGAGGACAGCCCCTTGGGGGAGAGTGAGCAAGCAGAGCCTTAAGAAAAGACAATCAAAAGCCCGCAAACAGTAGAACGGGGTGTTCTGGTTCCTTGCTCTCCCTGGATGGCTGGCAATTAGCTTGCCCAATGTTCCCTGATGTTTTGCTTTAAACATAGTACCCCGACATTGCACCTGACTGTCTGAGGTAGACATAGGAGTCACTGCCGGGAACCCGAGGGGACCCTACAGGTTTTTGAGTAGCATCCCAATCAGGTAGGTACATAGTAAAGAATGGAAAACTATTATAAAGACTCAAAGGCAGTGTAACAACTGTAGCATCTTAGGGCAATGAGAGATTGAAATCAATCCCCTCACTACCTATTTGTTTTCTACACATTGAGTGTGGCACAGAAAAGAGGTCTAACATTATACTTTCCTAGTATAAAACCTCAGCCAGAAGTAGAGAATGGAATTACAGTTTTATTGATAAAACTCAAGAACTTTCTCTGTAATTATCCCATCCTGTCATTAATTGCTGTGATTCAACAGTACACAGGCCAAGTTTGAGATAAGAGACCTCGAAATATAGTAGGCCTTTAAATTATTATGCATGGAAGCTCTGATTATATAAGTTGGGTAAAATACCTTTTTAAAGTATTGTCTTATCCGTAATAAAAACAATATCAATAGCACAGAGGGTTGGAGAAATTATAAATGATGTAAACTTTTGGCACATGGAAAACAGTGAATTTTATGTTATTTCAATAAGTTACATCTAAAAGAAAAATTGAGGTTTCTAAGTTTGGTTCCTTAAAGAGTTCCAGTGACCATTCTGCAACCTTATTCTCACCCTAAAATAGCATCATGTTGAAAGGCAGCACTTTCATGTAACACAGTGGCCAACACTTTTATTATCATCTTCATTGAAATGAATTAAAATGAGAAGTTTTGTCTTTTTGGCAAGTGATGAGCAGTGATATTTTTTCACGGTATTCTAGCATGTGCCAAGTCATAATATAGAGGCGTAGTTAGTCTAGTTGTAGTCTCAGTCTTAAATCTATTTTCTGTTAGCAATTCTGCTTCTATTACTGCAGTTGATGACACCATTCCTATGGCAATGCTAACTGGCAATCTTGCCGGACTGTAAATCACCTTCAAGAGTTAAGTGAAACCACAGAGAAAGAAGAGTTGCTCAATGGGGACTTAGCCAATCAATGGTTACTTAATAACCACTGACTATTCAGTTCAATTCATCAAATGTGAGTTATATAAGGCACTTTGGATATGTATAATTATGAGAATGTTCTTTGTGCTCTAGGGGCATGCCATCTGGCTGCTGAGATTAAAGTTGAAGACATAAATCAGTTAGAAAATAAAAATAGCAAAATAATAAGACAGTTTGGGCCCTGCCTATGCTGAATGTTCTATGTGCATTGAGTTCAATCTCTACACCACACTTATAAAGTATTATAAGTATTAGCACAATTGTAGAGAAGAAATGAGTTTAGACATGTGAAATAGTTCTTAGAGTATATGTTGGAGTTTAATATTTTAAAAAGAAGATAAGAACAATAAATGCAACTTTATGTGTGAGTTCATTAAAATTCTGAAGGGCCATCATACCAACTGGGGTGAAATATATAAAATATTTTAATGCTAAGGAAATACAGAGGATAAAACTAAATTAAGTAATATATTAGCCACAAAATTTGGACATGAATGCATAGGGTGGATGCAGATGTGATAGAGAGAGAGAGAACAAGAGAGAGAGAGAGAGAGATAATAGGACACAGTCCTCCTATAATTTCTGTGACTACAGAGGTTAGTAAGTTTTGTGATCAATTATATGTAAACTGCAGAACAGGAAAATCTAATATAATAGAAAAGTCCAAGTCTAAAGGCCTAAGAACCAAGACATTCACTGTGTAACAGGAGACAGAGGACATCTAAGCGAAAACAAGGAAAGGTAGTTTGGCCTTTCCTTGCCTTTAGTTATATTTGTGCTGTCAGTAGATAGGGTGGTCACAGCCTACATTGGACATGGTATGTCTTCTTTATTTAGGGTACTGATTCAGGCACTAATTACTCACAGAGACCTCCTCAAAGACACCACCAAAAATGTTTCACCATCTCTCTGAACAAATTTAAGCCCAGTTGAATAGATAAACAAAATCAATCAGCACATGTTGACTACCTATTGTGTTCAAGAACATATGTTAAATGCTTTGGAGGGGAAAAAAAAAAGAGTGTAAGAAATCATTTCAATTTAAGTGTCATGAAAAAGGGAAGAGAAAGAAATTGAAAAAGTAAAATATTGGAGGCACTATTCAACATTAGGAATGCCAAAAATTAAAAATGTTTATATCCGTTATCTTAACTAAAAAAGAACTGGAGAAAATCAAAATGTCCCTGAATAGAAAATCATAAAAAGCAGCTGTTTATTAAATTTATAAAATTAAGCATTCTATAATCAGAATGAATTAATGACTCTTACATGTATTTTACATATGAACTTCACAAAAAGTGTTCAGGAATATAAACCATTTTTTAAAATATTATGGATGCATAATAAATATACCAGTTATTTAATTTTTAGTAAAAGTTGAAAGGAAAACTTTTTGATAATTTTATTGGATTATTCATAACAAGCAATACAAAATAAATTATTTAATGTCTACCTTTGGGTCAGGCTGGGGTGGTGGTGGGAAAATTTGAAATAATGGTGGTGGGGAGGTATAATGGTGGTAGAATTTGTGTTGAAATATTGACTGCAATAAATTATTGTAAACAACTATAAAAATACAATTAAATAAAAATTTAAAAATCTAAATTGACAAAACACGAAACAGGATAAAATGTAAAACTCATAGACATATAATGATCCATTTTAGCTGTTGTGAATAGTTTAGCAAAATAGAAATGGCAAGGCCCAGAAAATTTGGGAAAATTTAAATTTTGTTTACATAACAATGAAAAGATACTGAGAAATTTGGGGCTATGAGATTTATGTAGCATAATTAGATTCCATGGTTTCACCTCACTGTCTGAATCCCATTCTTCTGAGAGTGAAAACAGAATCTACAACCTGGATGATATGTAGAGTGATTACAAGGTATAAAATACCCAATAAACAAACAAACAAAAACATAAAATTTTATGGAAAATATCTTGAAAATAATGTAGACCACATATAAACGTTAGTTGAAATTGTGCAGAATGTAGCACTCACAAACATCCTTCTTTGTCAAGCATCTTCGGGTGGGAGGATTATTGCAAAGGAGAGAAAAGGGCATTTTAAAAACAATGTCAGAATACTGGTATCCATCCATAAGTGCCTTCTCAACATTTAATTAAATTGAAAATGTTATTTTCAGTGTCAAATTGTGCAGCTTATGAGAATATTTTTACCGCAGTGCATTTTTCTAACATGTATATAAACAATTTAGCACTTGATCTATCTTATGCCAAGCAACTTTGACCTTCACAGTGCTGACATCTTGTTTTCTAAGGCATAGACACAGTTTATGCTACAGGAAAAAAATACGATTTAATTGCAGGCTCTATTAATTCACAATTTCTGCTGTGCTTGAAGATTTTTACATTTTCTTTGAATTGAAATTAAAGGAGAGATACAGCATGTTATTGCAGCAGTGGTCATTTCTTTCTATGAAAAAATGTTTTTAAAAGAGTTATTTTAAACTGTCAGAGTACATAAAAAATAACATTTAATATTCATTTTAAATTTATAACTAGTACCCAAATCATTTCAATATGATGATATGATTCACTGTTGTTCCATAAGACAACTGTAGTTCAGTTCACCATAATTAAAAAGATAAAAGTGAAAATAAAATTTTATGTCTCTAACTGGACAACAAGCTCTGTGCAATGACAATTTTTTCCTTTAAAAGAAAATGATAGTAACAACATTTTAGTGCATGACATTTTTATCATATGTGCTATTAGGATCACGAATTTCTCAGAATAAAAATCATCCATTCTTTGTCATTAAACTTGACAAGTTGGTTTTGAGTAGTGTAAATATTTATTTGAAATAGTGTCTCATAACATTTGAATATTCTTTTTCCAATTTTTTTTTTTTTTGCTTTTTGGGTCACACCTAGCGATGCTCAGGGGTCACTCCTGGCTCTGCACTCAGGAACCACCCCTGGCTGTGCTCAGGGGACCATATGGAACGCTGGGAATCGAACCCGGGTCGGCCGCATGCAAGGCAAATGCCCTCCCCACTGTGCTATCACTCCAGCCCCCTCTTTTTCCAATTTTAATTTAAATATATTTTAGGTAAGTTGGTCATGTTAGTACCAAAGTATATTGTATTTATATAAAAAGTTACTGTACTCTACCACCCTTTAAGTTTGCACAACTTTCCATCATGGTCCCTCTATTACTTATATTTAGGTCATCATTCTCCCCTGCCTGTGTACTCAGGTAATCAGCATGTAATTCAAAATCAAAGGTTTGTTATTGCTTTGTGCTATCTCTTTCCCTTGCTTCATCTCATTATAATCATCAGATGAGTCAGCTCATATAATATTTATCTATCTTCCTCTTTTTCATAATTTTGCTTAGCATTAAATCCTCCAGTTCTATACAAGTTACAGCAAATTGAATCATTTCATCCTTTCTTGGGAGCTGTGTAGTACTCCATATAATAAATTGTTATATATGATAAGTGGAGCTTACATGTAACTCATTTATATCTAATATTGTAAACAGGTAAAAAACAATTTACAAAGAATAAAATTATTAGTTTTTATATTAGTATATTACATAAGCCTTCTATAAATAGAATTTAGCTGTCTTATCAGTAATGCTTCATTCTCTGAACTGAAATAAAATGTTCTGAATTCAATATGTATTTAGTTATTAGTGAGAATATTTACTAATATTGCTACTAAATTGTAGAAAATAGAACAAATGCACAATTTTTTTTATCAATTCTTAATAGAAACTTAACAGTTTTTAAATATGTTATTTTTTTTTCTCAACTTGAATGCTGACTACAAAAATACTGCTTCTTAGTTAGTGGCCATCTTTAGTAAATGTATTTTTAGTACTAAGGATATATTTATGTTCAATTGACTCACTAGTTAGTTGACTTGAAACAGCAATATGGAATTGTTGAGTTGATAACTCTAAAACGTTAATAGAGGGGTTAACTTGTAAATTCTATTACTTGTATTCAAACATATTCAATTACAGGTAGAATTTAAATACCTAAAATATGAAAAGTATGGCAATTTGAGAAAAGAGAGCATTACAGTGTAAGCATTATGATCAACATATACCTTTAATCATAATTGCTGATAGATCTTGTCTTTCTCACAAACCTCTGAATTTCCTCCCTAATATATGGCATTCCCAATAACCAAACCTCATAAATAAGAGATAACTAACATTGTCTCTGTTTCATTTGCTTATTATATTTAAATAATCACAAAGTCATATCCATACAACCATCTAATTATTTTCAAAACTTTCCCTGTCTTCCAATAAAGACATCACTATCTGTTTATATCTGGACAACATGGTTTACAACAAAGTCTCTTTTTTCCAATTTTATATATTTTATTTTAGCAAAAGTAGTTCACAAAAGTTCTTTATTTATAATATTCAAACACCAATCCCACCACCGAGCACATTCCCACTACAAAAGAGGGAAGTGTGTGAAGGTTATCGTATTTCATTCTGGAGCCATTTAAGCCCAAATATAAGAGAATACAAGCAAGCATGTTAAAACCAAACAAATGTGTGCTACATTTGATGAATAAGTGGGTGAGAATACAAAGAGGTTGAAAATGTAGTCATGTGCTCCAGGAAATTCTGTGGCACTCTTTTCTGGGAGCTTTAGTTTACAGCCTCTGGATCTTGGCCGTTGATGATATTACATGGCACAGGGGGCAGTTTTTGGGTGTGACTGACAAGCTACTGAAAAGCTGGGGAACTGGGGAGAGGAGGCCCAGTCCCAATCTGAGCAGGTTTGGAGATCTCAGTCACAGGTTCCATCCTTCTCTAATATGTTTTCCACATTGTAGCTATGTCTTTTATTTTAAAACCTGATTAAGTTATTCTATTACATATTGCATCTGCTCTTCCTCAATGCTCTCAAAACAAAATGCCAGTGGTAATCTAGCCTAAATAATCTCTATATTGAACTAAGCAATCTATCTTAGTTCAGTTAAGCTGCTATAGCAAAATTATATAGGGAAAGGAAGAGCCTTAAATATAGAACTTTATTGTTCAAAACTCTGGAAGTTGTAACACCAAGATCTGGGTGCTAGCATAATTTGGTGAGTATCCTCTTCCTAGTTAATAGTCAAAACTTTCTCATAGAATTCTCACGTAATGGAAGGGTCTACAAAGTCATCTGTGGAATGTCTTAAAATATCTAAATATAATTCCCTCATGACAAAATAGTCTTCAAAAATACACCTTCAAATACAATTCATTTTTATACAACATTTGTACTTTAGGGGGACATAAACATTCATTCTACTGCACATCCCAATGGTCTAGATTAATGTCATATTGAAATATATACATATATATTTTAACTATAACACACTATAAACTATTTATATATGCTACTATAAACATATTTATAATAATTTGTCTCAGTTATATTGCAAAAAAATCAGCTAATCTTTTTATATGTTTATAAATGCTATTATGGTAATAATATAAATAAATAAAATGGGTAAATAAAATAGTATATGGTTAGCAAAGCTAATTGACTTTTTGAAGTTATTGTAGTTAAGTCCCAAAATAAGAAAGGGTATAAAAGATATCTATCATATCTAAACATTTGATTACTATATTCTCTTTATCTGAAATGTCCTCCGTTCATTCAATTTCTTTGGGCAACTACTGCTAACTCTTCAGAGCACAATTTAAACTCTACTGCTAACTCTTCAGAGCACAACTTAAACTAACACACCATATTGTCTAAGAAGTCACTCAAGTCTCAGCTAAGTAAGTTTTCCTATCTTGGACCTTCCACTGTATGATCATGGCTAACTTTGCTGTATAATGTATATATATTTTATTATATATTATTATATATATTATATACATTTATTCTTGTTTACTGATCCCTCCTCTATCCGGCCCTTAGAACTAGTAGAATATATTACTATAATTACCGTAGAATAAGCATATGTCCTTTAGAATAAGAGGAACACAGTACTTACCACCAAATCTCCAGGACAAAGTGACTGTTCTATGTATAATAGACAGAGAAATGTAGACAAGCGAAGTAAGCACCAACCTACAAGCCAAGATAGCTTAATAAAAGAAACTTTTAAAAAAGAATTTGAACATAAACTGATGAGTAAAAAAATTGAAGTTGTCATTTAACATTAAAGCATTACACTGACACAAACATATTGGTGTTTCTATCTTGATTATGCCTTGCCTTCTATAAAAAAGATTTTGGGGTTGTGCTACTATAAACATATTTATATAATTTGTCTCAGTTATATTGCAAAAAAATCAGCTAATCTTTTTATATGTTTATAAATGCTATTATGGTAATAATATAAATAAATAAAATGGGTAAATGAAATAGTATATGGTTAGTAAAGCTAATTGACTTTTTGAAATTATTGTAGTTAAGTCTCAAAAATAAGAAAGGGTAAAAAAGAAGATAGTAAGTATATAAAGTGATCCTAGTACTTGGACTATTTTTAGAAAACATTTTAGAAAATGTTATCTAAATTCAAGACTATATTTAGTACTTCACATTAATCCTTCAATCTTTAGTAAATATTAATTTTCTGATCTTTCAAACCAGTCTGTTATTTTCATTCACTTCACTTATAATGTAATAGAGAACCCAATTCAAATTCTATAGAAACATATGCCAGATAAAGAATAATTTTTGTCAAAAGTGGACAAATTTTAGATCCTTATTTTAAGCTTAATCTTAATTGTTAAGTGTTTTCACATAAAAGTAAAATAACATTTGTGAAACTGCACCTTCAGTGTTCTTATTTTAAATAGGACTATTCATATTAAACATTGAACCTATGACTTACACAGTGTTCTAAGTTTATTTTCCCCAATTACTAATTTACCGCTAACCCTATTTAATGCTTACAGCTGACGCATAAGCTTCTCTAAAGACATTTGTTTTTCAGAGAACTTAATTTGCTAGATTTGTGTGACTGGATAGAACCTGAGTAAGTAACTTCAACATGTACTACATGTTGGGTGGTAATTCAGTCACATAGTTAAGCCAAAGGTTACTTTCAGATGAATTTTAGATAGAATTCCCCACAGCCTGCCACATGGCCAGATAACTTCCATACATAATGGCATCAATTCCCTGCCCTTAGGGCTAGCTTTTCTTCTTCCTCTGATGCAAAAGCCAATAACATCAGTTGTACACTGACTAGCTTCAACACATTTGGTAAAGAATAAGCAGACCAGCTCCTGCTAGAGTTCCTCAGCTTGGCACTATTTGTGCTTTGGGTTAGATTGTTCTCCATGATGGAGGCTACCTTTTGCACTTAGCAGCAACTCACTGCAACCTACTAGATGCCAGTAGCATCCCCTCTTCCAGGTATTACAGGAAGCATGTCTTAGACATTTTTATTTTTTTTTTATTTTTTTTTATAATTTATTTATTTTTAATTAGAGAATCACCGTGAGGGTACAGTTACAGATTTATACACTTTTGTGCTTATACTTCCCTCATACAAAGTTCGGGAACCCATCCCTTCACCAGTGCCCATTCTCCACCACCCGTAAACCCAGTGTCCCTCCCACCCTCCCCACTCCCATCTCCCCCCACCCCACCCTGCCACTGTGGCAGGGCATTCCCTTCTGTTCTCTCTCTCTAATTAGCTGTTGTGGTTTGCAATAAAGGTGTTGAGTGGCCGCTGTGCTCAGTCTCTAGCCCTCATTCAGCCCGCAACTCCCTTCCCCCACATGGCCTTCAACTACAATGTAGTTGGTGATCGCTTCTCTGAGTTGCCCTTTCCCCGGAACGTGAGGCCAGCCGCGAAGCCATGGGGTCAACCTCCTGGTACTTATTTCTACGGTTCTTGGGTATTAGTCTCCCACTCTGATATTCTATATACCATAGATGAGTGCAGTCTTTCTATGTCTTAGACATTTTTAAATCTTTCTGGGCACAGGGAAAATTTGCCCCCACTTGAAAACCACTGGGAATCTCTAATACCTTTTAAACTCAGGAAGATTTCTAGTCAATATTGTCTTTCATAACTACAATTCCTTCTGAACTAAATTTGGTTATTAAGTATTCAATACATCAATTCTATATTAGAATAACCATCAAAACATGCTATATTTCATTTTCTTGCTATTATCATATTGTGAAATAAATAAACAATTTTAGGATACCTGTATTTCTCCAGCAAAAGTCAAACTTCCAATGCTATCTTTCATTTATTTAAGAACGTTGTTACAATGACTTGTTCCTTTACAATTTCTTTCAATAACCATTTACTTCTCTAAATCAGATCATTCATGTATAATATAATTTATTAGTCCTATTCCTATGAGAATATATAAACTTTTAAAATTAATTTTTCACTATTTAAAATCTGTTTCTCTAAACTCCAGAGCTTCCCAGTCCCAACGAACCTGTGTCTTTGTTCCCTCCCTGTTATAGCATATCTCAAAACTCTATTCAATTCTCCCCTCTCATATACCATTGAGCCCTTTTAATTAGGGGTAGGTAGTGCCTATGATTTGTGGTATGTATGGTTGAATACATGAGAAAACAAATCAAGTCCTATGATTTGTACAGGACTGTTCACATTACTCAAATTCCCAGTAGTACTGTTACTTTTTTTACCTACAGGAGTTCAGATTGAAATGGCTTGGGGATAGGAATAAGCTTAGTCTATGCTAACATTTCACAATGCTGATACTATTATCTCCTTCTCACCTCCTGTGGTAGTAAGTCTCAACCTCATAGCCTATGATGAGTGGTGAAAGTATGCAATGAAGAAACCATAAAATGAATAAGCTACAAAGAAGAATATAGAGGTGATACTTCAAGCATTGATATCCTGGCTGCACATTCCCTGCTCTATTACTGTTTATTATTCAGTAGCTTGAGAAGAGGAATGGCATCGAGATACAGGCACTTCAGTAAGAAAAAAATGTTCCTTGACACTTGAATACTTGGTGAAATATAGAACTAACCAGAGTTTATGTTTGCTACATTCTCTTCATAGCCAGGCTTCATTTGTGACTGGAGTTGAAATTTATAATCACAGCAAAGCCAACACCCAACCTGTTGGCTTTTCAAACCTTCATGTGCGTATAGAGTCAACTCTATATACTGTCTTTTTTTTCTCCATAGAAATGTAGTGATGACACTTCCTTTAATCCTGTCATCCTGACCCACAAGCAAAAACAAATGAAAAAAAAAAAAAGAGTAACTACAGTAACCACCCACCACTTCCTCCCAATACAAACTTAAGTAAGTCAAGATAAAAGATTTGAAATGTCCAAACTCCTGTTATGGAGAAACATATTTCTTTGACTAACTGTATTTTTGAATTGAATATGAGAATTATCATTATGTTTGCTCACATTTTCGACATTTGGTCCAGTTCCTCAGAAGATGAGCATCTGGAAATAATACTTAAACACCTTTGCGGGCTGAAACGTTCATTCTTAAAAATAGGTGCACATTCCATGGAGCTGGCAGTGTGTGCTTTGTGACAGCACATCAGCGCATCTAAGGATGATACACTGAGCTCAATTTGACTTTATTCAGTTTAAATTCTCATCTAAAAGAAATCTGCCATTTCTCATAATAAAATGAATCATAGATTTACTATTTTGTTTGTTGCTATAACTTGTTAATTAAATCACAATGTGGTTGTGTTTATTAAGTTACAAATTATACCTTTTGGGGGAAGAACAAGTTCTGAAGTGGAACATGTTTACTTGATGTTTTCCCTCCCATCTGCCTTAAGGGGGGATATAATTAAACATAACAAAACAAAGAGCTGAGTGAAGGCAAGAGGGAAAAAAAAACAGAGAGAAAATTTCTTCCAGCTGAATAAAGCTATAGCATTCTAAAAGGAGACAAATTGCTACAAATGAGCAGCTAACCTGAATCTAAAATAAGATTTTAAACTAAGGAGATTTTGCTTTTCAACCTCTCATCTTAGACTTTCAAAATTGTCTATAATGTAATGAAAAGTTAAGAGTGTTGCATTGTCTTCACTTAATCTTCCCACCAACAACCGAAGCTGTCCCAGATGTTCTTCTGGAGATGGCTGGCAATGATATCCTATGTATTTATGAAATTCGTTTCAGTCATTCAAAATGTGCAACAGTCTAGAGCTGTATTGAATGAAGGAAATCAGTCCTGAAATTTAAATTATAGCATAGCAGATAGGACATTTGCCTTGCATGCAGCAGACCCAGGTTTGATTCCTCTGTCCCTCTCTGAGAGTCTGGCAAGCTACCAAGAATGAATATATTGCCTGCATGGGCAGAGCCTGGCAAGCTACCCGTGGCATATTGAATATGCCAAAAACAGTAACAAATCTCACAATGGAGATGCTACTGGTGCCCACTCAAGCAAATCAATGTGCAACAGGACAACAGTGCAGTGCTAAATAGTGCTATTTTATTATGATCAGAATAACATAAAATTGACACATTAGTCACCCCCAAGTCATATTTTAAGTGCTCACCAACTTCATTGTACCATATTGGAAAAAAGAAATACCAAATATTTCCCTCATAAGATAATGTCCAAGTGAATCACACTGTTCTTGCAAAACATATTCAAGTTGACCTTTTCATGGTCTTCTCTATACAGCACTTCTGTATTAGGTCCTGGCAAAGTTCTGTCATAGTAATTCAACACAACAGATAGGAGAGACAATAGCTAGAAACTGCTGCCTGAGGCTAAAACTGAGGTTTACTTGTTTGTTTTTTAAAGT
Organism: Sorex araneus; assembly: GCF_027595985.1. NCBI lineage: Eukaryota > Metazoa > Chordata > Mammalia > Eulipotyphla > Soricidae > Sorex > Sorex araneus. The sequence goes on along the minus strand of NC_073305.1, from coordinate 140,582,548 downwards.
AATTTAACAGTTATGAAAATGTCTTTAAAAAGTATCAGTCTTGACTACCTATGTACATATATGTTTTTCAGTTAAACTTCTAAATATGTTTTTTTCTTTCTTTACAAATCTAGGGATAGAACTCAGGATCTCACATATGTAAAGTAAGTATTCTACTTCTAATCTTCATTCTTTACCCTAATACAGTGTATCTTATTAACTATATCATATGACAGTTGTAACTCACACCAAAAATTAGCACAATTCAGAGAACATTCTTTGATGATGTAAATATTCTAAAAGTGTATTATTCAGTATAGCAGCCCTTAGTCATATGATAATATTCATCATCATCATCATTATTATCCCGTTGATGGTCAAATTTCTCGAGTGGTCTCAATAACGTCTCCATTCGTCCTAGCCCAGAGATTTTAGAAGCCTCTCTTTACTTGTCCTTCCCAACGATGCTGCATTGGAGTCTCTTTCAGAGTCAGGGGAATGAGACCCAGCATTGTTACTGGTTTTGGCATATGGATACACCATGGGGAGTTTGCGGGGCTCTTCCACGTGGGCAGGAAACTCTCGGTAGCTTGCCAGGTTCTCCCAGAGGGAGAAATAGGCTATAAGATGAGCTCCCGGGAGTTTGGTTTTTAGTCTTTGGATGTTAGCTATTGGTGGGATTACACGGCTCTGGGGACAGTCCCTGGTGTGACCACCTAGCTACTGGAAAATGGGAAATATGGGCAAAAAAGGCCCAGTCCCAATCCCATGAGGCTTGGAGATCTCAGCCCCGGTTCCCACACACTTGGACTCCTCTGCCAGTACCTTCATGTGTAAGGCTCATCCGGATGTGTGGAGAGGGGCCTTGAGCCTGGCTGTGTCTAGGCTCCAGAGGTCATCGGCCATGGAAGCTCTTGCCCGAGCGCCTCGGAGGGGGTGGGCTCCAGCTTATGATAATATTAAGCATATAAAATGTGGCTGTTGCAAATGTAAAACAATTTCTGATTTGATTTTACATTAATTAATTTACTTTCTTTTTACTTGCACAGGTGAATACTTATAGGAACAGTTGGGTTCTTCTTGGATAGAGAGATTCATACATTAAAGGGGGTAAAGTTTAAAATGTCTGTGTTATGGAGAGGGCTATATGACAAGGAACTCAAAAATCTGAGCCTACTCCCCAACCAGCAGCCATCAAGAAAACAAGAACTCAGTTCAATCCAAATAATTTTTCTGCCAGAACCTGAATAAGATTGGACAAAGTTCACGATATCATACCCCTACCAACTCCTTGACTGTGTGACCTGGGGAAAGTTTGACCAGAGGACCCAGCTGACCTATGCCTGGATTCCTAACTCAGAGAATCTGTGACATAACCGATATAAGTTTAAGCCATGAAAACTATGGGAATTTGTATGCAGTAACAGAAAATTAGCACAGATAATTTATGCTTAACATATTTAAAACAAAATGACTTAACAAAACTCTTAGCAGAGCACATCAATTTATTGAATAAAACTCCCATTTTTCAATTTTTCTAAAAGAAAATATTGTTATTTCTTTAGCAAACTTTGTTTTAATAAAGAAAAGTATGAGAAAGAAAAGTATGAGAAGTGAAACTAAGCTGAATGGTTATAATGAGAATAGCAGTAGTGAGGATAATAATAGTGTTCAAAAAGATTATGCTAATGATAAAATACATACTTACTAATTTTGTAATAGTCGAAATATTTAATTCAGGGCAGGAGCAGTAATACCGTGAGTGAGCCCACTCTAGTTTGACTGAAGTACCACATATGAGCCCCACCAGGAGTGATTCTGAGCTCAGAGTCAGGAGTATACTCTGATCACTACTGGATGTGTGGTCTGAAAATCGATGAACATGGGATAACAGTGACAGTGACAGTGACAGATATTACTAAAGACATTACAAATAGCTTTTCTCTAACTTAAATTGAGTAATTGTAATACAAAAATATTAAATTTTCTATTGATTAATATCATGTATATTATAAAATTAAATTCTATATCAAAAAATTGGGCTGGAGCAATAGCAGAGAGGGAAGGGCATTTGCTTTACATGCGGCCAACCTGGGTTTAATTCCTCCATCCTCTCGGAGAGCCTTGCAAGCTACCGGAGTATCCCACTTGCACAGCAGTGCGTGACAAGCTACCTGTGGCATATTCAATAGGCAAAATACAGTAACAACAAGTCTCACGATGGAGACATTACTAGTAACCGCTGGAGCAAATAGATGAACAACAGGATGACAGTGCTACAGTGCTACAATCTAAAAATTATTTTGTGAATGTATGTTGTTACATATAGTATACTTTAACTCAATAAAAAAAATACATATCCATACTATGATACTAAATTTCCTCTTTAATACACACAGTATAATAAATAAAACCACAAGTAAAATGCAATATTCTTTTATATGATAACGAAAGATACCATGATAACATATGATAACAAGAAGATTAAGTATAGGTCAGACGTTCATAAAAATACAAAAAAGGACATACATTTATTATTCAAAAGAACAAATGTATGAGGTTTGTCCCAATATTTTGGATTATCTAGTTGATGTTCTTATACTTAATAACATTTAAACCAGACAACAAGCAAATATTATTATTGCTAAAAAATTTGCTCTTTGAATGTTCCCAGAGCTCTACGTGCTTCATGATATATGCTCACAGGCTAGGCATTTAATTCAGGTCATGGCATATTTTTAAATACTTGTCAATCAAAACTTTGTACTTATATTGACCTTGCTCCTCATAAGGTCCTTTTTTACAGAGATCAGTTGATGTGTAGATTATTTTTAGCACTATTTTCTCTTCAATATAATTTTTATTTCAAGGAAAAATATTCTGCTATTCTAATTTTAAACTATGGTAAATAATTTTCCTGTCCTTTTATTGTTACTCCATAGAGAAACAGTACATTTGGGTAGATGAAATTGTATCACAAGGAAAACCCCAATAGCATCAAGTTTGTTACCCATAGCATTGAATCAATACTTTCTCCTTTTATACCATTGTCTATCCACAGAAACAATATTGCTCAAATAAAGGTGTTCATTCGAAATAGAGCAAAAGTTTCTATATCCAACAAACATTGTCTTAGAACATTGGTATTTTGTCACTATATCTGGATCAACCAGATTAAAAAAAATAGCAAAAAAACTTTTAGAGACAGTATTCCCCTATAATTGTTAAAACCAGTCTCTTTCACTTATCAACACATCTTTACATAGGAATTTTAATATTTACTTGATATATATATTTATATATCCTGTTAAATGTCTATCATTAAGTGATAGAAAAGCATCATCAAACAATATTCTAGAATTATATATGCAATAGTCACTATTAGTTAATAGTTTTGAACAGTTTTATTAAAATTTTAAATAGAATTCACTCAACTTTATAATATTGATGCAATGGTATAAAAATGCATTTTTTGTCATCTCAGTAAATATGTTCAAATTAGAAAATTATACTTGATAAATTATGGAGGGGAAAATTTGTAAATGCTTTGTCCTCATGGATTCTATAGCCTTTGGATAAGCAAACATAGGTCAAAAACACACAAAAATATATGCCCATAAGTGTGATGGTATTTCAAAATGCAGAGAAAAACACGAGGAACTACTATTCTAAGCGTAGGAAAGAAGGAAGAGTTTGATATCAACCCCAAGCAGGAATAATTTGCATGCATTTGATGAGTTAAAAGGCTAATGTAGTGAGACTACCAAACAAGAAACATCTTGAAAAGAAGGTTAGTGAATAACCCAAGACCAGACCATGCAGACCATTATGGGCCCCTTTAGAAGAACACTTTTTTTTTTCCAAAGAGCAATCTATTAAAGTGTTCTAAGCAGATGAGGTCCATAAATCAATTTACGCTTTAAAGGAAAGTTTTTTGGGGAGATATTTATGAAGGTAGTAGGGCTCATTAAATCTAAATTATCTTGCTAGTTTAAAAAGCTTCTCAGCAATATATTCTCTAAGCTCATTCAGTTGTCATTACACAGGTTTCTGACTTTATGAAATGAGATTGCATGTGAACCAAAGTAAGGACTCATGTGTCATTATCTTTCCTCAGATTGGCTTTCTTCATGCATTATCGAGTTTAGGCTTTCTCATCCGAAACTATTGACATTTGGGACTGGATATTTTATTGTGGAGGCTATCTTGTGCTTTTTTGGATGTAATGCTCAGTGGGATCCCTGACTTCTACACAAAAGATGCCAGTGGCACTCTGTCCCTATACTCAACTGCTAACTGTGACAACCAAAAATGTCTCCAGATCCTAGTTGGGAAGCAGAGTTAGCTGTAGTCAGCAGACAATATTATCATCTTAATGTGCATGAATTCTGAAGAAGCCAGGAGCCAAAAAGACCCCAAAATGATCCTAAGAATTAATAACTGACTTTCACAAAAACAAATTTCATTTCTGACACCATCTTTAAATTCTTCACATGTAAATTTTTATCTTAACCATATTTTTTAAAATTCAGGCCAAACGGGTTTAATTAAATCATTTGCCTTTGAAAGAACACCAATCCTATCTACCCCAATATCCTGTAAAGTGAGTTAAAAAGTAACCCTTCTACTATTAATGGCTTATTTCTCTCTACATGTTTATTACCTTATTCTTGTATCATTTTTCATCTGATATCTATTTATAAAAATAATTGATAAAAGTTGTAATGTTATTAATTGGCATTATTGACAACTAAGAAGTTTCTGTTACTCACATGTTGAAGACAATTTATGTTAAATGAGAAATTAGGTTGTAAGAATTATGACTTGTACAGAATCACATTACATGTTCACACAATGCATGATCATTGATCAATAAAAGTATAGAAAACTCTGAGCATTAGCCACAAAGATGCCTTTCAGGACACAATTGCAACTTTAAACAGGCAATGAAAAGGAAGAAGTTACAACAAACAACAACAACAAGAAAAAAACCTAAAGACTGCATATCATACAAGGAATTGATACTTAAAATACATAGAGAAGTCAACAAAAAATAAGCATCCCAATTAAATAATAATAGCATAAAGAACAGAAAAATATAGTATACGGGCAATAGTAAAATGATAAAATGCTTGTTTTGCTGCAACCAACCCTACTTAGATTCCTGGTATTATATATGTTTTCCTGAGCACTCTTTGGTAGAACTTTTTAGCATAATCATAAATAGCCCCCAAGCCCCAAGTGTGACAGCAAAAATAAAAATTTAAAAAAACAAACAAAAATTTTTAAAATTGCAGAAGACCTGGAATTACAAATCTTCGAAGAAGACACTAATATAATTCGTAGATGAAAAAAAGTCACTCTTACTAATTGGGAAATGTAAATCAAAATCACAATGAAGAAAATGCTCTGTCTCAGAAAGATGAAAACAAGTGACAATGAAGATATGAAGAAAAGCTCTCATACACTAGGTAGGAATGAAAGTTGATGCAGTCTCTATGCATAATTGAGTGGCGGTTCCTTAAGAATACTAAAATTTGGATCAGTGAGAGTACATGAGGCAAGGCATATCTTTCGCATGCAACTGACACTAAATCAGTCACCAATAATGCATATAGTGTCCTGGTGGTGCATATGAACTGGAGTGATTCCAAAGAACAAAGTCAAGAGTAAGCCCTGAACCTACTGGGTATGAGCCAACTATGCCTAAAAATACTAAAATTAAGAGCCAGAAATGTTTCTTAGTGATATAGCCCATTTTTTGTATGAGTGGAGCCATAGGTTCAGTCACCAGCAGCACAAAGAACAACAAAAATAAATACCTGAACATTGAAATATCATATTCCCTAGAAATATCACTTAGAAAGAAATGAAGACTGCAATTCAAAGAGACTTAGGCACTCATATTCATAGCTGTATTAAACACAGTAGTCAAAACATATAATCAACCTAAAAGTGCATCAACAATCAGTCTATAAAGAAGCTATGGCATGTCTATTCAATGGTGTATGATTCAGTTATATGAAAAGATAAAATTTAATACTAGAAGTGGCATAAAGACAGTAGTGGAGGGTTATTTTGTGCTGGTGATGGTGAAATAATATGTATCAAAACAATAAATGAATTGAAACAACAATAAACTATTGTAACCACTCAAACTGCAATAAACAAGTTATTTAAACATATGAAATTTTGTGCTTTGCAACAATATAGATGGAACTTGAAGTTAAAACATTTTCTTAATTGTCTTCTGGTTTCTCCTGTATGTAAGTACAAATAATCAAATTAAACAAACCAATAAAACACAGTATCTCATATTCTGTGAAAAATATGGTGAATATGAAAGGAAAGAGGGACCAAAGAAAGAGTAAATTTGATAGTGTGAATCTAGTTAAACATTTGATGGTGCATGTGGTGATATATCAAGTTATTAAACTATAACCCGTACTGGCATGTAGTGTTGTAAAACAAGAAAATATAATATGTGAAAGAAACTTTTTGCCAACTTAGCATCCTGCAACCAAGCCTACCTTAAAAATAGCTTTGAATGGTTCTTAAATCTGAGTGTGACATTAAATCTTATCCACTTTTAGTTGGAAACACTAACATGAGGGTATTATGTCTTATTGACTGGGACAGTTTTGAGATTTCCTCTTGCATTTAGAATATTGATGGCATTTCCTTTCCACATTTATATGATCTAACAATATATTGAAGGAATTTCTTAAAAAGCCCCCAAAATCAGATGCCTCTCCTATAAGAAGTTATGAAGAATATGTTTAAAGCAACTCCTCTCTCCTCACCACAGTGCTTGAAGTTCCTTTTGCTCAGGTCCTGTCTTCCCAGTTCTCTGTATTAGTAACAGTGCAAACACCTTAAAACATAAGAATTCAATCAAGACCATGAAATGTTTTTTTTTTTTTCATATATAGTACAGCAAGTAGGGCATTTGCTTGCATGTGGCCAATGTGGGTTTAATCCCAGTTATCCAATATGATCTCCTAAGCACCACCAGGAGTCATCTCTTAGTATAGAGTCAAACGTAAACCCTGAGCACCACTGGATGTGCTCCCCCAATAAACAAACAAAAGCTGCTAGATAATCAAGAAGCAGTTCATGTATAGATAAATGCATAGATTTGGAACCAAATTCCCAGACTAAAATTCAATTTCTGACACTCCTTGTATGATTATTTAATATATGCTTTAGAAATACCAGTGAAATGGAACTTTTAACTAAGACTATGCTGTTTGGTGTTTGTGAGAAATAAATGAGTTAAAATGAGTGAGTATAAATTAACACATGTGGGAAAAGTTTCCAGCACATTTTAAGTACTTTAATAGTTTCATTATTAGTCCACAAGTGTCCAGCTGTACTAACCATCTTATAGTTAAGTATGTTTAATAACAAAGGACTAGATCAGAGAACACATAAATTTGTATAGATAAATTAGGAAAATCCTAGGACATGAGAAACTGCACAGAGACCACAAATCAAATGGACATAAAAATCAATCTATAAATATTAATATTTGTGAATTTTCTATAATATTTATGATTTTGATATCCATTAAGGATATCAAAATGGATATCCTTATATCCATTTTGCAATTAGAAGTTTAATTCCATTTTCAGGGGCCTTAAGCACTGTATTGCCACACTGCACATATATTAAAATATAAGCTATCAGTGCCAGGTTCAGGTAGAGATTATTAAAGGGTGAGCTACATGGAAAATTTGGAAAGTGCTAAGGAGTGTCCAGGAGACATACAGCAGGTTGCTGAGATACTGCTGTGGCAGACTCTGGACAGATTTAAGGGTCTCATAGTCTGTAACAGTGAAAAATGGAAAACAACCAAACTTTTCATCAATAACTTCCTAACTAATTCACAGCACATACATTCATTTAAATAATGAAATATTTTTGAAACAAAAAGATTCTGATGTCATATATATATATACATAATGTATATATATGTACATATATATACATAATGTGTGTGTGTGTGTGTGTGTGTATGTTTGACTTTTTGGGTTAGACCCAGCTATACTCAGGGTTTAGTCCTGGCTCTGCACACAGGAATCATACCTGGTGGTGCTCGGGGGACCATATCAAGTGGATTCTGGGGATTGAACCCTTGGTGGCTGCATGCAAGGCAAATGCCCTACCCTCTATACTACCACTCCAGCCTCTGATATCATATTCGTGAAGGATAATATAGGTAACATGACAAATGTATATTATGGACACATTTTATAAACGTATATAACCTCTCTTGAAAAACCTAGAAATGTTTCTATGTGAATAAGTATTCTAAAGTGTCAGTAGTTATTTCTTTAGATGGAAGTTCTTGGGATGGAGGTATCCAATCTTTTCTCGTTTGAGAGGATTGGGTCACAACTATTGATGCTTAGGGATACTCCTGGCTCTGTGCTCAGGAATAGCTTATGGCAGGGCACATGGGGCCATCTGTGGTACCAGAGATTAAATCCTGGCCAGCACTATCTCTCTAGCCCCCAGACAATTTTTTAAATTCATAATGTTAATTTTATTTTATCACTTTATTATTTTTTTAATCACCATAAGATACAATAACAAAGTTTTTCCACTTGAGTTTCAGTCATACAATGATTTATAACTCAACCCTCTTCCTTCCACCACCAGGAACCCCAGTATCTCCCCATATCCCACCCCTCCCCATGCCTCTATGGCAGACAATCGTCCCATACTCTCTTTTGTATTGCTTGTTATGAGAAGCATAAGATGTCACGTGCCCACGAGAGTGATCACGTGCTTCTGGAATTGTAAAATTTTAATTAGTGTCTGGAGAAATCTGAAGGGAGCGAGCTGCTCGGTTCAGAGACTCTTTTGTGTGTCTCTGGATCATGACTGACAAGGAGCTTAAGTAGCAGCCAGAGGTAGAAATGGGCATGACCTTCAGGGTCCCATTGGGGACAAGAAGATGAGAAGGACCAGCCCATTCCCTATATCTTGAGGCCTGGAGTTTTCTATCACTGACCCTGCGTACCTGCACTTCTCATTGGGTTCTGGAAGTTGGCAGCCACCAGGTTTTTAGGGAGCAGGTGAAGGGATGACGCCTGCCCCTGTCTGAGGCACCCCAGTGAAGTCGGCCTGGCTTAAAGTACGGAGGCATCTCTGCAGTGAGCTGCTCGGTTTGGAGATTCTTTTGTGTGTCTCTTGATCATGGTCCTTGTTTCCATCTTTTCCAGAGAAATAAACTATTGGCATATGCCTTGCAGACTGTGCGTGCTCACCCTCAACGCACATGTTGCTGGTCCTAACCAGTTTTTGATCTCTTTTGAGATTTATGGGTCTCTGAAATAAGGTCAATAATAAATAAGCTTGCATAGCTGAGCCGGACGTGTTTTGTGGGTGTCGCTCCCACATACCTATCTTTTAGCCATTTAATACTTGGTAAACTTGGCCTCAACTTGTTGGGATCCAGCCAAAGGCACAACGGCAATTTTGGGGTATCAGGAAGTCTGAAAGCACCATCAGGCTGCTGATACACTCACCCTGCAGGTATAGGTTGACCTGTTGGCAGCACCATATCCGCTGCAGCCAATCTTTTTCAAATATGTATACCTACTGTTTGTATTTTTCACTAAGCACTGACATTTTATTTTAAGAGAGAAATTGGGGAATATTAGAAAAACATTAATAAACAATGATTTTTCTAACACTAATAAGTCATAAAGTGTTAAATGGTTGAAATGACATGTGTTTTATTTTGTAGATCTTTCAGAGTTTAGAATGGAGTCAATGTACATTTTATATAATCCTTGGCATATATTATGCAATTCTTGAGTAGAATTTGGGTCAACTCTGCATGTTCATTATTTGTTCAAGTAGCCAGGACAGTCAACTTTCACAGCATGGCAAGTATCTATACCACTGATGGATGAAATGTTTTCTAAGTACTGAAATGGCACTTTAAAATTTAAAAGTGTAAGGGAAAAGCTGCAGGTTTCTCAGTCACTAGAATATATAAGGGTCATTCAGAGAGTATGATTTCCAAATGCTAACTCTCTAATCAAAGAACACAGCTGGAGAAGGAAAAAGTACTGGAAAACACTTGACTAGCATGACCCAGGTCTTATATTTAGTACTTCAATGCTACAGCAGAGAAAGTTTGTTGTTTGAGAGACCCACAGAAAGAAAAATGAACTTCCCAAAGAAGTTAACTTCTCCCTTTTAAACTAACAATATTCCAAATTAAAGATTGCCAATGCTTATTTGGGAGGGAGAAAATAAATCAGAGACTCAAAAGTATTTATAAAAAATTTCTCCATCCCTCATTTACAATACTGATAATAGCATTTGAGCACGTGGTTTCAACTCCACACATAACCAATGTTAGCATTCTTCCATCGTTCACCATTCACCAATGTTCTAGAGTCCCTCTCCACAAGTTCACATGAGAACAGCCTTGAGCCAACCCTCTATTATTTCTATCTTCTTCCATATTGGCCCTTCTGTTTCCTCATGAATCCCAGGAATCTCAGTTCCCTTGGTGCACAGTTCCTAGAGGAGATAATCCACCACCACTAAGTAAAAACCACTAGGTAAAAATTTGAACAAAATGCACATAAGATTAAGTCAATTCTGTACATGCCAAGCAATTTTGGACAAGCAACCTAAGTTGCTTAAGGTGAGACAGAGCAATTTGAATACTTCAGCTTGTTTTAGCCCCATATTTCTATGTTTTCATAATAATGAAACTTCTAGAATTAATAAAGAGTTTAACCACATGGCAAGATATCTGTATTCCAAGTCAGCAAGGACTGGAAATGCTTAGTATAAAAAAATAAAAGCAGCTTAGGATAAAAATTGTAGGCACTGACAAGCTGGGCAGCTGAGAGAGAATTTGGAGTCTTTCTAGAATCTTTCAGACCACACAACAAATGTAGCTACCCACTACCCCCACCTACGCACAGCTGCTGCGCTTAGATGTTGTACTATTCATAACGCCTTTGGAAGGCCCAGAGAATCCTCAAGTGGATCAAATCAGAAAACATTGACAGTTTCATTGAAAATTGTCTCTTTTATGTTTCCAATGAAATGTCTAAACAATTTTGTTTCAGATGGGCTTTAAACTTATGGCTGCTCATCAGAACAAAATCCTTTTAGGATTCCACCCTTTACTAAGTGTTAAAAAGAAAAGCAATAGGAATTCTTAAGAAAGGCTCAATATTTTGTAGTGAGCTTAACATATTGAAGGAAACATTTTTGTTTGTAGAGAAGTTATACTGACTGCAACAAATATGTTTATTCTAACTAGATTGCTTCACATATTGCAGTATATATTGAAACATGAATTAGAAATTGAGATTCCACATGAATTGGCAATGCTTTAGTACCAGTTTTTCTTTGACTAAATTAAGGGTTGCTTCTATGTTAGCATCATCTAGTTAATTTTTATTCCATGTTCATCTTTCAGTTAAACATAGTTTTCTTCCCATAGGTTTTTATTTTATTTGCTGTTCTTCCTTTCCAAACTTTTCATTTCCTCCCAAGCTCTCTATTGTATTCCACATACCTACTTTTCTTACAGCCCTATAATTTCCTTCTTTATGTATCCAAGAATGGCGGATGTTTTTTCTTGCAAATAGCTGCAATCTCATCATTACAATTTTTCCTAATATTAATATATACTTCTTTCTCAACTATTAAACAAGAACAAATGGAATCTGTATGCAATTTATACATCAATTTATGCTCTCACTAATTGGAGTTATCATCTATTTCATATGTAGTAAATAAACCATATACTTAGCAATTGAGAAAAATTACTTTTGCTCAGGTCATGTCTGTCAGTGTAGAATTCTTTTCTCCAGTGTGATAATTATTTAATTTTTAATTTATTTTTAATTAAGGCACAATGATTTACAATATTATTCTAAGTACAGATTTACACATACAATGTTCCAGCAACAATCCTACCAATCCTAAAGGAAGTCCAAGTATCAACTTCCTTCCACCAATATCATCGTCAGGTTCCTTCCCACCGCCACCCAACCTCTTTGGCAAGAACATTTTAAATTTTGATTGTATTGGATTGACTTTTATACTTACAGTGTTGCTAAAAATGTGGCTTAAATTATATAGATATATCACACCCCTCTACCAGCAATGTACCTGAAGCACTTGCCCTTGCCCCATTACCTCTTACATCCCTTCTCAATTCCTTTCACTCCTGTTCTGATTTCTATAATCTGAGATTCAGAGTATGCTAGATATATCCCTTTGGTACTTTGTATTTCTGTGTCCTGGCATTCTATATGCTACAAATATAAGAGCATTATTGAATGTAAGAATGTTAGAGCATTATTGAATAAATTTGCTGTTCTTCTAAATTATTTCATTTAACATGATACATCCAGTTCAATCCAAAGAACTGTATGATATTATCACACCTTGCAGCTGCATAGTATAACTTTGTGCCACACCTTCATTAACCACTTTTGGGCCATTGGACACAAAGATTCATTCTATATCCCAGCTACTGAGCTAAGTGTTGCGATAAATAATGATGTACACTATGTGCTTTATGTCTCTGTGAACTTTCTAAATCTAAAACCAGATTACATCACTTTCCTGTCCTGGTTAGTTTAAATTATCCAGTGAATCCCTATCATCTGCAGATTGGCGCAACAACTCCTCCCATAAAGTTTTAGAATCTGCAATATCTGGTCCATACTGATTCCTTTCATTTTCCTCTCAAATTTTTGTACATTTTGCTTAGCATGTTCAAATCCTGGCAGTTTATCCAAATGATATGTTTTCTTATTTTATCATGTCTTTGTTTCTTGTCTCCCTTTCATGTGCTATTCATCCCTTTCATGGATTTACTTCGAGACTTAAGAAGACTTCTTATCATTTTCCTTTCCCTTAAGCCTATATTTTATTGTGTCATTTATTCCTCCTGTGTTTCTTTCATCAGGATGAACTGCAGGTTTTGTTATAAGTGGTGGTTCATTGGCAGTCTTCCTCCAAAGGGCCTTGAAGCCAGTCTGAGAAAATTTGCCGTTCTTTTTTTTTAGATACACCACAGAAATTTGCTGGCATGAATTAATGTCTGAAGGTCAATTTTGTTTGTACTGTAAAATAACAAATGAGATATAGTCATTTAAAAATGTTAAGGGCTGCACACTAAGATTCATACCATAGAATAATTCAATTTTCATTGTGCATGGCTAAAAATGGAACCAAAGACATAGATTGGTTTTCAACTGTTGAAAAGTTTGAATCATAGATAAGATATTTATACTTTTTGCTTTCAGCTTGTAAGAGAAAGACATCACCAAGAGAGATGCCAACTAAGATTAGTTAGAGCTTCCTACTGATTCTCCTACTCATGTGGTTGTTTTCCAACTGCACAATATAAGGTAGTCCTGATCCCAGAAATATGGGCCCCTGTTTCAATAGAATATATCTGAAAATGCATTTTAACCCCTATTACTCTCTTTCTTGGATGCTTCTTCCAATGGGATCTGCAGATTTCGTCAACATCCCTTCTTAAGCTTATAGTTAACAGCATAAAGTTATCAGATAATTTAATATTTATAATAAACCCTGATATATAATATATAAATGATATATACAACATGATATTATATATATATATATATATGTCAGGAAAAAGCAGAGCTAGTTTAGACCCCCTATTCAGTGCTCATAAAACCAGGAGTCAGTCCTAAAAATATCTGGCACAGCTGTTAGAACCTAAAAGACTGATGTTCAGTACCAGTGAAGTAGTGTTGTTCAGACCAGCAATACTGGCTTATAGCTAACAGCATAAAGTTATCCGATAATTTAATATTTTTAACAAACCCTGATATATAATATATATAAATGATATATACAACATGATATTTTATATATATATATATATATATATATATATATATATATATATGGCAGGAAAGGGTAGAGCTAGTTTTGGCCCCCTATTCAGTGCCCAGAAAACCAGGAGTCAGTCCTAAAAATATCTGGCACAGCTGTTAGAACCTAAAAGACTGATGTTCAGTACCAGTGAAGTAATGTTGTTCAGACCAGCAATACTGAAGTTTACAGGGATAGAGCCAGCAGTTCTAGAGAACCAGGAGATGTTGGAGATGGAACTCAGGGTCTCTGCTTGTACTTCAGCCCTTTGGGCTCTCTACCTACCTCTTAAACCCGGTGTAAACTGACCCCAGATACTGATGTCTCTAGATCACTACTCAACACTTTGTCATCTGAACACAGCCACATCAAACTTTACACAGAGAATAGTTTGTGCTTCTGTCTGAAACACTTTATGCAAATGAGCTAGAAACAAGTTTTGCTCGGTATTTCTTTATTTTCTTGTCTTGCTCACCTTTTCTTTACTCCATCAAATGAAAATATTTGCTCTCAGCCCTGGTAGAGATTCTTGATGGGAATAGAAAAGATTGATGATACTTATAGCTTTGATTCCATAGTTAGATTTGTTCAAAGAATAATCTTGAGACTCATAAACTATACTCCAAAGTAATAATGAGCATTATAATAGCCATACATGTTACTCATTTTCTATATTTTAATCACTTAGCTCTGAACTTACACCTTTTTCTCATTTACTCTTCATGTTAAATCTAAAGAACAGATTTTTTTTATCCTCTTGAAGAAACAAAGGCAAATTGATTTTACTTAGCTCAGTCAAATTTATATATTGGTATTTTCTAAAACCAAGAATCAAACAGCTTGACTTCGGAGCATAAGTTCCTAACCACTAAGCAATACTTACCCTCTCGAAATTCCCATTGGTTGACTCAGTAGATTTCTGAAGGAAGAACTAAAATAGAAGAAATGTGAGATTGTCTTTTGGCCCAACTCTGCAACTAGTATATTTTCCAACAATGCAGCCAAGTACTGGAATGATAATTCTCTGGGGAGCTGTAGTAGGACTATTTAATACTTTAGTGAAAGAATTTTATTATATTCTACATATACCCAAAAAAAGAAAATTGAAATTTTATAAATATGGAGAAATTTTTGACACAAACATCCCCAAATTTGACAGAGTTAAGATAGATGAGTTAGATTCTCCTGGGGCATCTATGGAGGTTGTCTATGCCTAGAAGAAATTAAGGAGTCAAGTTAATTTTCTATTTTAGGTTCATATGAAGTTGAGGCTGTATGTAAATTTCCCTGATCTGGCTATAGATAAAAATAATTCTCATATGTATAACATCATTTACTATATCTACTATTATTTATTTAAATGGTCATTTTCCTTCTAAATTGCCCTAGATCTTGTTAAAATCCATATTAACTGAAGAAATGTCGGTCTTCAGTATGAATATAGGAATCACTTTTATGGAAAGGAAGTTTTATAGAATGAATTACATTGGCTACTTTATAAGAAGGATGTAATCCCTTGATTATCAAACATCATTAGCATCTTCTTAATTTTTATTTTTGACCAGTTTATACTCACATAGAACAATATTCAAGAGTACCTATGACAAGCTATGCAATAGAATCTTGTTCCAAACCCTCTCCTCTTTAACCAACTAATGATCCTCCCAGGGCAACCAAGGTTATAAACTAATTTTAGTATCAAAAGCATTATGTGCAATATGTAAATTCATTTTTTATTTCACCTCTTTCTACAAAAATATTGCATATGAGTGGCACAATTTTGGAATTTTATAATAAAATAATAAAATAAAATATATAAATTTAACACATAAATATACGTTTCCTCAGTTGTTAATATTTCTGTTTTTTTAATTTGTTTTTTTAATTTTGTTTTAGGCTCTATTTTTTTCATTGTAACTATAGCACATTGTTTACTTAATAAGTTCCTACAATAGACATTTAAGGTGTTTTTAATAAAGCTGTCTTTTCTTTGTAGTAAAACATTATTACTTAAGAAAAAGATTTTGTAGGGGATTTTATTAATATACTTATGCAACATTTATGTAATATTTTTATTTAAAGTTCATATGCATATATTTAAGGTCAAAATTATAACATAATTATATGAGATAAATGTATAACACATATATGCATAAGCATACATATATGTATAGATGTACACAGAAATTTCAAAGGAAATTTAATTTCAAAATTATATTTTTACAAAAATAATTCATTTCCCTTGACTAAGAAAACAACTCAATATTTTAGAAATCGGAATAAAATTTTCTGAAGTGAAAAGAGGCCCAGAGATTACAGGGAAAAAAATGAATGTATTTCAGAGAAAATTATTATATTTTTAAACACATTCTATCAAAGTTTTTAAATTACTGTGACATATTTAAATCCATGCCAAAATATGAACATAATAGAAGGAAAAAAGTTAACCTACATTTCTAATTCTCCACAATATCGACAGAATCCATGGAAAAAATATTAGAGAATTTTTTTGAAGTAAATGTTACTGATAACAGAAATTGATTTTGATTAAATACAAGGATTTGAAGAAATACAAAATGAGTTATATGACAGATACGTCTGCTGAATAAAATAGCAATCATTCTATATTAGCTGTATTAAGTGAAAAGAACTTGATATTAGGAAACAATGGCTTAATACCATTGCAAAAGACTCAGAAATGTGTTCTATTGACTGGAAATTACAGGATCGACATCCAAAATAAGCCTTTGTAGAATAAATAAATTTCTTTTCCATTTCTTGAATATAGAGAAATTACTAGGAAAAAAATAACTGAATGATCAACCAAATTCATCAATTTACTTTCATGTAGAAAAAGTCTTGTGACCTATTAAGCCTTACCAATAAGATCTGATCAAAAGCAGCATTTATTGTTTCTTGCCATGGATTTTAGAAAGTATGCCTATTTTCCCCAAAGTCTCCTCTTCAGCTGATTGATTAGGCAGTGTAGGTGATAAAGTCAAGGGGATATTGAGAGTCAAAAAATAGGAGGAAAATGTAACTAATCAGAAAAACAGGCATAGTTAACAAGTGTTAGAAGTAAAATGTGTTAAGACAGTGAAATTTGAGGTTCTATTTGTCACAATAATTGAATTTATCTAATTGTTAAAATTGCCAACCTTGCCTGACTGAGAAATTTTCATCAACATTATAATGTTAATTGAAACAAAGAATTAAAATTGAAGTTAAAGAATTAAAAGATCCCTTGGAATTTTACATATTCAGGGATCTGAAAACTGCTATCTCTAAACTGCCTCAAGACACCCATTAAACAAGTGACTGGACGCTGGGATGCTATTAGAGCAAAAAACTCCTTCTCTGTGGCTGTGAGTATGAGTGACAGACAGAATAAAAACACAAGACAAGAAGCTGCTGCCTACTCTACCCTACCAAGACTCACAGAAAACACGCCAGGTCAAAATATGTTTATGTCCAAAAATTTCTTTCCAAGAACCTATAGAAAAAAATATATAGAGAGATATGAAAGTATATATATGCATATGTACATATATGTAAATCTATATATATCCATACACACATATATCACATATATGGATATGGATATATGGATGTATATACAGATATACACATATGTATATATAAATTTGTTTTCCAGTTTTTACAGTATAGTAATATAATATAAACATAGATGGGAAGTACCATCAGGGCTGAGCGACTGTCTCCATATCCATCACCACCTGTGAGTTCATGTTTACACATTTAAAACATATACATGCATACAGAAGAGGTCTAGAACAAAATAAAGTCACTAAAATATAAAGAATAGTTTCCCCTACAGGGAAAAATGTGGGAAAATATTGCTTTCATTTTAATGTCTTTCAAATTCTCTACAATGAAATGTATTACTTTTTTTTATAGAAACATGGGAGTATTGTTTTAAAGTATAATAATATAGTAATTACTAATTTGTCTCTTTTTATTTTTAAAATTTGCTATGACCAATTTTTTACCACTATGACAATTGCCTTATTAAAACCCAAAATAAGAGAATAAAATATTTTTGATAAATGATAGTCATTACACGTATTTATTTTGTCTCTGTAATAGACTCTGTGTATGCATTTTGTCTCCATAACTAATTGGAACTATCTTAAATATGAAGCTTTTTTTTTTTGCACACACAAAATCATGTTAAGAAATGGATTATTGATTCGGCTAAGTAGATTTCTCCATGGTTAGTAATGATATGAAAAGGACTTGTCAACAAAGCTTATCAGGGGAAAAATGAAGGACTTAACAAAACGTGACGTTATTCTGATAACAATTGTAAGATAAAGAAGAAACTAGACAAAATAAAATTACATGAGCATATATGTATGCATAATCTATTCAACTTTGAAAAGATAATGTTTTTAAAGAGATTTCCAAAGGTTAAGTTCTCTAGTTATTTTCTATTCAGTGGGTCAGATAGGAAAGACATAGAAAAAAATAAACAGTTGATGATTAAGTGTGACCAATTCTAGATTCTCAACTCAGTGAAGGGAATTGTGGTTTCTCAAGCAACATTCAAAATCCATTTTTCTACCATCATTTATCTCTATTTCATATCAAGTGCTCTTTCTAGCCAACCACACTAATAAAATGTAAGTAAAGAACCACCACTGATGTTATAAATGAACTACTTAGAAGCTTGCAGTAATAGGAGATATTAATAATGACCTTAATGAAAATTTCTAGCAACCCAATTTATCATTTGAAAAAGTAGCAACCAATGGTATTTTGTGCTATTATCAAGATCTCAGAATGAAAACCTATTAATTAAAAATATGAACAATTTGCTATACTAACCTCCATGAGATATATGAGTATACAGTAAGTTATCTCTCAAAGTTCCTATTAATATTTCCTTGGGTTTTATTCCTATGTAAATAGATTTGAGAGCACCTAAGATAATATATTATTAATCCCTTCCTAGAACTCTGGTATTGCCTCAAGACTTCTATTTCTGTACTCTTCTATAGTGTAACTTTAACTCTCCCTTCAAACTATGAAATAAATACCTCTTTTCCAGATTCTGGTAGGGCTATGCTGCCTAGACTGCTACTTTGTATCAGGTGTCTAGAGCATAAAAAGCAAGAAAGACATGCTTTACTTTTTGGAATACATACTGTGTGTTCTAGGAATGTCATGATCAGAAAAGTAAAAGTAAGAAAACTTGTTGTCTCTTGGTGACAACTCCATCTGAGTCCAGTGTTAATCAGCTGAATTGCATCCTTAGCATACACGAAAGACACTGAAGAGTTAAATATAAGATTTAAAACCATGAAAGCAAAGGGAGCATTTCTTGACATTAGCTCCATCAAAGACTTTTTGTAAACTCTACACAAAACTCAGGACATAAAGGTCCTCCTGGTGATCCCTGAGTGTAGAGCTAGTAGTAAGGCCTGAGAAGTGCCTGGTGTGACCCCCCCCAAATAAAAAATGAATAAATTGGCGTGAAGGAATTGCAGAGACATTTTCCTAAATAATAAAGACCTATGAACAACTATTATGATAAATATTTGATACCACTTTTAATCAGGGAAGTTCAAATCAAAACCACAGTGATATATTACTTCCCACCTTTTAATATAGCTACTTTTTAAAAATTATATAAGAAGTTATATGAGTATTGGTGAGGAAGAGGAGAAAAGGAAACGCTATTCCACTATTGGTAGAAATATAAATTTTAGTCATGTAAAACAGTAAGGGGGCTCCTCAAATAATTAAAAGTAGAAATAGCATTAAAATTTAGTAACCCATCTCAAAATGCATAACTAAGAGAAATAAAATCAGTTTCTCAAAGACACACTTTCACTTTCATATTCTTTGCAATATTAATCACAGTAGCTGAGTTATATGTAATTACATATAGTACTAAGAAACTATATAAATGACTATTGCAAAGGAGTGATTTTGGAGTGCAGAAACAGGAGTAAGACCTGAACTCCACTGAGTGTAGCAGAAAGAAAGAAAGAAAGAAAGAAAGAAAGAAAGAAAGAAAGAAAGAAAGAAAGAAAGAAAGAAAGAAAGAAAGAAAGAAAGAAAGAAAGAAAGAAAGAAAGAAAGAAAGAAAGAAAGAAAGAAAGAAAGAAAGAAAGAAGGAAAGAAAGAGAGAAAGAGAGAAGGAAAGAAAGAGAGAAAGAAAGAGAGAAAGAAAGAAAGAGAAAGAGAGAGAGAGAGAGAGGGAAAGAGAGAGGGAAAGAGAGAGGGAAAGAGAGAGGGAAAGAGAGAGGGAAAGAGAGAGGGGAGGAAAGAGGGAAAGAAAGAGGGGAGGAAAGAGGGGAGGAAAGAGGGGAGGAAAGAGGGGAGGAAAGAGGGGAGGAAAGAGAGGAGGAAAGAGAGAAGGAAAGAGAGAAGGAAAGAGAAAGAAAGAGAGAGAGAGAAAGAGAGAGAAAGAGAGAGAAAGAAAGAGAGAAAGAAAGAGAGAAAGAAAGAGAGAGAAATTAAATGCAAAAGAACATTGAGAAAAAATAACTAACTCAGACAGAAGTGATGGGAGAATTGTTTTGATCAGCAGAAATCCTGTGATTAACATAAGGGATCTGCTTCACTAAGTAGAAGTGAGATGTGTCCAAAGAGGCCTTAAAGTGGAGAAAAAAAATAGAGTTACACATAGAATAATATGAAACTTCAATTTTTTTCTAAAAAGCAGTGAAAATTTTCTTTCATGCATCTTTCCATCACTTTTTAGAGATTCACAAGAGAAAAGACTATTCTTATGAGAAAAAGAAAATTGGAGGTGAAAAACATAGAAAATTTGAAATTTGGATGTATTAAGTCATTGAGAAATTTGAATAAAAAGTTTCTATTTATTACCAGACAAGATAATGTTAAATTTATCAATATCCCTAGTAAATATTAAGAAAGTTTTCATTTTTTTCTAATTAAAATTATAGTCTACAAATATACTGACTTTCACAATGAAAAAAATGAATTATTAGAATTTTCTCTCTGCTAAGCCCAGGGAGAGGCAGTATGTTCTTACTGAATATTCCTCTTTAATTTTTATTCTACTTTCAACATTTCTTTGTGAGATTTTTGCTTTGGTTGTTCTACTGCCAGCAGGCTGAAGGTGGAAGTTGAGTTCAGGTTGTTCCCCATATGCTTAATTTTTAATGACAAGTCTTTGAATTACCAAATTGTGTCAATTATCCCTCTAAGAAATCTAATTTTGTTAATGAAATTAGTTGCATGGAAGAGAAACATAAGCATTAATTCCAGTTTAGCAGTTCCTTTTTGAGCTGTAGCAGGTGCTGTTTGATTGAATTGCCAGCACTTGAAACAAGAGTTTCTCAGGCCTGGACTCATATTAAATCAATGATGTCCTATCTGTGGACAGCAAAATGCATAGAGTTAGATTTTAAAAAAAAAGTAAATGAAACTTTTCAATATAAAGCTAGCAGTGTAGCACTGTCGTAGCACTGTTGTCCCGTTGTTCATAGATTTGCTTGAGTGGGCACCAGTAACGTCTCCTTTATGAGACTTGTTACTGTTTTTGGCATATTGAATACACCATGGGTATCTTGCCGGGCTCTGCCATGCGGGCGGGATACTCTCAGTAGCTTGCAGGGCTCTCGAAGAGGGACAGAGGAATCGAATCCGGGTTGTCTGTGTGGAAGGCAAACGCCCTACCCGCTGTGCATATTTTTATTTGTATTATCAATATTACTCCCTATATATTCTTTTACTTTTCTTACAGAACATTCTTAGAGAAATTTATGTTTTAACATCTTAAAGATTTTAATTCATCAGACAAGGAGGGCTGAAATATTCATACAGACTATAGCAAAATCACATGACTACTTTTTAATTGGTATAACATTGCATTATAACATTATGTAACTTTCATGTGTACATCATTGAAAATAAGTATTTGTTTATATATTAAGTTTCCCACTAATATCTTTCCAATTGTATCTTTCACTATACAAATTTCCACATTTACTGATTTAACCTCTTTTCCTTTCCCCTCTGATAACTACGAATCCATTTCAGTGTTTTAAAATTTGTTTTGTTTCTTTTAGTTCATCTAGGGTCTCTTTTATCCCGAGTTGTTTTTTATTTGTTTTGTTTTTGTTTTGTTTTTTACTTTTTTGTTTTGTTTGTCTGTTTGCCATACTCAGTGATACTTGGGGCCTTTGCCTAGTTCAGTGCTCTGGGGTTGCTCCCAGCGATCCTAAAGGAACTGTGAAGCACTGAGTAGAGAACCTAAGATTCCAGCATGCAAAGCATGTGCCCAGCATTTGGAGCTACCCCCGACAACTGTTTGGTTTCTCTCTTTTAGGAGAATGACAGGCTTGGGTCGCAGCCAGCTGTATTCTAGACTTAATCATGTTTCTGTGCTCAGGAAGGACTTTGGCCAGACTTGGGGTACTATATACAGTGCTGGGGATTGAGTCTATTTGGGACACATGCTGAGCAAGCTTCTTACCTGCTGTAGTAACTCTCTGGCCCATGTTTGGTTTTCATATGGGTAAAATCATAAAATAATTTTCTTCCTTCATCTAATTTATTCCACTAAACACAAAGCTCTCTATGTTCGTATTATAAGAAATGGCAAGATTTCCATTTTCTTTCATAACTTAGTATGTGTGTATGTGTATCCCACTGTGTATGTGTGCCACATATTTGTTACCCATTTGTTGGTAAGCGATATAAGCTATTTCCAGTTCTTTATTGTTTTAAATAATTCAGCAATAAACATGAGAAAGCTTAGATTTCTTTAAATTCATGGTTTGAATATTTTTGGCTGAATACATAGAAGTGGGGTAACTTGTTATCTGGAAGTTTCATATTTAATTTTTGATGAATTGCCATATTCTTTCCATCCTTGGTAACGTTGTATACTGTTCCTTTCTCTCTACATTTATTCCAACAATTGGCTTTTACTTTATTTATTTATTTATTTATTTTGCTTTTTGGGTTACACCCAGCGATGCTCAGGGGTTACTCCTGGCTTTGCACTCAGGAATTACTCCTGGCAGTGCTTGGGGGACCATATGGGATGCCGAGGATCGAACCCGGGTCGGCCGCGTGCAAGGCAAACACACTACCCGCTGTGCTATCGCTCCGGCCCCAAGGCTTTTATTTTTTAATTAGTATTTTCAAAGGTGTGAAGCAATATTTCATTGTTGTTTTATTTTGCATTTCCCTAATAATAAGAGATGGTGTACATCTTTTTGGGTGCCTATTAGCCTTTTGTATATCTTCTTTGTACAAGTGTCTGTTTTGATCTTCTGCTCAGTTTTTAATTTGGTTGTTAGTTTTATTAGTTTTATTATATTAACCATAATAGAGATATGATTTACAAATATTTTATTTTATGAAATATGGTGTGCTTTCATCTCTATGCATTTTCCCTTTGCTCTCAGAACAGTATTGTATTCACCTATTTATTCACAAATTTTTTAAATTAACATGAATATTAGTTCTTTGACAGAAAAATGCAAAATAGTATACAACTTCATTGAAATGACAATGAATTTATTTTTACCACAATATGGAAGTTAAATTCTTAAACGAGAAAATGTTAAGTTCAGTCAGAGGTTGCTACTATTGATCTTTATAGCCTAAAATCTGCTCAAAAATCAACTATTGACTAACAAATATTTATTGAGTATCTGTTATTTGTTAAGTATATGCTATATATGAAGTTCCCAGCACACAGCAATGAATCAAAACCAAGACCTGCCTTTCCTGGTGCTGGCTTTCCGACAAAAACTTACCAGCTGCAATTCCGGTCTTGAAGAGCTTTGCCCCAGATCCTAAATGGAACATACCTGAGAAAACATCATTTTTCTAAGACATAAATCATTACTGGAAGAGAAGAGAGCATCACGGAAAGCAAGAAATTAAATGTGACAATGAAAGGCTTAGCTGCAGAGAATATATCTAAGTAGGACTTAGGGAATTAATAATAATCCAAGTTCATAGCACTCAAGTCAGAATTATGTGATAAATTCAGGGAAGCATATTCCAATCTACTTCATTGTAATATAAGGAGCTGTTTGATCGGGAAATACTTGATATTTATTTTGGAAACCAAGGCTTAAAATACGGATTCAAATGAAGATGTGCTTATGGCATTTATTGATCTTTATTGATCTTTCCCAGTCTTTCTTCTCATAAGTGGGTATCAATTAATGTTAGAATGACAAAGAAAAAGAATGTAATATTATTTGTTTGGAGACAATTTATTTCTGAAAAGTTTGCTGTAATATATATATATTATATTTTAAGACTATTAAGAGATTTTAATAGTTTTTAACTTACATCAAAATAATGAGTTATATATATAAAACTTCATACTTTATAAAATGCCTTTTTGCATATTATATGATCATCAAAGAAATGATGCAATGTAGTAAAAGCATGATTTAATTTATTTGACACATGAGAAAATAAATCAAGAGCTGTTTTCCAAACACCAGATTTCAAACAACATCCTTTCCTTCCAAATCCTGAGTTCTTTCTACTATTTTTGATCAACAAATGCATAAAATAACTTGCCTTGCTTGCACTCAACCACCGTTTGAATCCCTGGTACCCCATATGTTACTCAAGAGTGATCCTGAATAGACAGGAGTAAGTCGTGGGCACACCTCTTCTCCCCAATTTCCTTTTGTGATAGAGGTCTGAGAGTCTATTGATATTGAGGTGCTCTGACATGTATTTGACATAGTTCCTCTCCACTGTCTTATCACTGCAGACTCTGCTAGTATATCCTAAAAAAAGATTCTCCATCAACTTGTACCCCAAGAGATTCTTAAGCTTTTATACTAATTTCCTTGATTGCTTTACTGACTCCAAAGTAGGTTCTCATTAAAAAAAAAAAAAAAACAGCTTTTCATTTTTACTGTCAGTAATGAGGTGGGCAACGTTGAGTTTTTAATTCTTTAGGCTCCAGGATCTCTTGGTGAGCTAAGTTCTTCTTAAATGCTATTCTCCTTTATACCACTATTGGAAGGGATCCAACTGTCCTCCAGAATTTACATTCTCTTGAGAACTAAGATAATTATACAAATTATACAATTAAAGAGCAATTTGAAATGTCAGAAAAAAGTGATCTGTTAAGTATACTCTCTTTATCTCGATCATATCTACTTTTTAAGAAAAGCACTTTAGAGAACTTTGTAAAAAATTTTAATTTGAGATTAATAATGTGCCAATCCATCCATGTTTCTGAGGATATATTGCTTCCACTCTATAAACTTTTTAGACAAATGATAATTTATTAAAAACTTTTTTTTGCTGCTAAGATATTTCAATATTTTTGTCTTTCAACATAACAGGGACATTTTTAATTGAAATGCCATAAATTTATTTCTACTTCTTTGAAATTAGGATATGAAAACTCTTATCAAATCTGAGTCTTACATAGTTTATGAATTTGGTGTTACTAAGTGGGTACTCTCTCAGTGAGTTTACTACTGTGGAACTTCTACAATAGCCCCAGTATTGGATGGGGATTGTTATCGGTACCATTTACTCAGCATTGATAGCCCCAGTATTGGATGGGGATTGTTATCGGTACCATTTACTCAGCATTAAGCCTTCCAATAGTAGTAGGGTTACACTTCTTTTATGGCTTGTCATCTATCCATGCCAAATCCTGAGTCAATCCTTCCCAGTATCCATCAAAACTGATTTTCCCTCTTGCTTTACTCATCTTTGCATTTCATCTGGGAAGTCAGTATGTCTCTCCTATTCATATCAAGACAAGGGAATCTAGTGATATCTCAACCAGTTCTTCTGTGCAGCTTTTCTCAACTTTTCTCTTACCCCAGTGCAGTTCAAAAACTAAATCAATCATTGATCCACCTGACATATATATGTGTACGATATTTCCGCCCCTCTTGGAGAGTCTGGCAAGCTACTGAGAGTATTCCAGCCTCACGGCAGAGCCTGGCAAGCTATCTGTGGCATATTCAATGCCAAAAACAGTAACAACAAGTCTCACAATGGAGGTATTACTGGTGCCCGCTCAAGCAAATCGATAAGCAACAGGAGGACAGTGCTACAGACAGTGGTATACATATATGTGGGTACATATATATGATGAATTTTCTCTCTAAGTTGGACCTGTGAGAAATTGCCCTCTGCTTTCCATCCTCATATCACTGTGAATGGTCGTTATTCCCTTTACCAAATGGATCAGTAGGGAATCTATTCATTCATGTTTATTTTTCATCTCTTCTCATTTCTGTGTCATAGAAAGCAGTTACTAGTGTCAAAAGAGTGGGAAAACAACATTAAAGCTCTATATATCACTTTCCTTATTTTGTGTTGTCCAAATTCTATGTTCACTCTCTTAGTCTACACTTTTTAAAACACAAAAATTATTTCTTTGTCTTTTTCACTTTCTGCTGTATTTTTCTTCACTGAGGCAAGAATGCAAAATTTTTCTCAATTGATTATAGATAGTTTTAGGTGACAGGAATTGCAATATAGTGGAGTAAAGGGAACACACATAATTGGGGTTATATTTCCTATACCACATCACCCCTGAGGTCTTCTGGGTAAAAGTATTTATCCCTGAGAATAGGTGGTTGTTACCCTTTAACACATGACCACCACCTCTCAACAAAACAGCAATGATTTATATAGCATCCCTTCAATATTATCTAAGTGTTCATGGATCTCAAATTTTAATAGGCCAAATTTATCACTCAATGCCTATATTTAAGGCATTTAATTCCTACATTTAGACTGGAGTGATAGCACAGAGGGTAGGGCGTTTGCCTTGCACACAGCTGACCTGGGTTCGATTCCTCCGTCCCTCTCGGATAGCCTGGCAAGCTACCAAGAGTATCCTGCCTGCACGGCAGAACTGGACAAGCTACCTGTGGCATATTTGATATGCCAAAAACAGTAATAACAAGTCTCACAATGGAGATGTTACTGGTGCCCACTTGAGCAAATCAATGAACAACAGGACGACAGTGCTACAGTACAATTCCTAAATTTACCAGATACATATCTTTCGACAGATTTCAAATTCTTTTTGAAGACATTGAAGCATTCTTCACTGATTGAAAACTTTATGTGTAACAACTGTTAAATTGGTCTAATAGGCAGGGAAAGGGCAAGATATGCATTAATTGGAAAATGTTTCCGTTTTCCTATGTCTGAGAAATCCTCCTGACTCATGTATTCTGAAGACAGAATTCTCATGAACAACTTTAGACACTCTCACTTGTCCTTTTCAGTTTCTTCCTCCATGTAGAATTCATTTCTATCTTTATTTTCCCTTTCTTCTTTTGTCCTGAATTTGAAAAAAAATTTTTTTAAAGTGTTCTTCTCTTAACCAAGTAAATATCTCCTGTCACTGACAGATTTCTAAGTCAGAACACCCCATGAACCAAGTTCTCTTATTTCTCCAAACTAATTCTTCTTAACTCTGTGTTAATAATACTGACACTTCACTAGGTTCAAGATCTTGAAGTTACTGCCTCTCCTGCTAATCTCTTACCACTAATCAGTCATGGATCTTAAAAATTCTAGCTCCATAATATTTTCACATTTATCACTGTCATCCAGTTTAATTGCTACCACCATGGTTTGCGGTTTATTACTTCTTATCTGAACTACTATAATAACCTTCTAATTTGCTCTAACTCATCGTAAAGTCTATCCCTCCAGCTTCCTCCCACAGTTTCATTTTTTTCAACTAATCTATCACCAGTGCCAGATAAAGTCTCAGTTTAATTTAGTAAGTGTCTGTGAATAAGAAATATGCAGAAGAAAAATGAAGAATTTGCATTTTTGGTGCAGCAGCTGAGTGTTACATTGTATATTTTAGTACATTATCTCATTTAATATTCAAAAAAATTGTAATGGGCATACTTGCTTATCCATATAGTTTTTATTTTACCCCTTCTCCTTCTCAATAGAAAACTGACTTTATACAAGTTCCTACCACCACTCCTTCTGAAGGATAATTTTACATAGCCCATGCTAGTTAATGTCTATATTCTTGTGACCCTGGTCTAAGGGTGTGCCCTAAGTTGACACATAAGCTAAAGGAAACACTTGTATATCACATTAGAAAAAATTCTCTTTTGTTACAGTAAAAGAATTTTGTCAAACTTGCCCAGTCATCAATATAGGACCATGAAAGGAATGAGACAAAGAATGAAATGGAAAAGTTAACAGGTCTGAGCCCGCAAATGAACATATTTTGGTCATGACACACATCACCTCCATTTTTTTGGACTACTTGTGACATGATTCCTTGTTAACCATTTTAGGTTTCTACATACCTCACCTGAATCTGCCTGATTAGCATTCTGTAACTTGCGCAGAGGTTCTCAGAGGTCCAAATTTACAGTGGTCGCAGTCAACATTTGTAATCATATTTTCTTGACTACAAATATCATGCTTTTTCTACTAGCCTATATTGTCTGATCCAAAGTTTCCTCAAAGATCAATGCCTGTGGAAATATTTCAGAGACTTATTGAGACATCACGTGTATTGTGAATCTTTTAAAGTGCATTAGTAGGTATTATCTCATTGATTCTCACAAGAGACCCACGCATGATCTTCATTTTGCATTTTGCAAATATTTAAAAAGATGAAATAAATTTCTTAGGGCTAGCAATCAATTAATTATCATAAATTTAACTAATGTTTTCTTATTCTAGAATGCCCTCTTTTAATGCCTATTATTATTCATTTCTTTGTCAGTATTTTGAATGTACAGAATTCTTTACAAATATTTATGTTACTTTGGTACATGGTGTGTGTGAGAAAAGCTTTGGGAGTCTACTCAAGAAAATGTTGTCTTTGAAATAATAATATCTGAATATAGATAGGTTAGCAAGAGGCAGAGTCTCTTGCCCCCTCGCCTGGTTTTCTTCACCGGGGCCTCTCGGAGCAGGGCGGGTTGAGTTTCCCTCTCCGCCCCAAGCAGAGCCCCGGCAGTCAAAGACCTCTGGAACCCAGACACAGCCATGCTCAAGGCCCCTCTCCACACGTTTGGATGAGTCTCATACATGAAGGAACCAGCAAAGAAACCCAAGTGTGTGGGACCTGGGGCTGAGATCTCCAAGCCTGCTCAGATCGGGACTGGGCTTCCTCCACCCAGACCCCCCCATTTTCTAGTAGCTTGGCAGCCACACACACACAAACTGCCCCCCACCCAACCCACCCCCATTGTAATCCCATCAATGGCCAAATCCAGAGACTATAAAACAAAGCTCCCAGAAGTGGGTGACTTCTTATAGCCTAGTTCTCCCTCTCAGAGAAACTGGCAAGGTACCAAGAGCATCCTGCCTGCATGGCAGAGCCTGGCAAGCTCTTTTTTGGTGTATTCGATATGCCAAATATAGTAACAATGGCCCATCTCATTCCCCTTACCCTGAAAGAGCCTCCAATGTAGCACTTCTGGGAGAACGAGTAAGGAGAGGCTGCTAAAATCTCAGGGTTAGGACAAATGGAGACGTTGCTGTGCCCGCTCAAGAAAATCGATGATCAATGGGATGACAGTGATACAGTGACAGGTTAGTAAGAAGTTCCATGCAAAAACTATTTTAAAGGACATGCATAATCAGCAACAAAACATTATTTTCACTGATGAGAAGGCAATCCCTACTTTCACATCAGGGATGATGCCTTGTTATGGTGCTGGCAGTGAAAGTTCTCAAAAAAAAAAACCCACAAAACCTTCACATATGGCTTATGTTTGAATTTGCAGTGATATCCAGAGACCTGGGCCAACTACTATTAGGGGTTCTGCACTATACCAAAGTTAATTCCTTTCACTAAACATTTATATTCTGCTTCCAGTCTGTATTTCTAGTCACCCACCCTATACCCTGCTCCATTGTTTTCTTCATGTCTTTATTTCTAACTGAACTTAAGAAATCAAAATAGTTGCATATTAGTACTGGTAATACTTCTGTAGAGAAATTTAATTGGTTACAGAGATAAATTTAGAAATATCACTAGCATCTATTTACTAGAAACAGAGGTAACCTCAATAGTTGGATATCTTTGCAATAATGTAGTGGGACATATGGTGAGGGCAATAGAAGATTCTTGGAAAATGAGGTTAGCTCAGTGGGACACTGTGTTTTTATATTTCAAAAGAAAACCTGTTAAGTTTAGCACAACTAACAAATAAAATAAGGTTCTTATTCATGATGCATCATGAAAATATGCATTATCTGTTCTTGCTCCTTAAAGAGAAGCCAGGAGCACAAATTAAATATGCCTGGTAGAGCTTCATGTATCTGTAATTTAATAAAATTACTGGAGAGTAACAGCTGCGGTGATAGTACATAACTTGATATTATTTTTACCATAGACCAAACTAATGACCCTACCCTCTAAAATTTATGTTAAAATGATTTCTCAGTAATGAGTGAAATGTCATTTGTACTATCCTTCAATAATAATAGATCACTACAATGGTGTTTGTCATTGTAAGCTTTATCAAGGATAATATACTTCCCTCTTATAGGATTAGAAAATTTTTTAACAAGATAAATGGTGGAGATTCATCTTTTTTTCAACCCTCACTAAGATATTGAGGAGATTATAAGGTAGTAAAAATATCTGTTGACAATTTTACACAATCAGTAACATAAGCGGTGGATAAATACTTTTTAGTTCATTGTTAATCTGAGATTATTACTTTATCCACATAAGTCCAACATTAAAAAAAAACTCTAAATACCATAAGACATACCGAGAAGAGAATTTCAATAAAAGAAACACAAAATTTGGATTATCTGGTTCTGCATGACAGAGGAAATTTTCTGGCACCAAGAGAAAGATTGCTTATATACGGCATTGCAACATACTAAATTTTATAAAGAAGAAACTTTTATCTACCCAGTTATAGGGATGAAAAGGGTGAATAGGTTTCAATTTTTTCTTTTAAAAATTAATATGCCTCAAGTAATCACTTTCTTACTAATTTTATTTTATTAAAAAAACACATTAAAAGCAGCTGTACATGTTAATCAGCTGTACTTTGTACTTTCTGCTTGCAAAGTACAAGATAGAGACCTGAATGGCTCCCTCTAAATCAAAAGCTACACCACTATTAGACTTGAAATACTAAATACTGTCCAAGTCTATACATATCCCATGGTTAATACTACAAACATCTCTACCAATTAAATTGATGTTTTTGGTTGAATAACCAAACCAATAAAATGTCTTATATCCAGTGTGGGCTGCATTAAAGTTGTAGCAACAAGATCATAAATTAAAATATGTAAATGAAATTTGAGTTTTATTTTACTTTAAAATATGCAAATATTAAATTTCTTTAGGGAAATATCACTACTAAATTTAATTTAGTAAAGTAAATTCGGCTATGATGTGAATATTTCATAAAATTTTAAAATATAAAAGAAATATGTATTATGACATTTTTACATAAAGGAACAGGAGTACATTCTGTCCAGAACACAAAACAGAAGGGAAGTTAGTGCTCAATGACCTGGGAAGGAAAGACCTGATTCCATTTTATTTACTTATTTTCTCTTTCTTTCTTTTTTTATTGAATCACTGTGAGATACACAGTTACAAAGCTGTTTATGATCTAGTTTCAGTCATACCATCCCTTTACCCATCCCCCATTGCCTGTTCCCTCACCAATGCACATTTCCCACCACCAATATCTCTCCCACTACTTTACTTACCCCCTCCAGTCTACCTCTGTGGCAGGTAATTTTCTTATCTACCTCCCTTCCTCCCTCCCTGCCGCTCTCTGTCTCTGTCTCTCTTTCTCTTTCTCTCCTCCTCCTTCCCTCCCTCTTCCCTCCAGTTGGCCATTATGGTTTGCAATACAAGCACTGAATGGTTATCATGGCTGTCCTTTACCTATTTTCAGCATGCAGTTCTTATCCAGAGTGATCATGTCTAACTATCACTGTCGTAGTGGTCTCTTTTCTATCCCAGCTGCTTTCTCTCCCAGCACTTGAGACAGGATCCCAACCTTGGAACAATCCTCCTGGCCCTTGTGTCTACTGTCCATTGGTATTAGTATTGTTGACTTTTTGTATCCCACAAGTAAACACAATCATTATATCTCTGTCCCTCTTCTTCTACTGAGTCCGTTTTAAGGGATAAGAAGATGCAAAAGTTAATACCTCCCTTCACTTGTTTTTAATACTTTGTTCTTTTCTGCTCCTTCCTAAGTCAAAATTTCTGTTCGTGTGGTGACTTCATGCTCCCTTTTTACAAAAGCCATTTTCAAATTTATTGAGGAAGCATTGGCAAATATAAGTGGATATGTTGAAAGTAGTCTGCTTAATAATTTAGCATGCATAGATATTATGAAATTATTACCAATATAAAGATTCAGTTGTGGGTCAAAACTCCATTGTGTTTGTCTTTGCATGTTGAAAATGTTAAAGATATATTCTCAACAACTTTGAAATATACATTATTATGTTAAATGTAGTCCCCATGAAGTATACTTGATCCTAAGAAATTATACATTGTATAACTAAAGTCTTCTAACCTTTAGAAGATTTACACCTTTTCATTTTCTTCAACTCCAGCCCTTGACAACTACCATTTAATTCAGTTTTTATTGAATCAGCCTTCTATGTAGAAAGCTATATACATTAAACCTTCCATGCAGAATCACACAAAACTAAACAAAGATGTGAAAATGAACTGCAGAATGGGTGGGAAATGGAGAAACAACTTCCCTTGAGAAATTTAAGTGAGACTGTTGGTGAGATTTGAAAGTCAGGAGTGAGATAGCAAGGGATGCTATTACAAGAAAAAACAATAGACAAAAACACAAAATAACAAAATTGTCTGTGATCATTTTCTTAATAAGTTGCCCTACCAATAGCAAAAGCTTGCCTGCTAACATGATAGAAATATGTAATTTCAAGCTCTATGGAAGAGTGATAGCACAGCGGGTAGGGCATTTGCCTTGCACGTGGCTGACCCAGGTTCGATTCCTCCGCCCCACACGGCAAAGTCTGGCAAGCTATTTGTGGCATATTTGATATGCCAAAAACAGTAACAACAAGTATCACAATGGAGATGTTACTGGTGTCCGCTCGAGGAAATCGATGAACAATGGGAGGACAGTACTAAACAGTGCAGTACTAAACCCTAAACCTACCCTCTGACTCATTTCTCTGAGCATTATACTCTCCAGTTTCATACTCATATTAGAAAATTGCATGACTTTACTTTTTCTCATAGTCTAGCAATATTCCATTATGTATATGCACCATGTTCTCTTTATCCAATCATCTGTTCTTGGGCACTTAGGTTGTTTCCAGATTTGGGCTATTGTGAATAGTGCTGCAATGAACATAGACATGCAGCTGTCTTTTTTGCACTGTGTTTTGGGGCAATTGGAGTATGTTTCCAGTAATAGAATTGCCGGTCATAGGGAAGTTAAATTCTTAACTCTTTTGAAGAATGTTCATATTATCTTCCCAAAAGGCTGAACCAGTCAACATTCCCACCAGGGTCCCACAGCCAAACCAATACTGGTTGTTGTTATTTTCAACACTGGATGCTGGTGTGAGGTGATATATCATTGTTGTTTTTAATTTGCATTTCCCCAATGATTAGTGATATAGAGCATTTTTATATGCCTTTTGACAATTTTTATTTCTTCCCTGGGAGTTTCTGTCCATTTCTTCTCCTCATTTTTTGATGGAGGTTTGGTTTTTTTATTGTAAAGTTCTACCAGAGATTAATATATCTTATATATTAATATATCTTGTATATTAACCCTTTATCAGATGAGTGATAGGCAAATTCTTTCTCCCCATCCATGGGTTATCTTTTTATTCTGGTTATTGTTTCCTTTGAGGTGCAGAAATTTCTTAATTTAACATAGTTCCATTTGTTTATCTTTGCTTGGTCAGTGGTTTTTCACCCTTAGCAATGTCTCTAGTTTCAATGTCATGATCCATGTCTTTCCTACACGCAAATAGCAAAATAGAGGAGAGATGTTTTTGAAAAGTTCCACTCACAATTGTGCCTTAGAAAGTCATATACTTAGAAATCAGCTTAATCACCTCTGTAGAGGTAAAAACTATATATAGATAAAATTATAAAACACTTGTAGCACTTGTCGTCCTGTTGTTCATTAATTTGCTTGAGTGGGCACCAGTAACATGTCTCCATTGTGAGATGTGTTACTGTTTTGGGCATATTGAATACACCATGGGTAGCTTGTCAGGCTCTGCTGTGTGGGTGGTATACTTTCAGTAACTTGCCAGGCTCTATAAAATAGTGTATAAAACACTATTTAAAAAAATAGAAGAGGATATGAGGAAATAGAAACACATTCCCTGTAAAAAACTTCGCACACCGAAGGATGTGCGCTTGAGGACTCTCCGTGCAGGCTCTGCCTCACTGCCCGTGTTCGGCGCTCTGGAACTACTATGTATGGATTGGATCAGAACTGCTGTTGGCCAAGGACAGGCGAGGGAAGAACGAAGACCAAGCTGGTTGCTGATTAGTTACCGTTTATTCAATCTTTTATCTCATACTGCCCACAGGCAAAATACCTCTAAAGGTGTTTTTCTCCTTTGCTTAGTCCAAAAACTCATTAACATCTTAATACTAGTTATATTTGTATGGACACAGTAAGAGATACACTGAGGCTTGCAGGGCAGCTCTCCTGGGAACATCTTGCAGACTCAGACTACAGCACTCAGGCCAGATTAATCATTCCTAACCCTAGCAGAGTCCGAATCTAGTTATCATTTGTTGGATCATGACAGTATTTTTCCATGACCAAGCTCTTAACTTATAGTTAAGCATTAGGCGCTTTGACCAGGCCCAAATCGATGCCAGGGTAGCACATAACTCATCGCTTGCCCTTGGTCTGTCCCGTCCCTCCTCAGGACCCTGCTTTTGGGGGTACTAGGAAGTAAGGGCAGCTGAGGCTTAGGTTGAGAGAACAGATGCCCAGGAGGAAAATAACATGTAGAGTCAAGAGTCCCAGTTACAAAGCATAGCATTTGCTACAGTCTTCCTGTGCCCATACAAAAGACATTGCTCTGAATAAACTATGCAAAGAACTCAAGGAGAAGAGAAAAACAATATTTACAAGTCAACAGAATACAAAGAAAGAAGTTACAAATAACAGAGGATAGTTCCCAATAAACCTAAACTACCTGAGGCTATGTTATCCTACAGTTCCCTACTTATTAATTGGGAGGATTGACATCAAAATGACAATACTCCCCAAGCATTTTGCAGATTTACTAAGTCCCTATAAGGATACCCATTATATTTTTCAAAGAAATAGATCAAATGCTCCTGAAATTCTTATGGAACGACACCCTCTTTCCATAGCTGGAAAAAAAATCCTTGGGAAAAAGAAGATACAGGCACTGCTTTCCCCAAATAAAAGCTGTACTACAAAGTGGCTGTACTTATGTCATAGTACAGACCTTCACATTAATGATATCAAATTGAAAATCCAGAGACAGATCCTCAAGAATATGATCAACTGTCTTCAACAAGACATAAAAATATGAAGTGGAGCAAGGAAATTCTCCTCAACAAGTTATGTTGGTAAAACTGGTTGGCCATATGGGAAAAAAATAAACACAGACCAATTTCTAATGCCATTTACAAGTCAAATCAAAATGGATTGAAGACTTTGATATCAGACCTGAATCTTGTATGTTTCCACATGGAGAAAAACATAGGCAGAACTCATCAGTTAAGGATTTAAGAGGCACAGTTCCTCAAGAGAATTCTGCATTGTCATCATAAACATATATTTTATATATATTTCTCTCTTTGAGTACAAAGATTTATGATAGAGCTATATAAACCCATAACCACACAAAGTTGCTCCTCCTTTCATGCCTTTATTCTCATTTAATGCTACCAGCGTCCATTTAGAAATTTGGGATTCATCACATAGTTCTCCATGCTAACCTCCACTTACAATAAATTATAAAACTCTGCCTAGTTTACCATACACATATATATCTCTGTATCACTGTCACTGTATCACCGTTATCAAATTGCTCTTCAATTTGCTGGAGAGGGCACCAGTAACATCCCCATTGTGAGACTTGTTGTTACTGTCTTTGGCATATCAAATATGCTACAAGTAGCTTGCCAGACTCTACCTTGGGGGCGAGATACTCTCCGTTGCTTGCCAGGGTCTCTGAGAGGGGCAGAGGAATCAAACCCTGGTTGACGATGTGCAAGGCAAACGCCCTACTCTCTGTGCTATTGCTCCAGATATTACTATATATCTTAACTAGTCTCTCTGGTACCTGTCATTCCCATAACCTCAAATTCATTGCTTATCCATAGATAAAACAACACAACTAAAGTGAAAATTTAAGTATGCCTTACCTCCGTTCAAACAATCTGAAGGCTTGTGAATAAGGCCAACAGGAGAAATTGCACCTTCCTTAACCAAAACACTCACTCCACTTTGCTCTCCCTACATTCTAAGTTACTTTCCACATCAGAAGTTTGTGAGCTCTCCAGGATTCTATAAAAATTCATGTTCTGTTTATATGTGCATTTCTATAGAGCATATACTCAACTTGCTTTAGATTCTTATTGACACAAAAAGAAATTTAGAAAATATTTATTCTGCAGACAAAGTAGAAAAGTAATTTCAGTTGTCAAGTGTATGTCAAAGTTTGGGAGCTATTTGGGGAGAAAAGTAAAAACTAATTTAACACAGTGTTTAATATGCAGTTATTCATGTACTTTTAGGAGTGTGATAATGTGGATAAACTACATTATAGATTCACTGTGCAGAGTTAATCAAGTTGATAAAGATTTTCCATAAGGTCAAACACCATGTTTGATATCGATGCTGTTTATTGTTTTAGTTTACGTGTGAGGGGAAAGTGCAGCAATGTAAATAAGTAGTTTTGTTCCAGTTTTAGTATTTTTATTAGGCTCTTTTATATTACAAAATAAGACATTTACATAGAATACTATATGCTACTCAGATGTAGTATGAACTTATGCCTAAACATCACTTTAGAAAGTGTAATCTTCCCAAACAGTATTCTAGTTCTATCAAAAGCCTCCACTCTGTTAACCAAACTAAAATGCATTTATTTCAACTTTTTCCTCTTACAAATTTGTTTTCTCATTTTGCTTTTTGTTTCACTGCCTCCCCAACTTCAACCAAACTACTTAGAGGAAGGAATATATGTTATATTTTTATTTAATGCTGAGTACAGACCAATGTCTTATAATTGTGAAGTCATTAAGATGCTATATGCTAATCCAAATTAAAATAAAATTGATATGGAAAGTCCACAATCTCTAAACATATTAATCTATATCTTGTTGAACAAGGTAAAGCTGTCCTCAGTACTCCATTTCTTTTCTACATAACTTTGAAATCTGTTCTAAAAATGCTAAGAAATGTATGTTGTGTAAATGAGGAAAATGTGAGATAAAATTCTTAAACAAATTGTTAGAACAGAACTTTCAATGATAGTTTTTAATAATTATTTGAGTTTAAAGAAAAGTTACTAGGAGATTATATACCAACATGCAAGAGCATGTATATTATAGGTAATATATACAATTATTGTGAATTATGCATATACGTATGTAATAATTCATAGTTATTTTCTTTCCTCTTTTTTCTTCTGATTATTTTCTATGTTGGATTTTGATGAAAGGAAAAATATAGGAAAGCAAATAAATTATATCTGCAAAACTTTTCAACAGGTTGTTGGTAACTCACAATAAAATGTATATATTTATTTATATTGACTTCAGTGTCAGGAAAAAATAATGAGATTCAAATAGAAAAGCAAAAGAGCAACAGACCTTACCCTTAAGAGTATTATTAAGACTTCATGCTGAAATATGACACTCAGCATTCAGACTGTCAAAGCACAGCATATTAAATCTAAGAAGGCATGCTATTTCCAAATCAATAAAACATCAAATTAGTCCTACTTTTTGCTGGAAAAAAATTCTGGTGGTTTGACTTAAAATTATAGTGAATTACAGAGATACAAATAGATTAAAAATATAAGTTTTATTCAATCTTACTTATTTTCTGTGTATTTTATCAAATAACATTATAAAACATAAAACAAAATCCACACATAAGAATTTATATTTCAATTGTTGAGTTTTCTAAGTAATAGTTCCATAATCATCTCTCAGCTAAAGTTATTGCTAACATCATAGCTAGAGGTGAAAATTGTAACTAGTGCTCATATAAATCAGATTTTGGGTGCTGTCCTGTATATATGTTTCAGATATTATTTATATCTTTCTTGGTCTGTACTGTATGTTGTCTTACATTTCTTACTTAAAAACCCATTCTAAACCCTATTTGTACAGCCAATGCATACAGAAGTATTAAATAAAATTTATATAGAAAATATCACTGTATCACTGTCATCCCGTTGTTCCTCGATTTACTGGAGTGGGCACCAGTAACGTCTCTATTCCTCCCAGCCCTGAGATTTTAGCAACCTCTCTTTACTCATCTTTCCCAATGATTAGAGGCTCTTTCAGGGTCAGGGGAATGAGACGGATCGTTACTGTTTTTGGCATATCAAATACGCCACCTGTAGCTTGCCAGGCTCTAAAAAGTAAAATTAAAGAAGCCAATTTGGAGGCAAGGTCTGTGACTTCCTGTGCAGCTCAACGGTGGCAGCCTGCCTCATTACCCACCTTGTCTCTGGAAAGGTCGACTGGGGGCCAGACCCGCAGCTGAGCCCTGGCATAGCACAGGGCGTCCGGCTGGGGAGCCTCAGCTCTTAGCGACACCCCTGCTGGGCTGTATCACAGAGAGCAGGGCTGAGTGCAGCCAGGTCTGACAGCAGAGGCTCCAGCAAACCTGCTCCCTAGCAAAGCTCACCCTCAGGTCCCAAGGGAGATTTTTGCTTTTTCACTTAGGTAAGGATTTGGGAGCTTTCGACTGGGTCAGCTGCAGGCAAAGCAAGCACCCCAGCCCCAATCCTGCTGTTCTCTCTCGGGCCCCTCAACAGTGACCTTTGACAGGGGATCAGTTGGGGGACTGGAGAGAGAGGACAGTGGGTAGGGTGCTAGTTTTGCACACTACCGACCTGGGTTCAATCCTTGGCATCGTGTAGGGTCTCCTGACTCCACCAGGAGTGATCCCCGAGCACAGAGCCAGGAGTAATAAACCCTGAGCCCTGCTGGACGTGGCCCCCAAGACAAAAATAAAGTGAGGTGATCAGAGAGAAGGAGAGAGAGGGAGAGAGAGAGAGAGAGAGAGAGAGAGAGAGAGAGAGAGAGAGAGAGAGAGAGAGAGAGAGAGAGAGAGAGAGAGAGGGAGAGGGAGAGGGAGAGGGGGAGGGGGAGAGGGAAAGAGGGAGAGGGAGAGGGAGAGGGAGAGGGGGAGAGGGAGAGAGGGAGAGGGAGCGCATTTCTGGCGCCTACAAATACCCCTCCTCACTGCGAAGTGCGCATTTCTGGCGCCTACAAATACCCCTTCTCACTGCCAAGTGCTCAGACAGGCTTTCCGGGCCAGACGAACAGCGCGTCCGTTCTCCTCCTTCAACTCCTAGAGTGGAGGCGCCCCGTCCAAACCAAAGGCACTGCGGTTTGGACTGGGAAGGCGTGAAGGCACAGTCAACAAATAAATTAAAGAGCAGGGTCCCAGCCCTCCGGTGCTCCATGCTTTAGGTCGTCGAACATTCTCGAAGGCCGAGAGCAGAGCGCGGGCAGCTGGAGTCTGGTACCGAGACCAGCTGCCTCCCACCGGCCTCAGCACAACCATAAAACAGGAGGATTTACAGAGACACGGGGGCGGGGCGGACACTCGCTGCCCCTCGGCAGGATTTGTTCCTCCTTAATGGGCTGCAGGGGACGCCCCTCCCCTCCGCGCTCGGCCCCCCTTCCCGTCAGCCCTCCCGGAGCAGCGAGCAGCGTGTCCAGGTGGCACCCCCACCCCCAGAGCAAGGTGGAGCACGCAGCAGAAAGGGGGGACTTTGGAAGCCCCCGCCTGGCTTTTATTAGGGAAAACAACTCACCCACCCAAGGGCCTGATCCCCTTTCAAAGAACATGGGCAGCAGCGGGCTGGGAGGACCCCCCTGCTGAGGGGGGTGCCAAGGCCTGACTCATACTCCCGGCTCCCCTCTCGGGGACTGGGTAGCAGCTGGGTCCAAACGCGAACCCTCCCATGAGCCTGGCCATTGAATGCCACCTTCCCCAGAGAGCCGGGGCGCCAGGTCGCAGTGGCCAGAGGTGGCCCGAGGTGGGCACGCCAGCGAAGGTCTTAGAAGCGGCAGAATAGGCTCAGGAGGGAAATTTCCTGGGGGGGGGGATGTGAGGGGGGAGAACGACCACCCCCTTGACCCAAGCGGCAACGCCTCTCGCTTGTCACACCTGACAAAGCGTCTCTGTTGACACTGCAGATCAGGAGGGACCCACTGACCCCAGGAGGGCCAGAAGCTCAGGGACACCAGGAGCCTAGCCCAGGCCTCCCGCTCCCAGCATCAGACTCAGTCCTCCTCCAGGGCTCCTGCCCAGGTTTTATGGGGGCGGGGGGCAGGCAGAGGGGGAGGGAAGCCACATTCCCGAAAAAATTTAGAGAAGGAAGAAATGTGCTGGTACTGAGGGGCCAGGTCAGTGTGTGAAGGCCATGCCAGGCACCCGGGACTGGACGCAGCCACCAGCGATGGTATAAGGCCACACCTTGCTCCAGGTCACCGAGGGATGCTCCTTCCTGGCTCCGCACCCGTCTTCCCTCCAGGCCCCAAATGCCTCCAAATCTTGGCAAGAGACGCCCGAAACCTGTCAGACTGCAAGCCAGGACACTGTCAGGACAGATAGAGTCTGGACCTGCCCCCAGAACGGACCCCCTGACCCCCACCCAAGCACACACACAGCATTCCAGAGCCCCCACCCCCACCCCAAGATATGGCCTTTGGGAAGGTTTTCTTTTTTTCTGTTTCTTTATTTTGGCTTTTTTGGGTGACACCTGGAGATGCCTAGGGGTTCCTCCTGGCTCTGCATTCAGGAATAACTCCAGGCCGTGCTCGGAGGACCCTATGGGATGCCAGGGATTGAACCCGAGGCGGCTGCATGCAAAGCAGAGGCCCTCCCCGCTGGGCTATGGCTTCCAGCCTATCCACTTTTTTCTTAGGTGGGGCCAAGATCAAGTGAAGGTGTTGTGGACTCCAGCCCCCACATGCCCCGAGGGCCTCAATATATGGCTGTAAGCCCCCCAGGCCCAGGACCGCACAGCCTTGAGAGCACCCCGTCCCCCTCACTGCCGGCAGACAGAATGAGGAAATTCTGGAGAATCAGCGTGTCCAGCCCCTGTGAGAGGCTGCAGGAAGGTGGAGTCCTACCAGGCGGGTCAGCGCCAGACTCCGCCCCCCCTCCCCACAGCACAGCCAGCCCACACCGACACGCGTCTCTGGGATTTTCTTTCCTCTGACTCGTTCTACCATGGACTTCGGGCAAGTGAGAGAGCAAGAGAGTCTCTGACGGGGCATCTGGCCTGACCCAGGCCCTTGAGTGTCCCTGCCTCCCTGGTCCTTTATTCCAAGGGTCAGGATACCGCTGCCATGGACCTCACAGGGCAGGGCTGGGGGCTTTGTCCGCTGCAGGGGGGTGGGGGTGGTACTGGAGGATAGGATGGAGAGCAGGGCGGGGCGGGGGCAGGGGAGACGCTCTCCCAGCAAGCACTTGCCTGACCCCCAGTCATGGGAAAGTGGGCCGTGGGCCTGCAGCGCCCCACTTTTATTCCTCCCTGCCCTCCCTGCACCCCACCCCACATTTCAAATAAAACTTAAATTGTCTATCACTGTATCATTGTCAT
Organism: Sorex araneus; assembly: GCF_027595985.1. Taxonomy (NCBI): domain Eukaryota; kingdom Metazoa; phylum Chordata; class Mammalia; order Eulipotyphla; family Soricidae; genus Sorex; species Sorex araneus. Next base: position 140,540,863 of record NC_073305.1, on the reverse strand, counting down.
CCCACTGCTCCATTTGCTCCAGCCTGCATCAGTAATGTCTCCATTGTGAGACTTGTAGTTACTGTTTTTGGCATATCAAATACCCCACGGGTAGCTTGCCAGGCTCTGCCGACTGGCGGGATACTCTTGATAGCTTGCTGGGCTCTCTGAAAGGGGCGGAGGAATCGAACCTGGGTCAGCCACATGCAAGGCAAATGCCCTACCCATATGGCTCCAACCCTAAATTATCTATATGTTCATAAATTTTTAAGGAAAAGTTGAATACCTAGAAATTATGTCCTTACGTCAATTATTTCTTCTTTGCATACAAATTTTATATAAGCTATTATCTCTGAAAAGCTAACTGATCTATACATTTAGAGATTGCACTAGGAATCCCTGATGATATTTCTCACTGAGAAAAGGTAATAAGAGATAATGAAGTGATCCTCACAGTGGAGAAGAGAAGATTCAGAGCCACGTGAGGAAACTAAGCTCCTAGTAGGAAAGGAATGAATCCAACACAAATGATTCTGTAGCAGAGAAATATCCAGGAGAAAGGGCTTTCAGGAGATTTGTAGAGCAAGTCAACATAAAGACGTACTGGTATTATAATTATTAAATAATTGGGGTCAGCTATCTAGCAAGAAATTCAAATGAGTATAGATGTAATAGTTTTGTCAAATGTAAGATGTGATGACTCCACCTCTTGTGTTCTATTTAATACATATCTAGAAGTACAATGCACTATCATTTGGACCACAAGGCCAGGCTATTCCATGTAATATGTAAATAGTGTCTTTGAAGTTGTGACTGTGCAATGAATTAACTCTTGTGTACATATGCAGACCCTTACTATCAAAAAAAGTGTTTCTTTTCAAGCACATTATCTAAAATTGGAGAGTCTTCCAGAAAGAACTGGAATTTTAAAGCAAAATTCATAGCCCTCTAGAAGTATGCTTATCTAAAAGGATTTCTGCCCATCATCCCACTAATTTCTCCCCATCATCCCACTGTTATTTTGGACTACATGTAAAAGTTATGCATTGCTACCTAGTTGTTGCACTATCTTAGCAAAAACTGTTTGGGTCTGGGGAAGAATCCAAAGTGCTTTTATGTGGATGAGGCCTGGGTTTGACCCCAACATCACATGGGTCTCAGAACACTGCTATGGAGTAAGTAGACATAGCCTCAAGGTCTGTGTCTAATAGTTTCTGAGCACTGCAGAGTCTGTTAAAAAAAAAAAGACTGAATGAGAAAAAGGTGTTAAACTGTAGAATGAGAACCTTAGTTCAATGGTTGTCAAACTGTGTTTTATTGTGTCGTATTTCACATCACTACAAAACTTTAACTACACACCTTTACTAGCAATAATTCTCCTATAGCAGTGCTTCTCGATGGGTACAAGGATCAAGAAGCACATTTTCTCTTCTGCAGTCAAATCTTCTCAAACAGAGAAATCCATTTATCTGAATGATTCTTTTATCTCCCTCCACTATTTTTACCCCATGTTTTTAATGTTTCAGGAAAGGAATGTCTCAGTAAGGGAGTATATAAAGATATTGTAGAGTATATCTATTGTGCACAATTTTCTAATTTCTCTTTGAAATCTTCCATCTTTACACCCCAAATATCTATCAGAATGCTTTCATAATATTTTTAGACATTTAATACTTTCTTTCCAGAAAGTATGATTTTACTAAAACAATATAAAAAATTGGACAAAAATCTGCAAATTAATCATTTTTAAAATATAAAGAATATCTTTATCCAGTTTTATGTATGGCTAATATTTTTGCCATATTACTTTATCCCCTTCTTTTTTCTCTGAGCCAACTTAGAGTAAGTTACAATCTTCACAATGCTTTACCCCAATAAACTTTATTGCCTGTTCCTAAATTTTCTTATTATTGTTGCCATACCATACTAAAATTCCTATCTATAGTTCAGTTTTATGCTTCTGATTAATAATGCAAGGTACTTTATAGCAACAGTTGTAGTCAAAATACAGATCACGCCTTCAGTTTTGTTATTTAAGCTTAAAAAAGATGAATTACAACAGATGAATTATTTTGTAATGAAAGTTCAGAAGCATTCTGTACTTAAAATTCTTTATTTTTCCTTAGTGTTGAGCTTGTTAGCAGTTGGAATTTCATAGCTGAAATTGCAAAGAGGATGAAATTTGGAATCAAAAGCCTGAAGTTTACTCTTATGTCTCTGGGTGTGTAAAGTACAGTAGTTTTATTTTGGGTGCTTTTCTTTCTTTGGGGCCTGCACCCAGCAGTGCTTAGGTCTTACTCCTGGCTCTGAACTCAAGGATCACTCCTGGTGGGCTCAAGGGACCGTATGGGGTTCCAGGGATTGAACCTGGGTTGGCTGTAGGTGAGGCAAGTGTCTTACCTGCTGACTATCTCTCTGGTCCCAAAGTGCAGTAGTTTTGATCTCTTGCTGGTAAATTATATATTACTCTCACCAATATGTCATGACTTACATTGTAAAGAGGCTTTGTAAATAAGAACTATATAAATATTAGTTATTATATAGCTCTTATCAGCTAACTAATCCCTGGTCACTAGAAAATACTAAAAAATTTCCAAGATAAAATGCAAAAACTCTTGTAAAATAAACTTCAAAATGATGTAGGGAGTTTGAAGAAGTATTCAGATGAAAAAAACTTAGAAAATTTTATCAACCTTAGTTATATAAATATGAGATAGTTTCTCAGTCTTTTTATTTTAAAAGCTTTATTTTAATTTTATAAAGTTGTTCACAATAATTTATTATATTCAATATTCCAACACCAACCCACTACCATTACACTTTCTCATTACCATTATTTAGAATTTTCCCAACTACCACCCAAGCCTACTCCAGTAGCAGGCCCTAAATAATTTATTTTGTATTGCTAGTTATGAATAATTTGCTAAAAATCATCAAAAAAAGTTTCATTAGAAAAAGGTTTGTGAATATTGTTGCAGTTCACCCTGGAGCCATTAAGTCCTTGTATAAGAGAGTAGTAACTTGTTATTACAGATTGAGGCTTGTGTGCTATTGTTTTTTTAATTGAGATGGTTTGCCTTTTACTTTGCATCCCATCCAATGTGGTATGCTACTTCTGCTAAAATAGTGGTGCAGAGTATGAGATGTCACAGCCGTGTGCTTCAGGAATTCTAAAATTTTAAATAGAGTGATACAGCTGAAGTTAAATTTTTAACTGGATGGTGATTTTGGGATCCCGAGGCATCTCTGCAGCTTAATGCTCTCTTCTGAGATTTATTTGTGAGTCTCTGGATCAGATCATGGCTGGTTAGTGAGCTTATACGGCACCAGAGGCTGTTCATTGGCCTGACCACCAGGCTCCCAGAAGAACAGGGAGATAGGGGTAGGTTGTCCATTCCTGATTTCATGAGAGCCTGGAGATTTCTGCCACAAAACCAGAATACCTGAGTTTTTCAACAGATTAATTCATGAATGAGGCTGATCCCAAGCTGTGGAGATTGGCCCTCAACATGGTGACAATTGAGGTCTAGAGGTTTTAAGCTGCTGGGGCTCTTTTTGGGGGGTTTGGGTGATGGGTTCATCTGCCCACTCTGGGATGCCTGGGTGTGTCTTGTGCCAGGTCTGGAGCATTTATATACTAATAATATTTTAACCCTCCAAATTAACTAGCATATGTGTATTGTGCAGTGATAACTACAACATACCTTTATAAGTGATCCAGGAAGCTCCTATTGACATCAAAATGAATCATTACCCTGTAATATGTATATTTAAATGCCCATCTAGTCTCCAAATTTATTGTATAATTTTATTTTTAAGAGTCTATTTTGCCTATTAGTCTATGACTTTCACATGTTTGGACACTCTATATTTCTACCTTTCCAGTACTATGACATATATCCAGAATAATGTCTGGTGAAGTAAGAAAGAAAAAAAATGGAATAGAAAAAAAGACAGGAGGGAAGGACAGGAGTAAGTAATAAAGGAGCAAGAAGAGAACTTGGACAGAACACAATTTGTATCTAAGACCTAATAAATTACTTTGTAGACCTGAAAAAAATGGATGGATCCAAGAGTTCCTCATAAAAGTCTATCTGGAAACATTACTTGATAAGTCACTTTTTGTACTGAACACTATAAAATAAAAACACTCTTAAAGCACCAGATACCACATGCTAAAGTAATGTACAAGTGAGTAACTATATATATGTATATATATTCATCACTTGTATCACTTATAGTCACGTTGATCTTTGATTTGATTGAGCGGGCCCCAGTAACGTCTCCATTTGTCCTGTCATGAGCTAGTGCAGTCCAATGATATCAGCTCGCTCAAGGAACAGGAAGAGCCTCAAATCGTTCATTAAGAGATTTGACAAAGAAATCTGACCATCTAGTTGGTGGACGGCCACGAGGTCTTCTATGTCCAGTGGAATCCAGTCAGTAACAGCTCTAGTCCAGAGGTGATCTCTGAATCACATTACATGACTGGCACATCTAATTTTTGATGCCTTGACAAATGAGACAGCATTACTGATTTTTCACCATTGACGGAGGTCAGAACTCTGGATTCCTTCTCTCATTTGAGTGAGACATGATATTCCCAGCATAGCTCTTTCGATTCCACTTTGGGATACTCTAATAGCATTCTCATCCTGTTTGCGTAGGGCCCAGGTCTCTGAGGCATATGATAGTGCAGGAAGAACAGTGGAATCAAAAAGATGTGCCCAGAGTCAGAGGTTCTTCTTTCTCTAAACCACCTCTTTGACTCTCTTGAATGCATTCTACATTGCTCTCTTCCTCCTGTGCAGTTCTGGCCCCAAGTCGTTCCTCATGTTGATTTCTCAACCCAGGTAAACATAGCTGCTGCATTCGGAGATGTTTGTTTCATTGAGAGCAAATGGAGCTTCAGGGACCAGTTCCTTTTTCATGAACATCGTCTTGTTGAGATTCAGTTGCAATCCGACATTTCCGCACTCGTGGTCGATGTTGGTCAGCATTTGTGCTGCTTGGCTAATGTTTGGTGTTATGAGAACGATGTCATCAGCGAGCAGAGGTGGTGTAATTGCCAACCGTATATCTTCATTCCCATTCCAGTTGTCACATGATATTCTCGAGGGTGGCAGTGAAGAGTTTCGGTGAAATGGTATCACCCTGCCGCACCCCTCTCTTTGCATCAATGATCACTTCCTTGTAGAATGGTGAGATCCTGGTGGTAAATCCACAATACAGCTCTCGGAGGGTTTTGATATACTGAGTTTGAACGTCCTGTTTGGCCAGGGCTTCGATGACCGCCTCAGTCTCAACAGAATCGAAGGCCTTCTTTAAGTCGTTGAACGTCAGAGCAGCATCTTGAACTGTCACGAAACTTCAATGAGTTTGGTCACTGTGTGGATATGGTCTATTGTGCTGAATCCCCTTCAGAACCCGGCTTGCTCACATGGTTGTCCTTCATCTAGTGTTCTGCCTATTCTATTTAGCATGACATGAGTGAACAACTTGTAGACAACAGACAGCAGGCAGATAGGGCGATAGTTGCCGATGTCCTGGATGTCTAACTTCTTGTACAACAGAACAGTCCTACTGGTTTTCCACTGGAACAGAACCTTGCATTCAGACAGGTATTGTGTGAAGAGTCGGGCCAGTGTATTGATGAGTACTGGCAGCAGATTCTTCAGGTGTTTGGGTCTGACCTTGTGTGGACCAGGTGTTGTTCGAGTCTTTACCAGCGAAATGGCGTGTCGGATTTCAGAAGGGAGAACGCTGGGAACGACATATCCATCCTTCGGAATTTGGTATGTGGGCAGGTGGACATGGCTGTCAAAGACATCCAAGTAGAAGACATGAATAATTTTCTCCATTACCTTTCTGGAGTATGTGATAGATCCATTGGGATGTCGGAGGGCAGTCATCTTGGTCTTGTAGTTGGTGAAGGACAGGCGAGCGTTTTGAATACGTTTCCCGGCTTCTGCTGCACTGGCCAACACTGCTGCTCTTCTCTCTTTGAGGTCTTCCTTTATCGCATCTCTGCACAGCTTTGTGAGCTCGGACATTAGCTTGTGATTGCCTGAGGCTCGTGCCAAACCATGTTGACAAATGAGCTCAAGAGTTTTTGAAGACAGGTGTCTGTTTGTGGCTTTCTCACTCAGCATTCTTTGCACAGACATGGAGGTGCTGAACCAGTCGATCGTATTCCTTGTTGATGTTGTCAAGGACAGCATCTTCCCATGTTGCTGCAATAGTGCCAAAGAGCTCCCAGTTGGTGGTCATTCTGGGAGTTGTCTTCTTAGACTTAAATTTTGCAGACTTTTCTCCCTACTCTGTGAAGTAGAATTTCGCACGAAGGAGACGGTGATCTGATCCCGTTTGGAATTTTGGGACAACAGCAACACTGTTTTGTCAGGCAAAACCTTCGATTGAATATGATGTGGTCAATTTCATTGTGGAACTGTCCACCGGGAGACTCCCATGTCCATCATTTAGATTCGGCCTTCTGGAACTGTGAGTTACCATGGATGGTCTTGGTTGACATATGAATTCAGACAGTCTCTCACCCTGATTGTTCCATTCTAGGCCATGTGTCCCAATGTTGATTTCTTCAGGCGACCTTCTCGGACCTATCTTGGCATTAAAATCACCAATAATGATCTTGTAGAAGGTGTGGTCTTCTTTATAGAACTTCTCCAGTTCCATGTAGAACCTCTCAATTTCTTCTTCATCGTAGTTGGAAGTTGGTGCGTAGACGATGAAGATAGAACTGCAGGTAGTGAGCCACATCTATTCAAGCATAATCGTCCAATTCGGGTTGTTAGGTATTGAAATAAATCAATGCTTGTGGTCAAGTTCGTGTTGACAAGGACACCAACGCCACCAATGCCTCTGTTGTCTCATGTTCCGAGGAACAGTTCTTCTCCAGTGTCGAAAATGGCATGATGTGATTGATGTCTCCTCGTTTCCGTCAGACCAATTATGTCGTACTTGATCTTCTGCACTTGCACCATCAGGTCCTCAATGGATGCTTCTGATGCCAGTGTTCGTGCATTGAAAGTACAGACAATCATTTTAGTCTTTCTTCGTTTTGGCAGTCTAGTTCGTCCCCGAGATTTGTTCAGCCTCTCTTTGCTCATGTGTCTTAACACTGCCGTATTGGGGGCTCTTTCGGTGACAAGTGAATGAGGCAAATTGTTGTTACTGTTGTTGGCATATCGAATACGAGACGGGTAGCTTCCTAGGCTATGCTGTGCGGGCAGGATACTCTTGGTAGCTTGCCAGGCTCTCCGAGAGGGACGAAGGCTTTTAGGGTGGCCTCCAATCGCCCTTAGAGGTGTTACCATGGTTCACACCAAATTAGAACCCTATCAAATATGGTGTGGGAATAATAGGTATTAAGTGTTTTATGGTGTGTCGGGAGAGCACCTGGAGGGTGGCGGTGGCTGGGTAGTGGATGTATGTATATATGCATATATTTACATAATGCATCTATGTATATAATATACATAATACACATAATATACATGATATAATACATATGTATATACATATATAACCATATATGTATATGTATATCACTGTCATCCCATTCATCAATTTACTTGAGTGGGCACCAGTAACGGCGCTATTCCTCTCAGCCTCTAAATATATATATTATGAAAATGATATATATATAATAAAAAGTTTAGTATGAAAACTTTTTCTTGTATGGGACAGAAAGCTCAAAGATCTAGAATGATGGAGCTGTAGCAATAGCACAGCGGGTAGGGCGTTTGCCTTGCACGCAACAGACACGGGTTCGATTCCCAACATCCCATATGGTCCCCTGAGCACCGCCAAGAGTAATTCCTGAGTGCAGTGCCAGGAGCAACCCCTGTGCATCGCCAGTTGTGACCCAAAAAGCAAACAAAACAAAACAAAACAAAACAAAGATCTAGAATGCATGAAGCCAGCCTGACTTTGATTCCTAACACTGCAGTCCTCAGAGCACTGCCAAGAGCACTGAACCAGAGTAGCCCTTCCAGGAGTAGTACCAAGTGATGTGGCCCAAGTCAGTGGCCCATAAAGTTTTTCTCTTACACATTTTTGGTTAAATGATATGGAACTATTTTGTAGCAACCTTAATAGAAAAGAATGTCAAGTAAATTTTTAAAAAAATATCAATACGTAGCAATCTTGGAAAATATGTGGATAATATGGAATCAAATTTCATATGAACAGCCTAGAATATATGGAATTGAATTCTTTGTAAAATTTATGTTTGTTATTTGGGGGGGACTGGAGCGATAGCACAGCAGGTAGAGCGTTTGCCTTATAAGCAGCGTACCCGGGTTTCTTGGAGAGCCCGGCAAGCTACCAAGAGTATCCTGCCTGCATGGCAGAGTCTGTCAAGCTACCTGTGGCATTTTCGATTTGCCAAAAACAGTAACAACAAGTCTCACAATGTAGACGCTAGTGGTGTCCACTCGAGCACATTGATGAACAATGGTACAAGAATACAGTGCAGTTATTTGGGGGGCCACACCCAGCATTGTCAAGAGCTATTCCTGGCTCCACGCTCAAGGATGACCTCTGTATTGCCTGGATGACCATATATAGTGCTGAGGTTTTGAACCAGGACTGATATGACAATTTTTTACATACCTTTCATAAGAAATTTCAGTTCATTTTCTTTGGTCTCAATATTTGGTTGTCTAGTGCCTACATTTTAATAAGAAACAAGAATAAAACCTATTTAATTTGAAATATATTTAGGCATAAATCACAAGGTTTACTTTTATCTTACTGTATTAAATCTGAATGTTTTGACAAGTAGAATTATAAAAGGTGAATGGATTAATTTAACTAGAGAATTTGCATAGAATGCTGCAGTGAATAGAACCAACACATAATGATTAAAAAGTATATAAAAATCCCAATGTCTCCAAGCTCCTGAAATACTTATAAATTAACCTGAAATCTTGAAAAGAGAAATCTTTCTCTCTGTTCTCAATTCTGTACACAGAATAGAAGCCAATGTGGGACACTTTTGAATGAATAATGATAGAGTCTTCATAATATTTTTGCTTTTCCTCCTATTCAGATATTTTTACTATAGAAAAATACCAATAAATAAAGATTTCAACTTTTGCATTATAGGCAGACAGAAATATTGCTCATTAAAATTAATAACAAAATTCTAGAATATATTAGAAGATGATAAGTGTTATTAGTATAATAAAAAATAGAGATAAATAAGCATATCAAAGTGGGAGAGGAGCTATTTGTAGCATTAAGGAATAGGGTCAATATACATGAAAAACAATGTGAATTAGTGAAGCAAGTGTCACTAGCAGGAACAGTCTACACAGAGAAGTCAGAAATATAATTATTGAACGATTAAAAAGGATTAAAGAATAATTAGGATGAATTGTGGAGAGAAGTTTGACTAGAACTGATTGACTAAAGGGGATAAGAATGGAAGGTCAGAGAGTTCATAGTTTCAGATTCGATATGAACTCTAAGCTTCTGTAGTTTCTCTTTTGGCTGTGTAGTGGGAAGAAATAATAGCATTTTTATCAGTAAGCAGATGTTAGTCCTATTTTGGTTTATTTTGATGCTTATAAAATTAAGATTAAAAAACTACACAATCAAATGCAGGTTGAAGCATGTAATTAAATGATTTCATAATTGAAAATGCTGAAAGATGTTTGTCAATATTACAAAGGCTACTTCCAGCACTTCAGGATGTTCCTTTGTGGCCCTTTCAGTTACTAAGCAGCTCCTGCATAAGTAGCTAGCTTTATGATTTCTTTCAACATAGGTTATTTTTGGTTATTTTTCTGTTCCTAAACGTAATTTAAACAGAATCAAATAATATGAGTTTTGTCTTGCTTTTTTAACTTAACACTCTTTTTGATCAAAATGAACACTGTTGCTTGTATCAGTAGGTTTGGTTTTTTTTTAAAAAACTTTTAGTGATTTTTTTTTGTACAAGTACTAAAATCTTGTATTTCTAATCCTATAATTGGCATTAGAAATATTTCTGATTTGGCAACAATTAGAAGTAAAGCTACTAGAAATAATGCAAATCATTAAATGTTCCTACATTGTTTTACTTCTCTTGAAGTAACACCTGGGATAAGACTTGCAAAATGATCATTATATATTAACTTTATAAAAAACTACTGATAAATTTACAGAGTAACTGCATCCACTGCACCTTCTATTATTGAAAGAAAATATAGTTACTACCACAACTATTAACACTGTCCTAGAGAGCAAGGTTCTTGACTTAGCCATAAAAAGATTTATAAGTAAGACAGAATAAGAAACATCATCTACTAAAATCAAGGGTACACACTCAAGAATTAGAATGCAGGAATTCTCTAGAATGAGCACAACTTTTTTTTAGCTAAATGTGCCACCCATATTTTTACAGTAAATTATCAGTTCTGGGGCTTACCATGGCCACTGGAAACTGTCATATCATGAATGAATGTGTTTTTTTGTAATGCAAGTACATTATTATGATAGCATAATGAAGTAAGAGGTTATCCATCAGTCGTAATGTTCTTGATCTTAGATTCATCTGGTTTCAACACGTGTTAATCTTCTTGTTTTCTTTCTATTGGTGTTCAATATTTGTCATTCACTAACTTTTCCTTCATTTAAATATCATGCTTTGTGAGCAGATATGAGAGATCCTGATGGAAGATAGAAAGAAAGGTTATTTTGCTGACACATTAAAAAGAGAATATAATAACTAATGGTTTTTGTAAAAATATAGAGATGGATAATAACATCTAATAATTGTTAAACTTTGCAATGTCTATATATGGGATCATTATCCCATGAGAGACAAGGTCTCATGGCTCCTACTCTTTAACTGTCGTATGCGACATTGGCAAACTAGCTATTCTCCTGTCTCATCACCATGAATGTATGAATTCTACATCTCTGTGCAAGTTGAGCACTAAAAAATGTATTTTAGTTGTGATATTAAATCCAAGTTTGTGATCTCACTAGTCAAGGGCCTATTATTTGAGAGACAAGGGTCAGAACACCTTATTAAAATAAAATCATGTTAAATCAGGTGCTAGAAACCTGAGAAGAGAAAACGTCAAAACTGTTGCCCTCAAAACTTCATCTTACTTTCAGGTTGGGGGTCACGGTGCAGAGAAGAAGAAAGTCCTGTTTATCGGCAGTTCAAGGTGGCCTCAGTGGTTCATGAATTCTTGGAGGATGATGGTTTGTTAATTTTAAGACTTTGAAATAACATTGTTAAATAAACATCCATCTCTGGGTATATATTATAAACTTTATGTCTTTCAAGAGAATTTGATGGTTGGTCTTTTCTCTTCCATTCATAACTAGAGTGATTTAAAATTAAACATAGTGTTGCCAGTGACTCATAAAGTGGGGAGCATAGGTGGTAGATTCAAGAAGAGTGTTTTCACCTCTGCTCAGCCCTTGTCAGCCTTCAGCTCTTCATGGAAATGCCTGGTCTAAGTCAAATTAGTCCTAACCTCAACACAGGCATTGGTGCTCATTCTCTAGAATTTCAGGAGGTGAAATGGTGAAGCGAGAAAATTTTTAACAAAAATTTAGAAAAATGTGAGGTTTTCTCTTTCTAGAGGGTGAAGTACATGTTTGAGAGAGAACAGAATGGAAATAAGACTTCTCCAAAGTGGAAAACTGAAATAAGAAAACAAGATCCATGTTCAAGGGAGAACAGGAGCCTGAAGGGTAAGCCCCAAATAACCTTTGGGAGTTTGTATACAGTTCCTCCAAATGTTTTTTTCTGGAGTTTTGCATATAAAAAAGTTCATCTGGGTATTGTCACAGGAAAGTCTTGCACTATTGATAGTTTTCTCATAAGTTTATGGATCTTTTTGTAGCTTCTTTTTTTTTCTGAGGCCTCTACCCTTCTCTAAGTGGGCCCTTGGATTTCTGCACCTGGGTGTTGCTTCATTTTCTCCTCTAAAGAGCTGGATTTGCATGCCAAAGGGTTGTAGTCTTCATGCCTCTGAGCTACTTCCAGGCTGAAATCTGCTTAAATTCTTATTATTTCCCAAAAGTACGTGGAGCTGAGTATTCCCTATAACAATATTATACATGAGAAAGATCTCTTAAAATTGAGAGAAAGGGCAAAGGCCAATAAGAATTATACATGTGAGGAGCAAGATGGAGTCTCTACTTTTTGTTCACTTGTAGATGGTACATCTTCAAGTATATAGATAGTATATTATTGGGTGTAGACAGTATTTCATACCTTGAGGTAGCTTGGTAAAATGGGGAGTGAGGGAACTAGCCTTGAGAAAAAAGTGTTTCTCTGCTAGACCCACCAAGGCCACCAGGGGAAATACCGGCCATAGGTCTGAGCTGGTCAAGTCTGCTATGAGCACTTGCACAGATGCTTGGGTCTGACCAAACCCCTTGAGGCAGAACAAGTTGTCCCTGAAGTCCCCTCATTCTGCTCAGCATAAGAAATGGTCTCTGCCATCTGATTTCTCAGAAAATCATCGATTCAGGCTGGAGTTGAAGTTGGTGGGTCCCCAAGGGTGGCTTATGTGAAGCGGAGATAAGAGAAACAACCACCTTCTCCTGATTTGCATCTGCCACCCCAGGACCCACTGGGAAGATGAGGACTGATAAAGTCTGTGATGCGCCCCTGTGCATCATGGGCCAGCGCCCTTCTAGCCCCTCCAGGTGGCTGTCAAACTACCCCTGAAATCAGCTTTGTCTTCTGGCCATGGGAGGTAATCCCCACCACCAGATTTCTCAGTGAGCCATAGAATCTGTCTGGAGCAGGAAAGGAAAGTCAGTCTTAGGCCTTAACCAAAGTTACCAGGTTTTTGTCTTGCCTTATAGAAAAAAAAAAGATATCAGGAGGAGACGAGGAGTGAATTAAAACAGATTTTTATTTGAAGGTTTTAAGGGGAAGGAGAGAGAGAAAATGAGAGAGAGACTAAGTGCTCTGGAGACGGTTGAGAGAGTCCCTACACATAATTAGCATTAGATATGAAAACAAAAAAGTACACATCTCAAGAGAGGAGATGCAGGCGTCACCTGTGCTTGGCCAAGTAGGCACAAGCACACATGGGCTTAGGCAGCATATGCATGCTCTTCCATTGTTCACGGTGACTTTCACAGGGTTTCTCCAATCTGTCCCCACATGGGGCTTTCTAGCGAGGTAAGAGTCCATTCCTAGGGTTTTTGCCAAGGGAGCAAAGTTGGGAGTGGTCTTCTTTGAAACTCCTTTTCTTGATCTTTGTTCCTGCTGGAACTTCGAAAAGTGTGTCCAGCCTTCTTTTGATAAATATGTATATATTTGTATATTACGTTATCTCAAACCATAGTAGAACTTCTTTCATTGATACATTCTAATATGCATTTAAAAAAAGATTCAATCTAATTTATTGCTTGTGCTAAAAATCAAAATTTATTAGTGAATTTTGAGTTCAATTGCGTCTTATCTAGAGAGTAGACTCTGCAAAGGGATTGCACAAAATAGAGGGTCTGAGAAGGTTATTAGCAAAAGACAAGAAAGATTATTTCACACAAAGCCACCTTACCTCAGGGGAATGCAGGGTGCCTTATCATTCAAATAGCCTGACAAGTACTAAAGAAGATGCTAAAACTGCAATTAGGTCAGGTAATTAATTTCCATGGACTGATCTGAAACTATTTTGGGTCAAATGTTTTATTTTTCTTCCACCAGTGCACAGATATATAATTTTTCTAGGAGTTAGAAAAAAAGACTTCTTGAATCTGTAAACTTTTTTATTGTCACTTAAATTTAGGGGTTCGATATTTAAAAATAATGATTTACTGAAAATCTTCTTGTTAGCTCCCATTTGGTATTCGAATAGCTAAACCCATATGCACTTCACTTACAGTTTTGTAGGTTAGAAATCTGACAAAGGACCAGAGACAGAGCACTGGCTTTGCATGTCACCGGGACCTTATGGGACTCTGGGCAAGTTGAGGTTATTACAGGCAGATAGGTAGGAAGGACATGATAATATACTTTCTGGTAAGTAACAAAATTTAAGCAAACTGCCCAGTTCTGAAGTAGCCCAAATGCATTAAGGCCACATTGTTTTGAAATGCAAATCCTGATAGGGAAACTGATCCTCCATTCAGATGCAAAAATGCAAGGCTCCATCCAGAGAAAGGGGTGCCTTCTTAGAAAAGGAGAAAATACAGAAGAATCTAAAAGTCCAGATTTATGAAAGGACCTTCTATAGCACAAGTCTTTCCCTGTGACAAAGATTAACTTACATATATGCAGAGAACTCAGGGTAAAGACAATTTGGAGGAATTGTGTATAACCTCCTCCCACCTGTAACTCAAGGCTTGTTTTCTTGCTTGCTTTTCAAGCCCTTGTTCTCTCTTGACAAGGTATTCCTCAGTTTCTCTCCCCAAACATCTTTCTAAGTAAATTTCTTTCGATAGCATCCATCTCACCATATTTCACCTTTTCCTGAAATTATTTTCCATGAGGGAAGAGGATGAACATGGAAGGCCTATGCCGAGATCAGAACTGACTTTTCGATCTCAGGAAGAGCACTTCCTCACTCCGGCCTGAGTCCAAAGCTCCCCAGGAACTCTGGCAGTCTAATGCTTTCCCATGCAGTGCAGAATGAGGGGATCTTAGGCACAGCTGGAAGACTACCTTGTGACAATTGCCTCTTGGGGCTGGTAGGATGTGTCTGCTCAAGTATTTAAATACTTGAGCCAACTTTATTAGTCCTGCCCCTTGCCAAGAATTTTCCCAGATGGTCGAGGTCAGTCCAGCAGAGAAGTGAAAGTACTCATTTCTCAAGGCTGTATCCCATGCTCCTCACTTTACCAAGCCACCTGCAACAGGATTTCTAGGTAAAACATATGCAGCCTAACTCAGCAACTGAAATCAGCTCTATCAGGGAAGACAACAGCATGTCAACATTCTGTTCTCTCCTATCAGTGATTGGGAAAGAAGTGGAAAGGCCATCTCTGATGATTTCTAATAAAAGACTACACCTGTGTTGTAATGATGTCAGTGGGCCCCACGGGTGACTTTTGTGAAGCAGGCAGGAGAAAGACAGTCACTTTCTCCTCAGCCTCTACCACCCGGGACCCAGGGTTACTGGGTTACTGGAGACCCAGGGTCTCGCTTGTGAAAAAGAATAAAGAATTTCAGGAGTAGACAAGCAGTGAAGTAACAGATTTTATTTAGAGGGTTTTGAGGGAAGGAAGAAGGGATAAGCAGAAAAGAAAAATAGTAGGAGTAACACGCTCAAGAGAGAACGCGGGCTTCTCCGAGGATTGAGAGAGCTCTACACACATCCTAGCACTGGACACGAAAGCATGAAAGTACACATCTCAAGAAGAAAGATGCGGGTGACACATGTGCTCAGGCACCGCATGTGCTTGGCCACGTGGGCACGAGCAGCACATGGGCTCAGGCAGTGTATGCGTGCACTTCCTTTGTTCAAGGTGTCTTTTATAGGGTTTCTTCAACCTGCCCCCACGTGGGGCTTCTTTCCCGGTGAAAGTCCGTTGCTAAGGAGGTTACCAGGGAGGTTGGGAGTGGTAATGGTCTTCTTTAGGCTGGATCACATTTCAATCAGATTAAGGGAGAGGTCGAGGGAATTCGAGGAACTTATTGGGAAGGGGTCCAACCTCCTCAGAGTCAGCTGAAGGTCTTATCAGGTCTGTTTTCTGTATCCACAGGGTAGGTCAGTCTTAGGATTCTCCTTCCCAGAGACTTTGTAAATCTAAGTTTCATTGTCAAGGGCCTTTCCCTATCTACCTGCCTACATCAGTAACATTTTGTTTGAAGATTTCTGTGAGTCAATTCAGATTTTTCAATCAAATGAACTGAATTTAGACAGCTACCTTGCTAAATCTTAAAAAAAAAAATGTACCCCTAGAATGGGGACTTGGGAGAGATTTGATGCTTTGCCTCCTAGTTGTAGTAAAGGATCTCGGTATTTTCTTTGTGGTGGACATTACGCATTTTCTCCATCAGCATGATCATCAATTATGTGTGCGTGTCTCAGTGTGCTTGTGCATATGTGTGAGTGCGTTGTGTGTGTGCATGTAGGTGTATAGAAGGGGAGGAGAAGAGAGGGTTGTTCCCATACACCAAATGGTTCTATAACACCACAAAATTTATGTAGATGTGCTCAGATATATATATATGTATATATATACATATGTATATACATGTACTGACATTAATATTGGATGAGAATGAGGGAATAAACAGGGGCAGGTTAGAAAGGTATGTGAATATGGAATATCAGAAGGATGGATATAATTACCTGGATGGCCAAAGGATAATCATATCAATGTTTTGCTTTTTCTCACTCCCTGTCTTACTTCCCTGCATACTTTCAACCCCATGAAAACTCATGCCCCTGGGTTAAGAAAATATAAGAGCAGAAGTATTTCTAGCTTTCTCTGAAATTCTACTTAGGAAACCCATCCTGGACCTTGGAGCCTTCTGCTCTTTCGCCCTTCTTTTTACACTTTTAAATTTAAAAATCTCTTCTGCATTGACCATTAAATATTTTCTCCTGCTGCCAGTTTTTGCAACTTGAAGAAAAAAAATTAAGTGCATTGCAATAATACAACTGACAAGGAAATATCATTAAATTCCACAAGTCGTGTCTTTAAGACTGTCGCCTGCCCATTTCAGATGGCAGTTGTCCATGTTCTCAACTACACTTAATTTCAAAGGACTATAGATCAGAGGTTCTCAAGATCCCCTCCTGGGCATTGATTTGATAGACTGACTCATAGAACTCAGAAAACATTTCATTTATTATATTTATTACAAAAAAAAAGCTATAATTCAGAAAGGTATTTAGAAGGCTAACTTGTGGAATAGGTGCAAAGTTCCATGTTCTCCACTTTCACATCTTCACTTACCCAAAAACTTCCTAAACACCCTCTTCTGAATTTTTATTGAGTGTTTATAACTTGGGTTTAATTAAATGGTTAAATCATGGGCCTTTATTCATGAATTCAGCAACTTTTTCTTTCTAGGAGATCAAGAATTGGACGGAAAATTCCAACCTTTTATTTATGATTGGTTCTCGGTCAAGAAGTCCTCTTTAGACCAATTTAGGATTTCCAAAATTCACCTCATTAACATAACCTTAGGTGTGATTCAAAGGGATTGTTATGAGTAATTAAACAAATAAAAACCTCTCACTTCATATTTATCACCACTATCATTTAGTCACTTCTATGAGTGCTAGGAAGTCTAACACAAAAGTGGGAAATAATGTTATGGGCGGGGGGGGGGAGGCTTGGGGGTAGGGAGGGTATAGGAAATGGGAAGATATAGAGAGAATCTGCACCTGAGTACTATTGATGTTTGTGACAGGTCCTCAACCACCTGGTTTTTCAGGGAATCTAGGGCAGGAGTGAAGTTATGCTCTTTGCAGGAAGCGTAGTCTGTATTTTTCTTATTAAGTTTCCAGATTCTTTACATAAAGGAATTTCAGGGGGAGATGAATAGTATAGTAGCATTGCAGTACTGTCATCCTGTTGTTCATGGATTTGCTCGAGCCGGCACCAGTAATGTCCTCATTGTGAGACTTGTTACTATTTTTGACATATTAAATATGCCATGGATAGCTTGCCAGGCTCTGCCATGCAGGCAGGATACTCTCGGTAGCTTGCCGGGCTCTCCAAGAGAAACGGAGGAATCAAACCTGGGTCAGCAGTGTGCAAGGCAAAGGCCCTACCGCTGTTCTAAGAATATATGCGAGAGGAAAGAGAAGGAGAGGAGAAGGAAAGAGAGGGACAGAGAGAAAATATCTCATAAGGTAAAATCAATTTTAAAATGAATGCAAGTCACTTTTACAAAGCTGGTCTTCTGAACACCCCTTCCCCAGCCCATGAGACTACCTTGCCCCTGCCCCCAGAAATGAGGGCTTTCGTTCTACTCTGTTACTCAGGTATTGTCAAGGAAAAAGGACTTTGAAATTGGTAGGTCTTTTCCCCGCTTCTGGTAAAATTTCTCCGCCTTTCTCTGGACTGTCTCTGTCTTCATTTAGAGTCTTATCAGTCTCAGTTTCCACGTCTATTTAATGGGTCCAGCCTTCAGGCTCTGGGGCTGTTTTGGGGCTAGTGACTATTTTCTTTTCACCATATCTTGATTTTGTTACTTCTCAAAACCCAGTGCCTACTTCAAAAAGACAAATAACAAACAAATGTTTGAATAAATATGTATTTTTATATTTAAACAAGTATGTTTTATTAGTATTATTTATTTATTCTTAAAATAAGCAGATATTTTATTTGAACAAACATCTTAAATATCTTAAATAAGCCGCACAGATAAGATCCAGAGCTGCCGCTCGAGAAACGGACCCTTTGCTCCTAAAGACTATGATCCAAGAGGTCTTCTAACCCATTTTGGCATCCAGAGCGGCTTCTTACAGAAATGCATCTAGACTGTGAACTGTGCTACAACCCCGTACCGAACGGGGAGCGATTTTCTCTCTCCACCCTGTCTTTCTGTGCGAAATATGGTAGTGGCGGCAACACCTACGTGGCGAGAGTCACCTCCTAAGACTCCCAGCCCAGAGGTATGAGTCTGCAGTGACATGGCTCATAGGTGATCATGGGAGGGGAGGCGTTACTGGCACGCTCTCCAACCAGATAAGATCCAGAGTTGCTGTGCGCAAAACGGACCCTCTGCTCCTAAAGACTATGATCTGAGAGGTCTTCTAATCCATTTTGGCACCCAGAGCGGCTTCTTACAGAAATGCATCTAGACTGTGAACGGAGCTAAAATATCAGAAATCCAAAACCACGCAGCCACTGTTGTGGCCACGCAAGTTCATAGAGTCTTCATTCTCAGCAATGGAAAACAAATTATTAAATGATGCCCTTTCAGCAGGCCTGATTGTTGGGTGAAAATTCCAAACAATAATAGTGAGTTCTCTATTGAAATATTGAATGTATTCAAAGTATAAAGAGAATAAAGTGAAGATCATTAGCTACTCAGGTGGGGGAGTGGGAGGGGGTATATTGGGGTTCTTGGTGGTGGAACATGTGCACTGGTGAAGGGATGGGTGTTTAATCATTATATGACTGAGACTTAAACCTGAAAGCTTTGTATTTTTTTCATGGTGATTCAATAAAATAATAATCTCAAAATATTTTTATTTAAATATATATGTTTCCTGTAAATAATATCACAATAACATGTTGACAGGTTCCTTGGATTAGGGTCCAAAGTTCTGGTCAAAAGTCTTGACCTAGGTCCTGGAGCAATAGCACTGCAGGAAGGGTGTTTGCCTTGTACGTGGCCAACCCGGGTGCAATTCCCAGCATCCCATATGGTCCTCTGAGCACCGCCAGGAGTAATTCCTGAGTGCAAAGTCATGAGTAACCCCTGTGCATCACCGGGTGTGACCCAAAAAAGAAAAAAAAGTCTTGACCTACCTCAAAAGAGACCAATAGTACGGTATGTAATAACTCCCCACTATGGGGAACTTCACAGATTTAAGAAAGTCTAAGGTTTTAGAACCAGGGAGTCAAAAGAGGAAGTAGGGCAGTTGCCATGCACACAGCCCCTGGGGTTCTATCCAGATACCCTCCAGATACCCCATATGGTCTGTCAAGCACTACCAGGAGTTACCTCTGATAACAGAACCAGGAGTTAGCCCTGATCTCTGTTGATTATAGCTCCAAAACAAAAACAAAATGAAAGTCTGAGGTATTTACCAAGTCCCACACTCTGTATTCATGTATAGGTCAACAGCTGAAATTAATGCTTAGCGTCTGTGGCAGGCATGTGGGGTTCACCCTGCAATGCCCAGGATCAAATCTAGAGCTCAAGAAGGTAAAGCACACTCTCCAGCCCTCTTAGCTATCTCCCTAGTGATATACTTAGATTTTTTTAATAACCCGAAGTTATTGATTCCCTTTGGAATTTATATGATTGTTCTATATATATGAGTTTCAGGAATTCATAGACTTTAAGGGGAAATTTAGTGATACCTCTGATTCGGAGATCCGTTTTGGGATTTCTCCCCTCAATTTTTATTCACTCTGGTATTTCATAATTATGTTATCTGAAATTACAACTCAGTAAGATTGTGTCTTTGGCTTAGTTTTATTTAACATCAACACATATTAGCTGAAAATTTTAAAACCTTGTAAATATGATTATTTCCCAGTATGCTACCATTCTTTCAAATGTAATAAATCCCTTTATTGTTTGCCTGCTTTAGGATATTCTCCAGTGTCTTCAAATAGTTTTCTTATATGTTTTGTTCACAGTTTGTAACTACTAATTTGGGAAGTGTATTTCAATATAAGCAATTCGACCATTATAGCACTTATGAACTTGATTCAACTTTTTAAAAGATAAGAGGCCAACCCTGGTTATAGTTTTTAAGTGGAGCTAAAAAAAAATTCTGATATGAAGGCAGGAATTTCCACTAGACTTAATAACTATGTAACAGGTAGAGGTATTATTCCACTATTGCTTGAGATACAGTCTATATATATGGCTATGGGTTAAGAAAGAGTTTTATTGTAGCAAGCTGGATAGTTAGGAGACAAGGAACTCATGTCCTCAAAGCAAACACCTTGTCCACAGAGTCACAAGAGAGAAAGAAAGGAGAAGATATTTTTATTTTTTAAAAATTTTATTATTTTGCCTTTTGAGTCACAACCGGTGATGCACAAGGGTTACTCCTGGCTCATGTGCTCAGGAATTACTCCTGGTGGTGCTCGGAGGACCATAAGGAATGCTGCGGATCAAACCCGGGTTGGCCACATGCAAGGCAAATGCCTTACCGGCTGTGCTATTGCCCCAGCCCCAGAAGATTCTTTTAAAGGGTGACTTTCATATTAGTGGCCATCGGATGAATAATAAATTTTCCCTGTGGACTGATTTTCTGAGGAATACTATCTTATCTGCAAACCTAAATAAAATAAGAGTTAAAATTGCGGTGGGTAAATGGTGGTGGTGGTGAGATGGTGAGAAGAGGAGGAAATAAGGAAGACTATTATTATCTTTGGAGATAAATATATTAGTCCTAATCTAATTTTGATCTTTGACTCATTTCAACATGTTTAATAACTGGCATGCAAAAGTAAGTCTGAAGGCAAGAGTGAGGAGAAAAAAAGAACACGAATTTAGTTTTAAACATATTGAAGGGGCTGAAGTGATAGCACAGCGGGTAGGGCGTTTGCCTTGCACGCGGCCGACTCGGGTTCGATCCCCAGCAACCCATATGGTCCCCTGAGCACCGCCAGGAGTAATTCCTGAGTGCAGAGCCAGGAGTAACCTCTGTGCATCACCAGGTGTAACCCAAAAAGAAAAAATTTGAAAATAATATAACTGCCAGATATCAAGGTAGAGATGGCAAGTAAGAAAATCAAGGTACAGAAGACCAGCCTGAGCAGAGGTTTAAATTTGAGGATGGTATTCGTTTTCAACTGTTGTCTGGTAAATGATCTTAAAACTTGACATTGTAAGCAAAATAATGATGATGGTGATGGTGGTGGTAATGATAAATAATACCTTACACATCAATGCTCCTGAATTGAGAATACAGCTTAGCTGAGTAGCTCCTGTTCAGAGTTTCTCATGACATTGCAATCAAATTGTGACAATAATGTAGTCTCTAAAGATACAAGAAGGCTTGGTGTCTAAAGACTGGAAAATCTGCTAGCTAGCACAGCACGCTCAGTCATGTAACTGTTGGCAGGAGGCTTTAGAACTTCCTTGCATGGACTTTCCCAGAGGGATTTAAAGGTCATGTCTTCTTCACACAGAGAAATTGATGACTGAAAGAAAAAGAGAGAGAGAGACGGGGTGGGGAAACATCCCAAGATGGGAACCCTAATCTCAAAAGGAATAGTCTATATCCCTTAGTCCACTTTTACCCATTGGAAGAGACATACTATATCTAGTTCATACTTTTCCAAAACCAAGGAAGTAAATTTAAGCTTGATCTGTTGAGAGGAGGAGTATCACAGAACTTGAAAATTACTTTTAGAACTACTACAAAATGTATCTGCACATAGATGATATTTAAAGCCAGGGAATTGGTGGAGGTCCTTTGAGATCATGAGAAAATAAGAAAGAAACAAAATCTGATATCTGGAAACACAGAAAAATACATCAAAAAAGAAAACTAGATGCAAATTAAGGGAGAGATAAGTAAACAATACAAAACAAAAAAAATATTGTAAAATCCTTAAAACTAGAAAAATAAAGTTTACTGTGTTTCAGGCCCAGTGATAAACTTTATGTTAACATCCATTTCTATTTTTTAAATTGAGTTTCCTTGCATTAATTATGTTCAACATGTGCTTGCAATCATTGTATGTTGAAGATATGTTTTGCCATTTTTAATATATTTTCTTGCCATAATAAATCAAGAAGAGAATTTAACTTTACAGTATTTTGAAGATGAGAAATGTGACATCCAGAGTTAAATAACATAGCAAACGCATGCCAAAATCGCAAATCCTGTAACTGAATTATAAATAATCTAAAAAAATTAAAATTATTGAATTCATTTTCAAAATATTTACTGTCAAAAATAATTTTAAATAGATATGTCATCTACAATTACTTAGCTAATTATTTTAGACATAGAATCAAAGTTACTAAATATTAAAAAATAGACTTTAGTCTTAAAATTTTTGAAATTATTTATAAATAAATATAACACAGTATTTAGGCTATACAAAGTAGCATCATAACGCACATAAAATCTGATAATATTTTTAACATTGTGCATTGCATTCAATTTTACTTCCATTTCCATTGCTATCATTTTCCCATTTTTATCTCCCCCTAAAATCTGCTTCATGCATTACTTCTGTGTGATCCTTTTAAGCACAGATATCATCCAGGCTCATCGCTGCTTAGAAAATGTCAGTGACTAAATGAGCCAAGTCCAGACCTCTAATTCTGGCATGTCTTCCTAATCTCATGTTCTTACTCTGGCCCTCAGTAAAGCAAACCAATAAATGTTTCATATACCTTGATTGCCATTTCTTACTTTTCTTCTCTCTTTCCTGAAATTTTTTACTATTTAATCTAACTAACCTGGAACCACAAGAAATTACCCATTCCCCTTAAGTTACTTACCATAATTAGCATTATATTCTTTAGGTGCGAGGAATATTTTATTTCTTTGCCAGGAATGTGCAATTTTCTTGTGGAAAAGATTATATCCATTATATAGTCATTTTTTGTTGCACATTTATATATGTCCTAAATTAGGTAATGTTCAATATTAATTTAATATTAAATAAAATCCTCAAATAGCAAACACCTATACACAATAGCAAATGCAGATAGCATATTTTATACTTCATTTGTTCTTTTCTAAAAGTTTTATGTATTTAATTCATATTTCTTTTTTGTTTTCACTTTTTGGGTCACTCCAGCAATGCTAAGGAGTTGCTCTTGGCTCTGGACTCAGGAATTACTCCTGGCAGTGCTCAGGGGACCATATGGGATGCTGGGGATCCAACCCAGGTTGTCCGAGTGCAAGGCAAACACCTTACCCACTGTACTATTGCTCCGGCCCCATATCTTCTCTTTTAATTACATACAAACAGTTTTGAAATATCAAAAATTAATTTTAAGGGAAAAGAACTATTGAATATTCTAACTTGTACAACTTTTGAGTTGTTATTGGGGCCACACCTGCTTTGCTGCATTAAGGGGTCGCCAGAGCCATATTCAAACCACAGTGAGTCTTGAGCTGGGAATCAAACCCTGGACCCCAGGCATGAAAGGTATGTTCTCTACTCATTCAGCCACATCCCTGAACCTTAATTTGTACATTTTAAGCATCACGTTGTTACTGTTGCTGCAGCTGAATCTCAACAAGATGATGCTCATGAAAAACGAACTAGTCCCTGACGCTCCATTTGCTCTCAATGGAATGAACATCTCTGAATGCAGCAGCTATGTGTATCTGGGTCGGGAACTCAACATGAGGAAAGACTTGGCACCAGAACTACACAGGAGGAGGAGGAAGAGAGCAACATGGAATGCCTTCAAAGGCGTCAAAGAAGTGTTTAAGAGGACGAAGAACCTCCGACTCCGGGTACATCTTTTCGATTGCACCATTCTTCCTGCACTAACATATGCCTCAGAGACCTAAGCCCTACGCAAACTGGATGAGAACGCTATTCGTGTATCCCAAAGAGAAATTGAAAGAGCTATGCTAGGAGTATCACGTCTCACCCAAGTGAGAGAAGGAATTGGAGTTCCGACCTCTGTTGACGGTCAAGAATCAGGGACGCTGTTTCGTTTGCCAAGACATCAAAATTCAGAAGGGCAGGACATGTAATGCAATTCAGAGATGACCACTGGACTAGAGCTGTTACTGACTGGATTCCACAGGATGTCAAAAGACTGTGTAGGCCGCCCACCAATGAGATGGTCAGACTTCTTCGTCAAAACCCTGAATGAATGGTTTGGGGCTCTTCCTGTTCCTGGAGCGAGCAGATATCATTGGGCTACACTGGCACCCGCTCGAGCAAATCGAAGATCAATGGGATGACAAGTGACAAGTGACATACATCATGTATTACATTTTCCGTACAAGTCATGCTTGCAACTTAAAGTACAGTTCTGTGCTTATGTCTCTGCAACAGAGTACAGTTGGTAAAACTAAGTATATTGAAATGAATGTGTCAATAATAATTGTAGCTTCACCTTCATAAGTAATAACTTTATTCTATTCCTTTTAAATAAATATGACCACCTTCTGAATTATTTTTCAATGTAATAAAATTTAGCATTGTTAATCATGTTATTTAAAAGCAATAGTGGAAGGAAACAGATAGTCTGATGCAGGGCAAGGTGCTTGTTAGACTGCTGTATGCAGAAAACTATCATTAACAGTGTTTTAGATAATGAAACTTCAAATGACATATTTAAAAAAACTTAAAGTACTTCATAACATTGTAAATTAAGGGCTAGTTTTGTCAAATTGTCTGTCCTAGTGCAAAATAACCTCAGGTGTCTAAATTACATAATAAGAAGTGGCTGCCTTATTCTATAGGCTGTGTTATCTGAACTCCGAATGATGCTAGTTATATATATATTTGATGTTAATTAATTACCTATATATGTATTATATACAGAGTATAACTATGCCAACATTATGAGGTTTGATTCTCTAAGGTCTTTTATTTTAAACAGAAAGTAAACATTCATTCACATTTCTTGATAAAGAACCATCTGTACAGATAGGTAAGAAAAAGAAAATGAACCTATTTATTTTTTACAATCAATTGATTGTAATCTATAGTCTTCTTTTATATATTGTCCCTAAAATACTACTGATTTTGGTGGATTCAGTGTTCCAGAAATTGAATAGTTTATGAGTGATATCAAAGTAATACAAAAGTTTCGAAGTAAGATACTTGCAATTGGAAATCTCGATAAAGTAGAAACTACTCTGCAATTTCTTCCAGGTATTTGTTTAATATTGTTCCTAGTGTCTGACAGATTCTTTTCTCCATCTCTGTCTTGCTGCACCTGCACGCGAAGATAAATGAACCCATAACATAGCCATCTCAAAGAAAATGACACAGAAAATACATTTCTGGACCCAGCAAAGAACTGTTAACAGGAAGATTTCATAAGTGCCCCCAAATCAGTCATAATGTTTACTCTGGTTAGGATTTAATCAAAAACCATATATAGAGTTTTAATTTTTTTACAAAAGGATTGCTACTTACTTGAGTTATTTCAAATGAACAATTATCTGGTAACATACTATTCTCACTGACCCAGATAAAACTTCAGTATATCCTTCTAAATCCCTTCATCATGTAGTCTTGAATTGAGAAGCAAAGAACAAAAGAATCAATTTCTTCTTTTTTAAGAAACAAATGTTTAATCATCACACTAGACACAAGCTAGTCTATAAAAACCTTAGGGCTGGCTAAACAAATAAATAAATAAATAAATAGAACAAATTATTTTCCAAAACATTGTTAGTATCATTTAGCAATGTCAAATCACTCTATTTTTGTCTTTGGTAATCCAAAGTCCTCTACATTTTATTCTTTTTATATTTGCTATTACTCTAGCATCTTACAATACTTTCTTAGTACTTATCAAATCTCTGAAACTTAATTTTGATATGCATAACAATAAGATAATCATGTTTTCCTAGAATTTTTCCAGTTTCCCAATTTTTTGGTACTTCTAATGCAATTTTAATGGTAATTTTTTTCCCATTTAAAAAATTATTTTCTTTGCTTATAAGTGGATGGGCATGAAGAGTATCTTGCTAAGTGAAATGAGTTAGAAAGAGAGGAACAGATATAGAATGACTGCACTCATTTGTAGAATATAAAATAACATAATATGAGACTAACATCCAAGGACAGTAGAGACAAGGGCCAGGAAGATTGCTCCATGGTTGCAAGCCTGTCTCATGAGCTGGGGGAGAAGGCAGCTGGGATAGAGAAGAGATCATGAAGTTGATGATGGTTGGAGGAATTGCTCTGAATGGGAGATGTGTGCTGAAAGAAGTAAAGGACCAAACATGATGGCCTTTCTCTCTGTATTGCAAACTATAATGCCCAAAAGGAGAGAGAGAATAAGAAGTAAATTGCTATAGAGGGAGGGGGAGGGGTGGGATGGGGTGACTGTAGGGATACTGGGGACATTGGTGGTGGAAAATGGACACTGGTGGAGGGATGGGTGTTTGATCATTGTATGACTAAAACTCAATTATTAAAGCTTTGTATTTCACAGTGATTCAATTAAAAATAATAAAATTTAAAAATTACTTTAGTTATTTGCAAAGCTGTTTTTGGCATAGTTTCATATCTAAAACATTCCAGCACCACACCCTCAATCAAACTGCTTGCTTCTCTCCATCACTGTGCCAGTGTCCAGCACCCCCCCAAAATAAAACAAAAAACAAAAACCTAAAAATCTCAAAATAGTAATTACTCATACAGTTCCATTCAATATTTTACTGAATGTCAATTGCAGATAGAGAAAAAAAATTGGCGACAGCATAAAAAAATATCAAATGAAAGAACATTTGTTTGTTTTAAAGAAACCTTCATAAATTGCGTAGCATTTAGTAGGAATTTGGAAATAAAATTTTGAAGGCATATATGCTGACCAATGTACCACCATCGCCACTGGAAATATGTATTTGGGAGGGGAGTGTGGGAGGTGGAGAGTAAGACCACATATGTGTTCAGGATTTGCATTGAAATTCTTCACTCTCCTTAATGCTTAGGCTACCATACGTGGTTTCCAAATGGAACCCTGGTCAGTAGGAGCAAAGAAAATGCCTTAACCCCTGTATTATCTCTCCAGTCCCTGAAAGAACATTTCCTTTCTTTCTTTTTTTTCTTTGTTGGTGGGAGGGTGAGTATCGGTGGAGGGTGAGAGGGCATACTTGTAAATTATCTATACTCAAGGATCACATCTGCCAGGGAAAGGCATGCATATGTGTGTGTGTGTGTGTGTGTGTGTGTGTGTGTGTGTGTATGTATCACTGGTATCACTGTCGTCCCATTGTTCATCGATTTGCTGGAGCAAGCACCAGTAATGTCTCCATTGTGAGACTTGTTACTGGTTTTGGCATATCGAATACGCCACGGGTAGCTTGCCACCTCTACTGTTTGGATGGGATACTTTCGGTAGCTTGCCAGGCTCTCCTAGAGGGTTGGAGGAGTTGAACCTGGAACAGAGGAATCGAACCCAAGTTGACTGCGTGCAAGGCAAATGCCCTACCTGCTGTGCTATTGCTCCAGCCATATATATATATATATATATATATATATATATATACATATATATATGTATGTATTTGTGTGTGTGTGTGAGAGAGAGAGAGAGAGGATGAGAGGATGCCAGAGATTGAACCTGGGTTGGTCATGTGCAAGACAAGCACTTTACCAACTATACTATACCTCTGTCCCCTGGATATATGCACTAAAACAGTAGCTCTTAATGAGAAAAAAGGAGAACAATTTTACTCACCAGGGACTATTTAGCAATGTCTGGAGACATTTTCCGTTGTCATAACTGGGAGTGGGATGTTGTTGTTACTGTAAAATTTGGCTCCTTCCCCAGCACACAAAATGACGCACAAAGGAGAAAAATAATTAGGGCAGCAAAAATATTCATTCAGTGATTAAAGAATGGAGAAGATAAGACAGCACCTGTAAAGGGGGGTTTAATTCAGAGGCTTTTATAGGATCAGGAGGTGGGGTTGGATCATAATCCTGAGAGCCCACAGCAATCTCATTATCGTTCTAAGTTTCCATCTCAAGATTCTAACTGAAATGAAGCCAACAACTTTTTAAGAAGTCTCCAGACTGCAGTGGAAAAAGGTTTAAAACCACCATCTCTGGAGCTTAAAACCCACTTCTTTATACGTCCTGAAGGCTGCCAGCCCGTTTCATCTATGCTCTCCCTGCAGTCTGTATCTCAAGGCTCCTGCAAGACTTGCAGTCAGCTTTTCAAACTTTGTAAATTATTTAGCACACACCCAGAACAATTTGTCCCCTCGGGATTGGACTTGTAGCAGTCCTATAACACGCTGAGGAACCATTGTCTTGGAGTTCGGGGGATGTTGTATTTCCATCTACTAGACAGAGACCAGAGGGTCTGCTCAACATGCTACAACATACAAAAACCATTCCCCAGCAATGACATATCTGGTCTAAAATGTCCATGGCTGCTCTATTGAGAAATCTGCTCCACAAGGATCTACACAGCTGCACATGTAAAGCGAAAAAGAGACCATGTCAATGACACGTGTTGTCGCTGATATGCCTCCTCCAGCTTCCCTACGGGCAATAACATTCTAGTTTCCATGGGCAGCATATTGAATCATCACAAGGGGATAGATCTAGGATAGCCTAAACAGAATGGTATTTTTTGGAAAGAAAAAAATTAAATTGCCTTTCCCTCCCCTTTATTGTTGGAAGGAGCAGCTTAACATGTGGTGCTCACACACACTGGGCTGAAGTTTGCTGGAGAAAAACTTTGTGGTGGCACTGGGGGTCGAAAACGGTATTCCAGGTTTGATTTTGCAGTCTCTTGCGGGGGTGTGTTCTCCTACTAAATTGTACTCCTGGTCTCAGGGAAAATGAATCTTTTCTCCCTCTCTGAAGTTCCTAATGCAACTGTGATCTATTGTAATAAATATTCAGAGAACTGACAACAACAAAAGTTTTAAACTTACACAAATGGTTAAAACATGTGACATTTCTATGCTGTCACTGTCACTGTCACTGTCATCCCATTGCTCATCGATTTGTTCGAGCGGGTACCAGTAACATCTCTCATTGTGAGACTTGGCGTGCTCTATCCTATAAAAAATAATTTATTAAAGTCAGCCTATGCTTGCTCATATACATATTCTTAAGATCAAGCCCCCTCCCCCCAAATAACCCCCCCAGAAGTGTTTATTAAGGAACATTGATAGAGATTTGTTTTTTCTCAAGAAAATGAATACTAAGTACATCCTTCCTAATCATTTTAGAAACGAATGTCCCATTATCTACAAAAATACACAGGTATTTTTATTCTTTGGTTCTAGAGCCAAAGAATAAAAATACCTGCATTTAGGAGAAGAGCAGTCTAGTAAGAATGGGCAGTAATAAAAAGTAAATAGTAATAAAAAGTAAATTTCTCTTATACTACCATATTACAGATATCCAGAAACATAAAGGAAGGAAAAGGCCTCTAGAAGGAGAAAATGAAGACTAAAGGGTGATGAGTAAAGGCAGAGAAATCTGCATAAAATCTTGAAAGAGAAAGAAAGAGAGGAGAGAGAGAGAGAAGAGAGAAAGAAGAGAGAGAGAAGAGAGAGAGAGAAGAGAGAGAGAGAAGAGAGAGGAAAGAGAGAAGAGAGAGAGGAGAGAGAGAGAAAGAGAAAGAGAGAGAGAGAGGTTGGAGGAATCCAACTACAGAACAAAAAGTCCTTATTGGAGATTGATTACATAAAATATTTTTATAAAATGAAATATTAAATAGATTAAAATTAAAAATGAATAAAAGTCCTATTGATAGTAAAAATAGCAGATTTAAGGAACTATAAATCTAAAGGCAAAGAAGAAAAGTAAAAAATCAACAAGAAAATTTATTGATATGGAAGAGAGGGAATAAAGATCCCAAGAACACTAAAAAATACTTTGACATAGCTTAAAAATAGCTAATAGGACAGAAAAGTCTGTCTGGAGTGAAAAAAGAAAACTAAATTTGTAGTTAAAAATTTCACAAAATATCATGCTAATAAATACATTCTGAAAATAGTGGAAATATAGTGATATCTAACAATATATGAATAATAACGACATTAAAGAAGAAGGAAATAATTTTCCTACAAATGAAACAAATGAATAAAAATTGGATTAACATTATACTTTCTGAATAACTCTAAATACTAAAGGAAACAGCAGTATATATACAGCTGTAAGTGATTTTTTAAAAGAAATAAGAG
This sequence comes from Sorex araneus, assembly GCF_027595985.1. Classification (NCBI taxonomy): domain Eukaryota; kingdom Metazoa; phylum Chordata; class Mammalia; order Eulipotyphla; family Soricidae; genus Sorex; species Sorex araneus. The sequence continues at coordinate 140,510,426 of NC_073305.1, read as the reverse complement.
AAAAATTATTGAAATTTCTTGCATTTAGAAAAGTGTAGTTATCCTTAGTCTCTGGCAAAAAAATATGTAACAAAGTAATAATATCAATTATTTTTGTATTTTGATAAATTACAATGAATAGTTATGTGTCAAAGAAAATAAAGCTTTTCTAGTGTCAAACATACTAAGTTTTTTCTGCATTTTAATTATAAAATCTGATCTGTAGCATTGAAAATTTTCATGGTGTTGTTATTCCTACCGCAGCAGCCAATTCCAAGCTACCAAAGGTCTTAACAACCACCTGTCAAAATTCTTGTCATGATAGAGCTAATAAATTCAATCTCTTCACAGCACTAAGAAGTGTTACCTGTTCTGGCAAAGCAATTCCTCACTTACCACATTTCATTATGCATAAATGTTTATATTTATGTGTTTTTCACCAGGCAAGAAATTGCTAGAAGATCGAGACAATCACACCAAGAATAATGTTGCCATTGGCTTGGTAATAAAGGGGGGCGGTAGCTGGGAATCAAGTCCTTGACAAAAAGTCTACTGTCATTGCAGATGACAAGACCATTATAAGACCAAGCTACTTTAAAAATGCTACTGGAGTTTGACCTCAAAATTTGAAGCTAGGGCTGGAGAGATACCACAGCGGGTAAGACGTTTGCCTTGCAGGCGGCAGACCCGGGTTCGATTCCCAACATCCTGTATGGTACCCTGAGCACTGCCAGGAGTAATTCCTGACTGCAGTGCCAGGAGTCACCCCTGTTCATCGCCCAGTGTGACCCAAAAAGAAAAAAAATTGAAGCTGATTCCTAAACACCGGTGAGTTAGAACTGACCCACCCAGATAAAGACATAAAACACTTTGTGAGTTCCTGGCTTACATAAAATTGTGCCAGATATTTACCTTTATTTGCCTTTATTCATTTGCCTTAAGTGAACTACTTACTATCTTCCTATATGTACAGTTTTTTTCGCTGGATAGTAGGTAGGGATAGTGGGAATCTGCGCCAGGCTGTTTTCACTCAGGGTGTGGACAAGAACCCTCGTCGCCGCAAGGGACCCAGCCCTGGCAGCCAACCTCCACTACCCAACTACTGCCATGCTCCAGGCTGTTTTCCGGATGCTCTGGCTGAGTCTCAAGCATGAATGAAGTCCCAAGGAACCCAGATAATGCAGAACTTTGTGACCTTGGACTCTGGACTCAACAGACCCAGAAGCCAAGATCCTCTGCCGGCTATCCCCCAATCTCCAGTGACCCAAGGATCACACCCATAAGCCACACCCCGCTACACCCTGCCTCCTCATTGGCCACCCTCCAGATCTCAATGGCTGCTCCTCCCAGATGGGAAGGAGTATAAAATGAGGCCCCCATAGCCATGCCATCGAACTCCAGTGTCAGGCTGTTTTCACTCGGGGCGCCCCAGAGAAGGGTGAGTGAGAAACCTCCCCGCCCCAAGGGACCCAGCCCCAGCTGCAGCTCTCCAATACCCAACCATCGCCATGCTCTAGGCCACTTTCCGGACACATTATAAGACACTTCCTACCCATTTTCCATAATGACTATACCATATTTGATGGAGTTCAAATAGTAGACAACAAATCATAGACAATAATATATATGTATATATATAGGTATATATATGTACATATATATGTACATATATGTATGTACGTGTGTATATATATATATATATATATATATATATATACCTCTCGGAGTCAGAGTCTCTTGCCTCCATGCCTGGCTGTCTTCACTGTTCACTGGGGCCCCTCGGAATGGGGTGGGCTGAGTTTTGCTCCCTACCCCAAGCAGAGCCCTGGGCAGGTGAACACCTCCAGAACCCAGCCACGGCCATGCTCGAGGCCCCTCTCCACACTTTCGGATGAGCCTCATGCATGAAGTAACTGGCAGAGGAACCCAGGTGTGTGGGACTCAGGGCTAGGATCTCCAAGTCTCTTCGGATCGGGACTGGGCCTCTTCCACCCAGACCCACATTTTCCAGTAGCTTGGCAGCCACACCCACAAACTGCCCCTGGCCCCAGTAATCCCATCAATGGCCAACATACAAAGACTATAAAACCAAGCTCTCAGAAGTTTCTTGGGGAAACTGGCAAGCTTCCGAGAGTTTTCTGCCCGCACGGGAGAGCCTGGCAAGCTCCCCGTGGTGTATTCATAAGCCAAAAACAGTAATAATGATGGGTCTCATTCCCCTGATCCTGAAAGAGCCTCTAATGCAGCACCGTTGGGAAAGACGAGTAAAAAGAGGCTGCTAAAATCTCAGGGCTAGGATGAATGGAGACATTACTGGGCCTGCTCAAGCAAATTTGATGATCAACGGGATGACAGTGATATAGTGATACCTCTCAGAGAGCCTGGCAAGCTACTAAGAGTATTTCACCTGGCAAGCTACCCATGGCGTATTTGATATGCCAAAAACAGTAACAATAGGTCTCATTCCCCTGACCCTGAAAGAGCCTCCAATCATTGGGAAAGACGAGTAAGGAGAGGCTGCTAAAATCTCAGGGCTGGGAGGAATAGAGACGTTACTGGTGCCCACTCAAGTAAATCAATGAACAATAGGATGACAGTGATACAGTGATACAATGATGTACAGTTTTTACAAGATCATTTCAAGTTGGAGAATTAAGTTAACATTCATTTTGGTACTCTTAAATTTCAGACACATCATGAATGCCAATGGTTGTACTGAGGTTAGAAAACATAGTATTTTCTCAAAGGAGACAAGCCTGCATTCTGTACAACACTGACTGATAAGAGAAAGGACCAAAGCTCAACAAACTGAAGCATGCATTTTGTGAATACCTGAGATTTTAACTCCTTTGCACATCTTACCGAAGCTCTGACCTCTAGACCCTGGCCACAATACTGTCTGTAAGGAATTCCTGTTGTCCCAGTTATACATTCAAAACAATCTGTGAATATAAAAATGATTTATTATACTTGACTTTGTGCACAGGTCTAATAGTAGGTGACCTTCTGAGATAGTGAGAACATTTAAAAAATTCTTCGCCAATATAATGTAGGAACAGCTGAATTTAAAACTGCAAAAGAAGCTAGTCGATGTTTGTAGCAATCTCAACAGTCAGACTGTTACATGGTTCATCAATTGATCAATGCATAAGTGACTATGAAGATAACCAGAAATATCAGTCAATTTGTTAACTGCATGAAGAAATAGACAAAGTGAACAAGCACATCTGAGCAAGGAAATTAAATGAGTACAAAAAATTCCTTGATCCAAAGGACTATTTGGATGAATGAGACCTATACTTTATTCCATATATTTTGGTAGAAAAATCCTGAATATTTCATGCTCTGAATTCTTGCTTTTTTAATTGATTGCCTCTTATATGGGACTTGCTTGAAATATTCCCCCTCTCAACCCTCTGCCAAGATCACCACTCCTTATTTTTTATTCTTAAGTATGAAACTGGTTGTGCGGGGCTTCACTCGTGCGTGAGATTTAGCACAAGTGTCCGGAGAGCGGCCTGGAGCATGGCGGTGGCTGGATCACATGGCCTAGAATGGAACGATCAGGGTGAGAGACTGTCTGAATTCATCATGTCAAGGAAGACCATCCATGGTAACTCACAGTTCCAGAAGGCCGAATCTAAACGCTGGACATGGGAGTCTCCTGGTGGACAGTTCCACAATGAAATTGACCACATCATATTCAATCAAACGTTTTGCCTGACCGATGTTGCTGTTGTCCCAAAATTCCAAATGGGATCGGACCACCGTCTCCTTCATGCAAAATTCTACTTCACAGAGCAGGGAGAAAAGTCTGCAAAATTTAAGTCTAAGAAGGAAACTCCCAGAATTATCACCAACTGGGAGCTCTTTGGCACTACTGCAGCAATGTGGGAAGATGCCATCCTTGACAACATCGATGAGGAATACAATTGACTGGTTCAGCACCTCCATGCAAAGAATGCCGAGAGTGAGAAAGCCACAAACAGAAGCGTGTCTTCGGAAACTCTCGAGCTAATAAGTCAACGTGGATTGGCGTGAGCCTCAGGCAACCACAAGCTAACGTCCGAGCTCACAAAGCTGTGCAGAGATGGGATAAAGGAAGACCTCAAAGAGAGAAGAGCAGCAGTGTTGGCCAGTGCAGCAGAAGCCGGGAAAAGTATTTGCAATGCTTGTATGTCCTTCACCAACTTCAAGACCAAGATGACTGCGCTCCAACGTCCTGATGGATCTATCACATCCTCTAGAAAAGCAATGGAGAAAATTATTCATGACTTCTACTTGGATCTCTTTGACAGCCATGACCACCTTCCCACATACCAAATTCCAGAGGATGGATATGTTGTTCCCAAAGTTCTCCCTTCTGAAATCCGACACGCCATTTCGCTGGTAAAGAGGCGAACAGCACCTGGTCCACACAAGGTCAGACCTGAACACCTGAAGAATCTGCCGCCAGTACTCATCAATACACTGGCCCGACTCTTCACACGCTACCTGTCTGAATGCAAGATTCTGTCTCAGTAGAAAACCAGTAGGTCCGTTCTGTTGTACAAGAAGTGAGACATCCATGACATCAGTAACTATCACCCAATCTGCCTGCTGTCTATCGTCTACAAGTTGTTCACTTGTGTCATCCTGAATAGAATAGGCAGAACACTAGATGAAGGACAACCATGCGAACAAGCCAGGTTCCGAAGGGGATTCAGCATGATAGACCATATCCACTCGGTGATCAAACTCCTTGAAGTTTTGCGACAGTTCAAGATGCTGCTCTGTCTAACGTTCATGGACTTAAAGAAGGCCTTCGATTCTGTTGAGATTGAGGTGGTCATCGAAGCCCTGGCCAAACAGGACATTCAAACTCAGTATATCAAAATCCTCCTAGAGCTGTATTGTGGATTCACCACCAGGATTTCACCATTCTACAAGGAATTGATCATTGATGTAAAGAGAGGGGTGCGGCAGGGTAAACTCTTCAGTGCCACCCTCGAGAACATCATGCGACGATTGGAATGGGAAGGAATGGGAATGAAGATAGATGGTTGGCAACTACACCACCTCCAATTCACTGATGACATTGTTCTCATAACACCAAACATTAACCAAGCGGCACAAATGCTGGCCGACTTCGACCTCGAGTGTGGAAAGGTCGGATTGCAGCTGAATCTCAACAAGGAGATGTTCATGAAAAACGAACTGGTCCCTGAAGCTCCATTTGCTCTTAATGGAATGAACATCTCTGAATGCAGCAGCTATGTGTATCTGGGTTGAGAAATCAACATGAGGAATGACTTGGTGCCAGAATTGCGCAGGAGGAAGAGAGCAGCGTAGAATGCATTCAAAAGCATCGAAGAAGTGGTTAAGAGAAAGAAGATCCTCTGACTCTGGGCACATCTTTTTGATTCCACCATTCTTCCTGCACTAACATATGCCTCAGAGACCTGGGCCCTACACAAACAGGATGAGAATACTATTAGGGTATCCCAATGAGGAATCGAAAGAGCTATGCTGGGAATATCATGTCTCACTCAAGTGAGAAAAGTAATCTGAAGTTCTGACCTCCGTGGATGGTCAAAAATTAGGGATGCTGTCTCGTTTGCCAAGGCATCAAAAATCAGATGGGCCGGTCATGTAATGCGATTCAGAGATGACCGCTGGACTAGAGCAGTTACCGACTGGATTCCACGGGACATCAGAAGACCTCGTGGCCGCCCACCAACTAGATGGTCAGATTTCTTTGTCAAATCCCTGAATGAACGATTTGAGGCTCTTCCTGTTCCTGGAGCAAGCAGATATCATTGGGCTGCACTAGCTCATGACAGGGACAAATGGAGACTTTACTGGGGCCCGCTCGATCAAATTGAAGATCAATGGGACTACAAGTGATACAAGTATGAAACTATGCTTCCTAAAATAGATTTGGGTAGCAATGGTTTTTTAAATCAATTTAACATAAACAATTGACCTTATCAACAAACCACATGAAAAAGCACAATAAAGCAAAGTTACAGATGAAGGTGTATGTTAGAGCTATCTTTTAAAAAATAGCATAAAAATTAGATTTATGTTTGAAAGCACAATCTTATGCATTTAAAAATGAACTGAAATAAGTAATTTTATTCTTATATGAAACATGTCATATATGTACTTAAGATACAAATATAATTTAACACCTTATTATAATTGCATACACATATGTTTATGTGTGCTTTATTTTATAAATATTCAATATTTTATGAATACTGAACTGGCAGACCATTGCCTTTTGCCCACTGACCATACAGATACACTGAGTAATTTTTCTTAACTTTATACATACAAACTATTTGTGAACATGTAAGTGTGTGCTCTAAGTATTTTAATGAATTTAATGTCAGAGTAAAATGAAAAATGAACTTCATAAGTTACTTAAAATCCGTTCTTCATTCTTAATATCATTTGAGCCCCACAGCCCTGTTCAGTAGCTCAATCAAGAATTAGCATCATTCATATATCAGAGATGAGGTACCTTCAGGTCATATAAATGAGGTGAGTTCCCTGAACTCGTGCTAATTACTAAAGACTGAAACTCATATATGATTAAGGTTTTCTGACATTTTCCACTGTACAGTTCCCCTTTCTACTATGTCAATTCTGATATATTAAAAATAAGTTATGTATTTGAAAATGCAATCAATCCCCTTTTCCTGAAAAATGGTAAAAATTTACATAAACCTCAAGAATAAAATATATCTTTATCCAAAAAGTTCATAATACCTTAAACCACCTGTAGTTAACTGTCTTTGGTTGTTGAATCATATGCAAGAACACCCAATCTCAATCTTATTTGGCTTCTTATTTTAAGAACATAATTGCCTGTTTGTCCAGAAATGCTGTGATAACCACTGGGGAAAGAAACCAGAAACCAGACTTCCCTCTGCTTCAGTCAGCATGGAGCAGTCATCTCCTGTCCTAGAACTTTAATGTAAAATTATGAATATTTTATATGTGAGATGGATCAGTGCACAGACTTCCTTTAAACTAGCTCTATCTCTTTTCTTATTCTTTACCTGTGTCCTGGCAAAAAGACAATAAAGTATGGACTATGGATATGGCCTAAGTGAGAAACACATACATTGCATGAGTGAGGCCATGGGTTTAGTCCTCAAGACTGTATGTGCACTGTTGGGTCCCACATCTACAACATATAGTCAATAAAATAATAAGTAAAAAATAGGCACGACAACAAATTTATATAAATATATATACATATATATCACCAATGGTGTCTGTAATTCAACAGCACATACAAAAAAGTGAAATATCTTACAGAGACTTTCCAGTGACTTTACAAAATATGAGTAATTGAGTTCTCCAGCAAAAACCTAAGATTTTGCTTCTGAATCTAAGTAGTCTTGGAATCATGATTTGTGAGTTGTCTGTTATCTACCAAGTTTTGTGAAAGGTACTACAACAATTATAATTAAATTTAACTGTTCAAGTCTGTCTTTCTTTATGAATAAAGAGAAATAAGGAGTCTTTTAATGTTACTCTTGGTTTTTATTCTTTTTGTTGTTGTTGTTGTTGTTGTTGGTCTCACTCCTGACTCTGAGATCAGACCTGAGACAGCTCCTGGGGGAGGTCTATATGGGTTGGCTGGGATCTAACCAAACTCAGCTGCCTGCAAGACAAACACTCTCCTTTTCCTTACTGTACTATCTCTCCTGCCCCATTGGTCTTCTATTTTAAGTGCAGGAAAACAAAGTGTGAGTCCCAAGAAGCTATTTGTTAATAATGTGGATCTCAGGTAAGTCACTTCCACAACAGAAGATTAAGTTTTTATTGTGCAAGGATGCTGTTAGGAAAGTCTGGTTTATCCCTAGGAAGCTCAGGGAGGTGAAGTCAGTGACCTTTTCAGTGACTCAGAGTCTTTGCTTGAAAAATGGAGACTTTCTGATTTGTGCATTTTATTTTTATTTATGGTTCATAATTGGTGTTTGTAGAACTTTAATTTATAAAATTCATAAAAACAGTAGAAAGCTAAAATACTATGTTATGTAATAAACTATAGAAAGTTAAGGTCACTGTCACTATCACTGTCATCCTGTTGCTCATTGATTTGCTGGAGCGGCACCAGTGACATCTCTATCGTGAGACTTGTTGTTACTGTTTTTGCCATATTGAATACACCACGGGTAGCTTGCCAGGCTCTTCCGTGGGGGCGAGATACTCTCAGTAGCTTGTACAATTATTATTTTTAACAATACTACTTTTGTTGTCAAAGAACATATTGCCTCCACAAATAATGAATATTCACTTTTACTTATTATCTTAAGCATCAGTTTGAAAATAAATGGTAAAGGTTTCTAAAAATTGTAAAACAACTTTTCTTTCTTTTTGTAATGTTTATATTTTTGTTTTGTTTTCGAGGGATGCCTCTGGCAATGTTCATGGATTACTCCTGGCTCTGCACTCTGGAATTACTACAGGCAGTAATCAGGAGACCATATGGTATGCCCAAGATCGAATGCAGGTCTGCCACATGCAAGGCAAGTACCCGACCAGCTGTGATGTTTCTCCAGCCCCCCAAAGAACTTTTCTTTAAATAGATTGTTTTAAAGGAATCTATTCAATACTATTTTTCATATTCCTCCTCTTTCATGCAGGTAGTCTCCTTAAATATGTATTACTGTAGGTGAGTTACACTGCAAAATGTTCTAAATGGAAATTGAAAAGATTCTTCAAAATGTTCATATTTTCTTCCCAACAGTCCTTTCCTGATAGCCATTATCTTTAAACTAATTCATTGGGAATATAGGAAAATCAAATTAATATTAGTGTACTAAGAAAGTCTTATCCAAAATATCCTTCCAATTCCACAGATCTTTTTTAGGTTGTTCTGTTTTTACCCTAATTGCCTTAGCACAGAGCCGAAGAGTAAGTCCTGGCTTTGTACATTGGGGAGGTGAGAGGGCAGAATCACAATCTTTAATATAATTCTTGAAAGAATTTTGCTAAAATTTTAATTTCTTACAAATACTTTTAAATGACTTATTTAATGCAATGAATTTTTGATGTTTTATAGAAATGGCATAAGATAAATTTTAATTATCAATTAATTTCTTTTCACTAGTCAGCCAGAATTTTATCAAGAATTTTCAGAAATATGTGATTGTATGTTCTCTTATGGTAAATAAAAACGTTTTCAAAGTTTTCTTTTGGGCACTTGACAATATGAACTAAACTTGAAAATTCAACTATATTTTACCTAAAATCCCTGTGTTTACATATTTAAGAAAAATATTAGAATTTATATAGCTCCATGGATGCTAAGAGACATTTTTATACTACATATAAATTGAAAATTGCCAAATCTTACATATAGAATGTTCACTGTATCAGTGTCATTCGGTTGCTCATTAATTTGCTCGAGTGGGCACCAGTAACGTCTCTATCATGAGACTTGTTGTTACTGTTTTTGGCATATCAAGTATGCCACAGGTAGCTTGCCAGGCTCTGCCTTGCGGACAAGATACTCTCAGTAGCGTGCCAGGCTCTCCGAGAGGGACAGAGAAATCAAACCCAGGTTAGCTTCGTGCAAGGCAAACGCCCTACCCTCTGTGCTATCGCTCCAGTCCTATAGTATATTATTTAAATTAAATATGAGATTAAAATTTAAAATACATCATGAAGTCATAAAAGAAAAGCAGAATTATTTATTTTATTTACCAAGTCTGGTTTATGAGTCTTCTTCAAAATATGCATTAGTACATTGTACCTACCATCAAAGTATCAATTTCCTTCCACCACAGTCCAGCTGGACATCTGCCCCTTCTGCTTCCTACCCTCTCTCTGGAAACCTCAGCTTCACAGTTTGAATCCAGAGGTTTATTTTCGTTTGATTTTTATCTGTGGTTTTGCTTTGCTTCTTGATAACTCACCTATGAGAGCTCCCCTCGTATTTATCTTTCTCCTTCCAACTTATTTTGCTTGCTATTCACAATTTATGTTGTAGAAGCAGAAAAGATTTCAACATTTCTTATGGTGGAGTAGTGTTCCCTGATCATCTCTGTGTACTGTAACACAGGTGTACATAGATATTTTCAGGTTATTGATTTTTGTGCTTTTGTTATAGATACATAGTAATGGAGTTACTAGACCATATAGTAGATCTATTGTAAATGTTTTGAGAAAACTTTATTTTATTTTACACAAAAGTTGGATCAATTTATGTTCCCATCAACGTTGTGTGAGGTTTCCATTACTTTTCCCCCACATGTCCCTTTTTAAAAAATTTTTTAATTTTTTTTATTGAATCACCATGAAAAAAGTTACAAAGCTTTCAGGTTCAAGTCTCAGTCACTCAATGATTAAATCCCCATCCCTTCAGCAGTGCAGATGTTCCACCACCAAGAACCACAGTATATCCGCCCTTAAACTCCCCCACCTATTTGGCTAATGATCTTCACTTTATTCTCTCTATACTTTGAATACATTCAATATTTCAACAGAAAACTATTATTATTTAGAATTTCCCCCCAACAATGAAACCTGCTGAAAAGGTATCATTTGATAATTTGTTTTCCATTGCTGAGAATGAAGAATATATGAGCTCGCACGGCCGCTGTTGTGGCTGTGCAATTTTGGATTTCTAATATTTTAGTTTAGTTCACAGTTTCGTGTGTGGCTGCTCCGGGATCTCGTCTGGGCAGAGAGCGTGCTGGTAACACCACCATCCCAAGATCTCCTGCGCTGCCACATCACTGCAAGCTCATACCTCTGGGTAATGGGTTCTAGAATATGGAAGTCACCACGTGGGTGCCGCCACCACTGCCGCTGCCCCACCCCCTCTGAAAGGAAAGGTCGAGAGAGCAAAACCTTTCCCCTCCCAGGAAGGCATGGGGTTGTAGCTCAGTTCACAGTCTAGATGCATTTCTATAAGAAGCTGCTGGGTGCCAAAAGTGGTTAGTAGCCCTCCAGGATCATAGTTTTTAAGGAGCAGAGGAGCTGTTTCGTGTGTGGCTGCTCCGGATTTTGTCTAAGCGGAGATCACATGTCCCTTTTTGAGCTGGCCTTTTTGATATTTGCATATTCCTAGGAGTGAAGTAGTCACTCATTATATTTTCAGTTTGCTAGTAATTATTGACAATGATTTCCATAATAATATTGCTTTCCATAATAATTAATGATAATTGAGATATTTCATGATCCTGTTGGTAATCTGTAAGTCTTCCTTGGTGAAGACTAATCAATAATTACTCACATTTTTTGAATGGGATTACTTTTTCTTGTTTTGGAGTTTTGTGAATTCTTTAAGTATTGTTAATATTAACACATTCTAAAGTGTGATGTGTAAACATATTCTGACATGCATTACTCTTTTCTTCCAGTTTATTTGTTTTAGTAATAGTTTTCTGTTGTCGTTAGGTTTTGCTGTACAGGACTTTTCAGTTTTGTGTGAACCCATTTTTTATTTTTACTTTCGTTTTCCTTATTAGGTTCAGACCCCCAAATATATCTCTGAAACCAATGTTATGGGATGTTTGCTTATTTTCTCCAATATAAAAATAAAATGTATCTAAGTTTTTACCATAGTTTGCTTTTGCTTTTATACTTGGTAAAACATAGCAATCCAATTTAATTCTTCAGCGTTTGGTTATCCAGTTTTCACAGCATCTTTATTGAAGAGACTTTCTCAATTTTATGATCTTCATTCCTTTATCATAAACTAACTGCTCAGATACGTAAGGAATTAATTCTGCATTCTGAATTCTATTATCCTATCTATTTTGATGCTAATACTATGCACTTTAATTACTATAGTTGTCCTGTGTTGCCTATTCATTTGTCTCAGGATAGCTTGAGTTATTCAAGATCTTTAAAGCTTCAACACAAATGAATGTATTTTTAATGCTACGAGTTTTTTTTTTAAAGAGGCATTTATACCAATAAGGTTGGGGGGGGGGTGGGGAGTGGTGAGTAGGGGCAGTGGTGATAAGTAGACTCTGCTCTATTTGTAATTAATCTCAAATTTATCCCTCCGTGGATTTTATAGGCCCTCAGAGACACATGGTCCATAAAAGTTATATACCACTTCTTCAGCACAATCTCATTTCAAGGAGTGCCAGATTGGACCTCAATAACCTTCTTTAGGTCACTGATGCTATCTTTACATATACAGGCCTCCTTGAGGTGTGGGGGATAGGGAGTAGCAGAAGGGACATCAGGCATAGCTCAGGATTTAGTCTTGGCTTGGCACTCAGGGATCACTCCTGGCAGGCCCAGGGGAACTATGTGTGATGCTGGTGCAAGGGATCGAGTTCAGGTTAGCATCATGCAAGGCAAATAAATGCCTTCTGCCCCAGAGATCATTACACATAACCTTGATAATTCTGTCTGGGGCTCTAATTGCCTGGAACAAGCTCAAGTTACAATGCAGCAGTCACCCAGCCTCAATGGACACCATATACTATGACATCTTAAAAGGAAATACTATCATCCATGTTTTTCAAATAAGGAATGTAAGATTTCAGTAGACTGAAAAATTTTTCCAGCTTATAATAGAATAAAACACTAAATAAAATGCATCTGACTTAGTGTCAACAGTCTCAACCACTGTTAGATTAATTCACTGTTTTCTATGAAGGTGATTGTCAGGAAAACAAACAACCTCTCTGCATTCCAGATATGACACTCTGATTTTAGTAAAAGAACTTGAAACTTTAAAGTACTTAAGAGAGGGCTGGAGCGATAGTACAGTGGGTAAGGAGTTTGCCTTGCATGCGGCCAACCTGGATTTGATTCCCTGCTTCCCATATGGTCCCCTAAACACTGCCAGGAGTTATTTCTGAGTTCAGAGCCAGGAGTAACCCCTGAGCACCGCTGGGTGTGACTCAAGAAGCAAAAAAATGAATGAGTGCTTAAGAGAGCTTCATGGAAGAGAGTCAGAGAAAGACTCCACCAATAAACCCAGGTCAGAAAGTCAGAGGCATGTGGTGTTTGAAGCTCACAGGAGGGGCTGGAGAGATGCTACAGTGGTTTGGATGCTTGCCTTGCATGTGGCCTACTGCCCTTTCAATCACCCGATATTACATCTGATCCCCTTAGCACCACCAGGAGGGATCCCTGAATGAGGAATCAGGAGTAAGTCCTGAGCACAGCAGGGTGTAGCCCCCAAAACAAAAACAAAAAAAGTGTTCACATAAGCTTCTGCAATTCCCAGAAGTCTCTGGAAAGATTCTGCTGTTTCAGCTGATGGTAGGAAAGCAGGTGCTTCTCAAAGCTTGTTGGGAAGCCTCCATGGCACACAAGTCTGTTCATGCATCTAGCTGCAACAGCCTCTGTGGGATATCAGATTCTCTATTCCACTTTCCAATCTCGCCCGGTGCCACTCCTTGGCAATCCCTGAACTGAAGCTCACAGAACAAGTGATTCTGGAAAATCTCTTGGCTCTTCAAGCCAAATTTATAATGAAACATAGGAAGTTGACAACATATAATGCAAAACAATTTAATGCTCATATATATGAATACCTTTATCAGCAACTCCATGTTTTAAGATATAATTCACATATATACCTATACATTTTTTGTGTATTTATGGGCAGTGGAGCATAATATTAAGGAACATGCACTTTAAAGTCATGTGCATGCTCAAATAAATTCCAGCTTTTCCATTTTTAAGCTGTATGGTTTTGGGATAGTTATTTCATCTCTTATGTCATCAGTTACAAAATTAAGTGGAAATAATATTACCTAAATCATAAGATTAAATTATCAGGCTTATACATTAATTATAGAATAGCGGGTAGGGCATATGCCTTGCATGTGGCTGACCCGGGTTCAATTCCTTCCTCCCTTTTGGAGAGCCCGGCAAGCTACTAGTGGCATATTTGATATGCCAAAAACAGTAACAACAAGTCTCATAATGGAGATGTTACTGGTGCCCGCTCGAGCAAATCAATGAACAATGAGATGACAGTGGTATTTTTTACATTAATTATAAATAGATTAGAATATTGCCTATCATATATAAAAGATACTTTAAAATGTTAGAATTATTACTACTAATGATTTTTATTATATAGCTTAGCATAATAAAATAATTTAGTATGAAATAACAGGAAAAATTTTGCTTTTTGAAACAATGTGATTTAAAGTGTCATCATTTAATTTTCTTTACCTGAATTTCCACAGCAGAGCCTGGCAAGCTACCCATGGCATATTCAGTATGCCAAAAATAGTAACAACAAGTATTACAGTGGAGACTTTACTAGTACCCCCTCAAGTAAATCGAAGAGCAACAGGGTAACAGTGATACTGTGATACCTGAATTTCAGAAGCAAATATAGTACATATTCAAAATCAATTTTAGATGTTTATTAACTACTTTTGATAACATTTTATTTCGATTTTTATTCTCCTTTGTCTAATTTATAGGTATAATTTAGAAGCTAGTTGAGTATAAGAAAAATTTAAGAAAAGAACTTGTTCTTATGTTCTGTGTTGCTTTTTGGTAATTTTTTCAGATATTTATTTTTCTATTCCTGGTATTGAAGCAATACCCAGCTGTTGTGCAGGGCTTATGCCTGATTCTATGCTAAGGGATCACTCCTATAGGTGTTCAAAGGACAATATGTGGTTCCAGAGATGGAAAGGTGATTGGTCCTGTGCAAGGCAAATGTCTTAACTCCTGTACTATCTCACTGATTCCATACTAAAGTGGATAAAGCGCTTGCTCTGCATGCACCTAGGTTTGATCCTGCCCATCCCGTAGGATTCTCTTAGCCCTGACAGAGGTGATGTCTCAGCAAGATCTAGGAACAATCCCTGACAGCTCCTGAATGTGCATACCCCCACTGAATATAAATGATCTTTCTGACTTCTTTATATAATTTATAATATGCTCTTTGTAAATATTTTCATTTAAATATTATAATTCTCATTTATAATTGTTAAATATGTATTTGTATGAGATTTTTATATTTCTATTTGTGAGCTTTCCAATATTTCTTAGGAAATTCATTAATCAATATCCAAAAATATCCTTGCTAGAATTTTACAGTTTATCTTAGAGTAAAAATTTCTTGTGCAAAAAAGCTGTTTAAATGTTCATCATTGTCTGAAATATGAGTATTTGTCTCTCATATTTTTTGTTAAAACCACTCATTGCTTACCAGTGATTTATTACTAAAATCACTGATTGTTTTCACCATACAACCTATCTGAGAAAGTAGCTCTTTCTCAATGAGTATCAGTGGTCCTAAATTTTAGAGTTTATAACCTCTGGAGTTGAATTTATCTGAACTTTAGGTATCCCCAGCTTCAAAAATAATTTTAAGTATGTCATATATTTAATTTTAGATAATCTGCTCTGAATTAGAATATAAACATTTCATATTTTCTGGAAAATACCTATACTCATCATCTTTCTGCTATAGGTGGTCTTCAGAGACCCTAAGCTAATTTTTCTAGTTAGTAAGTAGCTAACATTTTTGTATCACACCATTCCAAAATTACCAGGTAAACATGAGCACAATTCACATATCCATCCACTTTTTCGTGATGCATGGAGAAAGCAGAAACAGATATTACTTTTATACAGTTATGAAAGGATAAGTAAATGGAGGTAAATATCTCCCCACACACTGAATATTTAGGTATGAATTCTTATAACTTAAGCTGTCAGTTTATTCTTAATTTTTTTTAAATTGGGAGATTAATATATGTATTTTGCATGGCCTTTGAAATCATGATAGGTTCCTCTCTTTTGACAAGTTTGATAATGGATTTTGGAATGCATGGGGAAAATACGATGGCATTTTAAAAATCTATATTACTAACTTTCATAAATGCAGTTTTCAAATATACAATAGTTCAACCTGCCACAACAACATTTAACACGTATAAGAAATGACAGCATTAAAGAAATCTATCATTTTGAACAGCACAACTTCAAAGCACACATACATGTTCACAGTTATTCTTTATTTACATTTACATAGATGACACAAGTAATAGTAATCAAGCTACGGGGGGAATCTTGAATTTCCAGATTATTTCCCTTTAGTTTATGTTCTAATCACTCTCATAGATAAATAAGGTAATCTACCCCTGTCCTTGTTTATGAAAAACATTTAAAGGGATGATGCTAATAATTTACATTTTTGTAATGAATAATACCCCTGTGCTCGGATCTTTTTGGAATTATTGACTCCAATATCAAAGCAACACCACAGGTCAGATTCAGAGCAAGGTATGAGGTATTCGTTCTCCTTTAAAACTCTAAGGAAGTATTGTTTGCAAGTAGGTCTAATTATACAATCATACATATGGTATCTCACCAACCTAGGAGTAGGTCTCAGAAAGCTTGCCTGGTGGCCAGAGAGATAGTACGCAGTGTTTAGGAACTTGCTTAACACAGAGCCACTCCAAGTTCTATCCTGGTCCCCTGAATACACCAGGAATGATCCCTGAGTACAGAGTCAACAGTAAATGCTAATCACAGTTGGGTATATATAACCCCTGAAATGAAACAAACAAAGCTTGTCTTGTATCAAGTTTTTTGCAAGGAAGATAAAATCAGACACTCCAGGCCATGCAATCCTGCCATAAATATTCATCTCTGCAATGGCATTCAGATATTATTCTTGTATCACTTGTATCACTTATCTTCCTGTTGATCTTCTATTTGCTTGAGCAGGTGCCAGTAACGTCTCCATTTGTCTCGGTCTCGTGCTAGTGTAGACCAATGATATCTGTTCACTCCAGGGACAGGAAGTGCCTCAAACCGTTCATTCAGGGTTTTGATGAAGAAATCTGACCATCTAGTTGGTGGGCGGCCGCATGGTCTTTTGACATCCCGTGGAATCCAGTCGGTCACGGCTCTAGTCCAGTGGTTGTCTCTGAATCACATTACATTACTGGCCCATCTGATTTTTGATGCCTTGGCAAACGAGACAGCATCCCTGATTTTTGACCATCGACGGAGGTCAGAACTCTGGATTGCTTCTCTCACTTGAGTGAGATATGATATTCCTAGCATAGCTCTTTTAATTCCTCTTTGGGATACCCTAATAGCCATCTCATCCTGTTTGCATAGGGCCCAGGTGTCTGAGGCATATGTTAGTGCAGGAAGAACGGTGGAGTCAAAAAGATGTACCGAGAGTCGGAGGTTCTTCTTTCTCTTAACCACTTCTTCGATGCTCTTGAAGGCGTTGCACACTGCTCTCTTCCTCCTGCACCATTCTGGCACCAAGTCATTCCTCATGTTGATTTCTCGACCCAGGTATACACAACTGCTGCATTCAGAGATGTTCATTCCATTGAGAGCAAATGGAGCGTCAGGGACTAGTTTGCTTTTCAAGAGCATGGTCTTGTTGAGGTTCAGCTGCAGTCCGACCTTTCCACACTCTACGTTGAAGTCAGACAGCATTTGTGCTGCTTGGCTAATGTTTGGTGTTATGAGAACGATATCATCAGTGAAGCGGAGGTGGTGCAGTTGCCAACCATCTATCTTCACTCCCATTATTTCCCATTCCAATTTTCGCATGACATTCTGGAGGGTGGCACTGAAGAGTTTCGGTAAAATGGTATCGCCCTGACAAACCGCTCTCTTTACGTCAATGATCACTTCCTTGTAGAATGGTGAGATCCTGGTGGTGAATCCACAATACAGCTCATGGAGGATCTTGATGGATCTTGATGTACTGAGTTTGAACGCCCTGTTTGGCTAGGGCTTCGATGACCACTTCAGTTTCAACAGAATGAAAGGCCTTCTTTAAGTCGATGAACGTTAGATAGAGAGGCATCTTGAAGTGTCGCGAAACTTCAATGAGTTTGGTCACCGTGTGATTATTCACTCTCCAACAATAATTCTGTCTGTCACTGTAAAACTTCAGAATTTCTGATTTGCCACTCTTCTTCCTAGTGAATCTGGCAACTCATCCAGAGGCATGTGATTACCAGGCATGTTTCTTTTTTATTTCTTCTTAATTTATTTATTATTTATTGAATCACAGTGAGATACAATTACAAAACTTTAGTGATCGGGTTTCAGTCATACAATATTCCAACAACCATCCTTGCACCAGTATACATTTCCCAGCACCTGTATCCCCCTTATCCCTCCTGCCACATTCCCCTAGCCTGCCTCTCTCTCTCTCTCTCTCTCTCTCTCTCTCTCTCTCTCTCTCTCTCTCTCTCTCTCTCTATCTATCTATCTATCTATCCCCCTCCCATTTTTGGGCATTATGGTTTGCAGCAAAAGTTCTGAGAGGTCATCATGTTCGGTCCTTTACCCACTTTCCTGCCATCCAGAGTGATCCCTTCCAACCATGGTTGTCATAATGGTCCCTTCTCTATCCCAACTGCCCTCTCTTTCAGCCCTTGAGGCAGGCTTTCAGCTGTGGACCATTCATCCTGGGCCTTGTTTCTACTGCCCTTCGGTATTTGTCTCAAACTATTTTTTATTATATCCCACAAATGAGTGCAGTCATTTTATATCTTTCTCTCTCCTTCTGACTTATTTCACTCAGCATGATCCTCTCCATGTCCATCCATATATAAGCGAATTTCATGACTTCATTTTTTTTCTAATAGTTGTATATTATTCCAATGTGTAGATGTACCACAGTTTCTTTAACCAGTCATCTGTTCTTGGGCACTTGGTTATTTCCAGACGTTGGTTATTGTAAATAATGCTGCAAAGAACATTCAAGTGTAGATGTCATTTCTGCTGTGTGTTTTTGTACTCTGGGGATATGTTCTCATAAAAGGAATTGCTGGGCCATTTCCTGGTTGCACTGGTTGTTCGTATTCTTTTTTATATGTGCCAGCTCAGTCATGTAAGGTGATATCTCATTGTTGTTTTGATTTGCATCTCCCTGCTGATTAGTGATGTAGGGCCTTTTGTCCATTTGCATTTCTTCTTTGAGGAAGTTTCTGTTCATTTCTTCTCCCCAATACTTTGATTGAGGTGGAGAATTTTTTTCTTATAAAATTCTACCAGTTCCTTATATATCTTGTATATATTAACCTCTTATCTTATTGGTATTTGGTAAATACTTTTTCCCATTCTATGAGCTGTTTCTGTATCTTGGTCACTTCTTTTGAGGTGCATAAGAGTCTTATCTTAATGTAGTCCTATTTGTTTATCTTTGCTTCCACTTGCTTTTGCCAGGTTTATGTAATGTAAACCTGCTCAAATCTTGATTGACATTCTTGTAGCCATAACCCTGAGGTGATTACACTACCAGGAAACCCCCAAACATCTGTGTTATTCTATTTGCTTATCTCTAAGCACAACTGCGTATTAATAAGAACAGCAATGTGCAACCTGCTTACTACACTTGGCAGCAGTGCTACCTGGAGCTTCACGAGGTCAGTCGTACCCCTTCCTCATGAGCTCCTATGAGGAGCTATTGAGTGCCTTGTCCTACAGTTAAGGAAACTAATGCTTGAATCATTGTGGTACTGGTTATGTAACATAGATTTTGCACACACCATCAAGATGAATGTGTATGAGTAGAATATGGACTACGTGTGAGTACTTAGTCACTTATTCAGAGAGGTATACTTGACTCTGAGCTGGGAATAGAACTGGACCAAGTCAATATTCTTATGTGTTATGAATCAAATTTTTCTATTCCACAAGAGCATTTGTCAATAAGGCCCTAAAATAACATATGTGAATGCACTATCCGCCCTAATTTTAGTTTTGGTTGTGAAGTTCATGCTTTGGATCTTTCTATGACTCTTCACTGCTTCATTGAGGGTTTTAAGTCCACTCCCACTTATCTACAAAATCTTTACTCTGAAAGCACCTAATATGAGTCATCTAAGTAATCATACTTTATTTCAGTACATGGATATATGCATTCATTATTAACTACATGGTTATCAAGGAAAGAATGCTCAGCCTGGCTATCTGCAGGTGGCTGGGCAGAGTTTTACATGAAGATACAGTAGATCTTCAAATATCATTTTATTGAACATCATATATTAGAGCAATCTGTGAGAGAAGGAAATCCTATCCTGGGTGGTTATCTTGCTCTAAAATGTCAAGATGGATCCAGCCATGCACAACCCTGAACTGGAATAAACTGGTGAAAATGAATTAATGAATGCAAATTAATTTTTAATCTTAGTGGTTTGAGGTCATTACATAGAATTTAGGTGATGTTTTCATAAAAAATACACCATAGGAACATCACTCTTATTTATATCAATTAAGTTATAGTATATTTAGCTTTGCTTAAAGTCACAGTTCAAGAACCAATTGAAGATATTAAGTAATGATGTATAGCACATTACCCAGGCATACATCTCCTTCTGGACTGTGGCAATAGTCTCCTCTCTGAGTTCTTACATCTGTACCCCATCTCCACAAATATAATATCCATAATGCAAACACAACAGATTTTCAAAGTACAAATCTGACCCTGACACTTGTCCTAGAATAATGGTCCCTTCCCTCTTTCTTTACTTATTTCATGCTACATCTGAGTTAGATTTTAATAGCTCAAACAATTTTGTCTTGGAGAACTCTCCTTGGTCTTCCTGACATGGCAAAATTTTAAATGGTTACTTTAAATTTTTTAAATTAATACCACTGCTGGGAATATATCCCAGAGAGGCAAAAAAGTACAATCGAAACAACATCTGCACATGTATTTTCATCACAGCACTGTTTACAATAGCCAGAATCTGGAAAAAACCCGAATGCCCCAAAACGGATGACTGGTTGAGGAAACTTTGGTACATCTATACAATGGAATACTATGCAGCTGTTAGAAAAAAGGAAGTCAAGAATTTTGTAGTTAAGTGGATGGGCATGAAAAGTTTCATGCTGAGTGAAATGAGTCAGAAAGAGAGAGACAGACATAGAAAGACTGCACTCATCTATGGTATATAGAATATCAGAGTGGGAGACTAATACCCAAGAACTATAGAAATAAGTACCAGGAGGTTGACCCCATGGCTTCGAGGCTGGCCTCACGTTCCGGGGAAAGGGCAACTCAGAGAAGGGATCACCAACTACATTGTAGTCGAAGGCCATGTGGGGGAAGGGAGTTGCGGGCTGAATGAGGGCTAGAGACTGAGCACAGCGGCCACTCAACACCTTTATTGCAAACCACAACAGCTAATTAGAGAGAGAGAACAGAAGGGAATGCCCTGCCACAGTGGCAGGGTGGGTTGGGGGGAGATGGGATTGGGGAGGGAGGGAGGGACGCTGGGTTTACGGGTGGTGGAGAATGGGCACTGGTGAAGGAATGGGTTCCCGAACTTTGTATGAGGGAAGTATAAGCACAAAAGTGTATACATCTGTAACTGTACCCTCACGGTGATTCTCTAATTAAAAATAAATAAATTATTAAAAAAATAATAAAAAAATAAATTAATAAACTTTAATTATTAAAAGTGCAATATGCCGTTATAGTATCATGATCCGCTTTTACATAAGCATGAAATTTTATGCATATAAAAGTTTTCTTTTGTTTTTTTATAATCTTTCAGTTCCAATACACTGTGTGGCATAGTGTATAGACTCAGGTATTATTGAATGATGTTCTGTGCTCTGGTAAAAAAAATGGCCATGTCAATTTGCATTCACACTCATATGCAGTTAAGTTTCACTCCAGGGAACAACATAAACACAAGTTCATCAAAATAGATAAGTAAAATCTCTATAAAAATGTAATATTATAAGAATTATACTTTATAACCAATCCTGAACAATTGCATGAAAAAAATAGTGCTCACAAAAAATTGCAATTTCTTATAAATATGACAGTATTGGAGTTTCTATTTAAGTTTCATTTTCATAAACTAACTGCTTAGTTCTACTATGCTTACTGAAATTAATTCTCATTGGTTCTAAGTTTAGCTAATCTATTACTTCTCTTTTCCAGGAAATATGAGGCACTGACTATAATCCTTGAAACCATGTAGCTGAAATAGCATATGAAAGAATGTTCCTAGTCCTATCACAACTTAATCTCCAAGTAAAGATGAATCACCACTTTTTTGTTTTTTGCTAGGATTATGTATTGTAGAATGACAACCTAGTCTCAAATCATGCCTCTAGTAAGCCTGAAACAGTCAAGACTCACGTTCTAGTGACTCTTTTCTTTCTTTCCTTTTTTTCTCTTTAATATAATGATAATCAGAACAAATTGATTTTGTTCCTCAGATTGCTAAAATCCTCCTAACACTTTCTTCAACACCGGTATTGAATAAATCATTGTAATGTTCCCCTGAAGTGAATTGAAAATTAATTTACACAACCAAGATGATCCTCCTAATAACAGGGTACATGGAATGGGGAAATTGGAAATCATTACCCAGCAAACATTATCTGCATTATTTTTGTAGCTGCTTTAGATTGCATTGTAATAGAAAATTAGAAGACCGGCTGTGAAGAAGTTTAAGAGGGTCCCCTGAAGAGCGTCTGCTTTAAAATTGATTCTTTAAGAAAGCATTAAAAAGCTATTGGAATTGATTGCCTGCTAATATAAAGGAAAAACTCTTCGCTACCATTTGAGCTAAAAAAGAGCATCTTCATTCATGCATGTTATTAAAACTACTGGCCTGAAAGCCCCTGTAGAAAGATAAAGGATATGGATGGGATATTAAAACAGCAATCTTTACCTTATCTGGGATTTAAACTTAATATGTTGCTTTTATTAATTTAGCAAGAACCATTAGTTAGGATGTCAAAGAGTAGATTTACAATTAAAATGCTATAGAATGGTGGTATCTTTAATAAACAATGGACCAGGAATTCTTCATTAATCTTCCAAGCATGAGGCAAACCCCAACAAAGAATAAATTCTGGATTTACAGTTTTCTTTATTGCTAAGTTTTCTGTGCAGCAGCAATAAAAGTCATAGCTGATAATACCCCTGATTAGTTCTTGAAGCTTTCTCTGAAATAGGGTAACAACCAATCAGATCCCAGCAGTTGGCCACACAGCAAATGCTATTTGCTATTGTACAAATGTGTCTTTTGAGCTCAGAAAGGTTTCCATGTATCTTATACAGTAAAATATTGTTCAAGAAATGATATTATAGGCAGATATACAATCACATACTCAAACCCAATAGGATGTGTTAAGACCAAATGATTTCTTTTTATAGTTTTTCTTAATTTTTACCACATCCAGTGGGAAATTACCTTGTCTCTTTTAATACATGATAAGCAGGACTACTTAACATCAAGGAATAATGAATAAGAAATGTCTTTTCAAATGTGATAAACTAGTTTTTTCTTTAAAACTTAATTTTAATTTAAGCTTCACCCTTTACTTAATCATTCCCTTCATCCTCCTCCCTTTATCTTAAATGATTGTGAATAACTATACACAGAAGAACTAGATCAGTGATTTTTGGGGGACAGAGAAACAGTAGCATAGATGTACAATGTGCAAGCCAAAATTGCATTCATATCAAATTATCACCTAGGAGACTTACTCTTATAAGTAGGAGTTATAAAGTCCTTGATCTTACAGTAGTAATTCAAAGTGAAGCTCTTTGAATAGTTATGAACTCTTCAGAGATCATTGAAATGGGCTGACCCAAGTAATTCTGCATGATTCTGATTAGCCTGGCAACACCATTTTTCATATAGCAACTTCAAATATTAATATGACGCATAATTCTTTTTTTTCCTTTGTTTTTGGACCACACTCTTAAGTGCTCAGAGCTGACTCCTGACTGTGAGAGCAGAAATCACTTCTGGCAGGCTTAGTGGATCATATGGTGTTCTGGGGATCAAATCTGGGTAGTCACGTACAAGGCAAATGTGTAACCCGCTGTACTATAGTTTCTGCCCCTTGGTCTTATAAATTATTTACTAAGCTACATTTGTGAAAATATATTCTTGACAAAATCTTCTGTAATATTTTATTAAATTTTAATTTATTAGTAAAGTGAACATTTCTATATGTAATAGTTTACCTAAGGCAGTCTCAATTAATCAAGATTGATTGGCTGAGATAAGTCCTAGTAGAACTTCTTTTACACTCAAAAATTGTTGGGTCTGGAACAAGAGTAAACAGGTAGGGTGCTTGTCTAGCATGCTGCTAAACTAGGTTCAATTCCTGGCACCCCATCTGGTCACCTGAACACCCCCAGGAGTGATTCCTGAGCGCAGAGCCAGTAGTAAGCCCTGAAAATGGTCAGATATGGCCTCATAACAAAAACCTAAAAAAAAAAAAAAACTGTCCCTGTTTATGAGATACTTATATAACCACTTGTCTATAACTAATTTCTTGAATATATAGTCTTTTGATCATTTTATGCTACTTAGATCATTTTATACTATCTAGTTATACTTTTTTTTATCAAAGTGATTCAGAATAAAGCTAAAGGGCATATTTTAATGCCTTCAAGCAAGTTTTAATTTCTCTGAAAACAAATATTTTTTACAAGTGGGGATCATAGCCATACTAAAAAATATTATTACAGATATTGAAATGTGTGTTAGCAATAAAACAGCTAGAATAATTATATTGTTGATATGTAAAAAATTTTAAAAATGGTGAAATAAATCATAAAAATTAGTGATGCTTATTTGTGATACTTGCAAATTACAGAAACATGCATGATCTTGGTTTAAAATATTTGATGACTAAAATAATAAGTAAGAAGTCTCCACAAATGCAGCCATTATTAATAGATGTTTGTCTATGAATAAACAGAAATAGAAGTGCTTTTCTTTCATGGGATGGAAGTATTTTAAGATGATTTTTTTCCATTCTATTGTAGAATACAGAAAAAAAGGCTTTAAATAGCAAACACAATTTATTTACTTACCATGCCTCCATATTGTTAATAAAAGAAACAGCATATGTTGACAAAGAATAAAAGAAACTTGTACAACAATGGAAAACCCCAGCTGTACATGCACTTCTCCTGGTTGACTGCTTTCATATACTGATTTCAGGACTACCGTGAGTTATTTTATTAGATTCTTCACCAATATTATGAGCATCTAAAATCACCAAATTTAAAACAAAAAGACAAGAAGATATAATTATTTTGAGAACTTCAATAAATAAAACTAAAATTCAACAGTTGAAGTTGCTATTAACTTTTAAAGATGTTGCAAATTAATAAATGTAATAATTAAATATTTGCTAATGCTTATGATTACTATACTAATATTGAAATAATATTCATAAAAAATCAATAAAAACAAAAATTAAGAACATATCAACCTTTGTAAGTTTTAGAGAGTGCAAAAGTCATATATAATATAGGAGTATGGAATCCTTTTGTGAATTTTGGCATTTTCTTCCCTCACAAACGTTTTTACTAGATAGAAATTGATATTTTCTATAACAATCAATATTCTGGCACAAATAAACTCAAGTATCATATTGTATTGCTCAAAATAATGTGAATATTAATATTTATGATACATATTTTCATCAATATTATTAATAATTAATGTTTAATTGATATTTAATATTCTATGCCTGATAAAGTGTTTTTAACTTGCTGAATATTTTAATTTTCTTATTTATAACACAGATACTTAAACAATATTGATTTTTTAAACATAAAGCCAACATGTCCCTTCTACAATTAAACACACTTTTATACTTTTATAGGCCTATTCATATTTTTCTCTTAAACTTTCTATAATTCTACTTATTCTAATGAAATCTTACATTTATGAGATTTACTTATTTCATATAAATTTTACAATGTGAGCATAGAATAATTCATAATTTTAATTTTGAAATCTATATAGCTGTAAAAATATAGTTTTTGAAAATATTCTACCAGCTTAACAACAATTTGAAATTTTGTGATTTTGCAAAAACACTGAGGATTGTTACAGGGTTGCTGTATGTATGACAAGTACTTTAACTTTAACCCTGTACCCTCTCTCTGTCCCCACCAGCACAAACATGTTTGTTGGATGAATTTCCTGATGTAAGAGTTAAAAAATAAAAAGACAGCAAGGTAGCTTTAGCTTCCTAACTTTAAATGCTATAAAAGACTAAATAGCATTGTTTTTATATGTTTTATCAGTCCTTAACCTTTAAAAAAAGAAAATAACACTAAAAAGAATAAATATTAATTACTTTTATTGGTTTCATAAATAGTGGGCACATCAGCTATATTGTTTACCCTTGAGAAAAGTAACACACACACACACAGACACACACACACACAAACATACTGTTAGAATGTCAACTATTTTTCTTTTATATCTAGAGTACTGGTGAATTTCAAGTTCTCCTTTATTTTCCCTCAATTAGCATGCAAAAGGATTAGCATCTGGACTAGACATCATTCTTTTACTGTCTTGACCAGATATGGAAATTGATGGTTTCTGGTTGCTCTGTCACTGCTGGCAGCTATAAAAAAGGGTTTTCACCCAAACGGAAGCTCAGCTTCACTCATCATTTTTTACATTGTTATGACAACAGTTGAGGAAAAAATACCAAAATAACAACATCTTGATCAGATGGCTTATAGGTAAACTATAAATGGAACAATCAATAAGAAGGAAATTGCAAAAGTCCATTTCTAACAGCAAAACACAGGTAAGAGATAGTTTAACAACTCTACTTTCTTGCCAAAAGACTAGAAATGCTGAGTTTTCTTCAACATACGTTAGCTAGACATCTACCTCTTTGGTCCATGCTAGTCTCTTGTTGGTTGCCTTACACAGCTACTCCATAGATATACCAACTCTGTGAGTGACAAGACGCAACAAATCTCTATTTTTTATTTTCCAGAAGCCAGTTCTTTAGAAAGAATCAATATGGGGCAGAAGAGTAAGTGTCCCAGTTCCATTTCCTTTTTCTTGTTTGTCTCCCTGTGACCTGGATCTGCATTCTTTCCTAACCCTAGGCTATAGACCCTATTTCTGTTTACTATCCTGTGTGACTGTGGTTGACATTAGATTCTGTCTTGCAATATCTTCCAGCCACAGGACCATGATTTACTGGGTGACCCAGATGCTGCATTCTGAATCACCAGTGTTGGCTAAGACATGCTTCCCACAGGCTGTTTTTAGGCAGTAACTGTGCTGTGGATAAGTAGGCTTTTTTTAAAAAAAATGCAAATTCCTCTGACCTGGGGGACTTTAAATAAGAAAACTTTGAATAAGAAACATAAGCATTGTGAAAATTCAGATCTACATCATGAATTTTAGCAATTCCAGCTTCAAAGTAGTTTGCCTCTAATCTCACTTTTGTGTTTGTTTTTTGAGGCACCCAAGCTAACAAAGTAGCTCTTCCCCTTAACCAAACCTGTATATGGTGTATTCCTTGAACATCTGCTGAATGATATGCTCCTGTGTGAAAAAAAAACTAAGTCAGAGCAAACCTGGTGAGTACATTTGAGGAAGTTTAATCAGTCATGTGGCAAAATGCATTGATGCACATGAACAGTGATACAGGGCATAGAATCAAAAGATAGAATTCAGCATTAAACACCTTGATGGAGATGCTTATATTCTGATCCAAGGAGGAGAAGGCACACAAGGTGACAAAAAAAATAACGTTAAAAATTGTAAAAGTTAATGTCCCAAGAGCTAAGAAAACAGAAAGTGCACCTAAGGCAAAATCTTCTTCCCTTTCTTTCAGAGATATTGTTTTGTATCAACTGCCCAGAACACTAGAGAAGCTATACAGTCAGCTACTTACCGAGATCTAGACAGTAGACAGCACCTTAAGAAAGAGTGAGAGACAGAGAGAAACAGAGAGACAGAGAGAAAGAAAGAAAGAGATAACATAAATGTAAGGGAAAGATTACTTTGAAACTGGATTTAGTAAGCTTTCTCCGAAAAGAACCAGTTTGCCAGTTAAGATTTAAAGTCATTCTTAGATGAATCCAAGACAAAAACATAAAAAAGACCAAATTTAATTCAAAGAACATAGTTTGCAAATTTAAAACCGCTGGCTTAGAATAATTCAAAGCAGTTATATCTGTATTAATAATTCTGTATAGTTATAGTTATATCTGGAGAGTTAATTCAGGGGGAAAATGCCTCATGTATATTTCATTCAAAACAAAAATAATTTCATAGCACCCTAAGTCAAAAATGTATATATTACAATTTAAGTCAGCATCTTTAATTGAGTAAGAGAGAGTCCAAGAGATTCTGCAAGTTCAAGTCAATAACATGTTAATTATGCTAGTATATTTTAGAAGTCACAACAAAAAGGTATCTTGCAGCTCCTGATAGTCAAAGACACTAGGTTCAGCTTCCTGTTGGAAACAGTTCTGTGGCACATATGGTAATCAGACAATACTGGCTCAGTGGCTGATGTCGTTTTCAGTGGGTTCGTATACTTTAGTTTTCAATCTCCCAAATATTCTAGCAATAACTTTTATTTTGTAAAATGACAGTGAAGTTATTTATTAAACAACTTCTCTATGTGCTTCATTTTACTACATGGACCACCTTATCTGAATGGACAGTATAAGTTGGGGCTTTCATGGATGGTGAAACTGGGTCTCATTTCAGAAGTGACAAAATTTGACAAAAGGAACAGAATTCATTTATATTTTGTAGAATTTTTCTGTCTTTGCCAGGACAGTATACTTTGCCTTTCTTGAGTAGAACAGCCTATTCTCTTCTGTCTATCCCACACCAGATAGGACTGCAGCAGATCCTTTTCCTTGAATTTACCTGGCAATGGTGTGTAAGCTTTCAGACTAGACGCTGGATACCAAGATTAATTTAAAAGTAATCATGTTGCCCTGGAAGACCAGAGGCTAGTACAACAGTCCTGGGAGAGAAATATTTCTGCTCTTAAGATAGTGTTGTGAGCTATGCATATTTTGGATACCAGTTGCTTTCTTTGTTAGGACACAAACACAAACACAAAGACAGCCTCCTCATGAGTGAAAACAACATTGAAGAAGCAGAGCTGAGAGATGAAAAGAAATTAAATTGTATGGTACACTCTGAATCTAGTTGTAACTGAAGCTGATGTTAATCCTGCATTTGCTACCAGGAAAAGTTAAAAATTCCCTTTTTTTTTCAGGTAAAATTTGATTTTCACTAATACAATAGGAAAACTTCTGGTGAATTCAGCACAAGTGTCAGAATTTGACCCAATGCTCCTGAGCATACAAACATATTAATTACAATATGCTTTTATCAACGTTAAGTTAGGAATGGGAGTTATATAACTGTTAATAATCAAAATAGTCTGTAGAAAGGGGACTTCAAGGTCCTGTACATAGTTCCATTGTGATAATTTCATTTTGCTGTATGTTCCTCTTTATATTTTTCCACAAATACTTATGACAATTAACAGATATTTCTTAATTCTTCTGCTGATCCCAGTCCCTGGGTTTTAGGAGTGCTCAATAAATATCTTCTTTATAGTGGGGGTAAAGTAGTCCACCCAAGCAAACCAAGGGCCTCACCAGCAATTCTTGGCCAAGCAGGCAGGCAATTCAATGCAAAAGCTCTCAGATGCAGAGTTGCACAAGCTCCGCTGTGCTCAGGATTACCAGGACTAATGTGCTCCCGGCTTCCAGGGCTCTCATTGTGGATGATGCTCTAGGGAGCTTCTGGGCCCAGGAATCAAAGCCATGTCAGCACTGTACTATCTGAGCCTCAATATCTCTTAAACAAATGTTTGTAGTAATTTACTAGTAAGAGAATTCTCTTATATCAGGTTAATTTGGAATTCTCTCGCAGGTCCTAAGCCCTCAATTTCTTCAGTTCTTTGCTTAAAAGGTCTGACCTTTCCTGAGAGGTTTTCCAGCTTATCCAATACAGTTCCCAAGCTTATTATCCTTCTCCCCTCTGTACTTCAGTGTTCTTGACTTTGTCTATTACATACTGAAATATTTATAGTTTATTCCCTGTCACTTGCATCAGAAGGTAAGTTTCTTCAGAGAGTCACTGCCATATAAAAGGCTCTCAGAATCAACGAGTGGGTATTGATATTGTAAATAGTGTAACTGGAGGTCTTTTCAATTTCAAATTTTAATATCTTTCAATTATTTTAGATTTTGATCCAATATAATTTAAAACATAAAAGTTAAATGTAATATTTTTACATTCTAATATAATGAACATACATTTTCAATTTATAAAAATTGTTTTTAGGAAAAATATCTTACCATTATATAAATGCTCAATTTTAAACACTTTCTTCCAAATCCTTACTAGTAATCACAGTAATAAACACAGTGTTACCTTAAGACAATCTGCTGAATCAACCATCTGTTTAGTGGTAGCTTATTTAGGGTCTTATTTAAACCTAAGTATCTATCATGATTGATTCTTATTAACTGGCTATGGTATTTTTAAAGTAATTTACCTGGATTTAATATTTTCATATAGGCTAATAATGTTGTCTTTAGACATTACAGAGAATAAACACAGGACCTCAAGTATTCATGGCATGTGCTTTACCATGTTAGTACCCTTAACCCCACAACCATCAAATGCAGACATAAACACAAAGCAACAATAACTGAATAGCAAAATCATATGTTGGAAAACAATTTTAAAAGCAATGTACTAATAGAGGAAAATTTTTTTTAAAAGTCTTGTGACAGATTGAGCATGATGACAGACTAATTAAGGAAAATATTTGATTTTTTACTTTTTTATTTTATTCATCTCAATTAAGTGACTTTAAAGGAGAGTTTCAGAGGCCAGAGAGATGGTACTGGGCTTAAGGGATGCAAGCTGCTGACACTAGTTAGATTCCCAGAATGACATATGAAACCCTAAATACAAGCCAAGAGTGACTCCTGAGCACAGAGTCAGGGATATGTCCTGAGCACTGCTGGATGTGGCCACCAAAGATAATAAAACAAAACAATGATAAAATAAAGTAGCATAAACTGTGGCTATAGCTGTTGATCCCTCTCTTCCAGTTTGTGTGTCAAACCATTGCTCTTCTTGGTAATATTTAAAGCTATTAAATCTAACAAACTCAAAATATTTTTCACTTTAAAACACTGCAGTTGTGTTACAAATAAGTATTTCTACATAATTAAAAAATAGTCACCTGTTGCTGACTGCAAATGTCTTGCTCTTCTTGCTCTTTATCCCTCCAGTTTCCATGGTTCTACAAGGAAAATACCTCACAGTTTGAAGTATCCAGATGTGCCAATTTCTGCTTTGAAAAGTAAAAGGGATGGGGCTAACGTTAGAGTACAGCAGGTAGGGCACTGGTCTGCAAGCAGCCAGCTTGAGTTTGATCCCTGGAACCCAGATGAGCCGGACAGCAGTGATCTCTGAGTAGAGCCAGATGTAAGCCGTGAGCACTGCCTGGTGTGGCCCAAAACCAAATTTTAAAAAGGCATTCTTCAAGTTAATATATATTTCAGAGGCAACTAGTGTTTGGAATGTAAATTAATAGAAATGGGGTGGGGAGAGCATTCAGTCTTCCATGTGAGTCTCACCTGTTTAAAAAAAACAGAAAATGTATAAGCAAAACATTGTTCCTTTCTACTTGTAAATTATAGATATTTTGGATAGATCTTCATATTTCTTTTCACAAAGGCTGAACCAGATGACTACCATATGTCCCAGAGATATCACTTCTTTTATCTATCCCCCAAACACGAAAAACCTATACATTTGAAGGGACATATGCACTCTTACATTTATTGCTACACTTAATATAATAGCCAAGAAGTGAAAACAACCCAAATGTCCAATTACAGATGAATGATAAAGATTTTTGGTATATATTTACAAAGTTTTACTCTACAGCTCCAATAAAGAATTAACCATGCAATTTGCAGCAACATGGATGGAACTAGAGTATATCATGTTGAGTGAAGTCAGAAGGAATACAGATACCGAATAATGTCTCTCATATGTGAGATATAAAGATGGACAGCAAGGTAACAACAAATGCAACATAATGGGAGAAGTAAACCACACAATAGAACTGGGGACTACTCCTGGCTCTTTGCTTAGGGGTCACTGCTATACTGGGCATCAAACCAGGATCAGTAGCATACAAGGAAAGCAACCTTAATACTTGTACCTTCTCTCTGGCTTCTTCATCTTACCTTTAAAAAAGCTCAACCCAGCCTCTTCTCTCTGTTTCAGAGTAGGGAAAACTATGTGACATTTACCAAAAAAGATGGAGCCTTGAGAAATAATAAAAGTTGGAAATCTGGGTGACTGCAGATAGGCAAAGTTTTCTGTATATTGAATTAAAATGTAAGTTTTTTTTTCAAGAGTTAATACAAAGTTAACACAGCCTAAAAATTTCAAACTTTATTAATCAAATGCTCTTTATTTAGAGTTTATGTACAATTTTATATTATGATTTGATTTAATACATGAACATAACAAAGGACCAACTTAGGTTTAGGCTTATTTATCTTTAAGGACCCCACTAAAATGCTGATGCTGCAAGTATCTGGTATTCAATCACCTAAAAGATATAGAGCTATATCTAATTACTTAGCCTCACTCTCCTCAGAAGAAAATTTGCAAATGCTATTCACTTTTAGCTTAATTCTAAGGAGGAAAAGTGAGCCTTCACAATTATGTGTTCGGAAGAACAGATTTCTTCCTTGCACACTTAATTTCTTTTGCAAAATAATCCCCTTTATTTTCTATTCTAGCTATGAAATAAAACTCCATGGGATTTAATAAGAATTTATTTACCCACCTCTATCAAAAGTTCAAGTTTACTGTTAATTTCTCATACTCTACCTATGTTGATATATAGAAATCAGGACAAGTATTTTCCTTCAACCTCTGTATTAATTCCCACTAAAAATTCCCAGATAGTTTTCAACTTTTTATGTGTAAGTTTATTCTATATACATAATAATTTTTGACTGCACTTATTTTCCTAGGTAATATTTATTTTATCTCATTCAATTTAAGTAATTATGAAGACATATTTCTTTATTTTGCCACTTAATATTTGAATCCCAGAGGCTGGAGCACTAACACAATAGGTAAAGTGCTTGCACTGCATGTAAACAATGTGGGTTCTGTCCCCAGCACCCCATGTAATTTCTGATCCCCTCAGGGATGATCCTTGAGTGCAAAGCCAGAATAAAGCCTTGAGCACTGCTCAGTATAGCCCAAAAACCAGTAAATATTTTTTTAATATCAAATAATTGTTTCTACTTGCCAGTTTACAGTTTAGACCAGGATAATCTTCAGAACATAAGATTTGAAAATTAATTCAGTACACAAAAGTTTAGGAAATAATACAACCCACAACTAAACCTAAGAAAAGACATTTAAAATGCTATCCATGTTCTCAAATAATTTTAATTTATTATTAGATTATTATGTAGGTATTCCATAATATAATCCTTAATTTTATATTAACATTCAGCCATATCATTTGTCAATCTAGCTTAAAATGAATGGGCTTAATCAAAATATTTCCACAGAAACTGCTCTATGTGAATCACAACAACCATCAGAATCTACAATGCTATGTGTCTCAAAGATATAAGACACCCAGGGACAAGTAATCTATATAATTTCTTCTTAGAACACTGTTTTTTTAATTGAGCCACTGTGAGACACATACTTTTCATGATGGGTTTCATTCATACAATGTTTCAACAGCCATTCCTCCACCACTGGACATACACTTTCTACCACAAATGTCCCCAGTTTCCCTCCCACCAACACCCAAAGCCACAGCCTGCCTCTATGGAAATAATCTTCTATCTTCTCTGTGTCCTCTATGTCTCTCTGTCTCTCTGTCTCTCTCTGTCTCTCTGTCTCTGTCTCTCTCTCTCTCTCTCTCTCTCACTCTTTCTCTCTTTGGGCATTGTGATTTCCAATGAAGATACTGAGAGGTTATCATCATGTTTGTTCATTTACCTACTTTTAGCATGAAATTCTTATCCAGAGTGATCATTTCCAACTATCATTGCCATAATCGTTTCTTCTTTATCACAACTGCCATTTCTCCCAGCACCTAAGGCAGATTTCTAATCATGGAACAATCCTCCTGTTCCATATTTCTATTTTCATTGATTAGTCTCATACTATATTTTTGTAATGTCCCACAAATGAATGCAATCATTCTATATCTGTCCCTCTTCTTCTGACTCGATTCACTCAGTATGTCCAAACATTTATAAGTGAATTTCATGAATTCATTTTTACTAACAGCTGCATAATATTCTATTGTGTAGATTTATCATAGTTTCTTTAACCAGTCATCTGTTCTCGGGCACTCAGGTTGTTTCCAGATTCTAGCTATTGTGAATAGTGTTGCAATAAACATAGAACTGCATATTGCATATTTTCATTGTGTTTTTGTGCCCCCAGGGTGGATTCCCAGAAGTAGTAATGCTGGGTCATATGGGAGTTCAATTTCTGATATTTAGAGAAATGCCTATATTGTTTTTTTAAAAATTGAATCACGTTGAGAACAGTTACAAAGCTTTCAGGATTAAGTCTCAGTCATACAATTATCCAACACTCATCCCTTCACCAGTGCACATGTTCCACCACCAAGAACCCCAGCATACCACCCTCCCACTCCCCACTCTGACTGTGTGGCAAATGATTTTCACTTTATTCTCTTTTTACTTTGATTACATTCAATTTTTGACAGAAAACCCACTATTATTATTTGAAAGTTTTCCCCAACAATCAGACCTGTCGAAAGGGCATCATTCGATCACTTGTTTTCTATTGCTGATAATGAAGAGCATATAATGTTGCGTGGCCGCAAAAGTGACTGCGTGGTTTAGGAATTCTGGTATTTTAGTAATTAAGTCTGGAGTTATTTCTGCCAGCAGCCACTGTGTTCTGAGATTGGTTTTTATGCCTCTGAGATCATGGCTGTTAGGAGTGGAGGAACTGTTCCTGGGCAGCCACTCAGGTTCTCATTTGGGTGGGGAACAGGGCCAGTTCTGCCCTACCCATTGCAAGATTTTCCACGTGTCCCATCACTGCAAGCTCCTACCTCTCTGTCCAGTTGGCTCTGAAAGGTGGCAGTTGCCATGCTGCCGCAGCGGGGAAAAGGCGGAGGGACAAAATTCCTTCCCCTCTTGGGGTGGCACGGGGCCATACCTTAGTTCACAGTCCAGGAGTATATATGCTAGCAGCCACTGCGTTCCAAGATTGGTTTGTATGCCTCTAAGATCATGGCCACTCAAGGGTGGAGGAGCCGTTCCTGATCAGTTTTATGTATATCAGGAAAGGACTATTTTTGGAGAAATAGTCCGGATCCCCACATACTGGAGACTTGTTAGTAGAAGCTCAGAATTTCAATGTTTCTGATTCCATCTGGAGAAGGTAGGGACTCTGCACCTTCTCTGTCTGGGGCACCCTGGTATTGTTGGCCCAGTCTGGGGTTCTGAGCATTTTCTGACTTGCGGTGCTCACTAGACAGAATTCTTCACTTGAGAAATGCCCATATTGTTGTACAGAAACACTGGACCAGTCAACATTCCCACCAACAATGAATGAGAGTCCCTTTATCCCCACAACCACAGCAACACTGGTCATTCTTCTTCTTTTTGGTGTGTGCCAGTCTCTGTTGTATGAGATGATATCTCATTGTTTTGATTTGCATTCTCTGATGAATAGTGATGTAGAGCATTTTTTGTGTGACTTTTAGCCATTTGCATTTCTTCTTTGAGGAGTTTCTGTTCATTTCTTCTCCCCATTTTATGATGGGGTTGAATGTTTATTTTCTTGTAAAGTTTTACCAGCGCCTTATAAATCTTGGACATTAGCCCCTCATCTGATGGGTATTGGATAAATCTATTTCCCATTCCCTGGACTGTTTCTGTATCTTGGTCACTGTTATTTTTGAGGTGTAGAAGCTTCACCTTCCACAATGTGATAGTAGTTGGAACAGCATGGTAATGGTATACAGATAGATCCACAAACCATAGAATAGAGTTGAATATCCTGATACAGACCCTCAGATATATGGCCACTTAATCTTTAATAAAGGGGCAAGAAATGTAAAGTGGAGCAAAGAGAGCCTCTTTATCAAGTGATTCAGGGAACTTTGTACAGACCTCTCTCTCTAATGCCAGGCACAAAGGTCAGATCAAAATGGATTAAAATCCTCAACATCAGACCTGAATCCATAAGGTATGTGGAGGAGAATGTATTCAAAACCCTCCATGACATTAAAGCTAAAGACATCTCTAAAGATGAAACACCACTGACCAAGCAAGTGGAAGTACATATACAAATGGGACTACATTAATCTTCTTAGAATTCTTAATCATTTCCATTTACATGCTAAGCAACAGGAGAAAAAACAGTGAAGTTATATTTAGAGAAACTCAGAAAAAATATTCTTTACATAAAAAATAAGTTTAACTTTTACAGTTGACTATTGCTAATTAGAAAACATTATTTTTATTTTAAATGGCTTGCTATATTAAAAACTAGAATGCTGTATGAAGGAATTTATTTTAACTGTAGCCCATTCTTGTTTTTGAGAGTTATAAATTTCATCTCTCAACACCACACCTTAAACAAGCTCAGGTGACTGGCAAGCTGTGTCCATGTAAGGCTCACAGTGTCTCCACCGACCTTAACAGCCATTGCTGCAATCTACTTCTACAGTCTAAGGAAGACATAAAAGTTCACTGACCTATACCTTTCAGTTTTGTCATCTCCTCCTTGTTCTCAGCCGTCTATCCACCAAGTCAATTTCTCTCTCCTTTGCTTGATTTTATTCAAAACTTTGTAGGACACCATTATTTTTAAGAAATTGCTTCATCTAACACTTACTTATCCTTTTATTTTTCTTGTTTAGTCCAAACCTTATAAAGAAAAAAGTGTTATTTGAAGTCTTCCTATGTACCTAGAACTATCATTTGGGGAAATATTCATTACCAAAAATATCCTGCAAAAGACTTCTCGGGACTTTGAAGTTGAAAACCTTAGCCATGAATTTTAAGAAGGCAACATAAGTCACTGGATATTTAATTACTGAATACTGTGTTTCAAATACTAGATCGTAGTCCATTTCCCCCCTGAAGTATAGTTACTAACTTTTTTTTGAGAACTTTTTATTATATCCTTATGTGTAGCAAGCAATGAGATTGATTTTGCCGAAAACTCTCCATCTTGATTGACCACTCGCAATCAGTTTTGGTTTAGGAAATCAAGAGGGTAAAGATACAGATATTATCCCTTTATACCTCAAAATTTTCTGTACACAAGAATTATATAGATTCTATCAAACTCAGTTTGTGGAGAATGAGATACCGCAGATGCTATGCAAATACTCAGAACTTGTGTTTTCAACAAAAGATCATAATTCCAATGCCTTTACCACATTTTTGAGGAAACTGCCACTCCTAGGGTGAATGAGACTTCACATATCATCATCTAAATAGAGCCTAAAGTCAGCAAAACAACGTGAATATCTTTAGTAAAGCTAAATGATTTCATAAATTTATTTTAAAGTCTTCCTAGTACACCACTTGATTAATGCTTTTATCGAATAAAACAAACTATCAGAATCACAACTTGTTTTACTACCACTAAGTAGATGCTTATAGCATTTTGGATATTATTATAGCCTAGGAACTGTCATGGCTTAAAGGAAACTAAAACAAGGTAGATTCATTGTTTTGAAAAAAGATAAGGTAATAAATATGAAAAAAGGAGAAGTAAGGAATATGAAACAGGAGAAGAGGATTTTCTTTACATCTGCATGCTTATGTCTACTTTTCTTGTATTTGAGGGAGGAGTGAGAGCTAAAGGGGTAACTTGTTAACTTATGGATGTTATTTTAGAACTAATAAAGCTTGCAACTAATAATGTACACTAAAGAACAAATCTGAAAGTTTATATTTTTGACTCACTGTAATGAAATTGACTTACTAAAAACTGGTGTTGGGAGATAATACAAAAATTATGCACATGGCCCCAGCACCGCACGCCCCTGGGCATTGCCAAGTGTAGCCTTCCTGTCTCTCAGCAAGTGTGAGGTGGCCCAGGCAATCCTCAGCACCACAGGGTCTGAGCAGCACTATATCCTCAGGCTATTCCACTGAACCACAGTCTGGTTGACCCGGAATTAAATGGAGTGGACCCTAGCCCCCTGCACAATATTTGAGAAACACCCCCTTCAAGAAAGAAAAACTAGGGGCCAGAACGATAGTACAGCAGATAGGGTATTTGCCTTGCATGCTGGTCGACCCGGGTTCAATCCCTGGCATCTCATATGGTCTCCCAAGTACCTCCAGGGGTAATTCCTGAGTACCAAGCCAGGAGTATCCCTTGAGCATCGCTGGGTGTGACCCAAAAAGAAAAAAAAAAGGAACTTCTAAGCAAGACTTTTAAAATCATATCTGTTAAACACAAATTTTACATAAGCAAAAGTCCAATGAAACTTAATAGTCTTAAGAAAAATGCACAAAAACTATACTTTATCCTCAGTAAATACTTGGAACTGAAAAAAATCACTGTACAGATGAAACGTAACCTGTAACAGAAAAAAACTGTCCTGGCAATACATAACAAAATATTACTTATTGCACAATGGACATGTTCAACTATTTGGGTTCTGAGGGTTCTACTTTTTAGACTAAAGTTTGCTGAATAATTTTGTTATAGAATTATAGTTAAGCATTTCAATGTATCTGATTATTAATTTTAGAATAGTAATTTTATGTAACTAATTTTATTCTCTTTCAAATCAATGCTTGAAGTTTAACTACTTTAAGCCATCTGAGTCCTCACTATGAAGAGCTACACCTGCAGGAGATCAAAGTTATCATTGACCTTGGGAACACAGCAGTTTCGATGGAATAATCTCATTTAGTAAAAGGAAAACCATATGTGAATCAACATTAACCACTCTTAGCCCACATCAGGGATGATGGCTCCCTTGGCACCAGTTTGAATTTTGAGCTAAGTAATTTGGCCTGAGCTTCCTTGTGCTTCGCCAGGACAGATTGATAAAGAGGTTCAACATTAGCTTAATCAGTTGTTCCATATTTCTAAATTATTCCAAATATGCCCCTCAGAAGTTTCTGTTCAATAGAAATAGAGAAAAAATACGTGTATTTTCACTTCTAAAATCAGTTCCCTGAATTTTACAAAAAAATAAGCATAGCAAATATGAGTCACAACAACTACTAACACATTTATTGAATTTTTCCTGTGTGCCAGGGATTACACTAGGGGTTTTACATATTCTGTTTCTGATTCCTAAAATACTGTCTCTAAATCATTATTATGCCAACTGTATAGGTGAAAAATATAAGGTTTAGTGATGCTAAATGACTTTTCCCAGCTTCAGATTAATTACAAGAATGAGAGAACACTTAGAATAATGAGTCATTGGGTCACATTTTTCTGCTTTCTGTGATGTTTTTTAAAGTAAATATTAATTTTTGTTTTCTATGCATAATATGTGTACTATGTGTTCTAAGGGCATTAATTCTTTTTATATTTCTAGGAATTGTGAGAAGAAATTCCTATTCCTTGATTGAAAGTTACAAAACTAAGGCACAAAGACATGAAGCGACTGGTCTAGTCTCACACGTGGTCAAAGAAAGGCTCTGACTTAACCCTGTTAAACCCTGGCAATTGGCTTTACCTTATGTGATTTTCAACCATGATATTATATTAATATTAATAGACTTCAAATAGCCATTTTTAAAATTTAATCATTAGAATGTAGAAATATATTCTTATCATGTATATCAGTATTTATCATAACAAGAGAGAATGACCATAATACCTCTAGTAGAATGAAAGAAGTGAGAAGGGGGACTCTAATGAAAAAAACAAATGCATAATAAATGAAGAATTCTAAGAGGAAAAATGGATAATGTTTATTATATCTAACAGTTTATGATGGCTTTGAAACAACAAAAGGTATGATAATCTGTTTTGTGATTATGATGTGACAGCTTGAGTTCAGACAGTTGTTCTACAGAGTCATGAAAGTTGTTAGTAAATAATAATTCCATTAAGACAAAGACAGATATGTGTCTGCAAAAGAAAAAAAAATGTGTTACTTAAGAAAATGTTTAATATCAGCTTGCTCTTCAAGAGCACCTGTGTTCTCCCTTGAACACATATCTTGCTTGGTTGTTTGTTTCTTTGCTTGCCTATTTCTGTTCTGGAGAAGCTTGTGCTCTCTCTTGAACACACATTTCTCTTTTTCTCTCCCTTCACAACTTTCTAAATTAGTGTCAATAAAATCCATCTTGCTCCACCAAACAAAAATTCCCATATTAATGCTAACTTCAGACATATGCACTGCCTAGGTGTTACATTGAGATGCTTCTAGAAATGGTGGCACTCTGAGCTTTGGTGTATTTTTTTTGCTTCATGCCACCTCTCTTTCCACCAAGAGTTCAGCCCAGGACACCTATAGAGTGACTTCACAATAGCTCACTATTACATGTACTGATTTGGGGCATATAAAAATATGAACTCCAAGGAAATATGACAATGCAAGTTAACAATAAGTCTGATTTTAGTCTTCTAGGAATACATGTTTATTATATGACCAAAATTTAAAATTTTTAAAAATACTAAATAATGTTTTTATCACTTTAATCACTAGTAATATTCTTGAAGTAAATTAATATTATATAAATAACAAGGCATTAAACCTTTAGTTTCTCTCATATAATTAAAAGAAAAAAATAGGAAAAGAAAATGACAAGAAAGCTTTACATTTAAAATGATTGTATTGTTTTCTTATGTGGATAATATGGTTTTGAAATTTTCATATTCTGTTTCAAGCCATAGAGCTAATTAAGCTGCATTTCTAATGAAATTACCACTTGGATGAATATGTTGTAAAGGACAAAAAGGGACTTTCAGTGCGAACTTGGTGTAGTAGATATGCATGTTTATTTCCAATGATGCACACCTGAAACTGGTATAATGTTATAGTGCAATTCTACCATATTAAATAAATTTAAGGAGTGGGATGCATATAAAAGAGCTTAAAAATGTGTGAGATTCATATCATAATCTTCCCAATGATTTTATCTTGGTGACTAATGAGCATATAAGGAAAGTATATTTTATCCAATAAAATATGAACTTTAAATTTTGAAGTATTTTGACATACAAAAAAGTAAATGAAACAATGTGATACACATAAATTTCTATTTTCTTCAAGGAAAAAATCCCTTACAAACAGAAAAAAAATATAACTTTGACCTCTTAGAGATTTCTGCTCCATCTAATAGTCTTGTTTTATATTTATGAACTTGACATCTGCTCTGTACTATAAGGAGAGAATTTCTACACAACATTTTATTTTATTTTATTTTATTTTTTTTAATTTTTTATTGTGGAAAGTTACAAAGTTACAAAGTTTTCAGGTTTAAATCTCAGTTATACAATGCTCGAATACCCATCCCTTCACCAGTGCTCATATTCCACCACCAAGAATCCCAGTATAGCTCCACCCCGCCCCCTCACACAACACAACATTTTAGAAGCATCAAAATACATGGTATTTAGGAATTGGATGTTTATTATGATTACAATCAAAGATTGTTGTCACAAGTTAACTGTTTTTGTTTGTTTTTTTTTCTTTTGGGAGACACACCCACAGGTGTTCAGTGCTTACTTCCTGGCTCTCCACTCAGGTGTCACTCCTGGGGTTGTTTGGGGGACCATAAGGAGTGCCTGGAATCGGAACTCTATCAGCCACACGAAAAGCAAACATCCTGCCTGCTATAGTATCTGTACAACCCTGTTAAATTTTTAAATAAAAATATTGCAATTTAGGTGCCATGGAAGTCTTAAAAACAGCCTGCCATATGTGTTCCATATCACTGAGAGGCATGCCATCTGCCACCACGTTTAATA
Organism: Sorex araneus; assembly: GCF_027595985.1. Classification (NCBI taxonomy): domain Eukaryota; kingdom Metazoa; phylum Chordata; class Mammalia; order Eulipotyphla; family Soricidae; genus Sorex; species Sorex araneus. Next base: position 140,468,697 of record NC_073305.1, on the reverse strand, counting down.
TATATATATATATATATATATATTTAATGTAGAAGAACGACAACAAGGTACAGTTGAAGGACAGGAGATTTACATCAAATGCAATAATGTTCCCGACTATGTTCAATCAAGAATCTGAGCTGGTACTAGTTCACATTACCACTAGTTTATGAAGTCAAAGCCAGACAATATCAACTAAATCCTCCCTTTTCCTGTAGGCAATGAACTGAGTACAGTGCAATTCACTCAGCATGATTATTGATATAGGCTTAGAAAGAAGGCTTTGATATGAAAGTGAAAGCCAAAGATCCTAGGGCAATTTATATTTTAAAGGAGTTTTGGCCCAGGGACTAGATTAAAACTGGGAAACTTGCTATACACAGTTAATTTGTTTGTAAAAGTTCAATAGATTCATGGTGAGGGGAAATGGAGGAAATAATAAAAAATATAATTAATTATTAATAGGGAGAAAATAACAAGAAATAAGAGCATTCAGGGGCTATATTCATATTGATAAAAATAGCTTAATATACTTTGATACTATATTTTACCAGTTGTGAATAATTTTAGTGTGTATTTTTATTCTACATTATAAAATTATTATAGTATCCCTTAAGATTACTTCCTAGGAACAAAAGTAATATTTCTAAGAAGCTTAAAAATAGAAATATCTCCAAAAGCATCCAGACAGTGCTCTCCTAATCAACAGTTTGTGCTCAGAATTTTTAGAGAAAAAAATAAACTGCAAAATTTTCGGGGAACAATTTACCAGTAAATATGACATTTTTCGATGTTTCTTACATGAGAGGATTGAAACCCTGTGGACCAAATATTGGCTGAGAGAATACTAAATGAACAATGAAATTATGTTTTAACCAAATATTTCCTTGTAAAAGAGAATAAAAACATGCTAGTAACCTGCAAAGCTGGTTTTGAGAATTAAATGCAGTACTATTTCTGAGAACTATGACCAATATTATAAGGAAGTCTTGTACCTATGCACTATAGCACTGTAGCACTGTCATCCCATTGTCCATCCATCTGCTAGAGCAGGCACCAGTAACATCTCCAGTGTGAGACTTGTTGTTATTATTTTTGTTATTATTGTTTTAATTTGTTCTAATTTGTTGTTATTGTTTTTGACATATTGAATACATCACAGGTAGTTTGCCTGGCTCTGCCTTGCATGCAGGATACTCTTGGTATCTTGCTGGGGTCTCTGAGAGGGAGGGAGAAATCAAACCCGGGTCGGTCGCGTGCAAGGCAAATGCCCTACCCGCTGTGCTATCGCTCCATTATAACTTATTTTTAATGTTTTATTTTTAACTATATTATGACTTATTTTCAATGTTTTATTCAATATATCCAAAAGAGCAGTTTCAGGATAACTGAATTTATAGTACTCCTTTAGGAAATACGATATTCAACTCCTCAAAATGATCAACATAAGAAATAAGTATATTTCTTCTGCCATTTTTCATGCCATCATTTACTGAAAAATATTTACTGGGAAGCTAGAAAGGTACTGTAAGAATTAAAAGGAAAGTTAAAGTTAAATAATAGCATACAGTATTATTTTACTTTGCTTTATTTTATAAAACCTGCTTTAACTGTAGAACATATTTTCCCCCTATTTTATGAATAAGAAAACTATAAGTTAGCAAGGCTAATTATCTGTTTAGAGCTAATCTGCTGATGAAGAGTTGGAACCAGACGTGAACATAAGTCTTATTATACTACCTGAGATCTCTTAAAACTCTGCTATTTCAGTCAGACAGTGGTGCTTCAACTTTCAAAATCTCATATCCAGAGCCAGAGAGATAGTACAGGGGTCAAGATGCTTACCTTGCACACAGCCGACCCCAGTTTGATTCCTGACACCACAAGTGGACCTTCAGCATTGCCAGGGATGATCACTGAGCAGAGGACCAAGTGTGATTCCTGAGTACTTCTGTAGATATAGATATAGATATAGATATAGATATAGATATAGATATAGATGATATCACTGTATCACTGTCATCCCGTTGCTCATTGATTTGTTCGAGCGGGCACCAGTAATGTCTCTCATTGTGAGACTTATTGTTACTGTTTTTGGCATATCCAATACACCACGGGTAGCTTGCCAGGCTTTGCCGTGTGGGCGCCATACTCTTGGTAGCTTGCTGGGCCCAATATAGATATAATACAAAATCCTCATGTTACCTATAATCTTTGAGGAATTCTTTGGAAGCTTTTCTCAGGATTTAAGAACTTACAAATATGTCTTTAAATTAATATTTAAGATAAATATGTCTTTAAATTAATATTTGACACAACTTATTCATGTGACATGCTGTACATGCTTGAAAGAATCAATACAATGAACAAAAAGCCCTTGTGATGGGATCAGAGAGAGAGAGAGTATTAGGATTAAGGGGCTTGCTTTCCTTCCATATGGCCCATATGCTTTAATCTCAGGCCAGTGGTTCTTTTAGTATCTCTAGAAGTGATCCTTGAGATCAGTACCAGGAATGAATTCTGAATATCTCCAGATATAGTCCCAGTCACCACCTCCTTCCCAAAATACTCTTATGAATGATGTTGCATATTGATATCATGTCACTGTCACTGTCATCCCATTGCTCATCAATTTGCTCGAGTGGGCACCAGTAACATCTCCACTGTGAGACTTGTTTGTTACTGTTTTGGGAATGTTGAATATGCCACGGGTAGTTTACCAGGCTCTGCTGTGCAGGTGAGATATTCTTGGTAGCTTGCCGGGCTCTCCAAGAGAGGCGGAGGAATAGAACTTGGGTCGGCTGCATGCAAGGTGAATGCCCTACCACTGTGCTATCGCTCCAGCCTACATATTGATTTGCAAGTAATAATTTGGCTATTTTCTTAAAGAAATTAAGTTTATAAAGAGCAAACACAAATATTCAGGATTAGCAAATGTATTAAAAAATAAGAATATCCATCAAGGCAAAACTTAATGAAATTGGAGTCTCAAATACAGAAAAATAAGTTTAAGATACAAATCAAGAGCTAGATGCATATAAGGACATTCCACTAAAGCAACTAAAGGCATTTATAAAATCCCAAACAGAGATACTGAGGATGAGAACATTGAATAAAATTTTAACTGACATATATAGTATAACAAGTAAACTCAATCTTACAGGGAAAAGAATGTCAGAAATTGAAGAGAAATAACATTGATGACTCAAACGGAAAAAGAAAGAGAAATAGCTTTTGGCAAATGAACAAACTGAAAAATATAAGATTAATTAAGAGGGTAAATATCAGGATAATTATCACTACTGGAGGCAGAGAGGAAGTAGGGAGAAGAGATCACATTTGAAGAAATTATAGCGAAGAACTCTTCAACTTAGCGAAAGAACTAACCATAGATCTGGAAAATGCTGAGAGAACACCTACATTTCATTTTAGAATAAAAATGGCTTATTCTAAAACATAGCATTGTAAGCAAAAGTTAATAATAAAAGAAAGGTGAAGATTGCTAAAGGGGAAGAAAATGTCACATACAAAGACACTTCTATCAGACCTTCATCAGGCTTCTCAATGGAAAGCCTATAGACTAAGAAGAGAGTGGAATGACATATTCACATTACTAAAAGATATACCTGACAAGAATATTTTGCTCACATCATTCAAATATGATGGTGAAATAAAAGCTTTTCTCACACAAACAAAATCTTATGGAGGTTATCCCCCTATGACCTGCTCTGTAAGAAATGTTGAAAATTAATCATCAGCATGAAAAAAAAAAAACAAAACAAAACTGAGCAAGGTGATAAACAGTAACACAGAAGCAGAAACATGAACAGTGATATGAAAAAAGCAACAAAAAATAAAAGGGGAATGTCAAAAAACAGATGATTTTTTAGCTAAGTGATGATGATTTAGTCAATCTGAGCACAAAAAAGTGCACACACATACATACAAAGACTATTTTACATACATGTAAAAAAGAAAAAGAAAAGGGAGGGGGAGCAATACTTTAAGATAAGTTCTTTGGAGCCAACATCACTCTAAATTCCAAATCCGAAAAAAAAAGACAAAATAAAAAGTAAAACTGAAGTAAAAGAATCTGCCACAAAAATAAACAGGCAACAGCAAATGGGAGAAGATATTGGAACATTATACCTCCCACAAGGACTTGATATGCAAATAATATGAAGAATTCATATAATTCAATAACATAAAAACATGAAAAGTCAAGTATATCCTAAAAGTGGGCAAAGATCTGAATTGATATTTTTCCAAAGAAGATGGCATGCACGCACACACACACACACACACACACACACACACACACACTGCTCAACATTACTTACCACTAGGGAAATGCAAATCAAAGCTATACTGAGAATATCCCTTTACACCAGTGAGGATGGCCTATATTCAAACGGCTGAAAACAAGTGTGGATAAGGATGTTAAGAAAAAAAGACTCTTCAGAAAGAAAGAGACAGACATAGAAAGGTTGCACTCATATGTGGAATATAAAGTAGCAGAGAGGTACAAACTTGCAATGATGCAACTTCTGGCAGAAATTTCTCTGGACTTAGCTACTAAAATACTAAAATACAGAAATCCAAAACCTCGCGGCCACTATTGTGGCCACACGACCTCATATCTCTTCATTCTCAGCAATGAAAAACAAATTATCAAATGCTTCCTTTCCAGCAGGTCCTACTTTGGAGGGGGGGGGAACTCCAAACAATAATAGTGAGTTTTTTGTTGAAATATTAAATGTAATCAAAGTAAAGAGAAAGTAAAGTGAAATTTATCAGCTACACAGGTGGGGTGGGGGGGCTGAGGGGTGGGGGGAGGTTTACTGTGGTTCTTGGTGGTGGAATATGTGTACTGGTGAAGGGATGTGTGTTCAAGCATTGTGTAACTGAGACTTAAGCCTGAACGCTTTGTAACCTTCCACATGGTGATTCAATAAGATAAAGAAAGAAAGGAAGAAAGGAAGAAAGAAAAAAGAAAGAAAGAAAGAAAGAAAGAAAGAAAGAAAGAAAGAAAGAAAGAAAGAAAGAAAGAAAGAAGGAAGGAAGGAAGGAAGGAAGGAAGGAAGGAAGGAAGGAAGGAAGGAAGGAAGGAAGGAAGGAAGGAAAGAAAGAAAGAAAGAAAGAAAGAAAGAAAGAAAGAAAGAAAGGAAGAAAGAAAGAAAGAAAGAAAGAAAGAAAGAAAGAAAGAAAGAAAGAAAGAAAGAAAGAAAGAAAGAAAGAAAGAAAGAAAGAAGGAAGGAAGGAAAGAAAAAAGAAAGAAAGAAAGAAAGAAAGAAAGAAAGAAAGAAAGAAAGAAAGAAAGAAAGAAAGAAAGAAAGAAAGAAAGAAAGAAAGAAAGAAAGAAAGAAAGAAAGAAAGAAAGAAAGAAAGAGAAAGAAAAAGACTGGTCTACTGTTAGTGAGACTATAAATTGGTGAAGTCTCTTTGGAAAATGGTATAGAGACTCCTTAAAAAATAAAAGTGGAAATACCATCTAATCCAGTAAAACTGTTAATGAGTATTTATGTGAAGGATATAAAATATAAATTCAAATGTATTTTTGTACCATTGTTTTCACAGCATTATTTACAAAAGCCAAAACATCAAATCGGTTTAGTGTGTATCAATAGATGCTTAAATAAAAAAGCCATGGTATATGTCAGAGGTTTACAAATGTATTTGTCCTACCATCCCCTTTTCAGGACTTTTTGTTTATTTTTGTCCACACCTGCCTATGTTCAAGGTTTATACCTGTCTATGTGCTTAAGAGTCACTCCTGACAGGTCTTGGGTACCATATGGGTTTCCAGGAGTGAACACAGGTCAATTGTTTGCAAGGCAGGCACTCTATCCACTCTACCCACATTAATACTCTCACTCTGCCCCTTGCCCCACACACACACACCCAAAGTTTTTGCTCTGCATCTATCTGAAAATGTACTTTCTTTAGATGAATTAACAAGAAGTTCCCCCCTTTCCCCAATTCCCCAAAGTACACAAGCCTACTTCAGCCCACTGGATAGTTTGACTGTCCTCCCAGGGACCCAGAATTTCAGATTTTAGGAATTAATATACATAATGCAAAATTGCTCTGCTACTAAAAGAATAAAACCATGCCATGCGTGACCAAATAAATGGATGGAGTAATTATGCTAAGTGACATAAGGAAGCAAAAGATAATTAACAGGTGGTTTCATTCATATATAGAAAATAAGTAATTGTGGTACACTAAAAGAAAGCACACACACACAAAACCCCTCAGAATAGGTAACTTATGGTGTTCAACAAAAGGAAATGGAATGAGGGGACAGGTTTTTGGTGGTGGAACGACAATAGAACTCTAGTGTTAGTTGTGCTGAGTCTTCTATACATAGAGAGATACAAATCTTTACCACTGAAATTCTGCAGTATTGAAAACCAACGATAAATTAATTTTAAAAATTAAAAAGGCAACAACAAAAGATAAAAAAAATCCACCACCCACGTAAAGCAAATAATAAAAGTCTTTATCACAGTGCACCATTATGGATAAAATGGAGTCAAAATATCCAGGTTCATGAGATTATAATTCAGTTTAGAAAGAAGCAAACAGGGATATGGATGGAAGAACTGAGAGTATTGGGTTGAATATCCTGACCCATTATATATCTATACTCTAAAAATAAACCTGGCAAAAAAATCAGAGACCCTTATTCATGTGGAAGGGTCCTGTAAGTCAGTATTTCTGTCCTATCAGAGAAACTGCCAAATTTTCTGTGTCAATAAAACATCACCCACAACTCTTTCTATAAAAATAATCTTTCTGAAATGATAGTACAATAAGACCTTTAATTGAGAATTTATGGTAGAAATGAGAATTTAATATGAGAATTTTATGGTAGAAAAAACCTGATTGTATTTTAATAAATAAAATGTTAAGGTACTTTGGTGGTATTAAGGTATGAAGAGCTAAATATGGGAACCACAGAATCAAGAACACTGAAATCACAAGACCCAAACTTTTTTCTTTTTTTTTTTTCATTTTACAGTTGCTCTTTTTTTCACTTGCCAGTTTATAAATTTGCTTGGCTCTTTTCCTTCATTTAATGACTATATTTAAAAAAGAATTTGGCATGGTGCCCAGAGGCTCTTGGGTATTGGGTGCCATATAAACAAAATTAATTACTAATTTCAGTGCCAATATCAGATCTCTGGCATGTGAGGCTAGCTAATTTTTTTGTAAGTAGCAAAACCCTCGACAAATAATAGCAGCATGATTTTTGATATAAATGTAGACTATGAAAAAATTAATTGAAATAATTCCATGATTTTTCACATTTATATAGTGTTTAATGACTAATGTTTAAAGACTGGAAAATATTTTTATATACATTATTTTATTTTGTTGTCAAAACAACCTTATATGCTGGTTTCAGAAAAATATGCTAAGCTCATTTCACAAAATTAAGCATCCACATCTCAGAGCAATTAAACTGCAGATATGTAGACACATTTATTTATACATGTATATGTACATAAACTTATATTCAATAAATACTCAAAACTTACTGTCAGATATCAGATTAGAAGTTAGAGAGTGACCAACCAGCCAAGTTGTTCAGAACTGAGTTTCCTGAGATGCAGACTTTCGATGTTTAAACAAGACAAACTATGGGGCCAGAGTGATAATATACTGGTAGCCTTGCATGTAACCAACCCAGGGTTAATACCTGGCTCCCAATTTAGTCCCTGAAATCCATTCAGGAGTGATCCCTGAGTGCAGAACCAGGAGTAAACCCTGAGCACTGCTGAAGTGTGGCCCAAAACCCAAAGCAAAAAAATCGCTTGTGTCACTTGTATCACTTGTTGTCCCATTGCTCATCAATTTGCTCGAGTGGGCACCAGAAACATCTCCATTCATCTCCAGTGTAGCCCAATGGCATATGCGCACTTCAGGAGCACAAAGAGCTTCACAGTCTCTCATTAGTTGTTCCCAATGCTGCCATATAGGGGACGCTTTCAGGCTCAGGGGAATGAGGCCCATTATCGTTACTGGTTTTGGCATATTGAATATGCCATAGGTAGCTTGCCAGGTTCTGCTGTGCGGATGGCTTGCTAGGCTCTCTGAGAGGGACGGAGGCTATTAGGGCAGCCTCTAATCATCCTTACAGGTGCTCCCAGTCTATCAAATGCAAGCAAAATAAATTTAGCCCTCCTCTGCCAAGCAGAGTCCCACAGCCAAAAACCTTTAGAACCCAGCTGCAGTCATGCTCAAAGCCACTCTCCACATGCTCAGAACAGCCTCACCCACAAAGGAACCCGCAAATGAACCCAGGTGTGCAGGACCCATGGCTGAGATCTCCAAGCCTGCTAGGATTGGGATTGGGCCTCTTCCACCTAGATCCCTCGTTTTCCAATAACTTGGTAGTCACACCCACAAACTGCCCATCCCTGTCCCACGGCACCATGTAGTCTCATCAATGGCCAAGATCTAGAGACTATAACACAAAGCTCCTAGAAGAGAGTGAAGCAGAACTTCCTGTCCCCACACCAACCAAAAAATAGAAAAAATAAATAAATACATAAATAAGCAGGACAACTCTAAGAAAATTATTATGAATGGTCATTTTAACACAGTTCTTGTCATATAAGTAGATCATCATGGTTCAAGCCATGGTTCATATTGCTGTGTGACAAACTAAGATCTCTGCCCTGACTCTCTCTTTTGTTCTTTTCTTAGCTCAGTAATCCTTTTGAAATTCACTCCCAGGACTGCACTAATAGTTTTCAATGTTTCCAGAGATCCCTGTTACCCCCAAAAGAACTTTCCTGATTCTCACCTTCTCTGAACTTTTTTAACATAACTGCTTGACATGGTCTTTGACTGTATTTTTTCCCCTTACTTTCTCCTTTAATAATTCCCTCCACTTTTTTTGTCTAAATTTTCAGGATGAAATACACTGACACCTGTATTTCTAACCCAAGCAGGAGCCCAATGACTCTGACACATGCATGTCTACTAGAAGGAGCTCCTCTCTACTCCTAAGCACCCCCATGTTTTCAAATGAACAAAATTCAATATCTTTTTGCTTTCTCTACAGCTAGTTCTTCTTGTTTACCTTCCTCTCTTTGATCAGAAGACAACACCTCTTGATAACTGGCTTTAATCTTGCATTATCAGTTTTTTCCACCATGTCTACCATGCTACTGGGATTTACCAAACAGTTCTAGTAGAAACTTATGGGTCAGGAAGTGCAAGTACAGAAGTAAAGATATTTGCCTTGCACATGGACAATGGGGTTTGTTACCTTGATACTACATGTGGTCCCTTAAGCACTGCCAGGATTGATTCCCTAAGTACAGAGCCAGGAGTAAGTCTTGAGCTTTGCTAGGTTTGATTCTACTTCAGACACCTTCCCACAACACACAAAATGTTTTCACATCTGACCTTTCTTTGTTTCTACTATTATCATTGTAATGAATTTCCACCACACTCAGTTCTAGTATTCTAATCTCCTTAATGAACCACTCTCCCTCCATACACACATTATTTATTCACTTCTTTCATTTATCTTAACTGCTTTTATCTTTAATTTCTTATATTTTCTTAACTGTTCCCTAGTTTATCCATATTCTGGTCTTCATTCTTATGTTTCCCATTCTTCAACAAGAATAAACTACTTGCTATACAGTTCTCCTTTCTTCATGTCTTTGCTTATTTCATTCCTTCGGTGTGAGATATTATTCCTTATCAAAATCTTACTTACCTTTAAAGCCAACCTTAAGTTTCAAAGTTTCACAGAAATTTTATAGAATTCCAGAAGGATGTAAATCCTTTGAATTCTTCCTTTGAACTCTTTTCCCTTTGCACTCCTGGATGAAACATCTGTCTGTTTTCTATTGGAATTATTTACCTCTTTTTTCTCAGTCCAATTATATTGTATATTCTGGAAGATGAAATCTGTATCTAACTCATTTCAGAACCCCTGTTTAATTCAGAATTTATTCATTACATTTTTATGAAAGATCAAATTTCTCCAACTCCTCTCCCAATTCTCTTATTTTTAATGCCTTTTGTAGGAAGTAATTTTCGGTATTTAAAAATTAGTATAGAGCTTAAATATATAATGAATGCATGAATGTTGTCATAAAAAAAATCCCCAACACCCAAGGATTATCCAACATCAACATGGAATTCCTTAGTACAGAGGCATTCACACTGGGAGATTTACTTTAGTGCCCGGGTTTGTACAAACACATGTTGTCAGCCAAGCAAGCTCCTTATCAGCTCCCCTGCAGAAAAGGCCACAGTAAAAAGAGAGCTAATCCAGGGTGGGCAACACTTGCGTTTAGAAAACAGATTTTAATTGAGTAATTTTTCAGCTGGTTGAAATTGAATAGGTATTACACCACAGGAAGAATTTCTGTTTGCACCCTAAATCCTTTCTCCCCCTTTAGAGACCGTCACATGTAAGCATGAGATACGTGCAGTTTGGAAATGACGAATTTGGATTTAAGTTTGGATTTTAGAACAATCCAAAGGAAATCTCTCTATTTGAACCTTAAAGATTTCCACTTAATTAACTTGGAATCAATTAAAACATTGGAACTAAAATATTCATCACAACATTCATTTAATATTTATGGAAACAGTTTCAAAAATAGAAAAGTTGGAGAGAAAGTTGAGTCATTTTTCATGAAGTTTAAAAACATTTCTTCTAAGGGCTTTGGCTCCACATCTGGAGAATACAAGACAGTGATGAGAAAAAAGTCATGTTATATCTTCTCTTATCCATTCTTCCTCCCCTTTAAATTCCTGCCCTATTATCAAATTTATTCAGTGGTGCGCACACACTTCAGAGACTGCTACGTCGCTGTTTCACTACACTGCTACTCCAGGCTGTAGATGCCCAGAGGATTGAGACTTAGTCTTTGCATCTTAATTACAGCTGACTCTTTTCCCTTGTTCAGAGCTGAGTTATATCAAGGGAAGGGAGAGATGAATGAATGACCTGTGCATCTGACATCTAATATCTGCTACTTGAGATTTGGGGTTTGATTTAGTGTCTCTATCAGAGAGTTTGAGGAAACAAAGTATTTTATCTTCTTTAAAAACATTCATGCACTGACGCATGATTTACCTTCCTTGGCAGTTTTATTATTCAGAACAATGGGCTTTTTCGGCTCTGTGATATTTTGGCTTTTGTCTTTCCTCTCACGTTTATAAACAAAAACATTCCATTTGAGAACCTAAACAAGGATAAAACAGAAGTGATGCATGGGACCCAAACTGCAAAATTGTGTATCATAATCATTTTTAAATAAAGGGTAGGGAATCAAAAGAAAGATAGCCCTCACCTTCACATGTAGGATTCTGAATCCATTTCAAAATGACCGCTTCTATGGATGCATTGTAGTTGTTAGCTTTTTACCCTCCAATGTATATAAAACTAAAAATTTTAGGAACTATTAGAGCTTCCGATCTGTACAAAGACCAAAATGGTGGGCACTTATACCCCAGCTGTTCTCCATTGAGTCTGGGTGCCCTGACTAGAACTGTCATTTCTCAAGAGACAGGGCACCTCTTTCTCACGACAAAGACGCCATCTGCTCTTCCAACCTTTCACTAGCAGTGCAGGCCTTTGGTGGATATGTTTTTCCTAATTAATCTGCAAAGAAGGCTGTCTTTCTCTAACTGGTTTATAGAGAAAGCTACCATATAGGCTAGATGCAAATTGGCCTTGCAGATCTAATGCATATTATGGGATGAATGGTGGGAGTGGGGGATGGGTGCAATAAGAATTAATCCAGTTTCAGTAATAGATAAATATACACAAGTTTTGTTAATATGGCATTTATTTGCATTCCAAATCAATTGATCGCAAGAAGGAAAATTATAAAAAAAATTTTTTTTGAAATTCTGATAGATATTCAGAGAGGTGAGTCTTACTGGGGAAATCATTCAGGTAGAAGATGTTCAGAGGGGTATGTCTTACTGGGGTTAATGAGAGACTTCATAGGAAAGGAAAGAAATCTAGTTTAATGTCAGTCCATGTTGAGACATAAGCAAAGGTCAAGTTGATCGGAGTGTCAGTGCCTACCATGAAGTAGAACACACCTTATGTCTCTCATGGAGTGGAATATTCATTCTAAACCCAAAGTCAAGCAAAATGAAAACACTTCCTTAGGCAAGCAGGGAAATCCCTGGGGCAAGCAGGGGTTGCCAGATGCTACCTAAAAGCTGTACAAGAAGGTGATCTTACCGATTGTAAGACCATTCTTAGAAGCAGAGAAAAGACCTAATTGCTATCTATTTTTATCCTACCAGGTGAACTGAACAGAGAAAACAAATCTCTCCGATGAATGTTACTATGCTGATATGATTCTAGGGTCTCATCTTCTACAGAACGCAATAGTTCCCTGCAATCCTGGCTCCATTTCTTTTTCACTTTAGTGGGACTGTTTTAATGTTTTTCTCTGATCAATCTCTGACCCCTGTGGCCTCCTCCATTATTTATAGTCAATGTTGACTAATATTTTGCAGAGAAATTGAAGATGAGCTGCTGATACCTTCATCTACCTTAATCATCTATTCAATCAATAAGCATTGACTAGGACTTGTATATGCCAGATGTAGTAACAGGCCCAGTTTATAAAGTGATGAATGAAGAGACAGATGCCTGTGTCTCTGAGTTCACCAGACTTATCATCTTGTCCATAATCATTATCCCTTTTTTCTGCCCATTTCTATGAACTATTACTTGATATGTATTAGATTCTTTGTTCTGATTGACATTACACAAGAATTTCTTAGTGGTTTTGGAAACTCACTCTCCTCCTTTATATTTTATTTCTCCTTATCAGCATGCAACTAGTTTTCTATTGAAAAATGCTCCCTCAATTTTCAATTGCTGTTTTCTCTCTTTAACCTTCTTCCTCACAGGCTTCATGGACATGTTGCTGGCATTGGCACATTCACTTTCTCACCTATCACTCTAAAATTGATAAACTTGATTTTATTAGGCCTCAGTGAATTCAGTGAAAGTATCTTAGATCTCTTCTTACTGATCCTTTTATAGCATTTAAATGTTAAAAAAAATCTTTCCTACAGTAAAGATTTTTTTCTTTCAGCTTCTAACACAATAAAACTCTGGTTTTCCTAATTGTGACCACATGTTTTAGTCCCAGTCACTTGTTCTTCCTGACACTTCAATAATTACTGGTGTTGTGCTGATACCTCATTCCTTTTGACTCTGTTCATTCACTTCACCTAGTGGATCTCCTTAGTGAAACCAAGTCTATTGTTTTAACCAGTGTAGAGCAAATTTAAATTTGCTTAAAAATCACCTGAAAACTCAGATTTTAGGAATGTCTGGTCGGACTAGATTTTGCATGTTAATAAGCATATTAAATAATTCTGAGAAAAGCAATTACTGCATTCAGGCTGCATCCAGTGCTTAGCTGAGCTAATCTATGCTTTCTTTTCTAAGGACACATATTGTTACTATCATACTCATCATAGCAGTCCTAAAGTCTAGAATAGTATAGAACAGAGAAATTTTTAATTTATTATTTATAGGCCAAATGAATGTTAGTACTTGCCACAACTATAATTCCTGTCCAGGTATGATTTGCCTATCAACAACCACCAGCCTAAGTAAACAGTGCCAGTACTACCTACTGACAACAAATTAGAAACCCTAATTCTTCCATCCAATTAATGAATAAGCATGTCCATGTTAATCTTCTAATGTCTCATAAAACCTTTTCAATTATGACCTAGTCCACACCACCTTAATTTTTAAATGGATTACTTTAATATTATTTTAACTAGTCACACTGTCGATATTCTAAATTCAAGATTCCTTAAACAAGTGTGTCATTAGACTCCAGAGACAATAATATAACTGGGTTCATCCTATATGAGATGACATTGGTAAACCCATTTTCAACATTATTTATCTCTGTTCACACCCTCCTTTACTCTCCTCATAGTAAATGATGAGAACTATTAATCTTTTTCTTCATTTTAATAATTTTTCTTTTTGTTAAAATTTAAATATGTGTTTATATACATGACAATTCAGGCAGGATACTTTAGTTTATTTTTTTTTATTTTTTTTTTAAAGAAATATTTTATTGAACCACCGTGAAAACAAGAAAAAAAAATACAAAGCTTTCAGGTTTAAGTCACAGTCAAATACTGATTAAAACCACCATCCCTTCACCAGTGCACCCGTTCCACCACCAAGAACCCCAATACACCCCCCTCCCACCCCACCCCCCATATAAGTAGCTGATGATATTCCCATTATTCTCTCTATATATTGAGTACATTTCATATTTCCATACAGAACTCACTATTGTTGATTGGAAATTTTCCCCAACAATCAGGCAACTAAACTTTAATTTAGACCTCAACTATTCATGTTTCTTACAATTTCATGTTTTTACTCTATGTTAAACAAATCTCAATTCCCATGTGTTAGCTATTGTGATTTCAATCTGGTTTCTTTGATACAGAGTATTATTGTTTTAATCACAGTATTTCACTATTAAATTCACAAAATAATTTTTTCTTTTAAAAATAAATTTTGAATTTTATTTTGTATCATAAAATATTTCCTCAATTTTTATGGGGTATTTTTGTGAAAAATCTTAGCTTTCCGTGCTTCATCGCTCATATTTTATGAAGTAAATTAGTGATAATGTTTCAATGTGGTACACACTGTATTTTCTATTTGTTAATAAAACCTGAGGTTTTTCTTTCTATTACCTAAAAGATAGGTTATATAAAATACCCATAAGTCACAAGATTTAGTTGTCCCCTCATTATTTCTGTTTACATTTTGGAATCAAACTAAATCTTTTTCTGTGAAGACAAATTGCTTATTTGTTTAGTTATAATGTATTTTACTCCTTGTAATTCAATGTTTTTTATTCTGTGATCAGATGTGGTTGGGCTGTGGCAATAGCATAGCAGTAGGGAGTTTGCCTTGCATAAGGCCGACCTGGGTTCGATTTCTCTGTCCCTCTCGGAGAGCCTGGCAAGCTACCAAGAGTATCTCGTCCGCACTGCAGAGCCTGGCAAGCTACCTGTGACATATTCAACATTCCAAAAACAGTAACAAACAAGTCTCACATTGGAGACGTTACTGGTGCCCGCTGGAGCAAATCAATGAACAACAGGATGACAGTGACAGTGACAGGGATCAGATGTGGTTACGTTTTCACTGATTTTTCTCCCCCACCCTGAAAAGACCTGAAAAGGTTTTGAGTATTGAATGCTGTTTCCCAAAAATATTGTCAAATAAACGTGTTAGTTAGACAACCTGCGTTTATTACTTACCTTGGTAATCCTACTTCTACAGCGTTCATAGAATTTATGAAGAGAGAGGGCACAGATAATTTGTGTATTTTTGGAAATTTCAAATTAAGAAATTTTGAAGTCTGGCTTAAGGTAGTTCTTTCAATGTGAAGTGGGGTGAGTTAGCTTATGAGGAAACAGTAAGTATCATTATATAATAAAAAAATAGTGGATATAGAAGAGGATTTTGAGAGATGAATTTCAAAGTGTCTTTGGGAAAAAAATACTCAACCACAATATTATTAGCATGCCTAAAAATTAATTGTTATCCCTTTTATAAATTAAAATGAGTGTTCAAGATTCTCTGAGTTATGTAATAAAATTTTAATGTGAAGAACCTGCTTTAAACTGTGAACTTTCCTCAACACTTTTCATTAAAGACTTATGAGTCTTTCAATGTGAACAATCTATAAATTTTACCTTCTGAAAATAAATCGTAAATAATAAGACCATGTAAGTGTATTTAATAACAATGAGGGCTTGGACGGTCTCAATTTTTAACTACATGCTCATGTGTTTCTTCAACTTAAGAAACCATTACTCTTAAAAATATATTGCTTTTGGGTTTTATTTCCCCTCATTTGTTTGGGACTTTAATTTTGGGTTAATGATTACTCATGTTGACTTTCTCTTCTGTCTTTCAGACCTAACAATTTTTCATCAATTATACGGACTATTTTGAATTATTCTACTTCTTAATATTTGCCAATGTTTTGCCAAAATTCTATTCAAAAAAGACATTTGTACTTATATTTATTGCAGCACTATTCACAATAGCCAAAATATAGTAATATCAACTGTCAAATAACTGTTGACTGAGTAATAACAACAATCCCCCAAATAAATTATTGTATATGTACAAAGTGGAATGCTATTTGGGTATGGGAAAAGAGGCTGGATCTGCAGAGTATCATACTAGGTGAAGTTATTAGAAGGAGAGAGACAGACAGAATAATCTCTCCCATGTGTGGAATATAAAGATAAGGGAGGAATAAACTGCCAAAGGCAACATAATCTGAAAAATGGTCTGCAGAACCGTGTGTACCATGATGGAGAGGGGGAGAATCGTTGAAGGGGGAACACTGGTGGAAAGTATGATGTTGGAAAACTGTATGCATTAAACCATATTCACTGTCACTGTATCACTGTCATCCCATTGCTCATCGATTTGCTCCAGCAGATACCAGTAACGTCTCCATTGTGAGACTTGTTACTGTTTTTGGCATATGGAATATGCCACGGGGAGCTTACCAGACTCTGCTGTGCTGGCGGGATACTCTTGGTAGCTTGCCAGGCTCTCCGAGAGGGATGGAGGAATTGAACCCGGGTTGGCGGCGTGCAAGGCAAACATCCTACCTGTTGTGCTATCGTTCTATGAATATATAAATACATGAAGTTCCACGGGCCAGGACTTTTGGTGTGTCTGTCATGTGTGTGCTGTGGTATGTCCACCTTTGAAATGAGTCTCCCAAATATCAATCTTTGATCACTGTATCACTGTCATCCCATTGCTCATTGATTTGCTGGAGTGGGCACCAGTAACGTCTCCATTGTGAGGCTTGTTGTTACTGTTCTTGGCATATCCAATACGCCACGGGTAGCTTTGTAAATTATGGTGTTTATGTTTAATTAAATAAAATATCTTTCCAATTGCAGATAATAATCACATCATTGTGATTTTGTTCATTGCAGTTAAACAAATAAATCTAAGGTCGGGTGATAGTATAAAAGGTCAGGCCACATGCTAGGCTGCTAGGTTGGATTTCCAGAACCCCGTGGTTTCCTGGTATTGCCAGGTGCAGCAGTTCCAGAATTCCTTTTAGCACAACCATGTCTGGACATGGAAACCCCCAGCGTCACCAAGGTGATCTGGTATACACAGTGCTGTAGAGCCTGAGTCATTTTGCTTTACTGGGCCCTTGCATTGAACCCAGGACCCAGCTATAGTAGAAAACTGGTAGACTCCCCACCCCCATCTTCTGAGCATCACTCCAGAGTCCTCCACAAATCCTTTCCTTTTACTTTTCTATTTGTTCATTTTCTACTTTTGCTAACTAAAGTATTAGCTATGTGAGGCTAAGAATCTGTCCTGTCTTTTTACTTCTATAACCTTGGTTTTTTGAATACTGTCTAATATAAAAAGGCACTTGTATGTAACTAGTAATTGAACAACTCTATTGCCTAAGGATATCTCAGGCCAAGTGGGCATGTGTATCTGTGTGTTTATTGAGTAAGGATTTAAGATTTATCTTTGAACAAAATTTATAACCTTAGATTCCCTGCTATCTTCTCTCCTTGATTCCATATAACTGTCTGTTTAGTTGCAGACAATATTGATTAAAATGTATTAGAGAATTCCAAAAGTGCAATTATATTTAAAAGAAACAAACATAATTAGTTTATTGTTTCCATTATAACAATTTTATGTTGTGGAATGGCAGCTGAATGGATTTATATGGACAGTTTCAGAAAACTAAATATTTAAGAAATAATATGTGTAGTCCTTTTTCACTATATCACTTTTTAATAGAAAGAATTTCAGAATTAGTAAATTGCTGTTATAAGAATGTCAGACCTATGCATTGATTTTAATTCCTCAAATCAACTAAGAAAAATTTTATAAATTTGTCTTATCTGCAACTTTTGAGCAAAATTATACACCTGATTTAACTTGTATGATTCAATAACACTTCATTCAGAAATATTTTAGGTGTTGAATATTGAACACCTGAAACAACTATATTAACAACTTTGTAAACCAAGGGGTTTAAATAAAATTTCATAAATTAGAAATAAATAATACACAATTAAAAATATATTTTAGAAAATATTTCCATATTGGCAAATGTATTTGTCAACTTAATGTAGATGATAGATTTTGAACAATGATTATCATAGTGAAGGGCACAGAAACATATGTAACATTTCTGAATAGAATTGAAGGTAGTTCTTTAAGATGAGGATGATTATTTTTTCTTTCTCATAGATCTGGTAAAATCTTCCTTTGATTTTAATCCCTGAGTTTAATGTTAGGAGTGACTGTTGAGGTCATCTAGATAATAGGTTTTGTAATACAATCTTGCATTTACAATTGAATGTCCCTGGACTACTGTTATCTCTTCACTAAAAATAAATATGGTAAATGCAAATAGGATGTGATCACTTTAGGAAACAATTCAACAGAAAGATTAATTAATTGAGAGAAACTGATAACTGAAATGAAACCCAGTGTCTTTTTATTCAACTTTAAAAAGTACATTTGACATTTTGTTGTAAAAGATGTTTGGCAGCCATTTAGGATGAGTGTTTTGCCAATGTGTAATTGCAGATGTTTGCAGCTGGAAATTAGGAGCAAGTGGTAGTTTCTTTAGTGAATATATTAAATTGTGTGAAAAGATGAGCTTACATCATGCTTTTTTTGTTATCTTCAAAACTTCAGTTCAAAGAGAAGACTTTGAATCACTACTAATTATTATAAAGGTCCGATGACATTACATTAAACACTAAAAAGCTTTAAGCCTCTACCATTGTTTAAAAATTTGTCACTTTTCATAAGTAAAATAGATTACAAGACTCCATGGTCAAATATAAAAAATAAAGATTTATTTGAATAATTAAATAAAGGAGAAAAGTTTATTGAATTATTCAGATAATTTTTTTAAATTCTCCCACCTAGCCTGGCAGAAGACCTGACAAAATGCCCCTTTCTCCTACATTTAGTCCCCAGAGCTACCTAAAAGGATGCCAACAAACATTAATTTTGCATTCTAAAATAGTCTCAGTGAAAGCAATTTCAAGATTAATATATTGGCCTCCAAGAACACATTTCAAAAATAAAAAAGGTACTTTTAAAATATTTTTCCTCAAGTCTTATATAATGTTGGTTACTGTCTTACAACAGCATTTTCCAATAAAAGAGACTGTCAGACACTTCTCTTCCAACTACCAATCACTTCCTTCTGCAATTAGAAATAAAGAGTGTCTATTTCTATTGTATAGTTTATATTAGGTGATTCGCTCAGCAAGTCACTTACACTGTCTCAGGAGTACTTCTTTAAGATTTATACTCGGGTGTAAGGTAGAAGAAAGGCAATAAAAATGGGAAATTTAAAACATACCCATACTTCTGCTCTGTAAAAGGCACTGTAAGGACAATAAAAAGACAGCTAAAGATAAGCAGAAAATTTTCAAATCACCTATATTACAAAGTGCATATATACAAAGTGAAAAATATTCCCCAAAATTCAAAACAAAATAAAAATAAATACCCCAATTTGAAAATGGCAAACAATTAATTAGATGCTTCACCAAAGAAAATCCTTGAGTGGCAAATAAAACCATGAGAAGTTGTTCAACATCATTCACCATTATGAAAACTGAAATTAAAATTATGTATTCATGAGAATGACTAAATTTTTAAGCCCTCACAACACCCAGAACTGGAAAAATGCAAAACTCTTATAGATATGATGGGTATTCAAAAGGTTCCGCCACACCAGAAGGTAGAAAGTTTTATTGAGTGAATAGTTTTCACATGCCTCAGCAGTCTCACTCCTCAAAATTCACTTAGAAATATTAAAGCTTATTTTTCTTCTAAGCTTATTTATTAACATATGAACATTCATATAGCAGCTCTTTTCATAATTGCCCTCAAACGAAAAAATAAAACATGCCATTCAGTGGAAGAGTAGATAAATTGTTCTTACATAATGAAATACTACCAAACTATATGAAAGTGAATTACTATATCTAAGAGGTGGATACTTCTCAAAAGCATTATGTTGAATTTAAAAGTCAGTTTCCAAAAGTTAAACACTTAATTAATATAAAATTCCACTAAAATATAAAACCAGAGATTCGAATTGTAATGGTTATTTTGAAGTGCAGAGAAGAAATCTAAAGTCCCAACTTTCCTCAATGATCGAGAATCAGGAACACTGTCTCATTTGCAAGGCATCAAAAATCAGATGGGCTGGAGATGTAATGTGATTTGGAGACAACCACTGGACTAGAGCTATTACTGTCTGGATTCCACAGGATGTCAAAAGAACCTGTGGTCCACTGTAGGATAACATAGCCTCAGGTAGTTTAGGTTTATTGGGTTACTCCCGTCACAGTGCTCCTATTCCTCTTTGTTTATTTGAAGCTTCTTTCTTAGTGTTCTGTTGACTTGTAAATAATGTTTTTCTCTTCTCCTTGAGTCCTTTGCATAGTTTATTCAGAGCAAGTCCTTTTTGTATGGACACAGGAAGACTTAACAAATGTTATGCTTTTGTAACCTGGGAGTCATTTGACTCTACATGATATTTTCCTCCAGGGCATCTGTTCTCTTGACCTAAGCCTCAGCTGCCCTTACTTCCTAGCATCCCTAAATCCGGGTCCCTACGTGAGACGAGAAGGACCCAGGGCAAGCTGTGAGTTGTGTGCTACCCTGCCATCGAGATGGGCCTGGCCAAAGTGCCTAATGCTTAACTATAAGTTAAGAGCTTGATCATGGACAAATGTTGTCATGATCCAAACAGTGATAACTAGATTCGGACCTGCTAGGGTGAGGAGTGATTAATCTGGCCTGAGTGCTGTGGTCTGAGCCTGTGGCAAGATGTTGCCAGGAGAGCTGCCTTGCAAACCTCAATGTATCTCTTGCTATGTCCATACAAAAACAACTAGTATAAAGATGTTAAGTGTTTGGACTAAGGAAAAGGAAAAAAAACCTTAAGAGTCAGGAAGGGCTTTGGAATGCCCTGCCCTCAGGAAGGGCTTTCTTATGTTGATTTGGCTACCTGGCTGGGTGTAGCCTAGAGGGCAAGGTGGGAGAGACAAGGAGGAAGAGACAGAGAAGCGAGGGAGAGGGGCAGTTGATCCAGAGAGAGGCCGGAGCTGGGTGTTCGGGAAATGAGAAAGATGGAAGATTGAATAAACGGTAACTAATCAGCAACCAGCTTGGTCCTCGTTCTTCCTTCGCCTGTCCTTGACCATCGGCCATCCCGATCCAATCCACACACTGCAGTTCCAGAGCACTGAACGCGGGCGGTGAGACAGAGCTGCCCGTAGAGCCCGCGAGTGCACTCGCCCCTCGGCGAGCCTTAGTTTTTTACAGTCGACCACCTATGAGATGATTAGACTTCTTCATCAAGACCCTGACCAAAGGATTTGAGGCTCTTCGTGTTCCTGGAGTAAGCAGGTGCCATTGGGCTGCACTAGCATGCAACAGGGATGAATGGAGACATTACTGGCGCCCGCTGGAGCAAATTGATGAGCAACAGATGACAAATGATACAAGTGATACAAGTGATTTTGGCATGCAGTTAGGGGAAGTTTCAATAGTTCTCTCACCAGATTGTGGTGGAGATTATGAATCTATTTGTAGAAATAATCAATTGCATATCCAAAAATTTCATTTTAAAGCATGTTAAATTTAAATTTAGATATTGGCTTTGAAACTTCATGAATTGTTATATCATAAGCTATCTATCCGAAGTTTTGCATCTTCTCTTCCCTTATTTTTTCAAACTTATTCTCTCAATTTGTTGCAAACTATACTCTGGCATTTTCAACTGAGTATTATATGCAGAGCATGGCTAGGAATTATTTCTAAGTTTCTCATGACTAATGAAACCCCCTTAGTCTTTACACATAAGATTTGACCTATTGCATTTTTTATCTTATAGTCTGACCTCAGACTCCTATTAGACCTTCCTTTGAGAAAAATCAAGAAGCAGATTCTGAAACAGTAACATTTCTCTCTAGTGGAGAGGGTTGGAAATCCTGGGGTCCACAAGGTACAGTTAGTGTGTAAAATTTGACAGTGTGGAACTTCAACTTCCTAAGTTCTTCTGTGATGACTTCATATTAACTCAAGATAAAAGGATAGAACTGTCCTACATGTCAGGCTCTTATATTACTGATCAGCACTTAGCAACACTAACCTTATTCAGAAGTTCTTAAACTCATAAACACAGAGTATTAGGAAAAAAGCCAGAATTTCTTCAAAATTCAGCGTTCTTTCCTATAATTACATAAAAATTAGCAAAAATTTCAGTATTCACTACCTTGCTTTTAGGTGTATTGTCCTAAACTACACTACATAAGTTCTTTAACTGCTATGTCATTTAGGTATCACCTCTTTTCTCAATTTAAAGTGCACTTTTTCTTATTACTGTAACAAAGTGCAGGCAGGAGTCCAAAACTGGACATCATTAGACCACAAACCCCACTTATAAAACTCTTCAGTCCCTCTGACTCAGCCCTCAGATGTCAGGTGTAGAATCAGAGTTAAAAAAAAGGCATGATTAGCCAGAACAAATGGCCACAGCTCATTCCATGGGGGACCAGCACGCAACTTGCAAAGGAAATTTACCTTGTTATTTCCCAGCACTTGTCTTTAAGTTCTACCACTAATGAGCATGGAGGCAAACAGTTCTGTATTTGGATATCCGAGGGTATTCTAGATTAATTTTCCCAGGAGAATTGGTGCTTACTATATCATGAACTCTTGAATATTTTTCTTTTTTTTGTATTTCAATATATCTAGTTTTAAGAAGCTTACAAGATTTTAAAGATATGTTAATACTCTCTAAATGGAAATTGATATATTGGCCAATAGATTGTCCCTTAAAAATTATCCGTCATGATTTCTGCATAAGAGATTATGAGGTTAAGCAGAAGTGAAGAGACTGGCAGTTTTAAGCTACCCAGGGAAGGTAGGGCCTTAAGTTAATGATTGTATTTCTTTAAGCAAAGAGGCTACCTGCATCCTGAATTAGGTATGCCGGCATCTAAGTTTTCTCAATTTAGGCTCTTGGTAACTGATACTGGACTTCAAAAGTGCAACCATAAATCAGGCCACATAATCCTCTCAAGTCCACCCACAAGCTTGTCCTTTGGGTTTCATAATGTGCTCCTGTCTTGCTTTCTTCTAAAAATGAATATTTTACTATGATATTTAATTTAATTTAATTTTTTATTGAATCACCATGAGATAAACCACTACAAAACTATTCATGACTGGGTTTCAGTCATACAATGTTCTGACACTGCAATGTTAGAATACAATGTTCTTCTCTAATACAATATTCTTAACTCCTGTACATTTCCCACCACCAATGTCCCAGGTTCCCTCTCACTAACCCCCTAACTCTACCCCTGCCTGCCTCTTAGGTCATAATGTTTGTTCAGGGCATTCAGTATTTTTATCAAAATGTACAGTTGGGGTAGCTATTTTTTTAACTGGGTGGCAGCTTTTGGGGTGTGACTGTGACTGTCGGGGTTTCTAGGAGTTTAGGGAATTGGGGAGAGTTAGTCCATCCTGACTCCAAGAAAGCTTGGAGATTTCAGTCACAAATCCTGCATATCTGAATTTTCATCAGGTTAATATCTCAGTGAGGTTTGTCCTGAGACTGGAGTCTGGACAGGGGCATCATGGTGATTTTGAATTGTGGGAGCAAGCAGCAGCTGGTGGTTCGGTTGGGCACTGGGCTAATCCGACCCCCTCTGATGTGCCCCAGATTGTTCAGCCTTGCATGGATCAGAGAATAACTGTGGATTTTTTTTATCTCTTTTCAGATTTATTTATGAATCTCTGAGCAAAACCAATAAATGAGTTTATACAGTTGAGCCAGAGATGGTTTGTGGGCATAGCTCCCAACTACCTTATTTTTGGTGGTTTAATTTCTCAGAAAACTTGGTCCCCAGTTGTTGGAGTCTGGACACAGTGTTGATCTTGGGGTGTGAGGAATCCTAAGGACACCATCAGGTTGCCAATGTACTCATCCTGCGAGTCCAGGTTGACCCACTGGTGACACCATGCCCCTTGTATGCCAGAGTCAATGGAAGCAGGAGCCCCAGCAGGGACCAGGACTGGGAATAAGGAACCTTCACAGCTTGGGCACTCCACATAGGCCACAGGCACCAGTCCAGCAGAAACTGACAAGGGGCACATTCTCCCATCCTTTGTCTCCAGACAGTTCTCCCCCAGAATATGCTGCAGGTCGTGTGGGCTGGTCTGGAGATGAAATGATGGTGGGGCCGACCTACTAGAAACTTGCCACCAGGGCCCCATGGTGGGAATGCAGGGAGCCTCCCCAACTCAGGGACTCATGTTGTGTGGTAGTGCCAAGTTGGGCCCAAAGAGCCCTATTTAGTCACCTTAAAACTTTGCCACTGGCCATAGTATTGAAAGGCTGAGAGCTGCAGCAGCTCCCCTTGCTGACAACTACGTTGCCCCTATCCTTGAGTCCCACTGTGGTCAGCACTTCATAGCGGGTGACCTGCTGCTTTTGTTTAATGGCATTCTCCCTGAGACAGAATATTCAAGGGATGCCCAGATTCGCCCACATAGAAATGTTATGACCCCATCGGCTATTCAGAGCACTGATAGCTGCCATCCTTCCGGCAGCTCTGGCACTTGCCCCTGCACTGCCGCCCTCTTTACAGGAACTGGTACTTGTATCACTTGTCACTTGTAGTCCCGTTGATCTTCAATTTGCTTAAGCGGGCTCCAGTAACGTCTCCACTTGTCCCTGTCGTGAGCTAGTGTAGCCCAATGATACCTGCTCGCTCCAGGAACAGGAAGAGCCTCAAATCATTCATTCAGAGATTTGATGAAGAAATCTGACCACCTAGTTGGTGGGCGGCCACGAGATCTCCTGATGTCCCATGGAATCCAGTCGGTAACAGCCCTAGTTCAATGTTCATCTCTGAATCGCATTACATGACTGGCCCATCTGATTTTTGATGCCTTGGCAAATGAGACAGCATTCCTGATTTTTGACCGTCGATGGAGGTCAGAACTCTGGATTCCTTCTCTCACCTGAGTGAGACATGATATTCCCAGCATAGCTCTTTCGATTACTCTTTGGGATACCCTCCCTAATAGCATTCTCATCCTGTTTGCGTAGGGCCCAGGTCTCTGAGGAATATGTTAGTGCAGGAAGAATGGTGGAATCGAAAAGATGTGCCCGGAGTCGGAGGTTCTTCATTCTCTTAACCACCTATTCGACGCTCCTGAATGCATTCCACGCTGCTCTCTTCCTCCTGCGCAGTTCTGGCACCAAGTCATTCTTTATGTTGATTTCTGGACCCAGGTACACATAGCTGCTGCATTCGGAGATGCTTGTTCCATTGAGAGCAAATGGAGCTTCAGGGACCAGTTTGTTTTTCATGAACATCATCTTGTTGAGATTCAGCTGCAATCTGAACTTTCCACACTCGAGGTCGAAGTCGGTCAGCATTTGTGCCGCTTGGCTAATATTTGGTGTTATGAGAACTGTATCATCAGCGAAGCAGAAGTGGTTTAATTGCTGAACATCTATCCTCACTCCCATTCCTTCCCATTCCAGTTGTCGCATGATGTTCTCGAGGGCGGCACTGAAGAGTTTTGGTGAAATGGTATCACCCTGCCGCACCCCTCTCTTTACATCAATGGTCACTTCCTTGTAGAATGGTGAAATCCTGGTGGTGAATCCACAATACAGCACGCAGAGGATTTTGATAAACTGAGTTTGAACGCCCTGTTTGGCCAGGGCTTCGATGACCGCCTCAGTCTCAACAGAATCGAAGGCCTTCTTTAAGTCCATGAACGTTAGACAGAGTGGCATCTTGAACTCTCGCAAAACTTCATTGAGTTTGGTCATTGTGTGGATATGGTCTATCGTGCTGAATCCCCTTCGGAACCTGGCTTGCTCACATGGTTGTCCTTTGTCTAGTGTTCTGCTTATTCTATTCAGGATGACATGAGTGAACAACTTGTAGACGACAGACAGCAGACAGATTGGGCAATAATGTTTTCTTTAGAAAGCAAAACCTATTCCTGATGAAATGTATTAGGAATGTGAGTTGATGAGTATCAGTTTAGATATCATGCTTCACTGGTTTTATTTTACTGCAATAATCAGTATGTTTCAAGGAAAACGATTGCTATCTTGATGTACTATAACCATTTCCTTAAATTATTTTTTAAAATATTAATTTATCAGAGCCAAAGAGATAGTACAGGAGTTAAGTTATTTGCCTTGCACATGACTAACTCTGATTCACCATATATATATGGTGGATGCCAGTGATTGAAGAACCTGAGCACAGAGTCAGGAATAAACCTTGTTTTCTATCTCCTCTGTTCCATTAATATATGTTTTAAGAGCCCTAAAAATCTCTAAAAATCATTGCAGAGTTGTAAAGTATGTAATATTCTAGTATAACTAGAAATCAAACATAATTTAATTTACATTTGGAAAATAGTGTTAGAAATTCCCTCTGATTCTTTGTCCTCTAATAAAAGAATCATTATTTTAATATCTCCTTTCTGCCAACAAAATTGTTAACTTGCTTAGAGCCATATTAATTTATAACTAAGTAAATAAACATCCTGCCTTATTGGTGGGCGAGAACAATAACTTGCCCTTATTTCTGTCACACATACCACAAAGCCAGAAATAATGTCAACAGTAGAATTTGTTATGTGTTTAGTCATAGTCATATGTTTACAGAATGAATAATTATTATGACACTTTTCCATTGTTTAGGAGAAAATTAAAAAATACAGTTTAGTACTCCCTGGCTATGTCTGAAGTCAATTTTCAGACTTGAAAGCTTTCTTTCTCTTTGCCTCCCCTCCACACTTTTACAAGAACTCTCTTTTAATGCTAAATTGTACTTGCAAACTATTCCAGTTCAAGACTCAGTGGCATCTGGATTGATTTCAGAACAGTTACATTTTCAGGAAACTTCGTCGTCTCTTACCTCCAGCAGCCCAGAAATCAGTCAAACATTTTTATTTTTTAGTAAATCTAAGTTCATCTCGTCTAATAAAAGAAATGCTTCCTTAAAAACAAAACTAAAGTTAAGCTCATCCCAAAGATAGCACAATTGCCTAGTTAAGAAA
The DNA here is from genome assembly GCF_027595985.1 of Sorex araneus. Classification (NCBI taxonomy): domain Eukaryota; kingdom Metazoa; phylum Chordata; class Mammalia; order Eulipotyphla; family Soricidae; genus Sorex; species Sorex araneus. Next base: position 140,441,498 of record NC_073305.1, on the reverse strand, counting down.
TAGGAAACATTTTGGTTTATTAAATGAAAATAACCATGATTTTCTAAGAATATAATATGTGCTGGGCACTGTGTTAACCTCTGTACATAGAATAATTCATTTAATCACCCATTCCAATGATGCATATGTAATTTAGGTTTGTAAGTTTCAGGTGAGTATACTGTGGCTTGAGTTTAATGAAGGGCAAAGTTGTCAACAAAACCAGTTAAGTTCAACTCCAGGAAGAGGGTCCCTATGTTCTATGCTCTTACATTTCCCCAAAACTTAATAAGCAAATCACTATTTTGCCTCAAAACTAAGAATCTTTCTAAATACTCATTTCTTCTAAGCCACAGTTACAGCAAGACTTTAGTGAGCTATCTTCAAAAGATTTCCCTCTGCCTCTACCACATATATAATGGTTGATTGGTACAAACTTCTCAGGTCAACCCTCTCTGTATTCTGAAGGTGACATTTAAGGATGCTCTAATTAAATAAAGAGGAGGGGGATGGTGGATGGAGAATGAGAGAAGATATAAAACAAAGACAAAACGATGAATTTCTGAGCAGATGTAAACTGGCTTGAGAGAGAGTTATCTTGGACTTGGCAATACTGAGGGGGAAAATGCCAGTTGTCACAAATCCAAACAAGCTGGCAACCAGGACTATCTCTGTGGCAGTGAGAGTGTAGCAGGTGAATTTGCAAGGTGACTTCATCCACCTCAGTGCATCTGCAGGAGTTCCCCCTATCTGCCCATTTAATACTTAAATACTCAAAGTGCATTTTAAGGTCTTGTATCAGATTTGTCCTCTTGAAAAGCTATTAAGCTCGTTACCCTGCAGCCCAGAGGGCTCTTCTTCAAGTCAAACTGATTGTACCACACCATTGCCATTAGAACAGCCCTGCAAGGCTGCCTGCATAATTCCTGGGAAAGGTCATGGTACTTCAGCTATGAAGGCCTTTTTACTTTTACAGAAAAAGGAAGAAAATGGTAAATCAGCTATTTTCAATTTTTCCCAGAACAAAAACTGACATAAAAGCTCAGACACATTTTTTCTTCTCTTACATACCTATAATAACGGCATTCAATTGCAAAACCTTGAAACAAAAATTATTTTCTTCTGTTCTGACCCAAGCTAAAATCCATTTTAACTTCTGTCTCTACATCAAGATATTGATTTCATTCTTCAAATATTCTACCTGTAAGGATGGAATTTTCTAGGATTGAAGCATTATTTTACATCAGTTTTTTAACTGTAAATTAATGCACTCTGTAGTGGAGTAATAAACTGCTCCCTGCAAGGTGCCAACAGGGGTACCATGGTGACAAATAACTGATATCCTGTACAACATTGGCTCAAGCATGTGTCCTACAGCCAACCTTGAGACTCAGGTAACATGCCTGTGATAAATACACACATGAATGTATATAAATAGGATTATTTACTGCATCAAAGCAGCACATTAATGAATTACCAGATCATATTTTTTTTCTTCCTAAACACCCTACATGTCAAACTCTATTTACTTGTATGTATTCATCTTTTAAAAATCTCACTCACAATTTTCTGTGAATTTTCAATAAACATTATACTCAGAGGCTGAGAGAGGGCACCTTTGACAAGAGGAAAGTAAGCACTAAAGAAATTCACTTGGCAACTTTTATTGTGACATAATAGAGTGATATCAGTATTTACAGTAAAATATGGTTTGATTAATATTTTTGTCCTAACTTTTTCTTCTTTTTTGATTTTTAGGCTTCACCCCAGCTCTGCTCTGTTCACTCCTACCTCTGCACTCAGGGATCATTCCTGGTGGGTTTAGGAGGACTGTATAGATTGCCAGGAATTAAACCTAGGCAGTCTGTATGCAAGGCAAGTGCCTTAATAACTGTATTATTTTTCAGGGCTCATTTCAAACTTTGTCTACAGGAACTACTCTCTCTATGATTTCTCTAAATCATTTAAGAAGTTTTCTTATTTCTGTAGTTAAAACTACTTTTTCAAAAGAATACAAAGAACTAGGAAGTTCCAGAAGTATTGTGAAGAGCAAAGAAGAACAAGATTTTTTGCCTCTAATAATCCAAAATAAATTAAAGAAAATTTTGTTGAACACTTAAGCATCTTGCCCACAGAGACAGAGACAGAGCTGAAATTAGAACAAGACTACTTTGATAAGTAACTTAGGGCTAAAATGTGCTGAAGTCATAGAGATGTTTATTCTTTTAGAGAATGAACAGTTAATTTAAATGGGGGTGATAACATTGCTATTTGTTGGTTAAATAATAAGGTGAGGGAGTAGATTAAAATCTATTAAAGAATCACAGTAGTCAGGAAGCCTAAATATTAAACAGAGTAGTTAAATATTCTTGGAACTTTCCAACTAGATATTTGGAGTTAATTGACCCTGGGATAGAGCCATTTATTAAAGATAATAAAATTGAGACACACAAAAATAGGTGATTTTTATGAGATCTGGCTTTGATTCCTACATCTCTTTTACATCATTCTTATGGCCCCTTTAATCTACCTCCTGAAATGTTTCTATTTTTAAAAAAATAAAAAATGTTTAGTTTTTCACACTTGAATTGCAATAATGCATTACTTAATAATGGGGGTGTATGCTAAGGAAACTGTCCTAGGCAATTTTGTCTTGCATATTATAGAGAGTAGTTACTTAAATCTATATGGTATTGCCTACTACATGGCACACTTAGGCTATATAACCTATCATGACCTCTGTAATATGTGTTTATTCTTGACTGAAACATCACGAGGTAATACATGGCTATACCTCAACCTTTGTGTAATCTGAGGAACTGATCAGTATTTTTAAAGATTTAAAAGAAAAATCCTTCTACTTCTTCAATTATCACTTGTCAGGATTTAGACATCAACAAGAAAGAGGAATTCCTATTATTCCACATGAAAAAGAGAAGGAAAGAAAAAAAAAAGAAATGGCTGAACAAAGATCTCAAGATGTATAGAGTCAATTGTTTGATAACTAAAGGGACACAAATAGAAAAGGGTGAAAATTTTGTTTTGTGATAAATTTACAGATTTCACTGATAAAGTTATTGAGTTCAGTCTTTTGAGTAAATACAGGTTAACTGGAAGGATAAATGATTGTAGTGAGATTATAGTCATCCAAGAAACAGGCAAAATGAAGTAGGCATTTATTCTTTAAAGAATGAAATATGGTTTTTTTCTCCTAACCCAGGCCCTCTGAAAATGCTCATAAATGGCAATACAATAGAGGTTTTGAAATACTGTAGTTACAGTAAGAGAAGAAAATAGTAATTTATCAAACATTCGTATTAGAAAAATGAATGAGGAAATGGAATTTATAACATGTTCAATAGAAATATCCATATCATAATAGGTAAACAAATAAATAGATAAATATAAATATCCTATATTTATCTGCCAAAATGATAGGTTAGAAATGACCTAAAATGCCTTTTTCTTAGTGAGCTCTTCTGGTCAGCCCTACCATCCTGCTACCTCAGCCTGTCTCTCAGAACTAAAAGAATTTAAGAAATCAATTTCAAGGGGGTATGGTGCTGCCAGCAGGTCAACCTGTACCTGTGGGGCAAGTGCATCAGAAGCCTGATAGTGCCTTCAGACTTCTAGATACCCCCAAATTGCTTCTGTGCCTTTGGCCAGATCCCAACAACTTAGGGCCAAGTTTACCAAGAAATTAAACGGACAAAATTAGGTATGTGGGAGCCACACCCATAAACCACCTCCAGCTCAGCTATATAAGCTCACTGATTGGCCTAATTTCAGAGACCCATAAATCTCAAAAGAGATCAAAAGATGAAGTTAGGGCCTGTAGTGCCAACGTAGGCGGGAACTGTGACTGAGATCTCCATGCCCCCTCGAATCAGGACTGAACCTCCCCATTCCAGGTTCCCAGTTTTCCAGTAGCTTGGCAGTCACACCCACAAACCTCCCCTGGTGTTATGTAATCTCATCAACGACCAAGACTCAGAGACTGTAAACTAAAGCTCCCAGAAGAGAATGACACAAAATTTCCTGGACATTTTATTCTGTCCATAACAAGCGATGCAAAACAAATTGCCTAGCATTGCCTTTTCATCAGGTTGAGTGGTGGTGAGACTGGTGTCGAAATAGCGAATATAACCAAAGTAGAGAGAGAGTATGGGAGAAATTGTCTGCCACACAGGCAGGGGAAGGGTTGGAATGGGGGTGTGGGTGGGGGAATACTGGGGATTTTGGTGGTGGAAAATGTGCACTGGTGAAGGGATGGGTGTTTGATGATTGTATGACCGAAGCTCAAACATGAAATCTTTTAAACTGTATCTCACAATGAGTCAAAAAAAAGGGGGTGGGGGAAAATTATAATAAAATAATAAAACAAAATTAACATCCTGAATAAAAAATGAAAAAGTAATGTGGAGTTCATGCCCAATTCAATCAGTTAATTAACAGTTGAATAAATAGCAATACTCCTACATTATAAAAAAAAAAGAGAGAGAGAGGGAAAAAAAGGAAAAAAAAAAAGAAATCAATTTCAACATTTGCTTTGGAAACACGGAGTGTTTGGGTTTTATTCAGTAAGGGATGTCTGCTACCGCTGTCACCCTCCATACTGGCTGGATTGGAGGCAAGAAGTTGCTGGGAGACTGCACCAGACCCTTTCGGGCTCAAATTTATTCATGTTCTCAGGGTAAACCCAAGTTTTGTAAAACAGAGGGGAAGAAAAGGAAGCTTAAATAATTTGTAAGAAATTTTATTCTAACAAATACAGTTACAAATACTGTCTTAGCTACAAAGTCCTGCCAAGTATGAATGCCAATGAAAGAGCCTTACAAGCTTAAGCCCCAGTCATTTTGCAAAATTCCGTGGTTCTCTTTTTCTGGCTCTCTTCATTGCTCTCCTGGAACCAACTCTCTCCCTGTCTTCATGAGGATACTAAAATACTACAGTCATGGTGCAACTTCCTTTGAAATTTGAAACCTGAGCTAGAGAAAAATCACTCCAGAGCTAGTACATTTGTCTATCATTGATTCCTCTGATTTAGTGGTTTTCTAATAATTTGTATGCATAGTGGAGACCTCCTGGGCAACTGGGGGAGAGCCCCTGCTGCATATATCAGTTTTATCTTCCCAACAAACATCACAGTGCACTCAATAAAAAGTTAACTGCATGACTGGAAAATTGTTTTCTAAAGTATGTTTTGTTATACTGTTCTGAGGGCCTAATTTGACACTTTTCATTGGACACTAGAGCCACATCCAGTTGTACTGAGGATCAGTGTTTGTATGTAGTGCCAGACTCAAACCCAGAGCCTACCAAGTGCAAGCCATGTGCTCTTTCCCAGAAATTAAATTGTGGGTCTTTTGTTACACAAATTATCAGTACTTAAAAATTAAAACTATTATATGTACATATATGCAACTTTTTTCACTTACATTTGTTATTCGGGCTGGAGCAGTAGCACAGCGTGTAGGGCGTTTGCCTTGCAAACCTGGGTTCAATTCCTCTGCCCCTCTCGGAGAATCCAGCAAGCTACTGAGAGCACCTTGCCCGCACAGCAGAGCCTGGCACGCTACCCGTGGCATATTCTATATGCCAAAAACAGTAACAAGTCTCACAATAGAGACATTACTGTTGCCCTCTCGAGCAAATCGATGAGCAATGGGATGACAGTGACAGTGATTTGTTATTCATTTAATAGCAGAGCCTGAACAACTGGTTAATTCTCTCATGTGCTTTTGTTATTATAAAAGGGAGTTGATTTTTGACAAGTGTAGAAAGTTTTAAAAGCAGATACAAGCAAACTCTCCAAACAGCCTAGCACAAATATTTTATTCCTTGTCAAAATTATCATTTTAAATAGAGAATTTTGACTGCAGTTTTGTAGGCTAAATGATTAAAGGCTTGATTGAGTAATATAACCAGCAAAATCTTTGGTTAATAGACTATACTATGCAAATTACAATGTGATGTTAGCTATACCATTTAGTGAATTTTACCATAATGAGGAAAAGAAAAGAATTGTAGTACTTGTAGTGTTCTTAGATTGACACAGAGGGAGAATAAAAAGATATTAAAACAAATTGAAGTTTTGATTTTTTTAATATTATTTTTGTCACAGTCTATAAGGCTATCAAATGGGAAAAACAAACACACTATTACTTTTTATGCAGTCACAAAGAAAAATACAGAGTACAATATTAAAGCAATAAGGATAAAAGGAAAATAAATTTTAATCATTTTGTGCCTCTTTTTTTCCCCCATGTGCTCCTCCTAATGTATTTTTGTTCCTAAGATATTTGTTTTTATTTCTGTCATATGTAGTTGATAAATATCACGTAAGATTTATTAATTTCCAATTTTAAGCATGACGCATATAACAATAAAACAGAACTAAATAATACAGGTGATTAAATTATAAACTGCTGAAGAACTAAAACATTGCACCTAATAATTTACATAGATACTGCTGAGAAATCACAGTTTTTGTTTTTAGCAGAGTTTCATTTCTGAGTTTCATTTCGCTGCAGTGAAGTGAGAAGGGAGCCACAGAGCTGGGTGGCTGAGACTCCACAACACACACATGGAATGGGGGGCGGGGGGGTGGGGGGAGTGGAGAGAAAGAGAACAGTCCTAATGTAAAAGGAATTGTACACCCTACAGTAGGAAGTAGAATGCATGTGATCCCCCACCCTCCCACCCCCAACCTGAATGGAATGCAGTCCCCCCAGTGGAGTGAACACTGCTTGGATTTTCACAGCTGATTTTATAGCCCCTTTTCCAATCTGCCAAGGCAGGTCCCGCCTTGCCTTCTCCATTTGGAGTGGCATCATTCATAGTTTTGTCAGGTCTTTCTTCCAGAGAATCATCTCCAAAGGGAGTCCAACCTTGAATTTTGAGTTGGTCTCCAATCTGAGATGGGGCTAGTGGCAGGACTTCCTTTCAGATCATATCTTTGTTTTGTTTATTTTTCCAACTCTGGTGCCATGGGGCTCTCCCCTACCTTCCTGGGTGCCTGTCTGTCTTGCCTGCTTCATTATCAAAAGTTAAACTTACATTTTTGGGGCGGTGCAGGGTGAGGGGTGGTATTCATTAGCAAAATATTGTACACAAACAAGTTATAAGACTATCAGTCTTGTGTTATCTTTGCCCCTCTTTTATGCACAATTCTTATGTGACAAAAATTGAAAATTCAAATAGGTATATAGAGCATGTAAATTAATGACTATTATCTCAAACAAAATAATTTTTCTATGTCAAGAAAAAAGTTTTTTGGGAACTTTTAAAATTCTGAAATGTAGAGTCATCTATACTAATTAATTTGATATTCTCTTTAAAATTTTTTAACATTGTATGGGGGGGGCACATCTCGCTTTGTTCAGGACTTAATCCTGGATCTGTGCTTAGGGACCACTTCTGACAATACTCAGGAATCAAATTGGAGTTGGTTGTGTGCAAACCAAGTGACTTAAACCCTGTACTATCTCTCCCACCCAAAACTTTGCATTTTAATTTGATTTTCAAATAATATTATTTCCAAAAATTAGTTTATTTCACATTAGCCTTTCAATAACCTTCTTCATTAATAACAAACAATATATGAAGAAAGACTATAGAAAATAGAAAAGGTCAATCTTTCCATTTTCATCAAATATATTCTCACAATTTTTTTTAGTAATTATTTAGCAATGTTTTAGCTTTGTTGCAGGTAGGGGAACTCTGGTAATTTACTTTTGGGAAATAATAAAACTTAAGAAGAGATCATCTAGCCCTGAAGTAGCCCAAAGGCCACATCCCTTTGAAATGCAAATCCTGAGCTCTTTGGAGAGGAGAAACTGAGACTACACCCAGATGCAGGAAACCCCACCCAGAGCAAGGTGGACCCCTCTGAAAAGGAGAAGCCACAAAAGAATATGAAATTATGAAAAGACCAGCAACCGGGCAAGGCTTTCCTGTGACAAAGCCCAGGCTAACTTATTTATGCAGAAAACTCCAGGGAAAACACCTTTTAGAGGAATTGTTTAAAACCTCCTCCTGAAAGCCATTTGCAGTTTGCTCTTTAATCCTATGTTCACCCTTGAACAAATATATGAGGCTTGGCTCTGTGTTTCTCGGCTTGTTTTTTCCACTTTGGAAACGCCTGTATTCTCTTTTGAACACATATTTCTGTCTCTCCTCTCACATCTTTCTAAGGAAGTTTCGTTCAATAAAAGCTATCTTGCTTTGGGGCTGAGTATTATTACTAGTCCAGCAAGTAGAGCTTATTGGTCAGTTTAGCTGGATTAGATCCTCAGCATCCTACATGGACCCCAGAGCACACCAGGAGTGACCCCAGAGTGCAGAGCCAGGAATTAGCCCTGAGCACTGCCAGGTGTCCACCCCCCCCTCCCCACAAGACTCCCTTCCCACAATAAAAGCTACTTTGTTTCACCATTTTGCATCTCTCCTTTCTGTGAGCCAAAGGTGACAGTGTTAAGTTGAAAGAAATTATATTGAGTTAAAATGGTTGGCAGCCCACTCCTGACTTTTGTAACCTCCCTTTGTTCTGCTTCTGTAACCATGCTTATGCCCCCAAACTGTATATTACAATGCACTATGCCTGAATCCTGTCACTTACATCCTGACATCTGCCTGTCAGTTGGGTTGGAATTCACGTATGTGCCTAGCAGATAGTGACTCCGGCCCAGCAGATGGTGACTCCGGCCCAGCAGATAGTAACTCCGGACAAACCCCAGGTAGCGACTCCGCCCCTGACGCAGAGCCCAGATAGCGACTCTGGTCCCACAGCGTTACAGATAGTAACTCCTGACGCAGGGCAAGGAGATTGAAAGAATGTCTTTGGACACACGAATTCTAAGAAAGTGGCTCTGGACGAGGCTACGTGACAAACGTGACTGACCCAGAGGACTCAAGCCCTATAAAAAGGCTGCCCTAGCTAGCACAAACCGCTGCATCTACTAGAGGTGCAGCCCCAGCATGTTGGTCTGAATAAACTTTTGTCTTGCAAGACTGGCCCGTCTCTGCTTCTTGTGGCTCCGGACCCAACAACAGGCCTGGGAAAGCTGTGCCAAGGTTAGGGCAGAATATCCTTTGCTGTAAAGAGCAATCCTTTGCTTCTGTCTAAATTCACAGTTTCCTGAATGATTTGGTCTCAGCTGCCCTGGCCCACGCCATGCAGACGAAGTGTGCTTCAAGGAGCAGCTTGATGGCAACAAGTGGAAGGTGAGATTTTTCCACTCCTGATCCAAGCCAGGCATTTCTCTGAGCACTGGTGGCCTGACTACCTCGCTCTGTGTGATGTCGGCCGGCCCCATGGGTGGCTCACATGAGTCAGGAGGAGAAAGACAGTCACTTTCTCCCGATCCACCTCTGCCACCCAGGACCCAGGGTTACTGGGTTCTTGTCTCACTCACAGAAAAGAATTTCAGGAGTAGACAAGCAGATTTCTACTCCTAAAACAGATTTTATTTAGAGGATTTGTGAAGGGAAGGAGGTAGAGAAAAGTGGGAGTGGAAAGTAAGAGAGACGGAGTAATGCACTCAAGAGACAACGTGGACTTCTCCAAGGGCGGAGAGAGCCCCTACACATATCCCAGCGCTAGACAGGAAAGCATGAAAATACACATCTCAAGAGGGGAGATGCAGGTAACGTGCTCAGGCACCACATGCAGGTGCAAGCAGCACAGGGCTCGGGCAGCATAAGCGCGCCCTCCGTTTGTTTTAGGTGTCTTTTATAGGCTCTTCTCGGGTTATCCTCATCTGGAAATTCTGGAGTCTTTTCGGGGCTGGATCAGATTTTAATCAGATTAAGGGAGAGGTCCAAGGGTTTGAGAAACTTCAGGGGGAGGAGTCCAACCTCCTCAGGGTCTGCTGAAGGTCTTATCAGGTCTGTTTTCTGTATTCACAGGGTGGATCAGTTTTAGGATTTTCCTCCCCGAAGTTCTATTGACCTCAGTTTTATTGCCGAGGGCCTTTCCCTGTCTATGTGCCTACATCATGCACACAACCTATCTCCCAGTTTATGGAGTCTCCAGCAAAATTTTCATTTGTTTGTGTCTCCTAGGTGTGGTATTGATGCACCCAATTTGCTTAACACATGCAAACCTTAAGAAAACCCACAGCGCACAGCCCTCTGCGACTCTACTACAAAGGTTTCAAATTGCCAACCACTAGAAAACAAAAAGAAATGGGGTAGAGATGAGGACAAAGGATTGGATTTGAATAAAAGAACTGCAAGAAGGACAGGTGAACTTGAGCTTCGTATGTAGAGAGAAAGAAATCTCTCAAAACAGCTACTCAGTCGCTGCCATTGCATTAAATTGAAGAAACAATCTATGTTGAAAATAATGACGAGCCCAAATATGTGGGAAACCCTGAAACAAGATGCATTGTCTTTTCATATACCTTTTTCTAGAGTAGGCAATGGCTATTCTGAAGAGTGGGATTGGGTTGCGATACATAGAGAATGAAAGAGTGGAGTGCCAGTTGAATTTAGTCAGTTCAAATCCCAGGCATTACAAAGGTATCAAATTAAAATAGATAAAAGATGGGTGGGAACTAACAGCCAATAAAAGGAAGCCTCCAGCCAGTTTCTCAGTACCAGGCTGACTGCAGGATCATGCAGGGCTTGAGCTTTGTAATAGCTGGTCACGGACAGCCAAGCTTAGAGGCTTAGAGGCCCTGGAAAGCGCAGGTTCAGGCAGGTCTCAGACACACAGACATGGTACTGAGCACAGGAGTCACACACTCCTGGAGTGTGACTGGAGTGGCTGGAGACTAGAAAGCTGGGACAGAATGGCAGGAACTGGTAGAGTACAGCTGAGAGAGGCTCAGCTACAGGCACAAAGCACCAGGAACTTGCCCACATGCACTGCCCTGTGGCTGGCAACTCAGGAAAGCTGAGATGTCAGAGAACCTCCAAGAGAGGCCAGCAGCAAGATTTCAGAAGTTGTACACTGGACCAGGCACTGTGAGATATAACAAGTGACATTATACAAGGGTGAAGAAGAGGCTTGGGCATTTGGAGAAGGACCCCAGAGCCATCCAATTAAACTGTATAATAAACTCTGACTTCTTAACCTTCCGAGTTTTGTAGCCAAAACCTTCCATGAAATTCCCACCAACACAAGAAGATCCAATTTTGTATTAACAATTGGGGCAGGGGACAAGTTTTGTATTAACAACTGAGCGAGTGTCAATAAGTTAAAAGCTAAAAGCAAGATAAGGAAGACATGAGGGAAGAAATAAAACTATGACATCAGTTCCTTAAATTACAGTACTGGGTCTAGAGAGATAATAGAGCAGGTAGTGTGTTGCTTACATGGAGCCAATCAGGATTCCAGCCCAGGCACTTCATATGGTCTCCGAGCACTGCCAGTAATGATTTCTGAGCACAGAGCCAAGAGTGAGTCCTGAACACTTCCTCATTTGGCACAAATGTAAACAAATAAAAATTTACAAGAAAAAAGTTCTAATTTTCAGACAAAAATATTTTAAGTGCACTGTAATATGGAGATTCTACATGGCATATTTATATAGTGCATTTGTATGTATAATACTGTACATTATAAAGAACATAAAATGTATATTATATGCAATATATAATAAAAACCAATGAGTACATATATTACATATGCATAAAACCAGTTTATATGAGAGATTATGTGTTATCTTCATTCCAATATTTGTTTTTTATAAGATTAAAAAAGAAAAAAAATAATGATCAGGACTAGATATGGGACAGTGGTTAAATACCCATCTTGCAGGTGTGAAGACTCAAGTTAGATCCCAGGAACCATTTCACCTGACTGATTTGATTCCAGTGGTGCTGCCATTGTGATGCCCAGTGTTAAACATATATGTGATCTCTGGAACACCAAAATTAAATGTTCAAGCTCTGCAACCAAGTATGTGACCCCCCTAGTCATCACAACATTGAAGATAAAGGTTGAAACAATGTATATATTTTTGCAATGTATATTCACCCAATAGTAAAATAATTCCCCATTCCATGTCTCAGGTGGAACTCACTGGGAACTCTTTCTTAGTTGTAGAACCAGAGCATCATTCCTAGTCACATATAAATGCTTCTTTTTATTCAATATAAATATATATATCAATTGCTCACAAAGAACATATTTTTGTTTTGTATCAAACAAAACACACATTCATGTTGCAATTTTATTATTTAAATATCTACCACCTAGGGGCATTATGATTTATGAAATTCTTCAAAAAAAGTCATGAGTCCGTAAGTATACTCACTCTTATTTTACAAAGTAGAATTTTAAAAACATTTGGGGGAGGCCAGAGATATAGTATAGTGGCTAAGTGCAGTCAACCCAGGTTCCCACATGTTCTCCCAAGAACTACCGGGAGTGATGGATTCCTAGCCAGGAGTCACATCACCTGGTGGAGTGGACCAAAAATAAAAACAAAATTTTGTTTGTAATGTGGAAAAAAAAAGTTTGGAGCGAGGGCACACCAGGCAGTGCTCAGGCTTACTCTTAGATTTGCACTCAGAGATCACTCCTGGCACAGCTCAGGGAATCACGGGGTGCCTGGAATCAAATCTGAGTCAGCCACATGCAAATCATATTTCTCACTGTATTATCTCTAGATCTGTAAAATGATTTTTTTTTTGCTTGCCATTTGTTTACTATTATTATAACCAGGACAATCTGATTCCACTACCGCTTGACAGGGTTAATCAATCAAAACATCAGGGGACTGGTTGAGATAGAGCTTCAGTAAGCAGAAAAACAGCAGTTTAAAAGATGGTGGACTCACATCCTAGAAAATAGTCTTGCCTGCAAAATCACAAGAAGCATTTTACATAGGAAAAATAAAAGTTGGGAAGTCTATTTTCTGAAAGAATAAGTTAGAGACTAGTGGACACAGGATGGTCTGTAAATTCCATTGTGGATTCCTCCTCTGATGTATGGATGCTGTTATGTACCTCTTTTCTAAATCTGAAGAAAGATTTCTGATAAAGGGTTTTGGTTAAGTGCTATCTTCCATGTATAAGTTTTTAAAATGGGACAAGGGAAAATGAAACATTCTTTATTGTCACAATAGACCAGAGGAATTTGCTGGTTTTAATTTTATCTTAATTCCTATTGGGTCAGTATCATAAGCATTTTGTGCAGACATAATGCTAAATAATGCATTCGTTTTTATGAACATTTTTAATTTTGTAATTTAAAATTTTGGCTAAACCATTGAGAATAGATGGAAACTATTTCTAGAAGTAGTGCTTAGACTCTAATTTCTGGTGTATGATTGCAACATATTCTAGTTGTGACAATTTTTGAGTATAGAATTGTTATGTTATATTAAAAAAGGGAGATTGTTTTTACTGTACTAGTTATTTTATTTTATTTTATTTTATTTTATTTTTTTTATTTTATTTTTTTTTTTTTGCTTTTTGGGTCACACCCGGCGATGCACAGGGGTTACTCCTGGCTCTGCACTCAGGAATTACCCCTGGCCGTGCTCAGGGGACCATATGGGATGCTGGGATTTGAACCCGGGTCGGCCGCGTGCAAGGCAAACGCCCTACCCGCTGTGCTATCTCTCCAGCCCCAGTGTACTAGTTATTTTATACTAGAATTTGTTTTATGAACCTAAAATATAGCTTCAACTATCAAATCAAATTATAGTCCAAAGTACAATAGAACTAGAATAATTTTAATATTTATTGAGTGATTTTATGCCAGGTACTAATACACTGAGTCTTTGGAACCCAACAGAGAATCTTACAGAATTCATTTTCAAGTGACAGGCAACAGACAGTAAGCACTGCTGAAGTAAATTAGTATGCTAGAGGTAAAAAGTACTATAAAAAAATTAATATAGCAGGGTAACATGTATTGAACTTAATGACAGTGGGAAGAGATATTCAGTTTGACTTTAAACAGAATAATGATGTGAACATGTAAAGATATCTATTTTTTTAACTTTACAAATTTACAGTTTGTGTGTTTCATTCTAAAAGTGATCCAGTATATAGGTGACTCAGAACAAATTTGAACAAAGACTAATAGAAGTGATAGAAGAGGAGGCGGGGTGAGGGGGTTCTCATTTAGTGTGTGTCACTTTTAGCACAATACCCTGGTAGAGATCTAGCAACACCTGAATCACTAAAGTGAGCAAACTTTTGAATTTTTTGTGATTCTAATAGAAAAAGAATGAATAGAAATCCCAGTATTCTAGGCCCAAATCAGGGATTGTCAGTTGCTATAGTAACACAGATTAATGGGGTGGAATGATCTGGGAATGATCTGGGTTACAAAGAAATTATGAATCACGCAAACAGCCACTCATGCTTTATGTTTTGATACCACACACTTGAGTCCATGACTACACTTCTTTTCATCTGAAACAATTGCTTCTCCTCAGCTAAGGGTCCAGACAGGCATTCTTTTCTCATTGACAACATCTGTATTTTTTGGCAGTACCTGATATTTTTGACTTTCGATTTAAAAATATTTTTCTTCCAATGTTTCAAGCTCTTCCTTTTCTCTGGTAATCAGCAATCTATTTATTATATGTAAGAGTTAAAGAAGGCCAAGAAGTTGATTTTTCTTCACTTACTTGTGTATTCACCAAACTTCTTTCCTTTTCCTTCATAAAAGCCACCTCTTTCATTTTCTTTTGTGTATCCATCACAAAAGATCTCCCCAAAGCATGACACTCGCATATGCGCAACGGACCTCTTATTGTCTAGTTCTCCCTCTCAGAGAATCCGGCAAGCTCTCAGAGTATGAGAATATCCTGCCTGCATGCAGAGCCTGGCAAGCTCCTCGTGGCGTATTCAATATGCCAAAAACAGTAACAATGTGGGTCTCATTCCCCTGACCCTGAAAGAGCCTCCAATGTGACACTGTTGGGAAGGATGAGTAAAGAGATGCTGCTAAAATCTCAGGGCTAGGGTGAATAGAGATGTTACTGGCACCCATTTAAGCAAATCGATGAACAACGGGATGACAGTGATACAGAGATTGCTTTTAGTAATATTGCTTTTAAACTCTTTGTATATATTTGGTATTTCATAGAATATTCACCAAAACTATGAAAGAAAATATTTCATAGTATTCCTTCTTTAGCAAAACTACTGTGCTATGAAATTGGATCATGTTGTCTAATATATTCTTTGAATAACTTTCTGTGCTCATACCCATTCATATATAATTCTGGGTTCTCTGCTCTGGAATCCATCTCCTCATATTTTTGCTCACATTGACTGATGTCTTACATTTTTTCCCTTTTCCACCACTCATTAGAAGAATGATACATGAATTTTAGATTGTCATCTCATTTGCATACAGTCACAATAGTAGAGAGTCACATTGGGCAAGGAAATAGTAAATCTAATTTTAATGCTTATATATTATAAATATATTCCATGGATTAATGCATTTAACTGTATGTTTCTTAAGGAGTCAGGCACATTTAAACTATTTTACGCATATAGAAAAGTCTCAGAGAAATGACTATCTGAACATTAGATATAGATATATATAGATTGAATGGGTATATCTGAATACCACAGTATTTATTTCTGGCAGGCATCTGAGTTTTTAAGTATAATAGTGGGAATACATGACCTCTAGTATTGAGTATCAATTTAGAATAAACTCAGCCACAGTTTAAATTATTACAAAACTGGATATCTATGCTTTTAGGAGTTCATATGCACAAACCTAGTCTAGGGACATCAAGAAGCAGAAATTTGATTATAATAAGACATAACATTTATCATTTCCTTCCAATAAACTGCCTAGTTGGGGGTAAGATACAGACATTCCAATAAATTAGGCACTAGGGGGTAAGATAAAGACATTCAAGACTGAGTCTACAGATATACTTTAAAGACCAAGCAAATAGAATTTTCCAGTGAACTGGGTACTTGTCTTGTGAAAGAACCTTACATCAAGGATGAACCCAAGATTTGACTGAACAACTGACATATTCCGTTTGCTGTCACCTAAGATGAGGAAGATAGCTAGTAACTCTTGAAACACCAAGGTCAGTGAACTTTTTTCAGTTTTGTCCTAAAATTGAATTAAATAACACAATTAAATAACTCCCATTTTTCCCTTGAAATTTTCACTTGAAGTCTTGGTGATTCTAATTGCTTGAATTTCTTATTTCTTTCTCTAGTTGTCCATCTTGCTCCCTTATACCATCCTCTTCCTTAAATGGCTTTTGTCTAAACTCCTAATTTTTCTTGTTTTAATTTTCCCAATTTTCCAGAAAAAAATTACACAACCCCTATACTTCTACCACTGTCCCTTGACACTTTTTTCTCAGTTTACTGTGAAGATTTCTCTGACAAGTTCATCCTTGATTATTTTAAAGTCCCACCCCAAATATCTAATCCTTATGATAATTTGCATTCCTGAAATTCAAATAAAAATTCCCATCCCTTCTGGTTTTTCTCAGCTTTAATTTGTCATCAAAATAGTGTTAGACAGGTTAGCAAAACTAACATTCAGTTTAATAACATGTATGGAGACTTTACAACATGAAATGAGACTTGTTTTTACTGTATTTGACATACCAAATACAAATATGGCACAGGTAACCTGCCAGGCTCTGTTGTGTGTGTGGGATACTCTCAGTAGCTTGCCAGGCTCTCTGAGAGGGATGAGGGAATTTAACCCAGGTCTGCCACATGCAAGGCAAATGCCCTACCTGCTATGCTATTGCTCCAGCCCAACCTCTCAAGTAAATTAGATAAATCTTACCTACCTTGCATTGAAGAGCCTGAAGCACCAAAGAGAAAGGGAGCTTTTTACATATCAAAGAAGAGGGATTACTTCATCTTCAGGTGGAAATTGATGAGTTTCTTAGATAGAAAGGATCTGTTCAATAGTAATCATGTCATGATAACAAAACAACTACTTTTGGTGCATGTGCTCCACAAGCATATGTGTTGTTTGAGTGTTACTGTAAGCACATGAGTAGCCCATGCATATGTCACCCACATCTCCACTCTTGAGATATGTACTTTCATACTTTAATGCTGGGATGTGTACCAGCACTCTATCTATCCACTCTGGAGAAGCCTGCATTCTCTATTGAGTGCGTTATTTTCTCTTTCTCGTTCTGTCCCCTTCCTTCAAATCAGACCCATTTATAATTCAAAAAACCAGAAAGTGTTCTTCTGTGTCAGAAAAAGAGAAAAAAATTGTGACTTTGATTAGTAAAAGGGCAAAAGATGGACAGAAAGGCAAGATATTGTTCTCAATCTTCCTGAAAAGAACCTCATTCCTAAATTATGATACCAGCTTTCTCCTAGGATCCACAGAAAGATTGTAGGATGCTTAGTGTCTTGGACCAAGAAGATATTTGTTTGAAGATTAGTTTGGCATATTGAGAAAAGTCTATAGTGTCCTAACCTAAGAAAATAGTAGCACTGTCATCCTACTGTTCATCAATTTGCTTGAGCGGGCATCAGTAACGTCTCCATTGTGAGACTTGTTACTGTTTTGGCATATCGAATATGCCACAGGTAGCTTGCCAGGCTCTGCTGTGCAGGCGGGATACTCTCGATAGCTTGCCAGTCTCTCCGGGAGGAGTGGAGGAATCGAACCCAGTTCAGCTGCGTGCAACGCAAATGCCCTACCTGCTGTGCTATCGCTCCAGCTCAAGAAAATATGTGTTTTAAAAAAATTTGGGCATATTGAGAAAAGTCTTTTTGACCCCTTGAGGAATAATAGGCTGCAGCAATAGCACAGTGGGTAGGGTGTTTGCCTTTCATGTGGCTGACCTGGGCTCTATTCCTCTGCCCCTCTCAGAGAGCCCAGCAAGCTACCAAGAGTATCTCACCTGCACGGCAGAGCCTGGCAAGCTCCCCGTGGTGTATTCGATATGCCAAAAACAGTAACAAGTCTTACAATGGAGATGTTACTGGTGCCCGCTCAAGCAAATCGATGAGCAACGGGATGACAGTGTCAATGAAACAATGAGAAATAATAACCCCACAGTAAATGAAAATACCCTCTCTCCTCCCACTTTGGTTTCTCAGCAACAAAAATATAGAAAGCAAGACATCAAAATAGTTTAAATATTGCCATGCTGGAAATGAGTAACAGTCTCTATAAATGAAAAGCAAATCAAAGCCAGAATTGAGAACACATAGGCTAATATTGCAACAAGTTAAAGTTTATAGCTTTAAGTTTATCACTTACAGAGAATAAACTTGAATTCAAGCAAAGCTAGAAAGCTCAAAATAAGATCTGCATAGAAAGCTAGATATCGGGGCTGGAGCTACAGTACATCGGGGTGGGGTGTTTGCCTTGCACACGAACGACCCGGCTTTGATCCCCAGCATTCCATATGGTCCCCAGCACCGCCAGAGTAATTCCTGAGTGTAGAGCCAGGAGTAACTCCTGAGCACTGTCAGGTGTGACCCATAAAGCAAAAACAACAACAACAACAACAACAACAACAACAACAACGACAAACTAGAAATCTGGAAAGGCTGCATCTAAGTGAAATGATAGTGAAAAATAGTTGATGTTAAGGAATTCTTCAAAGGAAACATCTCTGCTAAAGGTAAAAAAAAAAGGAGATGAGGAGGGAAATTTTGTGAATAGAGTTCAATAGGCACATTTAGACTCTAAACTATGCTACTCAAGATATGAAATTGAATTAATACTATAGGAGTTGCATGGAACTATCAGTGTGAAAACTTAACATTGAAATTTAATAGAAACTGGGCTGAGAGATAGCCCAATGGGGTGAGTGTATGCTTTGCATGCAGAAGATTGAAGTTCAGTTCCGTGCGTCGTGATCACCTAAGCACCACTAAGAGCAATACTCTGAACACAGAGCTATGAGTACTCCCTGAGAACCACAGAAATGGCCCCAAATGAAAACAAACATGCAACTAAAAACTAATTGAAACTAAGGAAACGCTTGTAGCTCCAAAACTGCTACCTTAGAAGATTTTTAGAATCCAGGGTAAAATTGCAACAAGAAATAAAAATTAATTTAAAAATCATACAACTAAAATTTCATATATTTATATATCATATGATGATAAAACTTACTAGGAAAACATCAGAAAATGGAACAACTAGAAATGGTCTTTTAAATAAAACAACTGAGAAAGCTGAAAATCTTTTGAAAAAGTGTAAACTTAAAATTTTTTTATACACTAGAAATACCAAAGAATATAGAAAGCACGTAAAAAAATATCATTTTGAAAAGAGAATCAAATATAAAGAATATAGATTTGCCTTTTAGTCATAGCTACATTATATTTAGGCCTACATGGCATTTGATAAGAGATTTCTTTTGACTACCATTAACTAACAAATTTGGGGGGACATAGATGACTGATCATATAATTATAATTTTTAATACATTCCTTTTTATGACTACTTTAAAAATATCACTACATAAAAATAATTTATAATATTGTTTTTGCCTACAGTTCCATTTCATGACCTGGTAAAAGATTTTAAAAGACATAGGAAGCTAAGTGGCCCCCAAAGGTAATAAATTTCATGATGTTTTACTATCTCTGAGAAATGCTGCTCTAGGTGACAGCGCGTTGAAAATTCAGGGCTTTTAACAAGGAAAAGTTTAGGAGCAATTTAAGGATCTTTGATAGTTATATTGAACTAAAACTCCTGGCATGTATTATATGATTCTAAATGGTAAAAGTAAGAAAACTTTGAACTTACTTAATCCTGATCATTGTTTTCCTCTAAAATGAGTCAGCTTGAGCCAGAGAAAAAGTTCATGGGTTAAGGTGCAAGCATTGCCAGCAGCCAACCTCAGGAGCATCCTGAGACCCCTGAGAACCCCCTGGAGTAGCTCTGGAAGTTCCTGAACACCAGTGGTGTTACCCAGGAAATCCTCAGCATCACAGGGCCAGAACAGTACCTCATTCTCAGGCACTTTTTTTTCTTTAAGCAGAATGATTGGCTGAATATCTCACGAGATAGTATTCCCAGCCTTTCTGAGCATTGCTTGAACAATGCCGTCCCCCCAAATGAGTGAACTTTTCTTACCCTTTTTATTAATGTCTTCAAGATATAATTTGCAATTGATAATGTACAGTACCAGGGACTCTGTCTAGAAATAATGCCCATGAGCCCAAGAAAGCCAATTGAATCACATTAATCAATGACATTTTCTGTTAACTGAATAATAATCAATTAAGTTGGTAACTTTCCAAGTCTAATTAAAAGTTGGCACAAAGATAATAACAATGATAATTTATATTTTGAGACAAATTTTACTTCAGAGTATTTCCTGGCATAAAAAATTTGAATTGAAACTATACATTCTTATGCTTCTTTGACCTAGTCATTACATCTCTACCAACTCATTTTATTCAAAACATAAAGTGTTTTCGAATGCCATTCCTCATAGAACCAATCACTTTCTAATCTGGATTATAACATAGTACAGTTTTTTCTGCTCTATGGAATGCATCATAATATCATCATCATTTGATATCCCCTTCTTTCCTCTTAGGGACCCAAAATCCTCTTAAGGCAGAGAACATTTTTGCTTCAACGCATCTAAAATGTCTGACAGATTCTATTGCAGAACATTTCAGAGCTAAACAAAATAAATTCAATCTCTTTGCATCCTCATATATATATACCACTTGTAACACTTAAATACATAGTCCAGCAAGCTGTCTATAAAATCAAAGCAAAGATTTGTATTTTTATTAGCAACCAATATACATGGTGATACAAAAAGTTTATAAGCAGTCTGAGTACATTTAACAGGATAAGTTGGGTGATTTAATAAATGTGAAAATGCGTAGCAATTCTGAAACTATACACTCAAGCTTACATGAATCAACAAAGTTAATCTATAAATTACTACAATAGATTTTATTGACCAAATATTCTAAGGTATAAACACTCATTTAATCTCACAGTCACTGTTTGTAAAACAATTTGCATGGCTAGAACAAAGTGCTGGCAAATGGCGACATGACTGACACCCTGCACGAATGTCCAGGCAAAGGAACAAATGAATCAGTGGGTAAAGGACATGGCCTCAACCCTGAGCCTCTACCTACCCATGGTCAACACATTCACCCTTGATGCTATTAATAGTGCTAACAGTATTTGAATTTGAGCTGTATTATGGAATTTATCTCAATTTAAAATGCTACCAGCAATTGGAGGTTCAGCTGGATACATCATCCCAGATGGAAGCAGGAACAGACAGTGGTAGCTGGAATTTTTCAGTTCCATCAACTGCTCTTGTGCATTTGCCAAGTCTATTACTGTGTTCGTCAAAGAAATTGAAGGTATATTCAACCCCACCCCCAGTGAAGTGTCATGGATATGTTTCAGCATGTTGATGATCATGTATGGCAAATGTCCTACTAGGAATATTCTGGTAAATAAGTATGGAAGCAGCCTAATCCTGCTTGCTGGTGGATACTTGTCAACCTGTATCGTGATTGTAGCATCTTTCTGCAATAGTGGAGAGGAACTTTACTTGCATGTTGGAAGTCTTGAACTTGTCTTCAATTTGAATCTAGTAGGTATTTCTGTGAGGGGAGACCATGTGACAAATGGACTGGCCATGGCAAGCAGCCAGGGTATATCCTTCTACCTTGGCTTCCCTCCATCAGGCTTTCTTTGCTATTTCCAGGTAGAGAGAAGCTTCCTAATTCTTGGGGACTAACTACTAAACTGTAGCGTAGCCCTCATGCAACTGATAGGCCACCAGTCAATCCAAATAAATCCAAAGAACCTCTTCAGAATAGTGAAAAATTTGCACTATAGCACTGTCTTCCCGCTGTTCATCAATTTGCTCAAGTGGGCACCAGTAGCATCTCCATTTTGAGACTTGTTGTTACTGTTTTTGGCATATAGAATACACAGGTTAGCTTTCCAGGCATTAAAAAAAAAAAAGAAGCAGGGGTGGAGGGGTGAAGAGGCAGAACAGGTATTGAGAATACAGATCTCATCTTATTAAATCTTATCTTATTATCAGATCTTATCAGATCTTATTTTATTGGAGATCTTATCTTATTATGAAACACTAATAGGCCTTGTAAGATCTTAGAATCTCCAGTTTGGTGTGGTTGATAACAATGGTGAATTCTGTCCTATCCTCCTAGGGCCACTGACCTTAAGTGGTCTCAAAGTGTATGGAGACAAATAAACATAGTGGCTATGTAGCTTAATCCTATTTATTGCAGGCAGTTATCTCTTCATTGGGGTGGATATCAACTACTGACTTATGGCAAAAAAATAAATAAAAAGCAGAAAAGAAAGAAGAAAGAAAAGAAGTGACTGAAAAGCTTCAGGAAACAACATTAGGGACTCCAGATAGTAACGACTCCACATTGAACAGGCATATTGAACAGGATATTCGGGTTTATATTTAACCTAGCTGAGACAATCACTGACATAAGTTCTGGGAAGGCATGTAAAAGCAGATGAATAAGCAACAGTACAAGACTATAAAAGGTAAAGCACCCAAAAGGGGGGAAAGGAAGTCAAGTAGAGCAACCTGAGTTTGTAGGCAAGGGTTGCAAGGAAGGAATAAGCCAATCAGGAAAAAACATGACCCTAGAATCCTGGGAGGGAGCCAATCCAAGGCAGGAAGGTCTGAACCTGAGAAAGGGGCTGAAAGGGGACACCTACAGCAAGACAGGGTCGCCCTCTGTGCAGGGACCCTGTTGACCAGTACATGTGCTGGACACGAATAAAGAACTTCTTTGCTCGCACTTTGACTCTGTCTCGGTCTTCGGGTTACAGACCCTAACAAGACCAATATAGATGTTCAGGAACTAAATATTATCAGTTAAACAGTCAACATAGCAGGAAGGCACAGAAGAAAGTCCCAAGAAGAAGTCCAGATTGACCCTGGGTGAGAAAATGTCTGAAGAGTACATGCAGCAATTTATGACCAAAAGTATTTGAAAATAAGGGACCAGAGAGATACTACAGGAGGCTTACATTTGCCTTGCACGGCCAAGGTTGTGACACTGATTTAAATCTGTCATTATATGTCATGGGGGGTGGGAGTGGGGGGGTGTTGGGGGGGACGGAACTCCTGCTCAGAGCCAGGATAACCCATGAGCACCAATGGGGTAGCCCAACACTTCCCCTCAAAAAAGTCTAAAATATTCTATTGGCTTATAATTTGCTGGTGGCACTCACCACAAATGTAGATATTCATGTGGAAATCCTAGCAGCCAGGCTTTTGTTCCACTCCTTACCAACCAGTAGCATGGATTAAAAATGTTGCATCCCTTGGGAAGGGTATAGATTGCAATGAATAAGGGAAATACTTTTTTTTCACTGTTTGTTAATCTTAGTTTTCAACAATGTCATGAAGATTATATGTACTTTAAGTTTTAGTCTTTAAAACCCTTTAGAGAGCCTTAACTTTTCAAACCACTCTGCTGAGTTCATCTATTTTAAGTGATGCATTAAAAAGAAAATAAATTGAGGCAAATGTGAAATTTTAAATTATTCTTGCTTTATTGTTGGAGTAGGGCCCCCTCAGGAGTGAATTCTGGCAGCACTCTGGGGATCACAGTGCTGGTGATCACATCAGGGTTGCCACATGCAAGGCGAGGTACCAGTACTTTCTGTACACTTCCTGGCCCCTGATTTGGTTTTGTTTTGAGACCCTATTTTGTAGTCTTTGGGTCACTCCTGGTAGTTCTCAAGGGACCATATGTAGTGCTGGGATCAAATCTAGTCTCTGTTCTTGGCTTCCTGCATACAGAGCATGTGTTAGAGTTCACTGAACTGTTATGTCCATCAATGTCATCCTGTTGCTCATTGATTTGCTCGAGCGGGCACAGGTAATGTCTCCATTCTGAGACTTGTTGTTATTGTTTTTGGCATATCCAATACAATACACCACGGGTAGCTTTCCAGGCTCTGCTGTGCTGGCGAGATACACTGGGTAGCTTGCTGGGCTCTCTGAGAGGGACGGAGGAATCGAACCTGGGTTGGCCGTGTGCAAATGTTTCAATATTTGTATTGCAAACCAAGTAACCAGAAGGAAAAGAGAGAGAGAGAGATAAAAAGACAGAGAGAGATAGATAGAATGAGAGAGACAGAGACAGAGAGACAGAGAACGCCTGCCATAGAGCCAGCCAGGTGTGGGGAGAGTTATGTCCATACCTCCTACTTAAAGAAGTAGGTGCCAGAGAATTTTTACATGTATTATAAGCACTTGCTTTTCTTGCAACTGACTTGTTTGATCCTCAGCACGACATGACCACTGAGCACCACTGGTTATGGTGATTAATTAAAAAATGAGGATGCTTGCCAGTGTGATAGTACAGCAGGTAGGGCATTTTCCTTGATTCTGGTGAACCTGGGTTAGATCCCTGACATTTCATGTTGGTTCCCTGAGCACTGCCAGGAATAAATCCTATGCATGCTGGGTGTGGCCCCAAACTGCACCCCTTCCTACCCCCCTAAGTAAAGGTTTTGGATTTAATTTGTAGGTCACTAATTTGACTAGGAGAGAGATTAGAGGACTAAGTACTTTGGAAGAAGACAATGTATGTTCCCCTCTGGTAATGATCTAAGAACAGAGCTGGGAGTGACCTTTAACAATCACTTAGTGTGCTCCAGAGTCCCAAAAATTCATTCTCAAACAAAAATCTGAGATACAGGAGATAGTTCAAAGGGCTGCAGTGAATTCTTACAGGAGACTCAGGTTCAATCTTGGTACTGTATAGGGCCCTGAACACAGAAATTGATATAGTCAAAAACCTGAAAGAAAGGCATCCCCCAAACGTTTTGTTATTTGAGGGACTTTCCTTTGAAGCTAGGGGACTCAATATATCAGGTCTAGTGATGCTAGGGGGAGGCGTTTGGTGTTGGGAATTTCATTGGGGTATGTCAAATATTTTCCCCTGCTTGGGGTTGGAGTGATAGCACAGTGGGTAGGGTGTTTGCCTTGCACATGGCCTATCCGGGTTCAATCCCTGGCATCCCATATGGTCCCCCGAGCACTGCCAAGAGTAATTCCTATGTGCAGAGCCAGGAGTAACCCCTGGGCATTGCCAAGTATGACCCAAAAAGCAATATATGTATTTTCCCCTGATTGCTGAGCTATCTCTTACTTTTTTTTTTTGTGCTACACCCAGAAGTCCTTAGAGCTTGATTACTTCTGGTGCTCAGGGAACCATAAGTGCCTCACCCCCTGTGTTATCTCTCTGACTCCTTATTTATTTTAGGAGCCACACCCTATAGTACTTTAGTAGTCCAGTTCAGTTTGGAAGGTGGGGGTTGGGTTGTTCATGTTGATGCTTGGTGGGGTGACCATGAGGTGCCAGGGTGTAACAGGGCCAGCACATGGTACAGCCCATTAAGTTATTTCTGGCTTCAATCTTTCTATTCTTATATATAATGTGACGGAAAAAAATTCTGGAAACTGGAGAGACAGCACAGTGGTCACTGTGTTAACCTTTAATATAGCCAGATAGATTGGATTCCCAGAACCCCCATACATTCCCCTGAACCCCACCAGGAGTGAACACTGAAAACTGCCAAATATGGTCCGAATATGGGGTGTGGGGGGGGCGTATTACTCTATTTGAACAAATTACCAGTTCAAATTTAAGCAGAATGCCTGGAAATCACCTAGAGGACTTAACTAGTTACTGACCCAACCTGAGGGTTTGTTTCTTTTCTGTGTTTTGTTTTGGGGCCATACCCAATGGTTCTCAGGGCTTACTCCTGGCTACACACTCAGGGATTACTTTTGGTGGTGCTCAGGGTACCATATGGGATGCTGGAGATTGAACCCAGGTCTGCTGTGCACAAGACAGAATCCCTATTCACTGTGTTATTACTCTGGCCCTAGGGTTTCTGATGTAGTAGGACCCTGGAAATACTTGATAATTTATATTTCTAAAACTGTCCAGGTGAAATTTATAGTCACTGGGGATCCCAAATGATTAAAAAAATTTATTATTATTATTGTTGTTGCTGCTGCTGTTGTTGTTGTTGTTATTATTTAAGCCCATTCCTGCAGCAGGCTGAAATGATAGCACAGCAAGTAAGGCGTTTGCTTTGAATGCGGTGAACCCGGGTTCAATTCCTCCATTCCTCTTGGAGAAACCGGCAAGCTACCAAGAGTATCTCGCCCGCACGGCAGAGCCTGGCAAGCTACCTGTTGCGTATTCGATGTGCTAAAAACAGTAACAACAAGTCTCACAATGGAGACGTCACTGGTGCCTGCTCGAGCAAATTGATGAGCAACGGGATGACAGTGACAGTGACAGCTATTGTTGTAGCATAGCATAGTGGGTAGGGCATTTGCTTCGCATAGAGCGAACCCAATTTTGATTCTTCCATCCCTCTCGGAGAGCCCGGCAAGCTACTGAGAGTGTCTCGCCCCATGGCAGAGCCTGGCAAGCTACCCATGGCATATTCAATATGCCAAAAACTCTAACAACAAGTCTCACAATGGAGATGTCACTGGTGCCCGTTCGAGCAAATCAATGAGCAATGGCATAATAGTGATACAGTGACAGTGATTGTTATTATCATATATTGTCAGACATCACTACTAGAAGATTTATATATAAAAATTATTTTTCAAAATTGGGAATTACAGAAACCTGGCTAAAATATTTCTGTAGCATCAGAAGTTGCTTGGCACTTGTGTCTGTTCGTGGAGTATTTAGGAAATTTAAGTAAGAAAACTGCAAAATTGTTGGCTGTTCCAGATGCATTTTGTTCTTCAACCTCTTTCCAGTAATTTTTTTTTTGGTATTCACATTAGAATCTAAGAGCTTGAGAATTGATTTCATTAGATGACTAGTCTTTCTCCTCTTTTCAAATATACCTACGGAGTAGCTATTGAACATTGCTCTTTGTGGATCAGTCACTATCATTTTTTTCACATAAAAACTAGTATTAATGAACAAAACTATAAATTCGAGGCTTCTTAGGACATACAACATATATAATTAGTCACTGTCATCACTGTCATGCCTTTGATCATCGATTTTCTCAAGCAGGCTCCAGTAACATCTCCATTCATCCTAGCCTGAGATTTTAGCAGCCTCTCTTCACTCGTTCTTCCCAGCAGTGCCGCATTGGAGGCTCTTTCAAGGTAAGGGGAATGAGACCCATCATTGTTACTGTATTTGGCATATTGAGTACACCACGGAGAGCTTTCCAGGCTCTGCTGTGCAGGCAGGATGCTCTAGCTACCTTGCCATATTCTCTGAGAGGGAAAACTAGGCTATAAGAGGTCACTTCCATGAGTGTTCTTTTATAGTCTCTGGATCTTGGCCATTGGTGGGATTACACGGTGGCGCCTGGGCAGTTTGTGGGTGTGACTGCCAAGCTACTGGAAAATGGAGGGGTCTGGGTGGAGGAGGTCCAGTCCCAATCTGAGCAGGCTTAGGGGTCTCAGCCCCGGGTCCCGCACACCTGGGTTTCTCTGTCATTTCCTTCATGCATGAGGCTTGTCTGAACATGTGGAGAGGGGCCTTGAGCATGGCTGTGGCTGGTTTCCAGAGGTCTTTGGCTGCCGGGGAGCTGTGCTTGGGGTGGGGAAATATTTCAAATGGTAGCTGTATTAATTTCAGGTTTTTCTAAAACCTCAGACTGAGCTTCTTTCCCTGGAATTTTCTTCCTTTGATTCATGGTAATTTATATCTGCATCCAGGTTGTTGCTGTGTGAATATGTTCCATTTTAGTGGCAATTTGCCCCCAGAATTTGCTGATTTAAAGTGGTTCAGAGAACTTTTGCCCAGGTAAATCATAAAGGACAAGACTGGGACAGAAGTTGCTTTGTGTACTTAGATTTAATATATAACCACTTTCCTTATTTCTAAGAAAGCCTTAAAGAAAATCATCTTTTGCTTAGAATTTACTGAAAATATTGTTATTATATATACTGTTGTAAATATCTTGTGATCCTGTTTCACATGAAAAGCCAAGAAAGGGGGTATTCTAATCAAGGGAGAAAACACTAGAATTAAAAAACGTAAATGTTTTTAACTTAGCATATTTTCAATTGTAACCTGATGATAGTAGGCATTTAATATCATTGTAATGACAGTATAAAAGTAATAGATACAGAACTTTGTATATGGTCCAGGAGATAGGATATTGAGTAGGGTGCATACATGAGATGCACTCAATGTGAATTAGATTCCCGGTACTATACAGTACCCATGGACACCACCAGTGTAGCCTAGAGGACCCAAGTGCAGCAAGAGTGGTACAGTGGGGTCCAAGTAACAAAGCATCCTTGTGAACTGTTAGCTGGGTTAGTCAAGAATTGTTAGTGGGTCCTCCAGACCTACCTTCCACATACACAAAACTTTGTTTAAAAATCTGGATTTTTCCAAGTAAGCATATGTTAAAAAAATGACTAAAAAAGAAAATTTTACTTTAAATTACATATATGGTTAGAATGGAATTATTTATATATTTCAGTCCCTGCTCTAGAAAATGCATGAAAAATAAAGTTCTTTCAATATGTCTCCAGTGATAGTAAGTGTTTATGATTAAATAAGATGAATGAATATGCCTATTTAAAATATGATTTCGTAGAGTGTTGGTTTCAAGTTATATTTATCAGTATATAACTTGTGAATTTGTCTAGATTCCAAAATACTTTTTCATCAAGTAGATTAATCTAAATATATCCTTATATTTAATAGTACAAAATTTAAAACAAACACAGAGGCTATAGAATTATAAAACAAAACTAATAAATAACTATGAAACAGTGGCTATGGACTGGGAAAAGTAGTCTATGAAAAGGAAAAGGTATATACATACATACATACATAAATACACAAATATGTATATATATAATATATATATAAACCTTCTAGAACAGTAGTCTTTTTTACTAACCTAAATAGAGGGTGTAGGAGTGTTCCATTATAATTATTCACTAAACTATGCATGTGTTCTAAACTCCACATGTATTGCTTATTTTATATATATATTTTTAAGAAATTGTATTTATCTATTTATTTTTTTGGTTTGGGTACCTCACTGGACAGTGCTTGGAATTTACTACTGTCTCTGTTTTCAGGGACTACTCCTAGAGGGGCATGAGGGACAGGGATTAAACCTGGGTTGGCAGTTTAGAAGACAAGCATCCTGCCTGCTGTACTTCTCTCTGGCTCTCTATTTCATAATTTTTCAAGGAAAAAAATTTAAGATTTTCTCACAGCATCTTAAATACTAGTTTTCTCATGCTTCCCTCACAAAGTGCCACAAATTAGATGACTTAAAACAACAGAAGTTAGACACATTCTCCACCTTGGAGATTTACCCATATCTCAACCTAGCATGCATATTCATGACATTTTCCCCTCTGGGGAAATCTGTGGTTCTCTCTCTCTCTCTCTCTCTCTCTCTCTCTCTCTCTCTCTCTCTCTCTCTCTCTCTCTCTCTCTCTCTCTCTCTCTTCTCTCTCTCTCTTTCTTTACCTTCCTCCTTCCAGCTATCCCTCCTTTTATCCCTCTCTCCCTCCCTCAGAAAATTGTTAAACTATTTTGCTTCCCCCCCTGCCACACACACAAACAGTGGAAATTAATTTTCTTGAAGTTCTGGAGCCTAGAAGTCTAAAATCAAGATAATAGTAAGGCTGCATTTTCTTTGAAGACAAAAGTTAAAAATGTTACATACCTTTCTGCAGTCCATGACATTCATTAGTTTATAGAAGCTCACTCCAGTCTCAGCCTCTATTGTTAGACATTCTCTCCATGTATCTCTTGATGTGGTTTTTCTCCTCTTCTTACAAGGAGACATTATATTGCATTATTATCTACTCTATTTTAAGTATGAACCGATTGTGATTGAAGCTGTAATGACCTATTTGGTCACTAGTTGACACCTATAGGAACCAGGAACTAGAACTTCAATATATCTTATGGGGTTTGCAGGTGGTGAGGGACAATTCAACCCATAACAACATATACATATACACACATGAATACTCACCAAGTTTTTGAAAGAATAACTATACAAATATATGTAAAGAATAATAAAGCAAACATATATTTGTGTATTAATTCTTTCAACAACTTGGTGAGTATTGATGTAAATGATAGTACCGAGTGCATGGCCATGTGTATGTTTGTGAAAGAAAGAAAAAGAACAAGTCAGCCAACAGAAATTAAGTGCTATTATGAGTCAGGTCTGTATTAAAATTGATCACATCGATTTATCCCAATTGTTAAATGCACAGTAAATAAAGTTCATATTGTAAAACTGACACAATGGGGATTTAACCAGAAGTGGGATTTCTCTGCTCTTTTAGTAAGTTAGTGTCTGTTTCTTTACTTCTCTGGAATCCTTATCATGTCCATCTTGTTTTGTTGCTTTTGCAATTGTCAGCTCTCAAACTTGCAATTAAAAGTTAAGTAAAAGTTTTTGTTTATTTTGCAGCAGCATTCTTAAATATTTATAAAGCTTCTTAAGTCTGACTCGCTTTGAGGAAATATAGACAAATTAATAATTGATGTGGCTGCTTTGCAGAAAATTAAAGGTTGAAAGCACGTGTTAAAAAATTAAATCATCCATGGCTAAGACTGCAGATGTTATTTATTTAAAGTATTGCCCCAAAAATGTACCATTAGATTCTTTCTTATGTCCAAGACAACTGGAAACCTAAAGATTTCTTTTGATCTCTAAGATTCTAAGAACTGAGGCTAGTCAAAGAAACTAGACAATTAAAAAAAAAGACATTTTAATTCCTTCCCCAAAAATTTTAAGAAAGTTGCTTACTTATCAAAAAAGTAAGTAAATAGGAGAAAAGGTTCTATGTTATCTACAGTATATGAGCCCAGCAGTAGGACTCTTTATAGTTTGAATATTTGTATCTATAGACATCATATTGCTTATTAGTCATTTTTACATAAACAAATTTTGAGGGATATTTGACTCATACATAAACATTTCTGTATATACTTTATGTAAAGAAAAACAGATGAAAGACAAAAGATGCGGAAAAAATTGGGTTAAAATCCTTGTCCCTACTGGGCATAAGTAATTTCAGCATATGGCAAAGGAACAGTTCACACTTTTGCACAAGATTTATGAAACCTGCAATCTTGGCTGGAAGTATTATTTAGAGGGCAACTTTTCTATAAAAGTTCAGCAATTTTATTTCTGCCTTGAGAGTGAGAGAAAGTCTTACCTGAAAACTACTGGACTATTCTAGAAGCAGAAGACTGGAAAGCATAACCTCTATGAGTCCTTATCATAGCCTCATTTTCTTATCTCACACTGGAAAAAGAATAAATCATGGAACAAGTTCAATGACCAGCAAACTATATACTACTCTTGTACCTTTAAGCTATTACTTGGTATCTAGCCTTTTTGAAGGCATCATTTTTACAGGGCATTTATTCATCTGCCAGATTTAGAACTTCTTTTATCCTTTTTCAATAAAATTCCCATTACTTGACAGATCATCTTTTATAATTCTGGTTTATCCATTTCTGCTCCTAGGAGACCCCCTTAAAGTATCTGCCCTTCTGAGAACTGCATGCTGTCATCAACTGGCAGCACACAGAGAGTGTTTTATATATTAATTAAATAAGTAAATCAAGGAAAACATCTTAGAATTCTTTAAAACTGAAAAAATATAATTCTCTCATGAGTAGATTTTGAAGGCTATGTGTATATTAAGAGTATTCAATGTCTCCAGAAATCTAAAGTATAGTTACTAATTTATCAGGATAAAATATGGTTTAAAATATTTAAATTTGTTCAAACTCTCATATATCCTCTTGGCCCTATCAAAGTTGTCACAGAAAAGAAAGCTATGTGACCATGAAAGAATTTACTGGAAAGTTTTATTATGTGATTTTTCTCTGAGGCTTTGGAGTTGAAGCATGACTCCTTAATAGGCTTGTGAATGGAAGAGTCAAAAATACCTTTGCTTCAGTAAAGAGAAAAAGAAGTGAAATTTATCAGTTATGCAGGGGGGGTGGTTGGGGGTGGGGGGTGGGTTGTATACTGGGTTTTTTCTTTTTTGGTGGTGGAATTTGGGCACTGGTGAAAGGACGGGTGTTTGAGCATTATATAACTGAGACATAAGCCTGAGAACTTTGTAACTTTCCACATGGTGATTCAATAAAATAAATAAATAAATAAAATACTTTGCCTCACTGTGTTTCTATGGTGTGTCCCTTGGTCATATGGTGAGTTCACTGAGGATTTGGTCCCACAAATACTTAGATACTAGATGTACCTGCATATCTCATTGTTTCTTACATCAAGATATACTTTATTTATTCAAATAAAATTCACGGTATCTCTGTATCACTGTCATCCCATTGCTCATCGATTTGCTTGAGCAGGCACCAGTAACGTTTCCATTGTGAGACTTGTTACTGTTCTTGGCATATTGAATATGCCATGGGTAGCTTGCCAGGCTCTGCTGTGCGGGTGGGATACGCTCAGTAGCTTGCCAGGCTCTCTGAGATGGGGCGGAGGAATCGAACACCGGTTGGCCGAGCGCAAGGCAAACGTCTTACCCACTGCGCTATCACTCCAGCTCATATAGTAAAGCATATATAATATTTCAAATAGAAAATTATACATACTATATTGAATAGAAAGTATACTCTATAACAGGGCTTCCTAAATTTTTCCCACTTGTGATCCCTTTTTATCCAAGAAGTGTAACACAAGTGAACACTGGAAAAATACTTCCTGCGGTAGTTTGCCAAAATAAAATCGATGAGATTGGCACTATTGCTCTCTGTCCAGCAGGGTGGGATTCATAGAATGAGCCAAATGCTGTGGCTTGTCCAAATAGCAAGAACCCTAAATATCTCACGCGAAGGGCTGCTCAGTCTTTTTATTAAGTACAACCTCCATTCCCCTCCTCCCTCTTGTCATGCACACCAACTGTAATAAGTTAGTCCAAAGAACAAAGGATGAACCCTTAGTGCAGCTGTAGGCATTGGGGCATGGAGGGTAGGTAAGTAACAGCCATGAGACTATGGGAATGACCTGCTCTTCTTTGCAGAACTCTCCAGGCCAGGCTGTGTTGCTGTCCCCAAAAGCTTGTCTAAGACTATGCCCTCCCTAGCAGGATATTTCCTGCCTAGGCCTGAGGGTTCTTTAGTAGGATATTTTATGTTTAAGCCTGAACTTTTCCTAAGCTTATTTTATTCAGGATCTGGCTATACCTTAGAATTTGCATTGACAAGGCAATTTCTCACACCTCAAATTCATTACGCATGATTAAATTAGAATTAATTTTTGGTTGTTTCTCAGAAACCTTCTAATGTTGCCAGTTTTTTTTTTCTATCCAAATAACTAGTTACATGACTCCATACCACAATTTAAGAATCTAGGGAAAGGGCCAGAGTGATAGTACAGCAGGCAGGATGCCTACCTTGCATGCAGCTGATCTGGGTTCAATCCCCAGCTTCCCAGACGCTCCCCCCAGCCCACCAGGGGTGATTCCTGAATGCAGATCCAGGAGTAACCCCTGAGAATTGCTGAATATGGCCCTAAAACCAACAGCAACAACAAAAATAGAATCTAGGGTAAATTGTATACAGTATAAACTTTATATAATGATGGTCTATAAATTAATATAACAATCCAGCACCCTCACTGAAGTATGGGATAACTTTGATATTGAGATAAAATCACTAACAACACTTTCTTCACAATTCAATTCTACTTCCTCTTTCACCCCCTTCCCTCTACTGCCTTCATTCCATCTCTTTCTTCGTTCCATTTCTTCCTTCATTCTCACTTTGTTCTCTCTTGCCTTTTCTTCTCCCTTTCCCATTTTTCTTTTCCTTATCCTGTCGAGCAGTGTTGACC
The DNA here is from genome assembly GCF_027595985.1 of Sorex araneus. Taxonomy (NCBI): domain Eukaryota; kingdom Metazoa; phylum Chordata; class Mammalia; order Eulipotyphla; family Soricidae; genus Sorex; species Sorex araneus. The sequence continues at coordinate 140,407,708 of NC_073305.1, read as the reverse complement.
TACAATCATGATTAATAAAGTCCTACATTAATCTCAGTTCCCAATGAACACAATCCAACCCATGTTTAAGAGATTTCACTGTATCACTGTCATTTCGTTGCTCATCAATTTGCTCGAGCGGGCACCAGTAATGAATAAGAAACCATTCTTATGTATTTATTTGTTTATTTATTTTGGTTTGTGGGTCACATCCAGCAGTGATAAGGGCTTACTCCTGGCTCTGGGCTCAGAAATCACTCCAGGCATGCTCTGGGGACCATGAAGGATGCTGAGGATTCAACCCAGAGAGGTTGCATACAAGGAAAGCTCCCTAACCTCTATACTATTCCTTTGGCCCCTAGAAGCCATTACTAACTAGCATTGTAAGCCACATAATCTCAGTTGGAAATATGCATATTTTAAAAAAAATTGCAATTTAATCCAAATGGTTTTGTGATAGTCCTTTACTGGACAAAATTTTAGAAGAGTAAAATAAGTGATAATATTTAAATCTGAGCCAAACCACATTTTTTAGATTAAATAATGCTTATGATCTCTCTGTGGAAATGTTGAAATAATTTTCCAAAATTAATCAATATACATCATCATCATCATCATCATCATCATCATCTCATTGATCGTCGAATTTCTCCAGTGGTCTCAGTAACGTCTCCATTCGTTTTAGCCCTGAAATTTTAGAAGTCTCTCTTTACTCGTCCTTTCCAATGGTGCAATGGTGCCATATTGGAGACTCTTTCAGGGTCAGGAGAATGAGACCCATCATTGTTACTGGTTTTGGCATATGAAAATGCCATGTGGAGTTTGTGAGACTCTCCCATGTGGGCAGGAAGCTCTCGGTAGTTTGCCAGGTTCTTTCAGAGGGATAAGTAGGCTATAAGGTGTCTCTCGGCCACTTGGTTTTATAGTCTCTGGATGTTGGCCGTTGGTGGGATTACATGGCTCTGGGGGCAGTCCCTGGGAGTGACCGCCCAGCCACTGGAGAATGGGGAATCTGGACAGAAGAGGCCCAGTCCTGATCTGAGCAGGCTTGAAGGTCTCAGCCTCGGGTCCCACACTCCTGGGTTTCTCAGTCGGTTCCATTGTGTGTGAGGCTCGTCCGAACATGTGGAGAAGTGCATTGAGCATGGCTGTGGCTAGGTTCTGGAGGTCTTTGGTTGTGGGAGTTCTGCTCGGGACGAGGAGGGAAACTGAAGCCCACCCCCTCCAAGGGGCCTCGGGGAAGACAGGCAGGTAGGGGGGCAAGAGACTCTCTGTGTCGCTCTCTTCTGGGAGCTTGGTTTTATGGTCTCTGGATGTTGAGAATTAGTCAACAAAAGACATTTAATATGAATCTTATCAAAAGCAGGTGATTTCACCTTTAGTTTATTGTTAATACATTTTCAATGACTTTTTAATTTTATGTCAATATTTTATTGTTAATTTTCTCACATTGAAATGATACAAATGTTCTTATACCAAATGTTATCTACTCTGTGGACTAGAGAGATAGCACAGCAGGTAAGGCTTTTGCCTTGCATGTGGCCAACCCGGGTTTGATTTCTCCGTCCTTCTCTGAGAGCCCGGCAAGCTACCAAGAATATGCCGCCTGCACTGCAGAGCCTGGCAAGCTATCCATGGCGTATTTGATATTCCAAGAACAGTAACAACAAGTCTCACAATGGAGACATTACTGGTGATCAATTGAGCAAATTGATGAGCAACTAGACAACAGTGGTACAGTGCTATCTACTCTGTAAACATCGTGATATAGACCCTTTTGAGAAATAAACTAGTTATTTCATCCATCCATATACTCCACCATCTAAAAATCCTTATGGAAAAAAATCAACAGCAGCAACAACAACAACCTAAAGTTGAATGTCTCATGCAATAATGAGCTCTCACAGTATAGTAAGTACAAAAGCACCTGGTACTGCCATCATATCACCAAAAGTCTATGGCAAAGTATTATTTGATCTGCTTAACTTTTTCTTTTTTCAAACAGTTTCCAAACTTGTTCAACTTCTACATTATTCTAATTCAGTCATATGCTTAGTATGAAAAAAATCTTCCATCATTTCAAATAACCATGCCTGTCTGAAATGATGGCACCTATCTAAACTGAAAAAAAGAAGTGTGTTCTCCTTTACATTTTAGTGGACTTGTCTCATTACACAGTTAACGTTCTGTTTCATCACCTAATGTAACATAATATGACAAGTAAGATTTGAGGAAAGAAGTCATTTTTTATATTAAGTAATGACTTTCTATTTGAAAAGCTGATATCTATTTCCAATTCTCTGTTATCTACCAAGTATCCCAAATACCACCACAGTTTAAGCCAACACCTGCTGACAGAGACTGGTTAATGAGTTGATGGCTGACTTTTTAAAAGTGGAGGAACTTGAAACATCACAGTCCCCTCAAACTATGACAAATGCTGCTTTATAGCTCCAACTCATTCGAAAAGACTGTGCTTTTGTGTGTATCATCTTTTCCTTTCTTTTTAATATATTTTACCACCTACATAGATTCACATAAAAATATCCATTCCTCAATTAAGAAAAACCACATAATTCCATAAATACCAGTGGAGAAAATATTTCTGTTTCTTTTTTTCTGGGATAAAAGCACAGGAGAAGATGTGTCAAAAACTGCTTTTGCTTCCCTTTCCGTCGATTTTTAGTCGACTTTTTGTCTCTACTTCAATTGGTATAGTACCCAACAAATGTGTCTTACAAATGTAGCTTCTCGTTCACATAGCATAGGTACCAATCTTTAGATAAAATTTTCATGAATTTTTCTAATGCTTATGTCAGATATTCATTAACGGATGAAAATGTAAAATTAATCAACCATTAATGTGATATTAAAGATATATGATCTTACAAGGATCATATTTTAAAGATTGGCATGAAATTCAATAATCTAATTATCCAATAACATCCATATTATTAAGGTAGGGCTCAGGGGTCACTCCCGGCAGTCCTCAGGGGACGATGTGGTTCGAGATCTTGGAACCAGATTCATATACAAAGAATTACATTCAACCCCTACCATATTTATTAATTGTTTACATTATTGCTATTAGTTATTTGCACTACACTGACTCTGAGTGACAACAATAGAAATATCAATGGCAAAAACTTTTTGAAATTGAATACTGATTGTCCTTATCCGATTTAAAGGTGTTACCTTTCATGGAGAGTAACAATGGACCTGAAAGGGGAAAAAAATTTAAATTCTTCAAAATTCTGTCCAAACCTGTTTAATTTTTAACAAATTGTCAATGTATAAATTATATAGAATATGAATTTGAAATGCCAACTCCTTAATAAAATATGATTGTGCCTACCACCTGTACTTGTGTGGCCCATAAGCTAGAAAAAATGCTTCTCACATTTTGAAACACCAGCAGGATAATCTTGATTTTGTTCTTGACCTGTAAAGCCTAAAATAATAATGTGTCCCTTTAAGAAAATATTTGCTTTGCTGACCCCAAGACTTGAGAAAATACCCTTATTACTAGCATGCAATTTTATATCATCACTGTGTTCCCTGGGTATGAAACTTCTACTTAAATTTTAAAATGAAATGTGAGTGAATATAGGAAGAGCATTTGGAAGAAATACCTACGTTTATTTCACACGCTCACCTACATTTATTTTGTTGTCTTTTATTTTTCATGTTAGCTTTCTGTATTTCTTTACTCAGTTATGTTTTTTTCTTGGAGGCAGAAGTAACATTTTTAAAGAATATAAGGGCAACATAAATTTTACATATTAATGAACAAATGGAGGCTTTTATTCTTTCAGATATCCACCTCAAAAACTCTTAACAATATTGTCACTGAAACCAACATGTTTGAATAATAAATTTACATACACTAAATTAAATTAATAATATAAATATAAAAGTGTTTTTATATTTATATTATAAAAAAGCAATGTTTTTCTGTGAATTGGCATTAGGTCAGCACATAGATATAAAATATGTATGAACTGGACTAGGCAGAGAACTCAAAAGGCTAGTATGCATCCTTGTATGTGGGAGCCCTAGGTTCCATTCTTGGCATTGTCTGGACTCCTAAGCTCTCTGGAAGCTTCCCCAAGCACTACCAGGTGTATCCCAAAGCAAAATACAAAATATGTATAAACTAAAAGTATGAAATTAAAAAAGAATAGTTAGTTTAAATCATCAATCAACTTGATAAAATCTGAGTTAGGTTAAAACTACATTTAATTCTGTTCTTGAGATATTTTATTATACATACTCAATTAGACAGTGCCTTAAGTTTTTTAGTTATGCACCAGAAGTTGACTTTTAGGAAAGTTTCCCTAGTTGCAAATAGTCATTGTTTTTAATAGGAGGTCACTTTCTGCAGTTTCATATCCAGGTGGTGTAGGGACCACTAAGGCCATACCCAAATGGGAGAGTAATATTCTGTGATACTGAAGACTGAACCCAGGGCCTTGAACATACAACCCAAGTGATAACCAAGACAGAAGAGTCCTCTTTTATAAAGAATGATTCTTCTGGGGATGGAGCTATAGTACATCGGGTAAGACGTTTGCCTTCCACGTGGCTGACCCGGGTTTGATTCCCAGCACCCCATATGGTCCCCCAACCACTGCCAGGAGAAATTCCTCAGTGCAGAGCCAGGAGTAACCCCTGAGGGTCGCTGTGTGTGACCCAAAAAGCAACATAAAAAAATCACTTGTAGTCCCATTGATCATTGATTTGCTCGAGCAGGGGCTAGTAATGTCTCCATTTGTCCCTGTCGCGAGCTAGTGCAGTCCAATGATATCTGCTTGCTCCAGGGACAGGAAGAGCCTCAAATCATTCATTCAGAGATTTGATGAAGAAATCTGACCATCTAGTTGGTGGGTGGCCACGAGGTCTTCTGACGTCCCGTGGAATCCAGTCTGTAACAGCTCTACTCCAGCGCTCATCTCTGAATCGCATTACATGACTGGCCCATCTGATTTTTGATGCCTTGGCAAACAAGACAGCATCCCTGATTTTTGACCGTCGATGGAAGTCAGAACTCCAGATTCCTTCTCTCACTTGAGTGAGACATAATATTCCCAGCATAGCTCTTTCGATTCCTTTTTGGGATACCCTAATAGCATTCTCATCCTGTTTGCGTAGGGCCCAAGTCTCTGAGGCATATGTTAGTGCAGGAAGAGTGGTGGAATCGAAAAGATGTGCACGGAGTCGGAGGTTCTTCATTCTCTTAACCACCTCTTCGATGCTCCTGAATGCATTCCACGCTGCTCTTTTCCTCCTGCGCAGTTCTGGCACCAAGTCATTCCTCGTGTTGATTTCTCAACCCAGGTACACATAGCTGCTGCATTCGGAGATGCTTGTACCATTGAGAGCAAATGGAGCTTCAGGCACCAGTTTGTTTTTCATGAACATCGTCTTGTTGAGATTCAGCTGCAATCTGACCGCTTTGTGCCGCTTGGCTAATGATTGGTGTTATGAGAACAATGTCATCAGCGAAGCAGAGGCAGTGTAATTGCTGACCATCTATCTTCACTCCCATTCCTTCCCATTCCAGTTGTCGCATGATGTTCTCAAGGGTGGCACTGAAGAGTTTCGGTGAAATGATATTACCCTGCCGCACCCCTCTCTTTACATCAATGATCAATCCCTTGTAGAATGGTGAGATCCTGGTGGTGAATCCACAATACAGCTCGCGGAGGATTTTGATATACTGAGTTTGAATGCCCTGTTTGGCCAGGAATTCGATGACCACCTCAGTCTCAACAGAATCGAAGGACTTCTTTAAGTCGATGAACATTAGACACAGTGGCATCTTGAACTCTCGCAAAACTTCAAGGAGTTTGATTACTGTGTGGATATGGTCTATCGTGCTGAATCCCCTTCAGAACCCGGCTTGCTCACATGGTTGTCCTTCGTCTAGTGTTCTCCCTATTCTATTCAGGATGATACGAGTGAACAACTTGTAGCCGACAGACAGCAGGCAGATTGGGCGATAGTTGCCGATGTCGTGGATGTCTCCCTTCTTGTACAACAGAACGGTCCTACTGGTTTTCCACTGGGACAGAACCTTGCATTCAGTCAGGTAGCATGTGAAGAGTTGGGCCAGTGTATTGATGAGTACTGGCCGCAGATTCTTCAGGTGTTTGGGTCTGACCTTGTCCAGACCAGGTGCTGTTCATATCATTACCAGTGAAATGTCGTGTCGGATTTCAGAAGGGAGAATGTTGGGAACGACATATCCATCCTGTGGAATTTGGTATGTGGACAGGTGGACATGGCTGTCAAAGAGATCTGAGTAGAAGTCGTGAATAATTTTCTCCATTGCCTTTCTGGAGGATGTGATAGATCCATCAGGATGTCGGAGGGCAGTCATCTTGGTCTTGTAGTTGACGAAGGACAGGCGAGTGTTGTGAATACTTTTCCCAGCTTCTGCTGCACTGGCCAACACTGCTGCTCTTCTCTCTTTGAGGTCTTCCTTTATCACATCTCTGCACAGCTTTGTGAGCTCAGACATTAGCTTGTGGTTGCCTGAGGCTTGTACCAAACCACGTTGACGAATGAGCTTGAGAGTTTCCGAAGACAGGCATCTGTTTGTGGCTTTCTCACTCTCGGCATTCTTTGCACAGACTTGGAGGTGCTGAACCAGTCGATCGTAGTCTTTGTTGATGTTGTCAAGGACGCCATCTTCCCATGTTGCTGCAATAGTGCCCAAAAGCTTCCAGTTGGTGGTCGTTCTTGGACTTGTCTTCTTAAACTTAAATTTTGCAGACTTTTCTTCCCACTCTGTGAAGTAGAATTTCGCACGAAGGAGATGGTGGCCTGATCCCGTTTGGAATTTTGGGACAACATTTATAAATATAAATTTATAAATAAATAAAATAATAATAAACATTTTTTTAAAAAAGAACAATTCTTCTGATTATTAAAAAATATGTTCCAGTTATAAATTTGTTCCAAATACTCAAAAGTAGCAATATTTTAGTATCTAATAAAGTAAATGCCTCTTCGGAATGACAAGCATATCCTACATTTCTAAATTATTGTATAACAAGGAGTTTGTTAATAGTATTCCAAGAGGGTTGAAAATCATACTAAATATTTCATAATCATATCTAGATCAAATAATACATATATGTTGTACAATTCAGTCTACCGACGCTGCTCAAAATGAAAAAATAAACAAATGTAATCTTTCAAAGCACTGTTATTAATTACAAGCAATAAAAGTGATATCAGAAAAATAACCGCCACTCTTTTATTATAGAGAGGAAAGGAACTGAGTTTGGAAGGATAAAGAGGAGTAACACTTAGAGTCTGTGATTTTGATTTCTAAATGAGTAAACATGAGTTTCTAAATTTTCACACTTGAAACAGAATAAAATAGTATCTCATGCAATTCAGAACAGCTTGAGTCAGTCACCATACTTGTATCATAACATTTCTTTTTTGGGTACATTTTTCTTACAAAGTCAGTTTTCACTTAGTTCTAAAGGAGACTCCATCACAGCAATCACAAAGAAAGAAAAGTTTTATTTTTAAAGAGTGTTAAGCCTGTGCCTAAAGAGACTTTGATGCCAAAAATACCCTACACAAGGGGGATATTTTTCAGTTTGAATAGTATGCAGTGATAAATGTGGGAGACTTTATGTTACCCCAGACATAGAGAAGAAAAACAGGTGAGCTTCTAGTACTTTGCTGAGGAGCACAATTTATGACATAAGAAGGAAAGAATAAGAACCCTCCTTCTGTCATTGTACACACACGCACACACACACATGAAACTGTTCCATATATATGTATATGTATACATATACTTTTATATACACACACATGAATATGTTGGGAAACACACATAACAATAGAGACAAATGTGTGTGTTTAAAAATATACTAGGGGGGCTGGAGCAATAGCACAGCGGGTAGGGCGTTTGCCTTGCACGCAGCCTACCCGGGTTTGATTCCCAGCATCCCATATGGTTCCCTGAGCACCGCCAGGAGTAACTCCTGAGTGCAAAGCAAGGAGGTAACCCCTGTGCATTGCCGGATGTGACCCAAAAAGCAAAAATAAAATAAAATAAAATAAAATAAAAATATACTAGGTATCATCATTTTCAACAATGTAAATGATAAAGTTATGTGCACCAAATGTTCCAAAATCACACCTTCTGCCAGAGCATACCCCACCTCAATCTATTCCCTACTTACCCCACTATGGTAGACTCAGTTCTGTAGATCAGTCCTCAGGTTCTTTTGCTTTTGGTAATTGAACACATGCATTTTCACTTGTACAAAAATAATCATATGACTTTGAGATGTACAGATACACACATGCCATTTCATGACACAAAAGAGAATTATTAGGTACCCAAACAATTGTAAAAATAACTGAAATTTGAGCACATCACTTGTGTTCATTTATTAATTCTCTGTAATCATATGAAATTGTTTTTTTTTTGTAAAAATTCTCACTACAATGAAAAAGTTATCATCTAAGAAATGTGACTGGAACTTGGTCAGTTTAAGAATATAGCAACATAATGACAATAATAAAAAGATCAAAATAATAATGTGTCTATGGCTTCTAGACTTAACTTAAAAAAGTTAATCACTTAACTTTTTCTGAGGAAAGTTAAGTGATTCATCACAGGCTGGTCATCTATTTCTTCATTTGTGAAATATAGAAGTTGGTCTAGTGTTTCTTAAGACATGGCATAGCTCTGAGATTTCAGAAATTAGCACTTAGATTTGAATGTGAAATTGAGTGATGAGCTTTTATTGCCTAATGCCAAATGGTCAAAACACTTTACTAAAGCATTCATTGCACACCTAAGTATTCAATATTAAAAAAATATGTAATTTTTCACACAAAATATTCATCTGTACCTAAACTAAGAAGAGATATGATGGATTGGCTGATCCTTTTGTTATTAATCTTACAATGTGAGCATTTATAGAGAACTATAATCCTTAGGAACTATTAAAATTATTAATCTATAAATATCACATAAAAAATTATTTACTAGAGCATCAGTGCCTTGTTATAGAACAGTATTAATATTACCCAGACTTCAAATAATGATGGTGGGGCTGGAAGAATAGTACAGCAGGTAAGGCGTTTGCCTTGCACGCAGCTGACCCAGGTTCAATTCCCAGCATCCCATATGTCCCCTGAGCACTGCCAGGAGTAATTCCTGAGTGCAGAGCCAGGAATAACTCCTGTGCATCACCAGGTGTCATCCAAAAAGCAAATATTGATGGCAAAATTGGTTGACAGTATATTAAAAGCAAAACTTAAGACATAGGATTAGAACACAGTTCTGATTGACACAACACCTATAGAAATCTCACCTGGATAAATGCATAAATCTTCATGAAAAGAAATGACACAGCCCTGGAGTTAATACAAAGTTGATCATCTCATGAGATCCATGCTAATAATAGAAAAAGCAGAATCTATGGTGTCAGATATGTGACTCAGTGACAAAGTTTACGCTTGCATGCAGGAGACCTAGGTTCAATTCCTGGAACCACAAATATAATAAATAAAATAAAATGCCTTATAAGAAGAAAGGAAGGAAAATAAGGACGAAAGAAAGAAAGAAAGAAAGAAAGAAAGAAAGAAAGAAAGAAAGAAAGAAAGAAAGAGAGAGAGAGAGAAAGAGAGAAAGAGAAAGAGAGAAAGAAAGAAAGAAAGAAAGAAAGAAAGAAAGAAAGAAAGAAAGAAAGAAAGAAAGAAAGAAAGAAAGAAAGAAAGAAAGAAAGAAAGAAAGAAAGAGAGAAAGAAAAAGAAAGAAAGAGAGAAAGAAAGAAAGAAAGAAAGAAAGAAAGAAAGAAAGAAAGAAAGAAAGAAAGAAAGAAAGAAAGAAAGAAGGAAAGAAAGGAAGGAAAGAAAGGAAGAAATAAGGAAGGAAAAAAAGAAAAGGGAAAGAAAAAGAATCTGAAGAATAGTTTCTAATACCAGTTACATATTAGAATGATGAATCTCTAAATAAAATGACTAGATCCTACCCAAAACCAAATTATAAGGTATAGGCCTTACTAAATAATTTTCAAAAGCTACCCCAAAATTTTAATACATAGGGTTGATCCTCTCTGGTTTGACCAGTGGTTTTCAAAACAGTAGTCCCTCACTCTGCAGGAAGGGTAACGTTTGGTCTTCTGCAAATTCTCTAAGCTAACCTTATCAGACTTGGTTCTGGCCCCAAACCCATACTTCAACGAGATCTCCAGGTGATCCTTATTCACATTAAATTTCAGGACCTCAGATCTAGATCAAGGATTCCTGAGACAAGCTTTCTAACATTAATATGCATAAATGTTACATCAAAGATTGTAATTCAGGAGGTCTGAATGTTGCCTGAGACTTTGCATTTCTAATAAGCTTCATCCAGCTGACACAGTCTGCAGAGGACAATTTGAATGGAGCCAGCCTCTAGCCTAATTTTTTAATGCGCATCACCACTGCCAATTTTCTATGCAAGGCAATACCCTGGTGTTAAGAAGACCTCTTAAAAAGAACTTTCCTCAGAGTAGATTTAAAAAAAAATCATGAACTTTCCACTATAGCACAAATGACAATAAAAGGTTTCAAATCTAATTATGAAGACAGTTGCACAAGTCACAACTTCTCTGTGTTTATTACTTTTTAAAAAATTAATAACAACAGATGATTTTACTTTTTGAGCTCCAAATTGTGTGTATGTTACTAACTCTACATTATACTCTATAGAGTGTTCACTGTATGTTTGTATTCTGCTTGGAACAAGTTTCTAGAGCTGAAATTGTGACTTATAAATCTCCAACTCCCTACAGTAATGAGATGAGGTTCATCATGTTGTAAGCTCTTTTAGCTGCTTACTAAAAACACTGAAATTAAATCATAAATTTTTTTCACAAAAGTCTAATTTCTAAAAGAGATTTCTTTCCTTTTCCCCCCCCTTCTAGAGAACTTTCTTCACACTAATTAGAAAGACAAATAAACTTAAAAATCTTGTATTGAGTAGCTACAAAAAAAAATTCGCACACACCATTTGACCATTTGCATCACTGATAGTTACCTCTTTATATTTATGCAATCCAAACATAGTCCACACAAAATGCCAAGATTGTTAAAAGCACTGAAAAGGTCATTTCTTTTAGAATAATAAGATTTCATTTTAAGCTGAATTTTGTAAATACAAAAGAGTGTTATTTATCCTTTTTTTGATATTATGGTTAAATTCAGCTTTTGAAGAGGCAACAGGAATTATTTATATATGCATGTACATACATTTTATAAATATATACTATAATCTGACCATCTAAATTAGATTATCAGATTATTAGATGGTCAGATTTCCTCATCAAATCTCTGAATGAACGATTTGAGGCTCTTTCTGTTCCTGGAGCGAGCAGGTATCGTTGGGCTACACTAGCTCGCGACAGGGACAAATGGTGATGTTACTGGCTCCCACTCGAGCAAATCGAAGATCAACGGGACTACAAGTGATACAAGTGATACTATAATAGATAGTATATATAGCATAATATATACTATATATGATATATATAATATATACTATTTCATAAACTTCAGTATTTTTAGTAACCCCTGTTTCAAACACTTACCCCATTAACACTAAAACCTTGGAGGCATGCTATATAGCTACTCTAAAAGCTAGAAACAAAGGTATTGCTGAAAATCTGGGAAGGTCAACAGGCTTGAGGAAATTGTGCAACATGGGAGTCAATATTACTATACCAGGAAGCTGTGATTTTTCAGAATTAGGTCAGAGAGGAGAACAAGATTAAATTGGTTGGGTTGATTGGATTGACAAGGAACAAAATATTCAGGAAGTTCCAGCAGATGGAGTTGAGATCCTTGGAGTACATGGAGACCTGTCTTAAGAAGCAGATGGCTGATGACAAAGTGCAGCCTTGAGAACCAGATGCAAAGTGAATACATGAAGAGAACAAAGACTACTGTAACCTATTCATTAGTGGTGCCTTGGAAAATTAATCTGGGTACAAAAAGGCAAAATCTAAAGAGTAAATAAAAAAAAACATTTCCTATTCTCATAAAGTTCCTATTTTTTTAACAGAATATTCTGCAGATGTACAAAAATGCCATGTAAACAGAGGGCTAAAAGATGGCAAAACACCAGAAGCAGAAAACTAGCATCACCAATTAAAACATGCAAATTGGACCTTTGCAAACAGCAGAAGTCTGAATCACCCCCCAAATTTGACATAAGAGCCATCATTATGCTGAGTATTGGGGACACAATATTTAGTAAATATGCCTACTCAGAGAGCTCATTCAATATCAAACTATTCACTCAATCTAATGTAAAACTGGGATTAGCACTTGGAACTACACAGCAGGGCTCTGAGAATTGTTAGAGAGAGAATCAACCATAACAAGGAGGTGCAATTTGATGTTCTTGAGGAAGAAGTGAGTTTCCTGGGACCGTCACAGAGAAGGAAGCATGCATGTGTGGTGGTGGGGAGACACTGTTGATGAAGATGCAAGGAAAGGATTGAGAAACTCAGTGTAGAAACAGATGAAACTGGAGAGGGATGATCATGTAGAATTAAAGAGTCATGCGAAATATTCTGGTGTTTAAGATTAGTGAGAAACCACTTTATTGTTTAACTGAGTCTGGCATAAGAAGTTTGACTTATAAAGAAAATCATTCTGGCATTCCTATGGTGTATCAATGCGGTGCAGACCAGAATTTAAAGTTTAAATTAAAATGTTTTCAGGGTTTTTCAAGAGTTTTCCAGGTGAGAATGACAGCTACTTTTTCTGGGGTGGTGGCAAGGAAACTGAGAGAAGTTGTTGATTTGAGACATATCTAAGGAAGTAAAATCACGAGGAATTGGTGAATCAGTAAGGGACTGATTAGATATAAAATATTTAAAAACAACAAGCCTCCAAGGCTGACTTTGATTTCTTACTTGCTGACCTTTTAAAGCAGCAGCACCAGAAAAAGATCATATTTTGTTTAGCTCTAGACAGAGAGGTGATAATGACGGTCTAGTTTGGAGAAGATTGAATGAGTTGAATTTAAAGTGACTACCATGTCCACCTGGAAATACCAAAAGGCTGCTGAACATATTAGTCTGGAGCTGAGAGGAACTCTCTGGATTGAATATAAAACTAGCCGAATTCTGTAAGACACAGAGATGGTAACTGACACCACTGACCTGTGTGAGCTGCGTGGAAAGAGTCAGAAAAAATGAGAACCGATCCTCACATTGAACCTCCAGGACTAGTTGCTATTGTTCCAGTATCTCTGGGAGTGGTCCCTAAGGCCTGTGGCACACTATTCGGAGACTCCCAATAAAAGAAGAGAACTAAGAGATTTGACCACATCTAACAGAAAAGGCTACAACTAAAATCTTTTCTTTACTCTGACCGTACTTCACCTTAATCTAAGACTATGTCATCAACTAAACAATAAGCAACAAATCAATCATGTAGAATAACATAATTTCAAAAGACAGGAGAAAAGATGATTTGAAGTCAAATTTTCACCGGCCTCTGATTAAAGTATAAAGTATGTCTAAAATTTAAATAATGCAAGCATAGATTAAGACATGATTTTTATCTTCACAGCAGAGTGTTTTTACTTACCAAAATATTTGTTCCATCACTATTTCAAAGTTGTTTTTCTCCTAGCATTTAAAGTGAAATTTTCTTTGGCCTTAGGTTCCAAGAAAATTGTCCGTGCTGAATATGAGCGATGGTATTGAATTTGAGGATGGCCACCAGTTAGCTCAGACATGAAATCCAGACTTCTAACAAATCCAGGGAGAGACTCAGTTCAGACTTGGTTCAACATAGTAAGCATGTTTTGTTTCAACAGAGGAGAACAAGAGAATAAAATCTCTTCTCTGAGCACAACACTCGACTATATATACGCAAGTACATCTCTCCCAAAAAGTTTTCTGCTCAGTGATAATCAAAAATTATTGACTCTGAGGGGAAAATGGGGATGTTGTTTGTGAATCAACTCAGAAGCTCCAGTTAACCTGAAAACACAAAACATATTTCATGATAGTAAATAATGCATCTTCATCATCTTTTCTCTATTTTCTTTCTCTTTTCATTTATTTGACATTCTTTTACATTGTTCAAAAAGCAAAAGGACCAAAAGTGCATAATTACATGGGATGATAAAAATATACAGTCTTTTTTTCACATCGTATTTTATGCAAACGTTAAGCGTTTTTTTCATTTTAAAAATAATGCATGTTAAATGAGCCGCAGTGGTATGCAGCGAGGCAAATGAACACAGATGAATTAGGGAAAAAGTCTGTCTTTGTTGGTAACTTTATCATAAGGAAGAACTATTCCCTAAGGACTCTCAATGAGATTTTTAAAATCTTGTATTTGAGTGACTTTTTTTTATAACTACTCCTTTAAATTGCTCTGAGAAATGTGTTTGTGCTCTAGAGAATACCGAAGGAAACATAACTGACAATACATGTATCACCTTTGTCAATATCCTGAAAATCTTTGCTTTAAGTTATCTTTTTATATTTCCTTTCAAAAATGTGGCTTTTCCAGGCATTGTTAGTCTATTAGTCTATTATGAATTGTAATGTGTTTCTTCTTCTTCTTCTTCTTTTTGTTTTTTGTCTAGTCTACAGATTCAAATACTTCAAGCCAAACACAAGGACTGGCAGAGGGGACACCCCTGATTTTATGTCAGTATGCCTACTGAATGAAGTTTTCATATTTTGTAGTCAGAAATGTTACAGTGAAATTGTCTCTGCTTGTGATCTCACATTAAGGAGTGTTCTGGGGACCTGACAACTCTGACATTATGATATACTTCTGTTACATGGTTAAAGCAGACAGTCAGAGCAGAGTTCTCAACAGAGCATAAAGAAAGATTTATAGACATGGCAAGAGAACACTTTGCCTGTTCTCTTTTTTAAATAATTATGACTTTCTATGAATCTCTTTTTAAATCCACTACAGAATGACAAATATCTGGGAACAGAAAAGGCCACAAAAATATCACAGTAAGCACTATTGAGATTTTAGCAGCACAGTATTGAATTCTCTGTTATACATTCTGCATATGATACATTATGTGGGATGCCCCCTACCTCTCCACACACCATATATTTCTCCCGTTATTGTTCAAATAAAGAACTTTCGAAACTCCCTCTTTCTGTCAGTGTCTATTTTCTCAATACAAGAAGTCAAAAAGAAAATATTTTAGTGCAATCTGAATTGAACAAGTTGAGATAATGGCATAAAAATATTTGCCTAGGGAGCTGGTGTGATAGCACAGCGGGTAGAGCATTTGCCTTGCACACGGCTGACCCGGGTTCGATTCCTAGCATACTCCTGAGCACCGCCAGGGGAAATTTCTGAGTGCAGAGCCAGAAGTGACCCCTGTGCATTGCCAGGTGTGACCCAAAAATCAAAAAAAAAGAAAAATTGCCTAGTTGATCATATTACAAGAGTACTTTGGAAGGACAGCCCAAATTTGAGGAAAATATATTTTGGTTGCCTATTCAAATTAATAGTGAATATTTGAATATAGTAAAATTTTGAAATAAATGTTCAATTTAAGTATAGAGAAAAGAAAGAAAACTAGTGTTTGTGAAGTATTTATTCTGCAAGGAAGCTTTTATACATTACATCTGTTAATCTTCATAATCGCAAAAAGAGGGAAGGGCTGTTAAAACATAACTATCATCTATTCTTTAAGGGCAGTGTATTCAAAACCAAAATGGGGTACATTAGGTAATATTACCTAAATAATGCATAATAAATAATACTGTTTAAAATCCTGTAAAAGATACAGAAATTAGCTTTTAAAAGAAGTTTATGGAAAGAGAGTTCAAGTACTAAAGTAATATTGAAATGATCTGAAACCCATAGTTAAAGTTTTATCCATGGCACCACAATCTTTTCTAGCACCACTGGGTAAAACCCTTAGCACCATGAGGAGGGGATGGCTACTATGTAAGTAAAAATAAATTCTACAAGTGTTATGTGCATCAGGAGAAAAAGTACAGAAGGTAAGGTGCTTGATTTGTATGCAACTGACCTTGGTTCTATCTCCAGCACCACATGGTACCATAAACATCACTAGGGGACACTTGTAATCATAGAGCTAGGAGTAAGCCCTGAACACAGCTAGGTGTATCCCAACACCTCTTCCCCTCTCAAAAAAATAACATGTGGTTCTAAGCTGTTGTTCTTCCCACTAACATTATTTTTCCCTAAAAGAATACTGTTAAGTGATGTGTATCTTTCCAAAAGTATTCAATGTATATTAATAATACATACAAATTATACAAATATAATTTATACCCTTTAAAAATTAATAGCAAGTTTTGGAACTCTTTCTATGTTGGGACACTTAACACTAATGTGGAATATTTTATAGATGTGTCACCTTTTAGTTTTATTCCACAATTGATAGCTATCATGCTATTTTATGTTTTTTAACTTTTTTCTAAAGGATTTATCATATGCTCTTCCAAATTACATACTAGATATGTTCCATTGCTTAATAGGATATTCAACTTTCCTACAAACAAATGAAATTTATCACCATCTCCAACATTGGTATTCCCTGTATTTTCTTTTGTTCTGTATTAGTGAGAGTTTGAACCATAAACTAGTGATGGTTTGGAGATTATTTGAACTGGTCCATGAAACTGAGAAGTACAGTAAGCACTTGGAGCTTTGATAGTAATGTGACAATGCTTCAACATCCAACTGCATGAGAATGCTTCTAGTAAATTCATTTTTTTATATTTCACAAAAGTTTACAGTAAGAAATATTTTAAATACCTCAGTCTGAGAAACAAACACTAACGCTATTTTAAAGGAGCTACTATACAACTAGTCACATAAATTAGAGATATGAATATCACCTCTTCTTATCCCTATGACTAAGAATATAAGCAAGAGAAAAACTGGGAAAATATGTCTATAGCAAAGGAAATGTGCAATTCTTGTCATTACTGGCTTCTTTCCCATTAGGATTAAAACATGTTGATTTTCTTTAATCTTTTAAATACTCTCAATCCCATGTGGTCTTTCAATTTACTCTGTATCTTCCCTTCCCTTCCTAGTAATACTTTTGTTAGAAATATTTTCAAAACACTATAATCCCTTCCAGGATCCCCAATGGTTTTGTTAATACACTGTAGAGTGAGTTTTCCAACCCTCTATTTAAAATTTTAATAAAGAAATCAGTGATAGGCTTATTTCTAAATCCATGGTTGATCCACTTTCTTTGTCCTCTGTGCAATATTTAACAGCACTAACTAGCCTCTTTATCATTTTTATTACTCAGTCTGGCCAATTGTTTCTATTTCAAATCTGTGAAATAAGGTGATGTGCAGTTTCCTGTTGGATAACTCTGGGTTGCCCTTGTTTCTCCCAAAGGGAGTTTAAAGTTTATTTAGCCACTCCCACAACAGTGCAACTGAGACACACACAATTCCATCAGGCACTAATAATCCTATATTGCTTTTCTCTTTCCTTTATGTCATTGCATGGTTTATTTAGCAATGTCTTTTTTGTATAATCACAGGAATACAGTTGATACTATGCTATATAACATAGGAGTTAATTGACTCTAATAGTAAAAGATTAAATAATATTTACTCTTTGGCAACCATATTTACTTGACTTAAGCTTCAGTTGCCCTTAGTTTCTAGCACTCCAAGAGCAGAGTCCCGACAAGGGACTGGATGGATCCAAGGCAAGCTGTGAGCCACCCTAGCATTGAAATAGGCCAGGCCAAGTGCCATGATACTTAACTATAAGTCAAGATCATGGTCATGGAAAAACTCTGTCATGATCCAAAAACGACCCTGGAATGTAATCAAAGTAAAGTGAAAGTAAAGTGAAATTTATCAGTTACACAGGCGGGGTGGGGGGCTGGAGAGGTGGGGGGGGTGGGGGAGGTATACTGTGATTCTTGGTGGTGGAATATGTGCACTGGTGAAGGGATAGGTGTTCGAGCATTGTATAACTGGGACTTAAACCTGAAAGTTTTGTAACTTTCCACATGGTGATTCAATAAAAGAATAAATTAAAAGAAAAAAAAGATTAACATGACCTGTGGACTGTGGCCTGAAATATATAGCAAGATGTCCCCAGGAAGAGCCAATCTTTAAGTTTAATATATCTCTTATTGTGTTCATACAAAATGACATTGCTAGAAATATTATAAGTAGTAAATTTACTATGACTGTTTAAGTGGATAACTAGCTGAGGAAAGGAGAAAGCAATGCGCCCTGGATGGAATCCTGCCCTTGTGCGGATCTCCTAGTAATCTGGAATGCTGAGCACTCAGATGAGATTTTGTCCTTGAGTTAATCTCCTGAAGGAGAGGCTTTACCTCTCTTTGTTGTCATGATAATGTCCATCTTTGTATCCCCACCCTTCATGATTTCTATATCTATGCTGTAAGAGGTAAGAGGGGACTAGACTCTGGGAAAGAGATGCTGAAGATGTTGAAGACTAGATGCTGAAGACTAGATGCTGAGGACTGGATGCTGAGGACTAGATGTTGAGAACAAGAAGATCAACGATGACAAGACATTAAAGACAAGGAGGAGAACTGAGACTTTGGAGACTTTGGGACTAGAAGGAGAATCAGATGACAACAATGACTGGAAGCAGAGGACTTCAAGGTCTATGGGGAGACTAGGATAATGGAACTCTGATGACTGGGACTATGACCAAAACTATGACTATGATTGTACCACAAGGGATATATTGAACTATGCTGGGGAGGAGAGAGAAATAAATTGATAACCAACCAGCCTGGGGCCCAGTTCCTGTTTAGCTGTTTCTCCTGTCATTTGCCCAGTCTGGAGAGTGGCTTTCGGCCACAGAATGCTCAGGGCCCTGTTCAGGCACCATGCTTTTTTTCTTTTGAAACTTTCAAATTCTTTTGAAACCTATAAATACATAGAGGTCATATGGAAATAGAGAGAGTATCTTTAGGAAATAGACACTCAGGAGTGTTGAGGGTCTTGGACATACAGGGACTGTCAATTGACCAAGACCCATTGTTTCCTTTAAAAAATGTTTTAAATTAATTTTAATGTAGACAAAAGTTACTATAACTGTTGATATAGTGCCAGAGTTGAAATCGACTAGATAATAAAGCTCCAATATTAAAATCAATGAGTATAAAAAAAATCAGAGTTTTTTAATGTGAACATTTTATGCTTGATCACAGGGTCGTTAAGTCCTTGGCTAAGAATTTATTCAATTGTCTGTTGCTAGTTGAGCCTTCAGTGTTAGTTATTGAGTTTGTTTCGTTGGCTTCTATGGCACATTCCCATCTAATTTGGAGTTTCAATATTTAGGAATTAGGAAGTGTCATGCAACCACATATGCTTTCTTTCCCTTATTTCCTATAGTGAAATGCCCAGGTTTAGATCCAGAGAAAGTGAGGGGTTGAATTGGCCCAGAATATGTCATGTAAAAGGTTTTTAATATTTAGGGATTATGTCAGCCAACAATGACATAATCCCTAAATAACAAACAAAAAAACAAAACAAAACAAAACAGCTATTTGAAAAAGGACCAAGGTCAAAATTCCAGACAGCATTAATATTTAAAGAGTTAGGGTAAAAATATTTTTATGGATGATGCTAAGGAGGAGAACTCACCAGATAGAAGGATAAATATAAAATATAAAATATGGGGCGTTATCAGTTGCAGCAACTGTCAATAAGTTATACTGAATAAGTTAACAAAATACATAGATTGGTATAAAAACTTAATAAGTGATTTTATCAAAGCTGATTTCAGAAACCCTGAGATATCATGCAGCAATAACTTACACTGAGTCAGACACAATCACATATTCTTGCAGCACTGGGACTTATACTGGTGGCCATAGCATTCCCTAGCCATAAAATATATGACCACAATTAGTGGGCAGAAACAAATCTCCCTGGAAAAATCCTTCTACGCACATCATCATCCCAAAGGCCTTGACAATGTTGCAACTGCATAAACTACCTAAACTGTTCTGTGGAGACCATTCCATGGCAAAGTTTCCCTTACTGTGATAAAAAGAAAGCAAACTAAAAGGCCCTTTCTAACCTGCTATCTAATATTAGTCCTAATCTCTGTCTAAATTCTCTCTCATGTCTGATTTTTCCTAATGACCTTATAAACTCTTTTTTCTCTTCCCCCATAAAACTACAACTTCAAAACTTTCTAAAGCTTCATAAAAGTTATTGTTAGAAAAGAGTAGTCTTAGTTCTACCTCTCATTTCCCCTTTAGAGTTCTCATTCTGAAGGATCTCATAGGAGCTTTCCATGTTTTCGAATTATATATCATGCAAGTCTTAGTCAATCTTCTCTCTTGCAAAGCACTGAATAAAGAAAACACATTTCTTATCATTAAACATGAATGATAACCATTAGGGTTATTGAAAATCACTGGCATATTAAAAGGCACAATTTAAGAACCACCCTATAATATCAAATGACATTCAAGAAACAGTAATAATCTCCATTCTTTCAGAAAGCATAATGACAATTTTTTTCCAAATGGTGGGTTATTAAAGATTAGACAGGGTCTCAATCAATTACAAAAGATCTAAATGGGGCAGGAAAAGCAATTCCATTGGCTACGCCCACTGTGGTATTCTAATTTAGCATTATGACCGAGAGAATTCTATGTGTCCCCCAATTCCCAATTGTATTGCTATTTTTCAAGGATTTAGTAAATACACAATTAGTCAATAGGGAGTTTTATAAGACCATGATCCATGTTTTGGCCAATGAAATGTAAGCAGAAGCAATGCAGTTTGAGGTGGGTCTCTTAAAGCTGGGGATCACTGTGTGACCATGGTAAATAAATAAGATATCAGCAATTTGTTTTTTTGAGACACCACAAGAACAGTAATCACTACTAAGACTCTCCTTCCCTGCTATTAGGCATTTCATGAATAATAAACATCAATTGTTTGCCTAAAGTTTTGATAGTAAAGCTTCATATAAGAAATTTGTGGTGTCTGCCGGAGGGATAGCACAGCGGGTAGGGCGTTCGCCTTGCACGCGGCGGCCAACCCGGGTTTGATCCCCGGCATCCCATATAGTCCCCCAAGCACCGCCAGGAGTAACCCCTGGGCATCGCTGGGTGTGACCCAAAAAGAAAAAAAAAGAAATTTGTGGTGTCATAAATTATGATCCTTGTATTTGAGATTTTGCTTTTCTCTTGCTTTATTGAGAAGTATATCTCTGTCTCTATCTTTGTTCTCACCATTTTAATTACAATATGTCTTGATGATACTGTATTTGAGCCTATTTTGTTTGAGATTCTTTGAGCTTCTTGGATTAGGGCACAATCTCCCTTCCCAGATTATAGGAAATTTCATAGCTATTAGCTCCTCCACTTGTCTTTCTTCCTTTTTCTCTCTGTTCTCTTCTTCCTATTATTCTGAACTTATTCATCTTTCTATTGTCCATTAAATGTCTTAAATTTTCTTCATTTTTTTCAGTTTTTTTTCTATCTCTTCTTTTTTTCTTGATATCTTATACTTTGTCTTCTAGATCACTGATTCATCTTTGGGATACTACTACGCGGCTGCTATTGCTGGTGACTGTAAGATTATTGTTGTTTTACCTCATTTTCTTTCTATTTTCATTTCTATCTCAATGAATTACTTAAAAATTTTCAATAGTGTTTTCAAAGGTACATGAATATCTCATCCAACGTTTTTCTTTGAGAAAACTTTTGCACTTAGGTCATCCTCTGGCAGTGTTGGGCATTCTGATAAAACTGATGACTTATCTGAAATCTGCCCCTTTCTTTGAAGGTAGAAGAATACTCTTCATTTATTTCTCATTATCCCTTGTGCTTTCTGAGAACTAAGAGTGGAGATTTGAATTCTAAAAGGGTTGATCAGTAATCAGCTATTCCATTCATAGCGTTGGACTGAATTTTGCATTGTCATCTGGGTGCCACTATGTCTTGTGCTAATTTCTCTTCAAAACCAACAGAGGTGGAGTCATGTATGATGTTCTAGTAGCTGGGAAATATGGGAGCTACAGCGAGAATTGTGGACTCAGAGTAGGAAATGCAAATATGTCAGTCCATAATTTAGAGTGGAGGCAGAGATTTTGTGTAACCTCACATGGTCATGTGATTATAGGTAAAGACAAGCTGGCAGAATTTGGTGCTTACTTAATAGAGGTTGGGGAAAATCATGCTGTGGGAAGTGAGTAGGGAGCATCTCAGACTCTCTGGAGACCCTGAAAAACTGAAGAAGCAGGCGGTGGGGTGTTCACTTCCTCTAGACATCTCAAAACTTTGACCTTGGCATGTCATCTCATGCATTAGTTTATTATCTTAATTAATTTATCACAGAATTCTAGGCCAAAGAAAATATCATTTTCATGTATGAAATTAAGGCTAAATAATGTGACAGACCCAAAATGAAATTTGAGTGCTTCAGAGAACCTGGAACAGAACCCCTGATATTTATTGCTTGATTTCCACATTTTGAACAAAGATTGAAGTCTAAGGTATTGGTATAAGTATATTTATAATACATTTTATCAATATTTTTTGCAAAGGTGACATAAATTTGCATAAGAAACACATTTTATTAAACATGTGTCTAAATTGATACAGAAATATACAAATGATCATATTCTCGTATATATAAGAAGAAAAATATTTCATGCCTTTGTAATATTTTTGTAATATCACCAGACATATAAAACTTTGGTGTTAAAAAATCTTGAAAAAGACACAGGCTCATACTGTTTTTTTAACCATAAAGTGTCATAAATAATATTTATTATTTAGTTTTCCTTTTGTTATTGACACACAATGAAATTAAAGGCCCAAATTTTTAAAAAAACACTTTTTTTGAGATTTATGCTATTAGTTGATAATAGAAACAATAAGTATTAAGCCACTTCCATTGATTTTTTATTGTTGTGTTTACATTTTTTACCCTGTTTCTTACATTGAGGAAGCAATGAAAAGTTGAAATGATATATTTAAAGATGTGGGTAAAGAAAATGTTTTCTTCCACAAAAGTAGCAGGTCACAGAAAAATATCCCAAATGGGCCATAGGGGATATTAGTGGACAGAATACAGAGATTAACCTGACAAAAGAAAATGAGTGGTTAACTGTGATATTTAGATCAATCAAATAAGCTAGTACTTGAAAGTTCATGTGTTCTATAGAAAGGTCATTTTTGAGAGTAAAGTGTTTTTCATCTTTATCAATTCTTTGTTAGTAATATCTGCTAGGAATTAGGAATAAAAGCAGAAACCTTGTGAAGAACATTGCTGTCCATTACATAAGACTGGGGTAGTCTTTAAGTTCCTTAGGGGAAAAGTGTGATGAAAGTAATGTCAAGCTAAGTCATGTTTTCCCTTGAGGTTGAGTAAGTCATTAGGATAACTAATCTCCCACCCTTTAAGCCTCCATAAAGACTCTGAACAAGACTTTTCTTTTTGTGGTATTTTAATCTCTTAGCTACATACTAATGCCCTACATTCAAATGACCCTCTATTTTGAACTTTGACTCTAATTCTGTAAGTGAAGCCCTGAGGTCTCTAGAAATCCATTTCATTAGTAATGGCCAAAAACCAATGAAAGTTCTTCTGAATGTTTTATTTTAAGGATATTATTGTAAAGAAACTTGTGTTTATGAAGATACCGCATGATTTTATTAGAAAAGTGAATGAGTACATGCACATTTATGTAACTTCAATCACTGTCTTCCATTGTACAGACTGAATTTAAAAGAGGAATACATCTGTAGTCCTACATTCAGTGATTTAACCCACCAAGCTCACAATTTCTCTATTAATTAGTTTTAACCTTGTCTTTATTGGTCAACTGGTAGACTTTTAAAAAGTATTATTTATAGCGGAAAGCCAATGGGGATCATGGGAACCATAAAATCACTTAGAAGGTACTTATTTATTTCCATCGTAAGAAATGCCCAATTGTATACCAGGGAAACTAATGCAATGTTAAGACATCTCAAGAGGTTCAAAAGGAGACAATTCTAACATTGGTAATCCTTCCTTTAATAAAACGGTGCTTCTGGTGCTACCTCCCATTATTTAGCGATGGTGATATCCTCTATTTCTCCATCACACTTGGAACGTATGTGCATAATATAGTAGTTCATTGTGATTTATTAGAATTAATTTGTGTATCTTATATTAAGATCCACGCCAGGATCCACGCCAGGCTGTTTTCATTTAGGGAAGCCCAGAGGGGGGCGGGTGAGAGCCCTCCTCACCCCAAGAGACCAAGCCCTGGCAGCCAAACTCCACTACCCAACTGCTGCCATGCTCCAGGCCGCTTTCCACAGGCTCAGGCCGAGCCTCACACATGAGCAAAGTTCCACAGACCCCAAGTAATGCGGAACTTTGTGATCTTGGGCTCTGGACTCAATGGGACCCAGGAGCAGAAATCCTCTGCCTGCTTCCCCCCAGTCTCTGACAACACAGGGGTCGCACCCATAAGCCAGCACCTGGCAGTCCCAGATAATCTTCTCATCGGCCACCATCCAGAACTCACGGCTTCTTCTTCTCCAGGAAGGAAGCATAAAATGAGGCCCCCATAACCATGCTACTGGATCCGTGGCAGGCTGTTTACACTCAGGGTGTACTAGAGGGGGCGAATGAGAGCCCTCACCGCCCCAAGAGACCCAGTCCTGGAAGCTGACCTCCACTACTCAACGCCACCACGCTCCAGGCTGCTTTCCATATGCTCAGCCGAGCCTCACACATGAATGAACATATTCATGGATTATGCGGCAGTGGTACCATCATCATCATAGAGGGAAATTTATATACATACACATATATGTAAGTAAGGAGAGCCTGCTAAAAACTCAGGGCTGGGACGAATGGAGACCTTATCAATGAACAATGGGATGACAGTGATACAGTGATACCGTGATCTTGTACTAAATTATAACATTTGGAGGTTAGATAATTAGTACATTGTAGGGTGCCAATCTGGATTTGATCCCTGGAACCATATATATCCTTCCTGATCCCTGCCAGGAATTATCTGTGAGTGCAGAGCCAAGAGTAAGTCCTGAGCACCTCTAAGTGTACTCCCCTTAAAAATAGCTATAATATATTTTTTAAAAAATTACTTGTTGCTGTTGATAAAGTTTCATACCGAACCAAGCTAGGATTGAGGTGCAAGGCACACCCAATGTTAGGGATGAATCTAGGACTTCTCACATATAAGGCATGTTTGCAGGATGCAGTTGGGGACCCTAAAATTGTTATCAATAAACACAAAAAAGTGACATTTACTTGGTGTTATAATTCTGGTAGTCTCAGAATAATCTAATTTCACTGTAATATGTGACAATTTACATGTAACAAACCTATTAACTTTTAGGGAATTTCACGAATAACACAATCCAGTTTTCGAGAATGGTGGTATCAATAAACTGTCAGTGGCCAGAGAGATAGTACAACAGGTAAAACTCTTGCCTTGCACGTGCTCAACCTGGTGTCCCATATGGTCCCCTAAGCACTTTCAAGAGTAATTTTTTTATTTTATTTTATTTTTATTTTTTAATTATTTTTTTCAATTGAATCACCATGTGGAAAGTTACAAAGCTTCCAGGTTTAAGTCTCAGTTATACAATGCTCGAACACCTTTCCCTTCACCAGTTCACATATTCCACCACCAAGAATCACAGAATTCTTCCCCCCACCCCCATCCTCCACAGCCCTCCACCATGCCTGTGTAATTGATAAATTTCACTTTACTTTCACTTTACTTTTATTGCATTCAATATTTCAACAAAAAACTCACTATTATTGTTTGGAGTTTCTCCCCTGCCAAGAGTAATTCTTGATTGCAGAATCAGAAGTAGACCCAGAGCATCAATGCTTGTGGTATAAAAAAAAATCTGTGGTCAGTGTAAAATTTAAATAGATGTAGGGATGTACCTCAGAATAAGTGCACTTTCTTTGTGTATATGATTGTCTGTGTTTGATCCAGGGAAGGTGAGAGGAAGGAAGGAAGGAAGGAAGGAAGGAAGGAAGGAAGGAAGGAAGGAAGGAAGGAAGGAAGGAAGGAAGGAAGGAAGGAGGGAGGGAGGGAGGGAGGGAGGGAAGGAAGGAAGGAAGGAAGGAAGGAAGGAAGGAAGGAAGGAAGGAAGGAAGGAAGGAAGGAAGGAAGGAAGGAAGGAGGGAAGGAAGGAAGAAAAGAAGGAAGGAAGAAAAGAAGGAAGGAAGGAAGGAAGGAAGGAAGGAAGGAAGGAAGGAAGGAAGGAAGGAAGGAAGGAAGGAAGGAAGGAAGGAAGGAAGGAAGGAAGGCGGGAGGGAGGGAGGGAAGGAAGGAAGGAAGGAGGGAAGGAGGGAAGGAAGGAAGAAAAGAAGGAAGGAAGGAAGGAAGGAAGGAAGGAGGGAAGAAGGGAAGGAGGGAAGGAAGGAAGGAAGGAAGGAAGGAAGGAAGGAAGGAAGGAAGGAAGGAAGGAAGGAAGGAAGGAAGGAAGACAGAGAGGAGGGAGGGAGGGAGGGAGGGAGGGAGACAGAGAGGAGGGAGGGAGGGAGGGAGGGAGACAGAGAGGAGGGAGGGAGGGAGGGAGGGAGGGAGGGAGGGAGGGAGGGAGGAATACAGAGAGAAGGGAGGGAGGGAGGAAGACAGAGAGGAGGGAGGGAGGAAGGAAGAAGGAAGAAAGGAAGGAAGGAAGGAAGGAAGGAAGGAAGGAAGGAAGGAAGGAAGGAAGGAAGGAAGGAAGGAAGACAGAGAGGAGGGAGGGAGGGAGGGAGGGAGACAGAGAGGAGGGAGGGAGGGAGGGAGGGAGACAGAGAGGAGGGAGGGAGGGAGGGAGGGAGGGAGGGAGGGAGGGAGGGAGGGAGGGAGGGAGGGAGGAATACAGAGAGAAGGGAGGGAGGGAGGAAGACAGAGAGGAGGGAGGGAGGAAGGAAGAAGGAAGAAAGGAAGGAAGGAAGGAAGGAAGGAAGGAAGGAAGGAAGGAAGGAAGGAAGGAAGGAAGGAAGGAAGGAAGGAAGGAAGGAAGAAAAGAGGGAGGAAGGAATGAAGGAAGTGAAGGAGGGAGGAAAGAAGGAAGGGAGGAAAGGAGGGAGGGGGAGGGATGGAGTGAGAGAAGGAGAAAAGGAGGGAAGGAGGGAAGGGGAGAGAGGGAGGGAGGGAAGGCTGACTTAAAAGTGAGGAATTGCTTTGTATCTTTTGTATCTGCCTATATTATCAACACAGACACCAATGTCAAAGTAGACATTGTTTGTGTTAATAAAGGAATTTAGAAATTACAATAGAAAAGTAGCCTCGAAGGAGCCTAGGAATGAAAAATGTATGTATAGAAAATAAGAAAGTCAGAATAAACCTGTCCTTACTTTGCTGATCATGAGTTCTAAATCTAGCTATTTAGTAAAAGAAGCAGGTTTTCAAGCATAATATTCTGTTTTCTTGGGTGAATACTTCTCTGGATGCATGGGCACTTTCTTGACTTGTCAAATAAGAATTAAAAATCAAAACCTGGGTATAAATCTTAAACCAGAGCAGAACCAGGAAATATGGTAGTTATTAAGCTAATAATATGCTTTCTAACAATAAAGAAGAAAGTGCCCTTTCTGACAACTCAGCCAGCTTTGGATCATTACCTTTTTCAATAGGTAGAAACAGATCAATCAGAGATAGAAAAGAGGAGGTTGACTTGGAGTATAGGGTTTGTCTAAATCCTGAGTGGAAAACAAATGCAAAGGTATGGGGAAGTGTAAATCAGGAAGCCTTAACTACTTTCACAACAGACCCCAGTGGAATTCCCTATACCTTGGTTGTTAGATCTACATTTATGATAGCATGGGAGTATTATGTGCAAAACTTCCAGGTCACAGAAAGCTTTGCAGCTCTTTGTCTCCTTCTTCTCAACCTGAGCATTATTCATACCTGGCACTAATTCACAATGATGGTTAATACCGGCAGTGTATGTATTATGGCTTAGATTCCTTAGTTAAAAGAAAATTTAAGAGACAAAACTGTGGTGATATGTCTAACTTCCCCATACTTCCTGTAACTTGCAGTGCTTCATAAAATTCAATTCTCTGGGTTGACCTTGCTTAGCTTGTATTATATTTTAGATAAGCCCATCTATTAATAATTTACTCATTTATCATTTACATTATGTGATGTTTGTTTTCTTAAGGAAGTAAGAGTATTGATTTTAATTCCTATATCATGAAGCAAATTATTTCTGACCTCTGTATGTACAGAAGATATGCACTTAAGCTGCAACTCTTGCTAGTCATAAAATACCCTGCTGAATCATAAATATTAAAGCAAGTAACTTTCCATCTTGAGACTAAGAGTGCATACTTCCCTGGAAAAAAATTAAGTCATTTAATTTTAAATTTAAGCAAATCAATTGGATCCAGTAGGAGCTGAGGGGAGTTATAAGAGGAATATAACCATCCAATGCAAAAATTAAATATAATTGTATTTCTAAAAGAGAAAACACAATCAGCATTGTATTATTATATCCTATTGAAAGTATTATTTTTTTAGAAAATAAGTTCTGTATTTAGACCCCAATCTTCATTACCTTACTTTTCCAGAATATGAATATTCCTTTCTCTAGCCATTATTTGTTTAGCCATCCTACTGAGATATCTGACATAATGGGCCAGAATGACTCTCCATGTACTATAGCACTGTCATCTTGTTGTTCATCAATTTGCTCAAGTGGGAACCAGTGGGAACCATTGTGAGACTTGTTGTCACTGCTGTTTTTGGCATATTGAATATGCCATGGGTAGCTTGCCATGCTCTGCCATGCGGGCGGGATACCCTTGGTAGCTTGCCAGGCTCTCCGAGAAGGATGAAAGAATCAAACCCGGGTCAGCTGCGTGCAAGGCAAACCCCCTCCCCGCTGTGCTATCCCTATGCCTGGGCAGGGAGAAGCCAGAAGAAACTGGTGGAGGTCCATAGCGGTCCTGAGGTGCAAATCGGTCGTTCGAGCTGGGTATAGGGGCGAAAGACTAATCGAACCATCTAGTAGCTGGTTCCCTCTGAAGTTTCCCTCAGGATAGCTGACACTTTCAAATTATGCATAAAACCCATGCAGTTTTATCTGGTAAAGCAAATGATTAGAGGTCTTGGGGCCAAAACTATCTCCATATATATATTATAAATATTTATGTTACAATAATAACTTTTTTGGGGGGGTTGGGGGACACACCTGAAAGTACTCAAGGATTACTCCTAACTCTGTGCTCAGGATTCAATCCTGGAAGGCTTGGGGAACCATATGAGATGCCAGGGATTGAACCCAGGTCAGCTGAGTGCAAGGCAAGTACCTTACCCACTGTACTATCACTCTGGTCCTCATAACTTCTTAAATATAATTTTGTTACCATCTCACTAGGAAACTATCGGTTGACTATATGTACACATATATCAAGTTATTATTTCTTTGCAAAAAACCTTTATGGAAATTTATAAAATTGATTTTATAATGTCTTGGCTCTCTGTGAAAGAATGTGTGCATATGATGTAAAAGGGAAAGGAAGTGTATAATGTGGGGAGAGTTCTCTTTCTTATGATCACTAAGAAGTAAATGAATAGAGGCAAGGGAGTTGGCTCCAGGGATATAGGCAGGAACACAGACCTTGAATTCCATCCCTAGCAACAAATTTCTCCTTCACCTTATCATTACTAAGTGTGACCCTAATGAACCCAGGAACAGCTAAACCTAAGCAGTGACTATTCAAGGGCACTAGAACACAGTTGGACTGAGTATTGCTGGGAATGACCCCCAGACTCCCTGAGTACTGTTTGGAAGGACATCACACCGAAGTTAAATTGATCTGGAGAGACAGCTCAAAAGGCTAAATACAGGCTTTGCTTGCTGAAGGTCTGGTTCCATCACCAGCACCACATGGTCCCCCAAATACTGAAAAAGATTAACCTCCACACACAGAGCCAGAAAAGTCCCCCAAACTCCATCAACTGTGTCCCCCAAACAATTGAACAACAACAAAAAATAAGCAGTTGATTATAGTATTGATTTTCAGCAGAGTTCAAATGCTTAGCATGTCTTTGTTTTTATAAATAGTACCATGTGACAAAAGTGAAAACATTTAAAGTGGTAGCACTCAGACATATAGTGATTCCTGAGTAATCTTAGAAAGACGAACTGGTCAGCAATACCCCTACCACTGATTCTCAGATGTAGGACACAGTCTCCTTCACATCCTCCATTCCAGTTGTTAGTTTGTCTTCCTAACTCTACTGAAATGAACTCTCCCTACATTATATACATCCTTTCCTTTAATAATATATGCACACATTCCTTTACATATAGCTCAGTCATCATAAAATCAATTTTATAAATTTCATAAAGGTTTTTGCAAATACAGAATCACTGTCACTGTCATCCCGTTGCTCATCGATTTGTTCGAGCAGGCACCAGAAACGTCTCTCATTGTGAATAATAGTATAATAAAATAATATAACAATCTGATATGTAATAAAATAATACATATAGTCAAGGTATATTTTTATAGTGCGATAGTAACAAAATTAGCATTAAGAAGTTGTTAGGACCAGAGTGATGCTACTAAAAAGGTGTAGTTTTTTCATGCACCCTAGTTTCCATGTGCATATTTCTAGTTTCTTTATAATATATAGTGACTCAAACTTATATAAACTGCATATATTTTATATAAAGTTAAACTGAATAAACCTGATAATTCATTTACAGCATTTATCTATAATCTAAAATGGCATTTGCATTTCAATAGGAAGGTCACTGTCATTGTCATCCCGTTGCTCATCAATTTGTTCGAGCAGGCACCAGTAACGTCTCTCATTGAGAGACTTATTGTTACTGTTTTTGGCATATCCAATATGCACGGGTAGCTTACCAGGCTCTGCCGTGCGGGCTTCATACTCTCAGTAGCTTGCCAGGCTTTCCGAGAGGGGCGAAGGAATCAACACAGGTTGGCTGCGTGAAAGGCAAAAGCCCAACTGCTGTGCTATCGCTCCAGCCCATAATAGGAAGGTAAGAAGAATAAAATTTTGTTCTTAATTTTTAGAATTAAAATAGTAGAGTGACAAAAGAGGAAATAGTCTATTTCATACAATTTCCATTTAAAAAATAAGTAAAGTACCTCTCAACCCTTCCAGGCAGGTATGAGTTTATGCAACTTCCCTCCAGCTCCAATTAAAAAATATTTCTCAGTAAACATAAAGTACAAATGAACGTCAGAATGTCAGAGTTGTTTGGTTCCTTAGTACGATTCTCTAATGTGTAAGTTTACCTATTTTTCCATCTAATCATTATGGAAATTTTTTGATAGTTAATTTTCTTTACAATTATTTCTAATTAGATTTACCAAATTGTCATTTTTTTATAATAGATATCAAATAGTGTGGACACATTTCTAAATATTATTACAGTTTTTTATTCTTACAAAAATTTTTATTTTGCAGGTATACAAGAAAAATGTATGGTTAAAATAAGGCATGGCATTAATATTTAGACACAGCAAATTGCATTTTTCAATATCAAAATTCTTAGATAGATGGCTAATTTCATTTTATCAATACATTTTTGTTATTTACTACAGGTGAAACTATACAGAGAATTATAACATGATAAATCAAATAAGAGAAAGAAAATATATTAGGATGGACTGAGGAGGAAAATATTTTATGTGTTTGTGATTCACCTCCATTTAGATTTATTAATATATAATTGATATCAACTAACTTTAAATGGTTATCTAGTGCTGATTATTGCATTTTGGGGCCACACTTTATCAAGTTGATTCTATATATAAGAATTTTACTACCAACCAGCAATATTGTAATGGGCTCTTCTCTCTTAACTAATGACATTCTATTAACTACCATGAGCAAAGCTTCAGCGCTGCTTGAAATTAAGCAAAAGACATCTTATAAAATGTTAAAACTACATATTTGATATAGTTAATTCAAGATAGATTAAATCAAGGAATGGTACTTAGTAATGTTTTGGCTTGCAATCCACCATGATTTTAAGACCAATGATACTGGTATTAAGTAAATTTCCCCTGACTTCTGTAATCTCTAACCTCTGTGTGTGTGTGTGTGTGTGTGTGTGTGTGTGTAGTCTCTAGCATCCTATGTAGGGTGAAACTATACTGACAGCCATACCCTTTTTCCTCGGCATTAAATTCACAGCACAGGCCTCCACTAGATTTTGTGTAATTAAACTTGCTATTCTTGACACACGCAGAAACCATTGAAAATGTGATGGTAACTGTTGTGTGAATGAAAAAGGCCTATTTGTCACCATTCATTATGCCAATTCAGCCATGATAAATGAACAGAAATGGAGTATTCTCTATATTTTCAGTGTGACTCCCTTTACGCCTCCTGGTCTGAATGTTGAGAGAGGGTGTTCTGTAAAGAAATGGAATGCATAATGCAGGGGTACTTAACAGCACTTTGCAGTCTGGAGCCTGGATGGCAGAACTGACTGATCTGAATCATCTCCATGTCAAACTTGTTTGGCATTTGCCTAAGTGTAATTTTGTTTTGACATGATTCACTGAAACTTAAACAAGTTAAACTAAATATTTGAACTCAACATAAAACCATTATTAAAAATCTAAAGTATAAAACCTTTATTAAAAAATCTAAAGTATATATTTCAAGCCTTTTAAAAGCTACCTTAGATAAACATAAACTATACATAATAATATCAACAAATTCTGATTTTTCTCTTTTGAGAAGTGAACTTCAATTTTGGGCTTATTGGTGTTTTGTTTTCAATGAGAAGAGAATTATTTCAGTAGAGAGGGAAATCATTTCAGTATGAACTAGTGTTAGAATGTGGTGATGGGAAAGTTCAGCATAATGGGCGTGTGCAGGGGGTGGTAGGTTGGACTAAAGTGGACATATGGATGGGCGAGATTCATGGACACTTCAATGGTGGTGTGTGTAGTAGGAACTGTACTTCAACAATAAACTTGAACACTATTGTAACCCTGCTTCCTAAACCAGAATTAAAAAAATAATTTAACTCAGTTCATCAATGATGATGAGTTTTAGGTCCACAAACCCCAGAAGGAAAGCCAGAGATAGTTTCTTTTGAAAAAAAAAAAGAAGAGATTAAAAAACCAATAGAGAAATGTAAAAGTTAGAAGGCAGACAATGTTTTAAGTATTTAAAAGTATGATCAGTTATTTTTTGAGATGTATTAAAATCTTAATTACTTTAAGAGTATAATTGTGATTCTATTTATGCAACTGCATGGAAAGTGATACAAATCGACCCTGTGAGGTCAGAGACATAGTACAAAGGGTAAGGCACTTGCCTTGCATACAATTGATACCCAATTTGATCCTCAGCACTGCATATGGATCCTGAGAACTTCCAGGAGTAACCACTAATCTCAGAGTCAGGAGTTAGCCCTGGGCACCCCCAGAGAATGAATCAACCCTCCCCTGCCCCCACAAATCAACCCTGAGAAAGGACTTTCTTGGTTTAATTAAAGGTCTTCTAATCTGTTATAACACATCCTCTCCACAGTCATTATGAAATATCCAAACATTCTAAAAGATCACACCTTACCTGCCACATTTTGGAAAGACTATTGTAAGTTCCACTGGAGTCCCCCCAAACTAAGATCAAAATGCTTACAAAATTTGTACCCTGACAAAATTGGTCTTCTTTTCAAATGGGTATCCTGGAAATACCTCTGAACTCAAATTTGGAAGCTGTAAAAATATAATTATTCTTAACAAATAGCCACAAAATACCAAGAAAAGTATGTCTTACCAAATAAAACTAACTTGAAATATACCTGGCAATCATAGAATATTTATGAAGATTTTCAACTCAAGCTAAAATAGCACTTCACGTATTCATAAAATGAAATCTGTGAATCTTTATCCAGGTTATGCAACAATATAGGAAATACAGAACAATTGAACTACACTTCAACTAGTAACAAAAAGAAATAAGAGTAACATCCATTAATGTTACCAAATGCAAAGTCATGGCCCTCCCAGCTTTGATTAAAGCAGTGACCATGCAAGTAGCATTGTGTGAAAGGATGGAACTCTTCTCCCCTGACAGTTGCTCAATTCCCTCCAGTTAGCTTATTTTTTTAATGCCCTTTGCACTAAATTGACCTTTTCCATGAATGGGTCAGCCAGGTGCAAACAACCAGATGTGACTTTCTATAGCTTCAAACTCTCAGGAGACCATTTATCTCTTCTATTAGATAGGACTCAATGCTAACATGTTAGAAGTGTGGCAGAACCGCATTTTTTAGGTTGTGTGGCTTTAACACAAAATTGCACATTATCTGGTAAGAAAAGTCCTTCCTTCAGATGTGTTGTTTCTTTTCATTATAACATGAGTATATCTTGAAGAAGACTCCTCAGTATTTGGGGAGTAGTATAAAGAGGGTTGTAAAGCCATACCGGGTAGCTCAATTTATTTTACATAGCTATAAAATGCCATTTTTACCTACTTTACCTGGAATAAATCTTTCAAGTTCTAATTATATTGTATAACTTATGAAAAGGCAACACAACAACATGAAGACACAGTTGAAAGGCTCAAATATCAGTTGGGCTTTACTAAGGGCATGAATCCACCAGAGGATCACTTTTCTACTTTCAGATCTTCACTTGGTTTGCTCATACTTTGTGTCTGTTTTCCTAACAAATGTCACACATGGTCCTTCCTCTCCAACCAAAGACTTGAGGGGCTTCCATCTTCATTTTTTTTTATTTCAGGCTCTCTGGGTCACTCCACTAATCAGATAAACTAAACTCAGCTGAGATTTCAAATCCCTAAATGTAGTAAAATTGGGAACCATTTGGTCAACTAACTAATGGCTATTGTGGGTAATTTGAGACCCAATCAGCGATGGGACACTGTGTATAGGCCAGAACTCTTTGTGGAGATTAAATTTTATAAGGAAACAAAGAAAGAAAACTTACCATTTTGAATGCTATACCAGCAATACATGCAAGATCACAAGTTAAAGATACCTTATAACACAAAAGCAGTATTTCAACTATCATAACGTTTAAACACCAAAATTTTAAGGTTCATAAAAGTTATAACATACCGTTACCAGAAGTTATATCTGCAATCTGCATTGAAGTACTAATACTCTGTATTGAAGTACTAATAATACAGAAACCAAAGTTTAGTAGATGATTTTTTAGAAGTTTTTTAAAAAGTACTTTACAGTGCCTATATATATTGCCAATATATGTATACACACATATATATAAACATATATATACATATACATATAGACTTGTTTTTTTTGTTTGTTTGAGGGCCAAATGTTATGGTACTCAGGGCTTATTCTTGACTCTGTCTTTAGGGATTACTGCTGGCCATGCTCAGAGAACTATATGATTTGCCAGGGAATAAACCCTGGTTGATAGCATGCAGGCAAATTCCTTACCCACTGTGCTATCTCTATGGCTGCAAAGAACACATATAATGTGTGTATCCTGACTGAGTTTATAATACAAGTGTTAAGGCATTCAGCCTTGCACAAGTGGACCTATTTACAACCCTGGCACCATAAGGTCCTGTGCATACCACTGGAAGTGACCTCTGAGCAGAAGTAGTAGTAATAACTCACTGAGCCCTGTCAGATTTGGCCTAAAAACAGCAACAATAACAACAACAAAAATAGGAAGCCAGCTGGGAGGGTCTACAGCTGGTGGGAAGGTGGGAACCTGCAACTCAATCCAAATACGTGCCATAGCTTTCTGAGGAGAAGGGGGTCTTATTCTAATAGGAATAATTCTCCTCTTTGGACACTGTGGCCCTCTCAATGACCCTTAAACTCTTAGGGTGCTCCTCCTGTGTTGCGTCTCTTATGTAGAAATTTCACTACACTGGCCTAGATATTTATTTTTTTTTACTTTCCCTGAAAACTTGGGGGATGAATGTTTTCTTCCTGCCCCCTTCTATCAACTCTGAGATGTGGGGTTGGGAAGAAGGGAGAACTCAATTAGATTCTTATATGAGGCGTGGTGTAAGGGAAGAGGAACACAGTGACCGGGGATGCCTGAGGCCAGATTATGTCTGATGCTGAGGCCCAGGGGGGCTGTGAGTTACTGGGCCCTCGATCCTGGTATAAATAGGAAAGGTGGCAAAAGGTGGGCACTTGAGGGGTGAGGGTGGAGACACTAGATGAAAAATCTCATGTTTTTCAGGCTGTTATTTTTATAATATTATAACAAACTACTAAGTGATAAGACAAAGTATAAGTACTGCTGAATTAATCATCTGAGTTTGAACTAGTTTCCTTGTTGCCATAGTGGGTAAAGGGCGACATTCCCCTTACAGTTGTTCTTAATAGTAGACTGTATTGAGAGCTGCCCGGTACAAGGTTCTGTTTTAAAAGTAAATCTTTTGGTTTCCCTGGAAGACAAGTTCCATAATTGTCTTCATTTCACAGAGGAAGGACTTGAATTCCCTGGCCTGCGGTCACAGGGCCTGGACAGGGGAGACAGAATCTGAGTTTGGTGTTCTGGCTGCAGGCTCTCATACCACACGGGGAAACCAGACCTGTGTCTGCCTCTTCATGTTCTGCCAGCATTACGTGAAAGAGTTAACTCCACACTCCTGCCATTCCCCTGATAGAATTATAAGCATATACTAGTAAAGATAAACAAGATCAAAGCCCTAGGTGTTTGAGAGCTATGATATAAGAAAAGATAATTGGATTGTTTATTTTATGAGTACATTGCTTTGACTTGCATTATGCAATAAAACGCCAATAATTCACACTTCACTAATCTCATGTTTATAGTTAACCAACTAAGCTATATGTAATTAATATTAAGAAATATTGCTTTTTTATTCAGAGAATTCTTTAGAGTCTATATGCAAGCTGGAAAAAATAAGTTTTTTTTTAAATGAGTCGTTTATTTCTGGTTCTTATCATTAAATATAGTATGTCGTCAAAGTATCATATTAAGATGTAGTATAAAACTATCAGGGCCCTCTTGTGAACTATGATTTTATGAACTTAGCTTTATTATGTTAAGACCATTTATATATTAGCCTAAAATATTAACTTTCCTTGATATTGTTAAAATTTTTGTTTCTTCTCAAATATTATCTCAGTCAGATTTCCCTCAACTTTTCCTCTTTTATACCCAATAACTGTGGTTTTAAATATTCACATTTATGGGGCTACATATAAAGAGAATGATAAATACCAAATTTCAAAATTATGTCCCTTTTAATTTGGGGGGTAGATTGTTTAGAGAAATAAAGATGTAAGTGACACAAATGTATAACCTTTGATTCATGGAGCAATCCTTTCCAAGTTGATGAAAGAAGCTGACTAATGCTTGCTCATAACCACATAAAACTTTTAATACAAGCATTTCAAACATCACTAGAATTTTGTCACTTATACTAAAGAAAAGTTCTGTGATGAACAATGGGAAATGATGAAATACTGGTTTTGATTGAGGCCAATTTTTCATTTTTAAAGAAATGATAATTGTAGGTCACAGAGCTCACAAAAATTTGACACAGGACAAATAATGTTAATTTTTGAAAGGAAGAAAGATAGCTTGCTATAAAAGCTAGTATGTATTGAGAACTTATTATGAGCAATCTCTGCATTAAGTACTTCACATGAATTATTGCCTCTCATAGTCACAAATGCTGGTGAGATGTACCCTGTGATTATACCCAAGCAGAGGTTAAACTGGCACTGCAAGAAGTTAGTGCCTGCTGGGTTCACACACTGAGGAGTGACACTGGTGTTGGAAGCCAGCCACCCCACTGATGGGAATGCTGCCTAGATGAGCTCTGTGTCCTGGGTAGAATCTAGGGAGCTTGATATGCATTTGATTGTTTTGTTTTGTTTTGTTTGGGGGTCACACAGAGTGATGCTCAGGGCTTGCTGTTGGCTCTGTGCAGGTATTACTTCTGATGGACTAGGGGGACCAGATGTTTTGCTGGGGATCAAACTCAGGTTGGTTGCATGCAAGGCAAGTGCCCTACCCACTGT
This sequence comes from Sorex araneus, assembly GCF_027595985.1. NCBI lineage: Eukaryota > Metazoa > Chordata > Mammalia > Eulipotyphla > Soricidae > Sorex > Sorex araneus. Next base: position 140,369,694 of record NC_073305.1, on the reverse strand, counting down.
ACTATCTCTCCAGCCCATGCAGTTGATCTTTTTCATATCTTCCAACTGTAGTAGGCACTGGGTGGTGTTTGTAGTGACTTGGTAGGGAGGTGGACTTGGTCAAGAGGTGTCCTTAAGTGACAGAAAGTGGCAGTCCATGGAGATAAAGCTCAAAATGCTGGTTCAGACCCCAGGGAGAGCATTTGGATTTCTTTAAAACTCCCAGCTTATTTATTGGCAGCAAAGGCACCATACGTTTTCCCTGATCTCAATTTATTTCAAGATATTTTATGCAAAATCTTTAATATGGTCTCTCCAAATTTTAAGTAGCAGGCTAGACTTGAAATAAGATACAGGAGAATGTAGGTTCAAATAAAATATAACAGAATGTGGACTCTACTGTCTGGATGCATGACTAAAATGTGTCACTTTGGACAAGTAATAGCTTTATCACTGTCAAATACAGAGCAATGCTTATTTTGCCAATGGACAGGGTATCTGAGAAGATTAGCTGGAACAGCTAGAAAGATACACTTAGAAAAGGTTGATACTCCGTAGTTGGCTGGCACTGGCAGCATAGTTATAGCCCTTTCTCAGTCCTTTATTTCTTTCTTAGTAAGCTTTGCACATAGGCTGTGTAAGCAATGGCTCATTTATTTGACATATCAATAAATACCGTGTTTCAGTAGAAATTAAAGCATTTTCCACCAAATTAGAGCATGAAAATTAATATTTTAGTTTTAATCAT